>NC_060070.1:43867500-44562500 GCF_922984935.1 Meles meles | reverse complement strand
TTGGCGGGAGACATAAACCTCCTGATTCAAAAATCTGAACATATCCAAACAGAATAAACTCAAAGAAACCCATGCCAAAACACAGCATCGTCAAACTTACAAAACTGAACACAAAGGAGAAGACCTTGAAAGCAGTGAGAGAGAAATGAAGTTTCACCTATAGTGGGCAAACCATTCAAATAGTAGCCTATTTCTTATCAGAAACCATGAAGAATGAAGGGGCACAATATTTTTCACATGTTGAAAGAAAAGTACTGTCAACCCTAATCCTATATTAGCAAAACTATTCATCAGGAATGAAGGGGAAACCAAGATTTCTCAAATGAAGGAGAACTAAAGATTTTTGTAAGCAGAACTACCCTGAAAGAATACTAAAGGAAACTCTCTAAACTGAAAGAAAACATTAAAAGAAAGAAACTTGGAACATCAGAAAGAAAGAATAAACACAGTAGGTAAAAAGCAGGATGAATAAAATAGACTTTACTTCTGCTCTTGAGATTTCTATGTTATGTTTGATAACTGAAACAGAGATTATAACACTGTCTGATATGAGGCTAAATGGATATAGAGGAAATATCTTAACAATTATAAGTAGGGGAGGATAAAGGGACATAAATGGTTATAAGGTTTTATAATTTGTTTTAACTGGTTAAAATGATGACACCATTAGACTGTGATAAAATATATAGAGAGGGATCTATAGCGGTATATATAGATACAACATAATACCTACAGAGACCATAAAAAAAAGCTACATAAAGGGGCGCCTGGGTCACTCAGTGGGTTAAGCCTCTGCCTTTGGCTCAGGTCATGATCCCAGGATTCTGGGATTGAGCCCCGCGTTGGGCTTTTTCCTCAGCAGGGAGCTTGCTTCCCCCTCTACCTGCTTCTCTGCCTACTTGTGATCTATCTCTCTCCCAAATAAATAAATAAAATCTTTAAAAAAAAAAAACTATTTAAAGAGATACATTCAAAAATACTATAGAAGAATCAAAGTGAAATTCTAAAATTATACGTGAATATCTCAGAAAGCAGATAATGCAACATAATAGAAACTCAGAAATAGATTCACATCAGAATGCCCAGCTGAGTTTTGACAAAAGTGCAAAAGCAATTCAATAGGAGAAACATAGCCTTTTTAACAAATGATGCTGGAGCAATTGGACATTCACAGACAGAAAAAGAAGTTGAACTCAAATCTCACACTATATACAAAAATTAACTCAAATTTGTCATGGACTAAAACATCAACATACAATCATAAATTTTTATTTTAAAAAGTAGGGGTAAATCTTCAAGATCCAGAGCTAGGTAAAGATTTCTTAGACACCAAAAGTATTATCTATAAAAGAAAAAAGTGGATCAATTGGATTTCATCAAAATGACTCTTGCTCTCCTAACGAAACTATTAAAAGGATGAAAAGACATGGCAGAGTGAGAAAGAACATTTGCAAGCATATATCTGACAAAAGACTGGTATCTAGAATAAGATAAAAACTCTCAAAATTCAATGGTGAAAAAACAATCCACTTAGACAATAGACAAAAGACATGAAGAGACATTTCACTGAAGAGTATATATATATGGCAAATAAGCACATGAAAAGATATTTAACATCTTTATATGTGCTGCCAAATCGAGCACGATATTTAACATCTTTAGTCATTAGGGAAAACCTAATTAAAACCATAGGGGCATTTCATGGCTCAGTAGGTTAAGCACCTCGCTCTTGACTTCAGCTCAGGTCATGATCTCAGGACTGTGAGGTGGAGCCCCACATCTGGCTCCCCATTCAGTGAGGAGTCTGATTGGGATTCTCTCCCTCTCCCTCTGTCCCTCCCTCTGCTGGTACTCAACTCTCTCTCTTTAATTAATTAAGTAAGTAATCAATTAAGTTTTTTTAAATAAAACAAAATAGGGGCCCTTGGGTGACTCAGTTGGTTAAGCGGCTACCTACAGCTCAGGTCATGATCTCAGGGTCCTGGTATTGAGCCCTATGTCAGGCTCCCTGCTCAGTGGGGAGTCTGCTTCTCCCTCTCCCTCTGCCATGCTGCTCTCCCTACTTGTGCTCTTTCTCTCTCTGTCAAATAAATGAATAAAATCTTTTTTTAAAAAAATAAAATAAAATAAAAAATAAAACCACAATCAGAAGCCCTACATATCTGTCAGAATTGCTAACATTAAAAATAATGACAAGACCAAATGCTGGTAAGGATACATAGAAACTGGACCATTCATATTGCTGACAGGAATGTAAATGGTATGGTCACTCTGGAAAACAGTTTGGGAGATTTTTAAAAGCTAAACCTGTAACTACCTTAAGATCCCGTCTTTGCACTTCTATGCATTTATCCTATAGAAATGAAAACTTATATTCATAAAAAGCTTGCACGTGATTATTTATAGCAGCTCTATTTGTAATGGCTCCAAACTGGAAACAACCCAGATGTGTCCCAACAAGTGAATGGGTAGCAAACTGTGGTATTGGATACAATGGAACACTTCTCGGCAACAAAGAATCAAACAGTTGATGAATACAACCTGGATGAATCTCCAGAGAAGTAGGTTGAGTGAAAAAGCCAACTCCACAAGGGTACATACTCTGTGATTCCATTTATATAACATTCATGAAATGACACGATTGTAGGAATGAAGAACAGATAAGTAGTCACCATGGGTTAAGAAGGTGGTGGGCTATGAGGGAAGTGGATATTACTATAAAATAGCAGAGGGCAGGATTTTTGTGTTGGTGGAAACACTCTGTATCTCAATCATTTCAATATCAATATCAGGATAGTGATTTATGCTATAGTTTTATAATATGTTACCATTCAGGGAAAGCAAGTAAAAGTTATAGGGAGGGGATCTCTGTTATCCACATAGGATCTCTCTGTATTATTTCCTACAACTGCATGTTCAAACCTTCAAAATAAGAAGGTTAATTCTGGGGCTCCTGGCTGTCTCAGTTGGTAGACCATGGGACTCTTGATCTTGAAGTAGTGAGTTTGAGCCCTATATTGGGCATAGAGACTACTTAATTTAAAAAAAAATTAAAAAGGTTAATTTTTAAAAATTGAATTGACTCATAAAATATGTAATATTTAATGATTAGGATTGGATAGTAAAAGGCAGAATTGGTTTGCTTCGTAAAGTTTGTATTTATGAAATCCTCACTTAAAACTAAGCAATAGGTATTTTTTGGTGAGCCAGATTACCATGAAACAAAATTTCCTAAAGAGCTTTGGAGAATGCATTTCAACTTTCTCAAGGTAGACCAGTAACAACAACCCCCCAACCAAAATCTTCCTACAGTAAATATCTTTATCAAGGGAAGGTTGAGCAGTTAAAAGCTATTTTCTTCTATGAACTTAGAAGTATCATGCCACACCCTCAAATCCAAGCAAAATGAATCAACGTAAACATTACATAAGCATTTATACAACCTCAATCGTTAGGCAGTTATTTCAAGTAGCTATAGAATGTAGTACTTCACTCATTCTTAGTAGAATAATGCATTCTAATAATGAAAATAGATGTTTGAACTACACTGAATATTTTAAGTAAAACTTAAATGAAACACCAAAAATATTGATATTGTTATTTTAAAAATTTGTCTTTTTGGATAAAAGGACAATCACATTAATAATTATTCATTATATAATAAGAGTAATCATATTAATGTTATCATATGAAAACCTTTGGCATAAGAGAAAAAGAAGTTAAATGACAAGTATAAAGAAGTTGTTGGGGGCACCTGGGTGGCTCAGTGGGTTAAGACCTTTGTCTTGTTCAAGTCATGATCTCAGGGTCCTGGGATCGAGCCCGGCATCAGACTCTCTGCTTGGCAGGGATCCTGTTTGCCCATCCCTCTCTTTGCCTGACTCTCTGACTACTTGTGATCTGTCAAATAAATAAATAAAATCTCAAAAAAAGAAGTAGTTGTCGAAATACTGAGATAGAGTACTTACTTAGAAAAGTCCATATAAACCCAAGCTTTTTAGAAAATAGTGCATATCCTTATTAGCTTTGCTATGGAGTGAATTTTGGGTAACCCCCTATCCCCCTCCCACAAGATTCAAATGCTAAAGCCTATATCGCCAATGTGATGAAATTTAGAGATGAGGCTTTTGAGGGGTTAAGCCATGAGGATGGAGCCCTCATAAATGGGATTAGCATGCTTAAAAGAGACACAAGAAAAAACGATCTTGCTCTCTCTGTAAGGACACAACAAGAAAGTGGCTGTCTACAAGGGTCTTACCAGACATGTCTACTGCCAGTGCTTCGACCTCAGGCTTCCCAGCCTCCAGAACTGTGACAAACAAATGTATATTGTTTAAGGCACCCAATCTGTGGTATTTTTGTTATAGCAGCCTGAACTAACTAAGCCAAGCTGTAACCACTGAAACAGCCTAGAAGCAGTGCCACCTCTGGAACGCATGCACCCATAACACCTTGATTTGAGTCTCTAACACTATTTTCCACTAAAAGGAACCAGAACTTCTTGGAGAAATGACTGATACCCTGTCTGAAAAAGAAATGGGGCAAGATGAGTCTGAAATAACTTTTTTTCTAGAAAGCAAAGAACTTTTCAAATGTTAATTTCAAAATATTATGTCTTTGAAACAAATTCTCACTGGCCAAAGCTATAACAATTTGAGCATCATATTGGGGAGAGTAAAATACAATGAATCTATTTTAAAAGTCATGAATCCATATGATACTCAAAAATGAAAAAATACAAATTACCTAAAACAAATTTTTTTCAAAAGCTTATTTATACCTAAACAGGTCTTTAGATTTAACTTCTAACAGTATAAATAGAAATGAGCTAAATGACACCACAAATAAAGCAAAAATTAAGGTATTCTATAAGATAAATGGCATGAACTTTCAACAGAGAGAGTAGCAGCACAAGAAATAGTATTAAATATTAAGACTTAAGACACATAAGACACATAAAAACCAGGTGCAAACTGAATGTTTATAGCAGCAATGTCTACAATAGCCAAACTATGGAAAGAACCTAGATGTCCATCAACAGATGAATGGATAAAGAATATGTGGTATATATATACAATGGAATACTATGCAACCATCAAAAGAAATGAAATCTTGTCATTTTTGACGTGGATGGAACTAGAGGGTATTATGCTTAGTGAAATAAATCAATCAGAGAAAGACAACTATCATACGATCTCCCTGATATGAGGAAGTGGAGCTGCAACGTGGGGGGCTTGGAGGGTAGGAAAAGAATAAATGAAACAAGATGAGATCGGAGGGAGACAAACCATAAGAGACTCTTAAAGTCACAAAACAAACTGAGGGTTGCCGGTGGGTGGGGTCGGGAGAGGGTGGTGGGGTTATGGACATTGGGGAGGGTATGTGCTATGGTGAGTGCTATGAAGTGTGTAAACCTGGTGATTCACAGACCTGTACCCCTTGGGCTAATAATACATTATATGCTTATTTTAAAAATTAAAAAATATCATTAAATTTAAAAAAACAAACAAACAAAAATAACAGGTTTCAAAAGGTGACCTTAGATTGAATCTAATTTTGATAAATCAGTTTCAAGGGAATTTGGATAAGGATGATTGGGAAAATATAAATAGGGAATGAATGTTATTAAGAACTGATATTAAGAACTTAATAACTGATGGTATTAAGAACTGACTGTTAATTTTACTAAATGTGATGGTATTATTTCTGGTTATATAAGATAACAATGTTATTTTTTAAAGGAGTACACAGAAATATTTAGAGGTAGTTTATATTATTGGCAATTTGCCTTAAGAAAAAACTTTCTGCTTATAAAGGGTGATTTATAGTGTTTATCAGTTAAATTTAATCTACACTATAGTGGTGTTCAGTTGTCCAATTAATTGGGAATATATTCTCCAGAGGTAGTCAACTCTGAAAATGAAATGGCCACACACCAGAAGTAGCTGCTGCAAATATTTTATTTATTCTCTAAATCTCCAATCAACAATATAAGTTTTGGCAATTAATATCATAGGTGTTAGAAACAGTTTCTCGTTGGTGAAATTAGTGGTTACTAGGGATATGTTGGTTTGGCTAAAATTATTGTAGAGGAACTCTCTGTCCCTATATGAACATGAGATGAATAGCAAGTTCAATAATCTAAACTCAGAAATGGTACTGGCCCCCAAAATGATATTGGGCTAGAAAGAAGGTAATTTCTCTACTTTTCATGCTCCATTAATTCATTTTTGAAGAACCGTGTTTTTCTGAAATTCACAGATTTGACAAATTTTGATTATTGACATAGAATTATCTTTCTAATCAATTTTCATTTCTTAAGTGTAGATACAGTTCATCATACCTCTTGAAATAAATTTTGATGCTTTAAATTCTGTCCTCTGTTCTGCTAAAGTTTATCCTAAACAATGATTTTAATCATATGAAGCATAATATCTTAAATATCTTATAGGAAATAGAATGGTTTGTTAATTTTTTTTAAAGATTTTATTTATTTGTTTGACAAAGAGAAAGAGAGAGAGCAGCGAGAGCAGGAACACAAGCAGGGGGAGTGGGAGAGGGAGAAGAAGGCTTCCCACTGAGCAGGGAGCCTGACACAGGGCTCAGTCCCAGGACCCTGGGATCATGATCTGAGCTGAAGACAGATGCTTAATAACGGAACCACCCAGGTGCCCTGTTAATTATTTTGTAATCATTTCTTTTCTTCAGATTTATGTCTCTTTGCTCTTTAAATCTCAGCTTATTTGAATTCTTATGCTTAGAAATCATTTTGTGAAATGTAGTATTTTTCCCAAATCTTTAAGTTTCTTCCTTCTCACCATTCAAAAACAAATGTGAACTTACATGAAATAACTGTTTCTACTTGACTGCTTTCTCTATATAGCCTTTTTTGAAATGAAAACTTAGCTTTGATAATAACTAATAGTTATTAATGATAATATAATTATAATAGAATTATCTTGACAATTGTTTTCTTCCATGCCTACATGAGAAGATGATGAACTTCATCTTCATACCTCATCAGGAGGTATATAATTGCTCCCTCCTAATTGGAACCACTTATGCCTAAAGATTTAGAAATTAATGGGAATGTCAAGTTAATGGGATTCAATCCAGGAAACTAGTTCCTATCATACTTTTAATACACTTAGTGTGTAGAGTGGTTTAAAACCTTTTGAAGCCTGATAAAAACTGCTATCCCTCTCCAAAAAATATGTACATACACTCAAAACTTTGCATTCAAAATCAAAGGACTCAGAGATTATCTGAAACTCATCATGTAACTAAATAACTAAGGGTAAGTTTCCATAGAGTAGAGGAGTATAGGAAAACAACTCTTAAAAATAGCATACAACTGCTCCTTCGAACCCAGAACTGTGTGAACACCAGTAATAATCCCTTAGGAACAAAAACAAGTATATTTCCTTTTCTCTACTTCATGGTTATGGGTTTAATAGAGATTAATAGAAACTAACAGGTCTAAAAATTTTGTGAGACCATCTACTCCCACCTATTTATCAATAAGGAAAATGAGACCTATAGGGTAAGTAATTTTTCCAAGATAATATCATTAGTGGTAAAGCATGGTTTATGAACTCTGGTCTGTGAATCTTGGATCAGACCAGAGTTTATAAGCCATGCTTTCTCCCCAGGAAAAAAAAGATCATATTCTCAGGTCCTCCTCTCTAATGTTAGTGCTTGTATGCTAGAACCACGAAAGTTTAGAAATATTTGAAGTTCCTATCTACAATTGTACATACTTCTTGGAAATGTCCCGTTTGTGAATTGCATATTTGGGGGCTAAGGTTAATAGCTTCAAAATCTATCTTGCCAGTATAGAAATTAGCACCTGAATTAAATGGCTGGACCCTCTGGCAATGGAAAGAGGGTATCTGTTTGCCAGGCAAATCTAGTGCTGAGAGGCTGTGCCATTGGTATTTACAACCTTGATGAATTTACTGACTCAGTCATGGAGATTGAAACTTGCAGCCTTGTAAACTGAATCGGTCAACATTCCTAGTGTAATATTAGCTCTCAAGGACTGCCACACATTAACCAAGCTTTCCAAGACTGAAACATAGAAGCGAATTTGTTAAAATGCAATGAGAAATATATAGTGCCATGATCTGCCCTAGGGCAAATCTATAAGTCAAATCCTCATCAGAAAGTTGTTTATAAAGTTTGAGTCCAAATAAGATCAGTTAGATGAACTCAAGACAACAGGCTAAGTGGTCCAGATTACGTATCTCACAGTAGGGATTGTATTGCCAATGAAAAACAGTCCTTAAATTTAATCTCTTACTAAGGGCTTTGTAATTTAAGTCTTAAGGCTTTATTACCTACTTTCAGCAAATTCCAAGTAAATTGGGGGTCCTTCTCTTTGACCCTGTGCTTAAATTAAGCACAAAGGTAGATATGTAATCTGCCAACAGCAAATTCTCCCTGTATTCAACATCATCTATGCAGGGAAAGAAATCTCCCAAATCCAGCTTCTGGAGTGTTCATTCCATGACCTTGTCCTCACCTTCATTCAGCCCAGGGGTGAGGGACAGAAAAGCAGAACCGACTAATTAGAAGTAAGATTCAATTTGATTTCTAAGTATGAGGAATGTTGGGAATTTTTAAATTAATTTATTATTTTTCTTTCTGAAAATGTCTTCATGCCTATACTACTTTTACCTATACTTTATTATATCTACTTTACTGTAAGTATATAGGATTAGAGAGACTTTGGACTACATGACTGCTCATTGAGTCAATTACTTCACCTTACAGATGATGAGAAAGAGATCTAATAATTTTCATTAACTTGCCCAAAAACACGCAGCTTTTCAGGAGTGAATTAGGACTGAAACTTGGTGTCAGTTCTGCCCTTAGACACAGGTAAACACCTCAGGGGATCCCCTCTCCTCAGAATGTTCTGAATCTCCTCTAGTGCTTGGGACTGACCAACAATGCTATTTGACAGAGTGTCTTGATCCTCAACGGGAAGCAAATGAGCCTCATTATGCTGTTTTGTCTCCAAGCCTCTTTATATCCTTCTACCCTTCACAGAGCATCAAGCAGATGTCCTGAGAAGTTCTAACACATGAGCATGCGGGGTTGCCTCAGACCCACATGACTGGGCCCCAATTCTAGGAGGTAGTCTGATAAGCAGATTGCTTTTATTATCCAGCATGGTTCTTATTTAGTGGGGTCATGCAAGAATAGGCATCAAAATGGTCCTGGCATGATGATTTAGATAACTCTCATTCACAGAAGACACAAGATGAGTTCAGAGTTCCGGTTCATAGACAGTCTACTGTTAACACTTTGGACTGAGCCATATGTGTGGACTTATGTTTTGACTATCACTTACTCATGTTCCAACCACAGTGCTACCTCATGTCTGTAGTACTGAAGGGTGGTAAAGGCAGCAGCAGACATTCTTTACACCACACATCTCCTGCCGCTGGCTCCACAGGCAGTCACCTCCAAGCCACTGGTCAGTCCTTTGGGTTACTACTCCTATAGTCTTTAAGGGCTTATGAAATCATTGCTCTGCAAAGACTATGGGCCTTACCAATTAAGGTTCCTTCTAGCTACCAGTCAATACAGTGATGATATGTTGAGACCAGCATTGCAAATGAGATTGCTCTTCTCACTCTACAGCAAGATCCTTGCCTATCCTCCTCTCTGGTAACGTATGGAAGGTAGCAGTATGATTAGTACTGAAATAGACCACAGTCTAGACATATAGTTATTATAGCCTAAATAGTTCAAGAGAAGACAGAATTGGAAGGTGTGTTCTGTTTTTGCACTATAAAATTCCAAATGGAAAAATTTACCATGAACAGAAATAAGTTATTGTTCATTTTTTCTTAAAGTGGGAAGGTATGAAATGAGTCACGAATGGAGGATTTGATAATAAAGAAGAAGATGCTTCCTGGACCTCAACAGAAGAATAAGGGACTTAGGCACTATAAAGTATATTTATGTACACTGATTGGACAATAAATAAATACTAAGTATCTCTTACATATTTATTTGTCTAAATCCGTATTGATAAGACCCTGTATAATACCTGGACTAATGAATTTTATAATACATTTTATATCAAATGGCTTTTAAAGACACAGATCCCACAAAAAGTATTTCTCTAGGACCTCATACAGTGTAGGGACAACCATGCCTGGGATTCCTCTATCTTAGCTAAAGGTTTTCAATTTTATAAAACATTACCTTTGATCTTACATCATCCAGACTTCACGTATAGCATTGACTATAACTTGCCATGGACAACACTTGGATGTTTAAAACATAGTATCCCAATAAGACAGCAAAGCCTTTGTTCACATAAACCATAATTTATTTCATCTCTGCAATCCCAAGCACCAGTAATTTTCATAGAGTCAAAATGGAGTGGAGACTTCTGCTCCCAGGAAGATGGAGTAGGCATCTTTTCCCTATTATTCTCAGTGAGTACAAATAGAAAATCCTAGGTATACATACAAAACAAACATAAGAACACTGTAAAAGGAGAAGAAAAGAAGGCAGACTGGCTAGGGACCTCAGAATCTTAGGAACCACATGGTAGTGGGTTCCCTGGGGTTCTCTTTTTGCTTCATATTGTCCCAGACATAAAGCTACAGAAGCTAGCAACTCAGAAATGCAGACCCAAGGACCAGGTAAAGGGCAGCCTAGCTACAGAGAAATCTTTTAAACCATAACCACCCACTTTAGCTAAATGAGACAGAATTTATGGCTCCATCCCCACCTGCACCAATAAAAACCAAATGGGAAACCTAGACTTCCACCTCTGCAAGACTATTACAAGGCTCCCCAACATCCCTGCTAGTATGATGTCAGAGAAGTACAAAAGGGATCTACAACTTCCACAGGCTGCCTCTCAACAGTAACAAGAAATCCTCTGCTGTTTTGTCAGAGGAGGGCAAGTTGAGAATCTTGACATACAGTAATAAAACCACCCCTAGTGAGCCGTCAGTGAAGATCTCATGGGAATCTGGAACTCCCAATCCTAATTGGCAGTAAGAATATACTTCTATTTCTATTTGGCAGTAAAAAAAACAGTAGCAACCCGTGTTCCCCTGCCACAGTAGTATCAGAAGTTCCCAGCTGAAATAAGAGACTTATTAAGATCCAGACTCTCGAATCATCATACCACAATAGTCCAGGTTTCTGTAAAGAACCAATCATGACACCAAGAGCCAGGAAAATCTCCAACTGAATTTAAAAGGCAATAAATAAATAAATAAATAGGCGATTAATAGATGTCAACACCAAAGTGACAGAGGTATCAGAATTATCTGACAAACATTTTATAGTAGCCATGATAAAATGCTTGAGTGAGTGAATGATTACAAACACATGTGAAACAAGTGAAAAAATAGAAAGCTTCAACCGGGATATAGAAAATCTCAACAAAATAAAAGACGATAGTTATAAATCAATTATACTTCAGTAAAGCTGAGAGGGAAAAAAAGAAAGAGGAGATATAAAGAAGAATTAAATGGAAATTTTGGAACTCAAAATTAAAATAACCAAAATTAAAAGTATAAAATGTGCTCTGGAGAATATAGAAGAATCAGTGAATCAGAAGTTTGAACAATAAAAATTACTCAATCGGAACAATAGAGAACAAATAAGCTGAAAAACAAAATGAATAAAGTTTCAGACACCTGTGGGACTATAACAGAAGATCTAATATTTGGATCACTGGAAATCCAGAAATAGGGGTGGGGGAAGATAGTAGACTGAAAAAATACTCAAAAAAATAATGGCTGAAAACTTCTGAAAATCTGGCAACAGATACAAATGTACAGATTCAGGAAGCTGAGAAAATTCTGAACAGGATAAACTCAAAGAAATCAATTCCCACAACATATCATAATTAAACTTCTGAAAAATAAAGACAAAGAAAAAAATCTTGACAGCCTGAGGAAAATTCCTTACCTATAAGGGAAAAACAATTAAAATGTCAGCAGATTTCTTATCAGAGACCATGAAGACCAAAAGGAAGTGGTACAATATTATTCAAATGCTGAAAGAAAAGAAGGCAACTCAGAATCCTATAACTAGCAAGATATTTTATGGGAATGAAGTAGGAAGCAAGATATTCTCCAATAAGGGAAAACAGGAAAATGTGTCATAAGCATCAACACAAAAGAATGGTAAAGGGAGTTTTATATACAGAAAGAAAAAAAAATACAATAAGGAACCTTGGAACATTAAGAAGGAAGAAAGAAAAGGTAGCAAAAATATAGGTGAGTTTATAATTTTTTTGTTTGTTTCCTGAGTTTTAAAATATATGTTTCGCAATTGAAACAAAATATAACACTGTCTGATATAGTGTTCAGCAGGCAAGTTCTGTACAGGTTTTGTTAGATTTACCTAAATGTTTCTTTGCTTTTGTCTTGTGCAAATGTAATGTATTTTCAACTTCAGCGACCATGTTTTCACTACTACTATATGGAAACGCTGTTGGTTTCACATATTTATCTATATCCTAAGACCTTGATGAACTCATTAATTAGTTCTAGGAGATTTTTTTTTTTTTAAGATTGCTTGGGATTTTCTATGTAGACAATCATGTCATCTGCAAATAGGAACAACTTTATTTCCTCTTTCCTAATTTGTATGTCTTTTATTTCCTTTTCTTGTCTTACTTCAATGTCTTGGTTGATAGAAGACACAAATTATCAATATCAGAAAAAAAAGAGGTCATCACTACTGATCTCATTAAAAAAGACCTTAAGAGGAAAAAACACACACACACACACACATTAAAAGGGAAATAAAGGAGTACTGTGAACAACACTACGTCCACAAACTTGATAACTCAGATGAAATGGACTGCTTCCTTGAAAGACATAAACTACCAAAATTTACAAAGGAAAAAAGGACAATCTGAATATGCCTATATCTAATAGAGAAATTGAATCAATAATTGCTTTCCTGGGGCGCCTGGTGGCTCAGTGGGTTAAAGCCTCTGCCTTTGGCTCAGGTCATGATCCCAGAGTCCTGGGATCGAGTCCCACATCAGTCTGTCTGCTCAGCAGAGAACCTTCTTCCTCCTCTCTCTCTGCCTGCCTCTCCGTCTACTTAAGATCTGTGTCTGTTTATCTACTTAAGACCTGTGTCTGTCAAATAAATAAATAAAATCTTAAAAAAAAAATTGCTTTCCCAAAAATGAAATACCAGGTTCTTCGATTTCACTGGTAAATTCTACAAAACATTTAAAGAATAAGTGATATAAATTCTTCATAATCTGTTGCAGAAGATAAAAACAAAGGTAACACTTCTGAACTCATTCTATGGAGCCAGTATTATCCTAACACCAAAACTAGTTAAAATGTTACAAAAAAGGAAAACTACCTACCGATGTCTCTTATGAACAAGAACACAAAATCTTCTTCAAAATTATAGCTAGTGTAACCTAAAATACATAAAAAGAATTATACAGCACAACAAAGTAGTACTTATTCCAAATATGTGAGTCTAGTTCAATATTCAAAAAATCAATTCATTTATTCCACCTCATCAAGAGGTTAAAAAAGCAAAAATCATATGATAAATCAATTGATGCAAAAACATATATGGTAAAATATGACATCCATTCATGATTTAAAAAAAAAAAGATTTTAGGAAGGGGATGGAATGGAATCCCTCGGCTTCATTAAGAACACCACAAAATGCTAGAGCTTTCTTACTTCATCATGGGAAACTAGACTCTCTTCCTGAGATCATTAACAAGGCAAGGATGGCCCTCCTTACCACACCTATTCTACATCATACTGAAAGTCCTAGCTCAGCATAATAAGACAAGAATAATGAAATAAAATGTATATATATATAGAGAAAGAAGAAATAAAACTGTAGTTTTATTGATAACTGAAGTAAAACATAATACTGTCTGATGTAGTATAAATTGTCAAATCTGTTTGTAGTTCTCTATTGCAGGTGACATATTTGCCATAGGGAAAATCACATAGACCTTTCCCCCGCAAAAAAATAGAACAAAACTCCTGGAACTAATAAGTAATTATTTCAAGGTCACAGGATACAAGGATAATATGCAAAAGTCAATTAATTTCTAATATGCATCAAAAAAATGAAATTTGAAATTAATAAGCTCACAAAACCCAAAAAGTGGGAAAAGGCAACAACCCAATTAGACATGGGCAAAAGACATGAAGAGCCATTTCATCAAAGAAGACACAAAGATGGGCGCCTGGGTGGCTCAGTGGGTTAAGCCTCTGCCTTTGGCTCAGGTCATGATCCCAGGGTCCTGGGATTGAGGTCCGCATCAGGCTCTCTGCTCAACAGGGAGCCTGCTTCCCTCTCTCTCTGCCTGCCTCTCTGCCTACTTGTGATCTCTCTCTGTCAAGTAAATAAATAAAATCTTTTAAAAAAGACACAAAATTTACTAATAAGCATGTGAAAAGATGCAATATCATTAACTATTAGGGAATTATAAATTAAAACCACAATGAGATACAACTACATACCTATTAAAATGGTTAAAATAAAAAATAGTGACTTTAGTGCTTGTGAGGATATAGAGAAATTGTATCATTCATACATTTCTGGTGGAAATATAAAATAATACAGCTCCTCTGGGAAACGGTTTGGCAGTCTCTTTAAAAACTAAACATGCAACTATCATATGCAATTGCACTTCTGGGAATATATCCCAGAGTAATGAAGACTTATATTCATACAAAAATCTGTGTACAAATGTTTATAGCAGGTTTATTTATAATGGCCAAAACCTGAAGTAATTTAGATATTCTTCAATGGGCTGATGGTCAAACTATTTACAATCATACCATGGAATTCTGGTTGGCAATCAAAAGAAATGAATTACTGATACCTGCAACAACCTAATTGAATCTCTAGAAAATAATGCTGACTGCAAAAAGCCAGTCCCAAAAGGTTATATACTGTGTCATTCCATTCATGAAATGACAAGATTATAGAAATGGAGAACAGATTAGTGATTACTAGGGATATGGAGGGGTAGGAGTAGGAGGGAAGTAAGTTGTGGCTTTAAAGGAGTGACATGAGGGAATCTTGGTGGTGATGTAGATGTTTCTATCTTGACTGTATCAGTGTCAATATCCTGACTGTTACATTGTACTATGGTTTTTCAAGATGTTACTATTGGTGGAATCTTGATAAGGATACCCAGGATTTCTATAATTTTTTTACAACCATATATGAATCTACAATTATCTCAAAATGAGAAGTTTAGTTATAAATTCAATGAACACTTGTTCAATCAAATCAAATCTAAAGAAAGAATTTCCCTTTAACTATTTTCCCAAGGCTGCAACACACGCACACACTGGTGCACACATAATAAAATGAAAATATGTTACAATGTATTTCCAAACAATTTGTATCACCTGAGGAAAGTCATTATATCTCATATGAATAATATCTGTTTAAAACTCTAACTTTGCACACCCAGAACCTAGGAAGTATGATGAAATCAGACAATGGCTTGAAGATAAATGGAATAGGGCCCTATCTCTTCTTTCTTTTCCTGTTCCTGATTTTTATCTTTATACCTTTGTGAATTGTAAGTATGTTTGCTATAAACTGAGATTTTTGATATTTTCCCTGTCTGATAATACACACAATAGCAAGAAAACAGAAAATCCTCAAGAAGATAAATACATGTGGACTTTAAAGTACTCTGGCCTAGAGAGATTACATTGACAATAATAAATAAAACTGATATCAATAAGTCAATGACATTTAGAAAGTTAATCAATCATGGAAAGTTTTAACCTAGGAATACGGAAATTAAAAACTTTCATCTTGTGTCCTCCTATTAAAAAAAGTTAAGATTGAGTGGCTGGTTCTCATTATATATTTAATTCTAAAGACTCATATACTTTCTTTTAAAATTATAAGATGAAGTGCACTGATTTAACTTTGAGACAAAATATTAATTTGAGACAGGAAAAAAATTCTAAGTTCTTCAAAGTAATTTCATTAACTCACTCCATATTTAATGTGCACCTATTATGTTATAAGTACACCTATTATGTGCACCTATTGGGTTATTTAGGATACATGGTGAACAGAACAGACTAATCCCTGCTCTTAATCCCTGCCCTCATGGAATTTACTACTTAAATTCTAGCAGTAGTCATTCTAGGGAAAATAATTAAGAACCACTTTTATATGAAATTGAAGTATAGTTAACATACAATATATTTATTTTAGGCGTACAACATAAGAACCATTTTTATATTATTGACAGTTCTGCAAACATAGCAAGGCTGAATTTCTGTTGCTTTGGAAACCATGATTTCCCTAAGTCTTTTCTAATCTTTTTCATAATAGCTAAAAACTATAAACATTTATCAACAGGTAAATGAATAAACAAATCGTGCTATATTTGTACTTGGTATTATCATCCATATATAAAAAGAGAATGAACTGCCGATATAGGCAACAAAACTGATGAATTTCAAAAACACTATTCTGGTCAAAAGATGCCAAACACAAAAGAGTACATATCATATAATTCTATCACATGAAACTCCAGAAAAGATAAGTCTACTCTATAGTGACAGAAAGCATATCAGTGACTGCTCAGGGCTCAGCTTGAAGGAAAATGACACGAAAAAAGAAAAATGAGAGAAACAGTCTATATCTTGATTATGGTGTTGGTTACATGGGAGTATAAATTTGTCAGAACTCATCAAAATGTACTTAAAATGAATGCACTTTATATGTAAATTGGTCTTCAATAAAGTAAACATAAGAAAATCATATTACAAAATGAAAGAAATAAACAGACTATTAGAATTAACAGAATAAATGAGAAAAGCCCATAATCATGAAATTAGATGCAGAAAAAACATTTGACAAAATCAAAACTCACTCATGATTTAAAAAAAGAAGAAAACCTTTTAACAAATACAGATAGAAGCCTATCTAAAAAACATGCAAAAAAATAGGAAAATCTCCTTCAATAAAGGTTGGAAGCTCCCCTCTGGAGTTGGAATATGAAATAATGTCTATTATCATTACTTCTTCTCAGTATTGTATTAGATGTTCTAGCCAGTACAATAAGACTAGACAAAGAAATGAAATTACAAGGATTAAAAAACAACAAAACTATAATTATTCACACACAATTCACACATTATTGTTTATATTGAAAATTCAGAAGAATCTATAGATAAATGAAATTTAACAATATCTTCGGGACAATATATGAATTAGTTATATGCCTCTATGTTTAAAACAAATATTTGGAAAGGATAATTTTAAATATGTGTCAACTACAAATATTTCATGCTGGTCTCAACTTACCAATAACCAATGTTGTGACTGGAACAGCCCTTGTATTTGTTATGATTAATTGCATGATGTCCTTTGGCAATAACCATCAGAAAACTTTGAGGGAAAAAAAAATTTATTACTCACAGTTCCTAGAAAGCACATAGCACACTTGAGGCAGAAAGGTTATGGGAAAAGGGGGTTGTGAGTACATGGCCTGGGGTTCTGCTTTTATGGGGGCTGAGAGTGATGGTATGCCTCACAGATGCCTCTTATGATTTCAATCTCCTTTTTATTTGTTAAAGCTTGTTTTGTGACCCTACATAAAATCTGTCTTAGGGAATATTTTGTGCACATTAAAAAAAAAAAAAATGTGTATTTGGGTGTTTTTGGATGGAATGTTCTGTATATATCTCTTAAGTCCATTTGGTCTATAGCATTATTCAGGCCATTTCCTTCTTAATTTTCTCCCTGGATGATGTATTCAAATTTGAAAGTCAGGTATTGAAGTCCTCTATTATTATTATAGTGCTCTTTCTTCAGTTGTGTTAACATTTGCCTTAAATATTTAGGTGCTCCTATGTTGAGGGCACACATATTTACTTTGAAAAGATAAAATGCTTTGCATTAATGTAAGGTGGGTGTAGCGCCTGCCAAGTCTCTAGAAGGCTAGGCTCCTGGGTTGGAAGAGCTGGCCCTGGACCAGGCTGAGAGGGCTGAACTCCAAGGCTGTTTCAGGTTTTACAGCCAAGATTGAGACCTGCAGCCTGGCTCTTATGGCATGAATGAGCAGTTCCCTGGGCAGACTGGACTGCATCCTGACCATGACTGTTGAGGCTGGAGCTGAGAATAGGACTGTTTCAGGATATCCTGAGGAGCAGAAGTGTCTTCCCCTGGGTCCCTGTACTGGCAGGGCTGCTGGTGGAGTGTGGCTGGCAGCGTTGAGAGCCCAGTTACACGGCCCTTTCAGAAATCTACAATCTGAAAGAGTTTGGTGGGCTCACCTCCAAGGGCTGAGAGGAGCTAGATCTGGTTTCAGGAGCCACCTCACAGTACACAGCCAGGACTGAGTTCTGTACAGTTGTTACTCATGGATGGACATAGTTTCTCCTCGGTCTTTTCATGTGTGGCTGCAGGGGACAGTACCAAGGCTGGGACTACAGAGCTGTTTTCAGGTCTGTAGCTGGGATCACAGCTGGGATCACGGAATCACCATTACCAAGTCAGTCACCCAGGTGCAGGCTTACCTTCTGAGTAGGGCTCTCTTCAGTGTTGGACTGTATCAGGGTTTCACCATAAAAAGTGCGAAATGACCATTGAGGGAAGCTGAGTGAAGTGTACGCGAGAACTCACTGCACTAGTTTTGCAATTTCCTGTGAGTCTGAAATTACTTCAAAACAAAATATTTACTTAAAAATCAACAAAAGTATTATTTAAGAATTCATTGGCCATTTGAAATTTACAATAAAAATAATGTATATTATTCTTGTGAAGTGTGTGCTATACATTCTTGGTATCAGTTTAATCCATAAGAAGCATACATAAGCATATATGTACATCAGGGCCAAGTGTAGGCACAGAACTTAAAGAAGGCACTCACTCTCAGGCTTGTGCAAGTGTCTCAGGCTAGTTTCTGCACCGATATGCTTACAGAACTCTCATCCTACCCCTTCCCCTGTCCTGGAGGACCACCTGTTAAATATTTACCAACACACCACTATCTTCAAATAAATACTAGTTTTATTTATTACATGAACATGAGAGTGTCCTTAAGAACTTTCCTGGCTTAGGGCGCCTGAGTGGCTCAGTGGGTTAAAGCTTCTGACTTCGTCTCAGGTCATGATCCCAGGGTCCTTTGTTAGGAATCCTGCTTCCCCCCCTCTCTCTGCCTACTTGTGATCTCTCTGTGTCAAATAAATAAATAAAATCTTAAAAAAAAAAAAAGAAGTTTCCTGATTTGTAATTATATCAGCTTATCAGCTTATGCACCCTCCCCCACTATTTTTATCCAATTCTATTCTATGAGAACTTTTAAGGATTGGAATATGGAATACTTGATCACTCTGAACTTGAGACTGAACATCTATAAGTGGAAGGGTGAAGTGTGTCATTTCAAATGGAGAGACAAAAGCAACTTTAAAAGAAATGAGAAATGTCAGAAAGTCCAGCAGTTTCTGGAACAAATTCTCTAGAGAAAAGAATGATCAGAAACTGGAAAGATTGAATCAAGCTAGGCAACAGATATATGGTATCTCATAAGGCAAGACTATGGAGCTGGCTCCAAAAGAAAAAAAGGAATTCAAGGAGGAAAAGCAGAACTACAACCATTCGTCCATTGGGAACGAGAATCAAGGAATATCTCCTGAATTCTGCATAACTGAAAAGAAAAAAACAAAAAACAAAACCTCATTGAAATCATGATCTTTCTCACTGAAGAAAGGTAAATTCAGTTTCCCATTCTAGTCTTTGCTTTCCTACAGTCATTATTTGTGTTATGACTGATCACTGTTGTTGTTTTTTTATCACTGTTCTTAATCAAATCTTATGCAATCAAATTCTATGTAAATAGGACTTACATGTAGAATAGAATTCTATGTAAATATTCACATGCAGTGGCACTGTTCATCTCATGATAAGCAAAAAAACAGCTTTGGGTTTTAAGACTAGTTGTGAATATAATCAAATTTATTTCTCACCCATATTCATCCCCTCTCTTGCAATTAACCTCTCCCAGCCTTGATTCTCCTCCCTCCACCAGGCAAAAGAAAAACAACTCTAGGATTGAATGAGCTTTCGTGGGTGCTCTTTTGATCACAACAATCCAAATGTGAAGGATAGGTAAGTAATTAAAATTCTTTTGTTGTTATTGTTGTTATAAGACAAATGCATATTTATGAAAATCATGTTTAAAAAAATTCCAGTATTTTTCTTTTCCTACTTTATGCCAGGAGTAAAGATCAGTGCTTCAGGGACTGACATCAGTAGTGGTTTCTGACATTCCTCTGCTCTTTGCATTCTCAATTGAGATTGAGTGTCTAAAAGGTTTCTTTAAACAAATGGAGTATTGGTTGTTGAGTTATGTTTCACACTCCCCGGTGGCTACTTAGCATCTGGTGAGCCCTCCCAATGGTGTTGGCAAGGATCATCCTTTTCAGAGTGACTGGAATTATGCAACCAGTTACTCAGCAACAACGCATAAAGACTGCCAGCAAATAAAGAACTTCCTTTGTTTCCCATTTTGCTTCCACTGCCAAATGAATGTGTTTCACTAATATCTAATAGCCTTTACCAGCTGTTGGGTTCTGTCCTTTCCAGTTATGATTACTTGGACTTTCCAGCTTCCATACTGTCCTGCCATTTTCACAGTAGGGGTCCCAGAGATATTGAAAAAGAATCTCAAAGCTCTTGCCTCTGAAGTTTCATTAAACCGAAGTAGTCATAGCTTCCATAGTCCCTACACTGCAACATCGAAACATAACAACGTCTCACCCAAAGTTTTTTTTCCTTGGTAAATTTCAGATCACTTTCCAATCCCTTTGTTTTATTTACTTCCCATTCAGTCTTTGGACAAAGGTACATTTGACTTTACACAAATGATTAGGTAAGAAAATTAGCAGGGCCCCTGGGTGGCTCAGTCGTGAAGCATCAGCTCAGGTCATGATTCCAGGGTCCTGGGATTTAGTCCCGCATCAGCCTCCCTGCTCAGTGGCCCTCTCCCACTCTCTCTGCTTGTGTTCCCTCTCTCGCTGTGTCTCTCTCTGTCAAATAAATAAATAAAATCTTTCAAAAAGAAGAAGAAAATTAGCCAAGCAGACATGGGAAAACTAAGGTCCTGGGCAGAAGAATAACTGCAGTACAGGCTTTCAGGTAGGACACTCCTGGCATGTTGGAGGAAGGCAGAGACCAGTCGGGAGGACAGACTGAAGTGAGTCATTGAAGAAGTCAGAGCGCTGTTGGGGGCAGTGAGACCTTGAAGGACCTGAGGGCCCTGGAAGGAACTTTGGCTCTGACCTGAGTGAGATGAGGAATTATTTGTGGGGTTTGAGCAGAGGGGTGCCCTGATATGATGCACATTTTTTTTTTAAGATTTTATTTATTTGACAGACAGAGATCACAAGTAGGGAGAGAGGCAGGCAGAGAGAGAGAGAGGAGGAAGCAGGTTCCCTGCCAAGCAGAGAGCCCGATGCGGGGCTCGATCCCAGGACCCTGGGATCATGACCTGAGCTGAAGGCAGAGGCTTTAACCCACTGAGCCACGCAGGCGCCCCTATGATGCACATTTTAAAGGGATCATACCACTTGCAACAAAGAGAGTAAACTCTGGGGGCTAAGAGAGACAAAGAGGAAATCCATTAAAAGGCAAGTGCCATAATCCAGGAAAGATATTGTGATAGCTTGGATGTGGGTAGTAACATGAAGGGGGTGAAAACCAGTGAGAGGAAGCCAAAAAGAGGACATAGAGATGTCTCCAAGGCCAATTGCCTGAGAAATGATCATCAATACAGATGGAAAAATTGTAGGTGGAACAGGTTTGAAGGGGAGAGATTAGGAATTCTGTTTGGAACACATCCAGTATGAGAAGTCTTTTAGATGTCCAAGTGAATATCTAAGTAGGAAGCTGGATACATGTGTCTAGAGTTGTGGATAGGAGAGGTAGGGACTCCTTTTTATTTCTGATCTAATAATCTACTCAAAACTAATAACACATTCGCTCAAAAAATTAGCACCTTTCCAATGTAGACACCAAAGAGGGTGAATTTTGATGGAAGCCTTGAAAACAGACTCTCTGATTTGACTTGATTTTGATTTGATTCTCTCACCTTGACATTCTAGGCAATGAATGAATGAAATTTCTCTAGATGGCAATGGTTTTCTGGATAGAAACTACTATTCATTCATTCATTCATTCATTCACAATATAAATATTTATTTAACTCTTACAACATATAAGGCTGCTATTCTTTCCCTTTATCTAATTTGAACAGCAAAACTAGTCAGAGGGTCAGGGGAAAAATGATTTTGAAGGAAACACTTTGTAGAACAAAAGTTAGAAGGACAGCCTGGCAAATCCCTGATTTTGAGAAGAATTGCACTGAGGTGTCCTGATGTGAAAGCCACTTTTCAGAGAACATAACGGCAGCAAATAAAAGCACTGCCTGGTGCCATGTGAGTTTCTGTGGCCCACATAAGATTGTTGAAGAAATATTTTACATGTAATGCATCCATTTTTAAGCCTTAGGCTTCTTTGGAAACTAAAAATTGTCTTCACATAGCCAGGGTTTAAAAAAAAATTGGAGAAAGCAGAAGATGAAATCAAGAAACTAACCTTAAAAAACTATTTTAAAATTTGCTCTTTATTTTAAATTCTATGAAACACAGTCTTAGAAGGATGAGGGATTCTTGCAGATAGAACGCAAAAAATAGCAGATAGTAATAGATGTCCATTAAAAGTAGAAATTCAATTTCACAAATATGTGTTTAGTGTCCCCCATATTCAAGGACTGGCTGGAAATATGAATAATAATGAGAATCCTTCTCTCTGGTGTTCATAGCATAACAGGATAGAGAACTTCACATATATAAACCAATGGCACTTTTTTTTTCATTTTATTTATTTTTTCAGTGTAACAGTATTCATTCTTTTTGCACAACACCCAGTGCTCCATGCAAAACGTGCCCTCCCCATTACCCACCACCTGTTCCCCCAACCTCCCACCCCTGACCCTTCAAAACCCTCAGGTTGCCCCAACCTCCCACCCCTGACCCTTCAAAACCCTCAGGTTGTTTTTCAGAGTACATAGTCTCCTATGGTTCGCCTCCCCTCCCCAATGTCCATAGCCCGCTCCCCCTCTCCCAATCCCACCCAGGCAGCCTGTGTTAAATATGGAAAAAAGAATTAATTGTGAGATAATATGATTATGCTTTTTAGAGGAATAAGGACTTCTGCTAGGTCTGTAATAAAATACTACTACTAATAATAAGGACTGAAACCGGGATAGAGTGTAATTTCTGTGCAGAGTGAACTTGAGCACAGATCTGGAGGCAGGACTGAAAGCCTTGTATGGGACAGTTAAGGACCAATGTTAGTAGAGCATTGGGCTAAGTTAAAAGGCAAGGGCTAAGTTAAATGTACATATTCAGACATGTGTAAATAATATAATGAAAGTGAAAACACCTAAGCATACTACTCAGCATAAAAGCTCAGAAAGTTAACCAAATGTCAGCTTGCATTTGAATATAATTCAGAAAGTGTGACAATTACTAAAAATGAGATGAAAATGGTTCTGGAAAAAGTTAAACGTGGTAATTATGGATGGACACAGATAGTGCAAATTTTTTAGGCTGCATGCAATTAAAGATATTTTTAGAGTTTTTGAAATAAGCTTCAAAAGTTTTATTGAGATATATTAGACAATAATTAATGGCATATATGTGAACTGTACAGTTTGATAAGTTTTGATATACGTATACAGTTATGAAACTAATTCCACAGTCAAGATAATGAACATTTCCCACATTGCCCCAAATTTTCTCGTGTCCCTTTGTAATCCCTGCCTCCTTTTCCTCCTCCCAATTCCCAGGCAACCAATGATCTGCTTTCTGTTAATCATAAGTAGTTGGCATTTCTTAGAATTCTACACAAATGGAATAATAAAGTATGTTCTCTTTTTTGTCTGCATTCTTTCACTCAACATAAATACCTCAGAGTCAACCACAGTGTAGCTTGTATCAGTAGTTGATTTATTTTTATTACTGAGTACTATTTCTTCCTGTGGATATACCACAGTTTTTTCTAGTCACTTACTGACAGACATTTGGGCTGTTTCCTGTTGGGGGCTACTACAAATCAAGCTGTTACGAACCTTCATGTACAGTCTTTGAATGAACATATGCTTTCCTTTCTCTTGGGTAAATATCCAGGCAAGAAATGGCTGGATCACATGGTAGGTATACATTTAACTTTTTAAGAAATGGCCAAATTTCTTCCAAAGCACTTGTACCATTTTACATTCCAACCAGCAGTGTGTGAGAGTTCCAGTTCCTCTGTATCCTGGCTAGTATTTGTATAATATTTTTAGAAGCTTATTATCTCATCCAAAGAACCACACACAAATAGCCCTTCTCCACAGATGAGCTAAGTTCAATAGACAATGTGTTCAATAAATTTAGAAAATAGCAAAATATCTATATTATTCAGAAAAATAGATTAGCACCATGGAAAATAGCTAAAAGAGTTAAAGGGAGTGACTTCTAGGAAGTAGGACGAGAGGTGGGGGAAAAAAGGAGAGAAGACCACTGGTATTTACTGCATTTACAGACTATTTAAAACATAACATAGATTATTGCAACAGAGAATTAAAATATCTTTGAATAAATGAAAGCAGTCTTAAAGATCTTTTCATAAATGCATATAAGGACCTCATTACCTGTTTTTTAATTAAAATTTACCATAGCATAAAATCCTTATTAGTTAATTTGCATTTTCAATATACACTGTGAATTAATTATCATAATTAATATATTTTGTAGCCCTAAAGTCAGAAAAATCATCATTGTACATAACCTAGAGATGATAAATTGTTCAAGAATATCTGTTAATCCTGAGCAGAGTTCACACTGAAACAATGTATAAACATTACGAAGACAAGTAGTTTTTATAGTTATTAGCCACACTTCATTAAATGTTTTGCTTCTGGAAAGTACTGGCATAGATTAAATTTAAATAATTGACAAAGGTTAGAATCATTTATAATTAAAGACGCACAGCTTTAATTCCTGTGTATGAGGGTTGTGGAGTCTCATTATTGCTATTGTGACTACTCTGATTACAAAACAGGTAAGGACTGGAGAGGCATATGGCCTTTGGTTTCAGAGCCTTCATTTAAATCCCAACATCACGATTTACCAGCTATGTTCCAATACATGTAAAGCATCGTTAAAAAGTCTCAGTTCTTCATTTCTAAAAATGGCATTAAAATAACTGCTTCTTAAGACTACTGTGAGGAATAATGATGTAAGCGATCAATAAAGTTCAGCTACTGGTATTCCCTGGGATTCATTATTGTAAAATACCTGAAGAGCTAAAAATTAAGTATGATAGGGGGTTTTAATTGGAAAATGCTTGGATTTTATGAACATCCATACCAATGAAAACAGTTAATTATTAAAATCCTAAAAGAGCTTGAGTGATTTTAAAATAAGGAGAAATCTGTATCAACCTCTAGCTAATTAGTTAATTGGTTTATGCTAACTGCACTGAATTTCTTTTGATTCACTCTTCTTCTTACAGATAAATGACAGGGCATATTCTCTGAGTAAGGCACTGGAGCTAATATTAACTCTGCAAAGATTTTAAGTCATAGTTTGGTGATGAAGATATAAGATTATAGTAAATTCTGTAAGCAAGTTAAGTATACTGACATCAGTCTTTTTACTTCAATCTTCAAATTGACCAACTCTTTCTTCTGCTGTTAAGTCTGTCCAATAATTTTTTTTAAGCCAGACATTATATATTTCAGTTCTGGAATTTCCATTTGGCTTTTTATAAAAATGTTTATTTTTCTGCTGATAATTTCTATCTTTGATAATTTTGAGCATATTTTCCTTTATGTCATTGAGCTCAGTTACAAGAGCTATTTTTAAATTCTCGTTTGCTATTACCAACATGAGGGTAACTATTGATTATGTTTTCTTTCGAGAATGGTATATATTTTCTTGTTCTCTGAAAAGAACCTTTGAATTGTACTCTGACATTGTTAATGTTAAGTCCTGGACACTGAGTTCTGCTATAGTCCTCTGATAAGTGTTAATTATTTTGGTTTAGAAGTCAGTCAGCTTGGTTGGACTAAAACTGTAAATTCTGTGTCTTGAATAGGAACTCAAAATTTATTCAGCTTTTTAAATCCTTCAGTGGGCTGCCCACATGCACATGATTCAGGGATCAGAGGTTTGGACAAAGTTTATACACAGAATTTGTTTCCTCTCTCTCTGGTTCTTGCTTTTCTGCAATTCTACTCTTGCTTTTCAATGATTTTTGGTTGCCATGAACTCTTTCTTCTAAGCAACAGGGTAACGAGTTTTCTGTAAGAGTTTTGGTCACCTCACGTAGCATTGACTAGAGTCTGTCCTCAATCTATAATCCATAAAATTAAGAAAATTCTCCTCATATCATTCCTTTTGCCCAAATGCTAACTTCCCCCCAGAATCTGCCTGCTTTGTTTTATTCATCAGTGCCTTCATGTGGTTGATCTTTTTATTTTTCTCAAAGATTATAGTTATCAATGGGAAGTTCAATCTCGTAGAAGCTTATTCAGCCATACTAGAAGCACACAGACCACTAACTTTACTTAAGTTCTACTCTTCACAGGATTTGAGCAGGATTAGTGGTAAGGGATGCAAAGACATCTGGACCACTCCCACTTTTTCCAAGAGAATGAAATCTGGTGGGATCGGATTCCAAAACACGGATCACACAGGAGTTACTTGTGGGCAAGGTTGCTATTTGTTCAAAAGTCATCCAAAAAGAATGAATACTGTTACGCTGAAAAAATAAATAAAATGGAAAAAAAAAAAGTCATCCTAACTCTTTAAACTGAGTTGATGCTAAATTCCACAAGTAGAAAAATGAAACCACTTTGCTTGCTTTCTCTTCTGTTTCTATCAGGAGCACTTAGATACTTTCATTGTTTCATTTTTAGGTACTTAATTGAAACAGGATTTAAGATCTGGGTTTAAGTGGAGAAAGGACCTCATATCTAAGTCATATTCAGGAATGCTAAAGGTACTATATTATAATTTTGGAAATAAGCATCCTTAATAATTGTTTTTAAGTATTCAATTTCCTTTTATAACTTTCCCTTGAGAAATTCACAGAAAGAAGGATTTTCACACAGCACAATTTGGACATTCTGAGTTTCCAGCTAGAAATCATTCACTAGGTCTGCCAAACTTTCATTAAAGTCCTAAGTAGTGACAGCCAGAGAGCATGACAAAAAGTGAGGGATGTGGGGGAAGAAAAGCAAGGAGGAAATCAGCAGAGGACATTCTGTTTGAGGAGTTCACAATTTCTTAGAAACTAAACAGAATTTTAAAAATCTTTATATCTTATATAATCAAATCACAACAAAGTTCCCACAATAATTTGCACAGCAGGGGCTAGAACCTAGATGGGTTCACTCTAGCCCAGCAAGTTTTTAATGATACCATATACAGACAAGAAGTCCATAAATCTAGACTCCCCATATCAAAGAATTTTGTTGCTTATCATTAAATTTCAAGTCCCACCAGAAAATCTTTGGATTTTTGTTCCATTAAAACTTCTCCTATTTTAATTCTGAGAAATTTCGTGCAATAATAAAATTCCTTATGTAGTTTAATAGCTTAAAGATCTTACTGAGATGTAATATCATTTATACTATTCAACTGACATTTGAGCCCTGGTTAATATATGTCCCATCTTCATCACAGCTCCCTATGGTCTCATTAAAATAGATGAATTTTGTCTTAGTATGTATTTTCTTTTATATTAAAAATCTTGTGGATGATCAAATGTGAATATTTTATGATAAACATTTCCCCCCCTGCCTGGAATATTTTACAGTTTTAAAAAACTGAATAAAAAGAAAACTTGGGGGTGCCTGGGTGGCTCATTCGTTAAGCGTCTGCCTTTGGCCCAGGTCACAATCCCAGGGTCCTAGGATCAACTCCCTCTTCAGGCTCCCTGTTCAGCAGGAAGCCTGCTTCTCCCTCTCCCACTCCCCCTGCTTGTATTCTCTCCCTCGCTGTCTCTCTCTCTCTCTGTCAAAGATAAATAACATCTTTAAAAAAAAAAAAAAAGAATAAAATTTTTTTTAAATTTAAAAATTGTTAAAACCCTTTATCACATAAGCAATATTTGTAAGCTAGAAAAAGGATATTTTCTGTGCCAACTTTTAAGACTTACAATGAATATATCTCTAGATATCCGAAAATAGGTCTGTTTTTATGCTAATTTGCAATAGTCTAAACCCTCTTATTTAAATAAAAATGGCTGATTGTTATAGAGCAATAAGTTATTCTTTGACTGGAAATTCTAAGTCTGGAAATGCTGACAAGCTATTCAACAACTTGGCCTTATTTAAGAATGAATCAGTTCTATAAAGGCTTCACAAGTTACTATACTGCCGTAAGATTGCCCCCACTAAAAATGTTAAGTAGGGCAAACCAAATACAGACAAAGCCAATTTCTCCAAGATCTGTTAATCAAAAGCACCTCTCTAGAGGCAACTGCACCATCTCTGACTGACCTGCTATTCTCTGACTTCATCAGGCCCACACCTACAAGAGCTGCGTGAGAAAGCACACCGACGGTTTTATGAGCAAACCCAACACCATAGCATCACACTGCTCATCCCACAGCTAGGAGTTACACAAAGTATGTTTTGACCCAGAACCTTCCATGATGCCTTCTTAAATATGCTACATTCTCTATTTCTCACTTAAAAACCGACATTTGTTTTCCCGCTGAAATGTTCGTACCTTATACAGTCACTATCATAAATAGTCATCTATATGAAACAATAATGAATTTTTTAGGGTTTTTTCAACTCTCTCTGCATCTCATTTATCTAAGGATGCTCTTTCCATCCTCTCTTCTTCTACTCAGCAAAACAAGCCACCAAGCCGGAGCTTTTTGCATGTGAACCTATGCCTGATACATCATTTATAACTAGTAAAAACATTTTTAAAGAAAGAGAATGTGTCACAATGAGTGAGGTAATTAATTTTTTATGTAGTTGACTTTTCAGTCAGCTGTGGTGCCTTTGTTTTGTCAGGATGTAATCATCTACTATTCACACAGAAATGCAAAGTCATATTAAGTGCAAAGTGGAGATGTCTTAAGTGGGCTCTGAAAAGGGCAAAGTGTGGTAATCCTTGAAGCTGGAAGATGAGTTCATGGTGGCTCATTACCATATTCTCTCTCATTGTATTTGTGAAAATTTTTTGCATTAAAAATTAAGTGTAAAAAAATAGAGAGGGGCTTCTTGAGTACAGCAAGTCCCTCTGGAGTCTACCACTTGACTGGGACCTATAAAAAAAATAACCCTTAAAGCGCACATATTTAGAATTGCTAAACTATATTTGGATTAATCTTGTACTTCCATTTATCTGTGGTCTGGAACTCTGTGGAAACTGAAAAATCAAGTAATTAGTGGAACCAAATTCCCTTTCCTACAACACTAATTTCTGAGAACAAAGTCCCCATCATCTTTATCATCCTATGTCCATGTCACCTGGCCTTCACCAGGCATTTAGCTATCACAGAGGTCACTTGCCTATTGTCACTTCTAGTGTTGACTGTTGTGTCACTGACCTTGATCCTTCCAGACTATTCAAGGTCTTTTCTGGTCCCATATAAATTTTTGGATTATTTTTCCATTTCTTTGAAAAAAAAATGGATGGGATTTTGATAGGGATTGCATTAAACATGTAGGTTGCTTTAGGTAGCATAGACATTTTCACAATATTTGTTCTTCCAATCCATGAACATGGAACATTTTTCCATTTCTTTGTGTCTTCCTCAATTTCTTTCATGAGTACTCTCTAGTTTTCTGAGTACAGATTCTTTGCCTCTTTGGCTAGGTTTATTCCTAGGTATCTTATGGCTTGGGGTGCAATTGTAAATGGGATCGACTCCTTAATTTCTATCTTTTGTCTTGTTGGTGTATAGAAATGCAACTGATTTCTGTGCATTGATTTTCTATCTTGACACCTTACTGAATTCCTGTGCAAGTTCTAGCAGATTTGGAGTGAAGTCTTTTGGGTTTTCCACATGAAGTATCATATCATCTGCAAAGAGTGAGAGTTTGACTTCTTTGCTGATTCAGATGCCTTTAATTTCTTTTTGTTGTCTGATTGCTGAGGCTAGGACTTCTAGTGCTATGTTGAATAGCAGTGGTGATAATGGACATCCCTGCTGTGTTCCTGACCTTAGTGGAAAAGCTCTCAGTTTTTCTCCACTGAGAATGATATTTGCTGTGAGTTTTTCATAGATGGCTTTGATGATATTGAGGTATGTACGCTCTATCCCTGCACTTTGAAGCGTTTTGATCAAGAAAGGATGCTGTACTTTGTCAAATGCTTTTTAAGCATCTTCTGAGAGTATCATATGGTTCTTGTTCTTTCTTTTATTAATGTATTGTATCACATTGATTGATTTGTGGATGTTGAACCAACCTTGCAGCCCTGGAATAAATCCCACTTGGTTGTGGTGAATAATCCTTTTAATGTACTGTTGGATCCTATTGGCTAGTATTTTGGTGAGAATTTCTCATCTGTGTTCATCAAGCATATTTAGTCTGTAATTCTCTTTTTTTGATGGGGTCGTTGTCTGGTTTTGTGATCAAGGTAATGTTGGCCTCATAAAATGAGTTTGGAAGTTTTCCTTCCATTTCTATTTTTTGGAACAGTTTCAAGAGAATAGGAATTAATTTTTCTTTAAATGTTTGGTAGAATTTCCCTGGGAAGCCATCTGGCCCTGGGCTCTTGTCTGTTGGGAGATTTTTTGATGACTGCTTCAATCTCCTTACTGGTTATGATCCTCCCAGACTCATTATGAAAAATGTAACTGCTACTTAGAGAACATAAATGCCACTCTGGTTATGGAGCTCCGGATCCTTAGTCCCCTTGTCTAGTATCCTCATCACCTAAGAATTTCAGATTTATGAGGAAAACATGTTAAAATTTCTAGGATTAAAATTTTATGTTGGGTTTATTACTGAACAATAAATTGTGAAAATTTAATAATAATCATTCATCCTTTTAAAGACTTGAAGAAATCCCTTGGTATTTCTGAGCATTTATTGAACATGTCTCATTAACAGGAAATTCTCTCCCTTATTCTTTAGCTACATATTTCATACTAGAATTTAGTTTTATAGGATCCTAACTTGATTCTCCCCATGGGGATTATTTAGTCCATTATTTAGTTGAGTACTGAAAACACACCATTTCAAGTGTTGAGTATATAATAATAAACAAAATAAGCAGGGAGTTCTAAAGGGCTTTAATTTAATACGGAAACAGACAATAAAGAAAATAAATAGTATGCCAGATGCTGAAAAGTGCTCTGGAAATAAATAAAGCAGTAAAAAAGGGACAGAGATACTGAGAGGGAGAGCTGATGTTTCATAAAGGGTGACCAAGAAATACTTCATTGATAAGTTGATTTTTTGACTCCACAGAGTTTTGACATGAGAAATAAACAATAAAAATGTTTGAAGGAAGAATGTTACAGACAAAAGGAACAGCAGAGGTTTTAATGCAGCAACATACTTGGTGAATTCAAGGAATAACAGGAAGTTGGACAGGGTAATAGAGTGGGCTAGATCCTAGAGACCCCTGAAAGGAAATTGTCTTATCAACTAAGCCAAATGGAAGCCATTGCAGGGCTTCCAGTATAGGAATGACAGGACACAATTTATCTTTTCACATGGATCCCTCTGGCTACTGTTTTAAGAAGAGACTGTACCGGGCAAGGCTAGAAGCAAGGAGACGTAAGGAGGCTAAAGCACAATCGAGACCAGGTATCAAGACCAAGTCCACCACAAGAGTAATAGTGGTAGAATTGGTGAGTGGTGGTTAAACTCCAGAAATCTTTTTAAGACAAGGTCAACAGGATTTACAAGTAGACTGTATGCAACGTGTAGGAAATATCAAGAATGACTCGAAGGTTTCTGATCTGAGAAGAAAACAATTACCATTTTCTGAGAAAGGGAAGACCAGAAGCAGGTGAGGCAGTATGCAGGCCTGAGTTGGTTGCTTCTTACTCCTTTTTTCCCCAAATTGCATGAAGTTCACAGGTATATTATAAGAGTCACGAGATAGCAAGATTTATCCCTACCCTCTCAACAAACACAAGAATGGGCTTCCAGGAGCATTTCCTTTCTACTCTTTCTACCCCATACTTCTCTCCTACACAACACAGAAATAGAAAACACGTGTTTGGAAATTTGGCATGTCACTTCTGAAAAGCTGGGAACTTAAAATATTAAAAATATCTAAGGGCTCTTTTCTTCCCTATGTCAAGTAAATACATACTCTTTCATCCCCTTCTCCCTTGTCCTGTTTGTCATTCTCATTGTTCTTTCAGAATTCTAGGTTTGCTCTTTCCAGAAACATAAATGTCCAAGGACAGATGTGTTTCATTCAGGGCACAGGTTTGTTCCAAGTGACCACGTGGGCCCTAGCACTTGTCCCAGGTTTACATTCCTCTTGTTTTGTAGGCAGGGATTCTCAAAGATAATTGTCCATAACCAGAAGTCAGAAATCAGAATTTCAGAATCTCCCATCAACAGGGTGACTTCCTCCAAAACTGAAAGCTAGAGAGAGAACTCATTTTTCTGACAGAGATCATAAATACTAAGCCTTCTCACCAATCATTCATCACCACATTGCTATTTTGCTTAGAAATAAATACACCTAGCGATTTGTCTCTAAGGTACTGTTTTTCAATCGATATTCCCAATATGTGTTAATGTTACTTGGTTTCCTGCATCTCTCTTGAAAGGCTAGCTTTATCCTGGCTGGTCTCTGAGAGAGACATTCCCTTCCCTATACAGCCAGGGTGGGGGAGTGAGCCCACTGAGACTATAGTGGTCAGTCCTCTTCATTGTGAACTTTGACTCTACAGCAAAAACAGTGAGTACAAAACAGTTTTCAAAGGGTTATAATGTGCAACTCATTATGATGGATATGGATAAAATGTAGAAAAGGGCTTACCCTCTTGAAGGCATGAAAAACCTCACAATTTTTTCTGTAGACATACTAATCACTTTAAGTCAGAAAATATTTAAAGTTTTAAACTAGAAGGTAAGATCTATGACAGATGAGAAGCTGCAAACTGCCTACAGCTGTCAGAGAAAAGAATGCCTTATGAGAAGCCAAAGTCAAAGTCCCTTGCCAAGACTCAGATGAGTACAGTGAAGGTATCACCTGAGTTTGGGCAGAAGCAGGATTGAAATGGCTCAGGAGCTGGTCAAACAGAGAGAAGGAGAGAGCTTCAGCAAGAACAAGGTTCCCAAGGAGCCAGGTCATGCATAGGTAGCCTAGGGGGAAAGGATGTGTCAAATTCTAGGTGTCCTGGTGGGAAGTTGAGCAGGATGGGGCCATGGGTCAAGAAGAAAATCTGTGTTGAGCCTGTAGGTGGAGGTAAATACAGCAGGAAGGCAGGAATCTTGCCTGGCAGGATAACCTCCTCCTGTGGGAGTTCTTCCTGAATTCCCCTCCCCCAGTTTCATCACCCCAAGCAGAACTGATGTCTCCCTTGGCACAACCACCTACTTTGTACACTTAGTACAAGTACCCATGTCGTATGTATGTTTATGTGCCCAACATCTGGGCAGTTCTCACACACAGTGGAAGTTCAAACAACACTTGAGGAAGTGAGCTGAAGGGGAGTGGTGCATAAGGACAAACTGATGGCACCTAAAATCTCCTCTCAGTGCAAAGCTGCTGTAACAAATAACCACAAAATTGGTTGTTTAAAATAATACATATTTATTCTCTTACAGTTATGGAAACCATAAATACATATGTATGTGTGTGTGCATGCTATGTATTTATATGTGTGTATATGAACATACATTTTCTAGATCTGCCCCTAGGGATTAGAAACAAATACACCCCAACAACAATGAGCACACCTAGCATCCAGAACTTGATCACTAATACCATCCCCTATTTAAAAAAACAAACAAAAACAAAAACAAAGCCTACCACATCCCCTCAAAAAAGTGGTTAATTTCAGAACTTGAACAATGTGGATTACAAGAAGAACCCGGAATATCTTACACGAAAAAGTAAGGAAGTAGTCAAAGAATGAAGGAACATGTCACAAGACACAGAAGCTCCCAGTGGGACTCCCAGTAGTCATATCTATGATACTTTGAGCACTAAAATAATTAAGAGCAGTAATGAATTCCAAGTGACTGAAAAAGTTGGAATCAATGATCCATTTTCTAAAATAGAAATGAAGAATAAATCCATTAATGAAAGAGAACAGTGGGTTTTTGCTTAAAGGAAAATGCCAAGTGCAGATGGGAAAATTCAGGAGTGCTGGAGCTGGCAGATCACCATTCTGCAGCCATCCTATTAAAGGTTGGTTCAGCACCATCAATGGGCACTAAATCAAGGAGGAAAATTTTATTAAATTTGTGTTGTCTCAATGTGTCTCCCTAGATTGCTTACTAATTACAAGGGAAAAGATAGTGATTATTCAGTTGGGAATTGAACATCTTGACTGGGTTCACAAGTTAAGTATCACCATTAAGGGACAGATGGGCATGATGGACCTAAGATGCAACACCCTGAGAAGGTAAAACATCATTTATGAAGTGTTCCAGCCAAGAATATACAACCTAAATGCAAGCATGAGAAAATGTTGGACAAACCCAATGTCAGAAATATTTTCTTTTAAAAATACTGTATCCTTTAAAATATCAATACCAGGGCCCCGGGTGGCGCAGTCGCTTAAGCTTCTGCCTTCGGCTCAGGTTATGATCTTAAGGTCCTGGGATCGAGCCCTGCATCGGGTTCCCTGCTTAGTGGGGAGTGTGTTTCTCCCTCTCCCCCTGCTGCTCCCCTACTGCTCATGCTCTCTCCTCTCATTTACTCAAATAAGTAAAATCTTTAAAAAAAATTTTTTTTAAACCACCAATACCATTAAAAGACAAAGAAAGACCATGGGAATATCCCAGTTTAAAATGCCTGAGAGACATGATAACTAAAGGCAACACATGATCCTAAGCTGGATTCTGTACTGGGAAAATATTATAATGAAATTATTAGATCAGATGATGAAATTGAAATATGGAAGATACATTATACAAACATATTGTATTAATGTTGAATTTCCTGAAGTTGTAACTATATTGTGTAGATTTTATTTATTTATCTTATTTTAGAGAGAAAGTGGGGAGGGGAGGGAGAGAATCTCAAGCAGACTCCTCTCTGAGCACAACCTAACATGGGGTTTGATCTCATGATTCCAAGACCATGACCTGAGCAGAAACCAGAGTCAGATTCCCAACCAGCTAAGTCACCCAGGCACCCCAGATATTCTTATTCTTAAGAAACAATAAAGAAGTATTTAGGGGAAAAGACTATGCAATTTACCTTTAAATGGTTCAGAATAAATGTGCATATGTGTGGTGGGGGGCGGGCACAAGCCAGTGATAAAGTATATGGAGTAAAACGTTAAGAACAGATGAATTTGAGTTGAAGATATACAGGTATTTTTTGTGCTATTCTTATTCTTGTCATTTTTCTGTGACTATGAAATATTTCCAAATAAAATTTTAAGAAATAGAAGTGTTCACTGTCACTTTTAAACTATTAGAAGATGTAGTAAAAATTATTGAACCAACAATAGACCTCTTTGAAATGAAAATAATACCGTGAAGAACTTTAAAAAGAGGCATCACTTCAGGAAGATTTTTGTTGACTCTAAACCCTCGATTTTCCAATTATCTCATCATAAACGTCTGCACACCCAACAGCAACACCTCAGGATCTTCACATTACTCCTCGTTCTGAATTCAAGCATGAATGAGTCACTATTAAGTAAACCCACCCTTACAGAAATCCTTCAAAATAAAGGATAAATGTAACAATATATGAAAGATTTTTTAAAAATCCAGTAAAAACTTGGTCTAAAGAACCATAATTCTAAGCTATGAACTGATATTTTATTGATGTTTCCAACACAGAATTAGCAATAAAAGATATATAAAATCCCTGAATAATAATAAGATAGGCTCTAAAAGGATTGCTAATTATTTGAGCCAGAGAACACACAAACTTTACATAGAATGAGGAATTTTATTTACTTGGGAACTTCTATATTAACCTTAAATAGGAACTTTCTCCTCACGGGTTGGGTTCTCAAAGCAGAACCTTAAATGGGATTAGGGATGAGATGCGAATCAAGAGTGAGTTGTGTATCACATTACCTATGAAAGGTAGGGGAGGAAGCAGATTGGGCAGGGGGAAAAGCCAGACTGCCAGCCTGATGAAGATTTTGCAGTCCGCTAGGGAGCTCTGAACCAACAATTGCCCATCTGAGTTGTCATGCATCATGCAGGCCCAACTTGACATGACTTTTACTCTGGCCTTTCTCAATCACTGGTTGTAAGATACCCTGGGAAGGACCTAACGTGAGGGGAGGTATTGTCTGCAATGGAGGCAGATCCCGAAAGAGCTAACAGTTGGGCAGCTGACCAAGTTTCCCAAGAATTGGACAGGGAATCTTGCTTTGGAGGGTGACCTTGATGGCACATATCCATTTCTACCACAGTTCACTCTGTCCAATTCACCTCCACTTCTCCATATATATTCAGGGAGCAGCTCCTCCAGAATTTTGATGAAGCTCTCTTTTTGAGGGAATCTTAGAAGAGGAACTAACCATAAACTCCACTCTGGCAGTTGGTCTCAGGACCAAAATTCACACATTATCTCCCTCCCTCACTATCCATTCTAGTTTCCTTTTACCTTCCAGAGCCCCCTTTCGTGGCCTTGCTATCTTACTGGGTGGTGTGATCCAGACCCTGAGAGGTCTCCATGATTACTTATTCCAGGTTTGCCAAAATTTGTATTCACAGTTGACAAAAGGGTGCCAAGATGTACCCAAATTGATCACCCTGGATTCTACACATGTTTTTCTATGTCTCTTATTTCCCCCTAATGATCAGTGTCAATTATCCCTGCCAAGACAGTGATATTTTTTGCCTGCCAGTCCCTGGACACAAGGAACACAAAATACCCTGGAAGCATCCACAGCTTAGAATTCAAGGAGATGCTTACTGGGTTCCCTGGTTGAAGTGCCCCCAGAAATTAGAAATCAGGCCTTTATCCCTGAAAAGCCCAGAGGCATAGGAAGGAGAAGCATGAAGTTCTCCACCACATCATGGGGAGTAATAATAAATGCAGTCACTAGTGCTTCTACTTCCTAATCCCAGAACCCAGTACCACACAAAGGAATGGTGCCAGGGAAGGGTCTCAGCATTGGACATTGAAAAGCAGCTGTACCCAGATCAGTAAGTTTGAATCTCAGCTGTTGGGCCCATATGTAACCTCCATCTCTGGTGCCATGGCCGTTTTGTTCATTTGCCTATTATGACAACACTGGGCTGGCCAGTGATGGAGGTTGGTGACATACACAGTCCAAATAGTTTTGCGTATTTCTCAGTTTAGTGCTTCTTCCATGGTGGATGCTCTCTCATGAGTAACTTGTGATACAAAAATCTTTATACTTGGTGGCCACTCCCATATGTCCATCTACTTTCTCTAATCTAGAATCCTTGTCTTCAAACATCTTCTCACTCCCAGCCAGACTATTCACCATGTCCATGAGTCCATATACTTTCTTTTTGAAAATTTTAAAATTATTTTATTTTAGTTAGTTAGTTAGTTAGCTTATAATTTTGTGGAGTTTTTAAACTTAAATTCAATTAATTAACATATAATGTATTTTTGTTTCAAGGGTACAGTTCAGTGATTCATCTGTCTTTTGAACCTAGCATTCACCACAATGGAGTCCATATATTTTCTAACTCAGGCTATTTCTCTTTCCACAAATAGTGAGTAACCTTGACCAGGTACACCATCTGAAGTCTTGCCCATTGGGAACAATTTCCCTTCACCTTATCTTTCAAGCCTACCTCTGAGTGGTCTTTACTATTGCTGCTCTCTGTTTTCAACTTGAGCCCTTATATCGAGCTGACTTACCCTTAACCAAGCTCAAGCTTTTCCCACTTCCTTCAGGTGTTCGATTGGAATCCCTAAAACAATCATAGGCATGGATTGGAAACAAGGTGATGGTGCAACAGAGGTGTCCACTTAGAGGCCCAGGCAATGTGCTCCCAGTTTGCTTTTTATTGGTTCCAATTGCACCGCTTCTGATTTATGAAGGATTGTTTCAGTATTCACATGGCCTTATGACTCTGTATCATCTTACAGCTCCTGGCTCTCCAGTCAGCAGATTCTAGATCTGAAAACTGGCTCAGGTCTAAAAACTAGAAATGAGATTGTGACTTTTTATAATCAACTTAGGGCAATCGTCCATGATTTCTTCTCATATAGATTGAGTGATAGTCTCATTGGCTACCCATCTAGAAACACTGTGTGCTATTAATCATCTCCATACTTTTCTGCAAGTCAGGCCACTTTGGCTGCCATTCCATTCTTGCCAACGGGAGTTATAATGGCAACCTTCTGGGGTCTGGCAGTGAAGTGTCACCACCCGGTCTTTATGTTTCAGGCTTCTGTCATCTCTACTTTTAGCAGCATGCCACATTCAGGAGCAATGTCACCTACTGTCAGCCCCATCCTATGGAGGGCAACTACCACTGAAATTCTTAGTGAACCTTGTGCCCCTCTCACTGGTACACTTTGTGGCCTTGGTAAATGGTGTGTCCTCCAGGCCTTCTTGTGAAACCCAGTAATCCATCCCAGCATATCCAAATACTGAAGCCTTTTAGTCCCTAGCAATTTGCATTTCCACTTTGTTAAATTGTAAGCTATGATTTTTTTCCATGCTTCAAGAACCCAACCTAATAATAAATGTACTTCATCTCCCGAGGTCCTTGCCAAAATGTCAAATTCTGTATTTTGGGAGAATGTGCACTTATCAGATCTTATCTTCTGGTATCCTTGATCAAACACCCTCAACATCCAAGCTCACACACATATACCTGGCTCCCCCCCAGAATGTGTTGGTTACATCTTACAGCTACTGTCTCTTCTCTGTTTCACATCCAGCATATCCCTCACTGGCTTGTGCTGAGAATTAGCCCTAATCCTGGGAGTAGTTGATAGAATGGGAGGAAGGAGCAGATCCTGAGAGAGGCACCTGTTGCCTTCTGAGGGAGAGGTCTCTTCATTGTCATATAGGATGGCATTTTGTTGGCTTTTAATAGGGAGGTGTGGGCCCCCAGAATTGGCCCACACCAGATGATTCAAGAAATCAGAAATCAAAGAATTTGAAAGTATCCACTCATTGTCTCCACCCTCCATGTCAGGATCTCTAGTTTTCCCAATCATGGCTCTGAACTTGGCTTAACAGTCTGCCTTGGGTAGAAGGTTAATAATTTTTTTTTTAATGCAGCCACTCTATTAAGTTCTAGTGTTGTACCTCAGCATGCTTCACCCTCTCATTCCGTACATGCAAGTATCTTTTCATAAAAGCAAACAGTACCTCCAGATTTCAAATCTAGCTTTTAGTTGTATGCTGCTCACTCTCAGTTTTTCCTGTAGCAAAGATAGTAACACTTACTTGTGTTTCTATCTATTCCTATTATTTTATTCCATACATATTTTATTTATTCTACTTTTAATTATATACTTATTCTCAGATAGCCAAAGTGAAGAAAATTAATCAGTAGACAACTTTAAGATTTTGAAGTAAGAGATTTCTGGCTTAAAATACTTAAAATACTGGCTTAAAATACTTAAAAGTTTCTGAGAGGTAAAAGTATAAAATAAAAACAAAACATGATTCCCTCATCTCTGTGTCTGTCAAGACCAAAGAAGAAGACCTTAGAAATGGAAGGGCAGGAATTGTTCACTGCAGTGGGCTCATCATTAGATAAGCAGAACCTGAATGCAACACAGATGAGTACCTCCTTTCTTCCAAGCACCCTGTTCCCTTGGCTGCCACAATGTATGCCCTTGGCTTTGCTTCCCCTTTGATGCTTGTCAATCTCCTAAAGTCATTGTCAAGAGAATCTTTAAAACTTCCCATGCCTTAGGGCTCTATTCTAATACCTTAAGTTGACATTCTCTCCCTGGATAATCTTATTCATGGTCTTGACTGTGACTTTCATCTATGTGCCAGTTATTCCCACATCAGTTATCTCCAGCCCAGACACCACTCTCTGAGGTCCAAAGTTACATACACAATTTTCTATTTGATGTCTCCACCCATGAGTGACACAAATTCATGTCCAACTTCCAAAGCTGCTTTCTTGGTGGTTTCTACATCAGTAAATGGCATTATCATGCAATAATCACCTGAGAGTCATCTTTGACCACTCCCCATCACACTTCATCCATTCCTACTTAATCCCCAAGTCCTGATGATTTTCCACTTAATATACCTCAAATATTTCCACTTAATTTAACCCCTTCATCACCTCCATTTCTCACAGTTTCCTAGTTGATCTCCATGCATCCGTTTTTTGGTCCCTCCAAACTACTCTTCACATAGGAGCCAGAATAATTATTTAAAATGTGAAATTGATTCAGGTCAATTTCTACCCAAAGACTTCCATGGGTGTGGTGCATGAACAATGGATCTTGGAACACTGAAAAAAAAAATAAAATTTTAAAATTAAAAAAAAACACACCGATATTTGTTCTTCCAATACATGAGCATGGAATATCATTCCATTTTTTTGTGTCATCTTCAACTTCTTTCATTTCTTTGATGAGTATTTTACAGTTTTCAGAGTAACAAGTCTTTCACTTCCTTGGTTAAGTTTATCACTAGGTATTTTATTATTTTTGATGCAATTGTAAATGAGATTTTTTTAATCTCTTTCTGCTCCTTCATTATTAGTGTATAGAAACACAACAGATTTCTCTATGCTGAGTTTGTATCCTGTGACCTAACTGAATTCATTTATTTGCTTTAGTAGTTTTCTGATGGAGTCCTTAGGGTTTCCTATATGTAATATCATATCATCTGCAAATAGTAAAAGTTTTACTTCTTCCTTAGCAATTTGGATCCCTTTTATTCCTTTTTCTTGTCTGAGGCATGTGACTAGGACTTCCAGTATTATGTTGAATAAAAGTGATAAGAGTGGGCATCCTTGTCTTCTTTCTGATCTTAGGGGGAAACTCTCAGTTTTTCACCATTGAGTGTGATGTCAGCTATGGGTGTTTCATATATGGCCTTTATTTTTTTTTAAGACTATATTTATTTTGTTGAGAGAGACAAAGAAGGAGACAGATTAGGGGGAGGGGCAGAGGAAAAGGGGGAGAATCTCAAGCAGGCTCTGCACTGATCGTGGAGCCTGAGGTGGGGCTTGATCTCACAACCCTGAGATCATGACCTGAGCCAAAACCAAGAGTTGGATGCTTAACCAAATGAGCCACCCAGGCTCCCCTCTGGCCTTTATTAGGTTGAGGTATGTTGCCTCTAAACCTACTTTGTTGAGGGTTTTTTTTTTATATGAACGGATATCATACTTCGTCAAATGCTTTTTCTTCATCTATTGAAATGACCATATGGTTTTTATCCTTTCTCTTATTAATGTGATGTATCACATTGTTTTGCAAATATTGAATCACCCTTGCATCCCAGGAATAAATCCTCCTGGTCATGGTGAGTGATCCTTCACAGTAGCATTTAGACAAGTGTTTGACCAAACAACTGAGTACCAGAGCCTACCCACATAAAGTTTTACCACCATACTTATTAACCACAGATCAAAAAAAAATCTCTTCTGAATGATTCAATACTGAAAAATCCTGATCTATTTAATATCTGTACATAAATTTTTTTGGAGCATTTCATCCAAGATGTCAATGCATTTGGCTATTTATTTAGAACTGAGAAACTAAACAAAATAAATTCTCAGTGATTTTTCCTATATCTGATATTAATAACCTGACAATTTATTCTAGCAACTGATTTTGCCTTCATGGCATGTAGATGGTCCTGTTAAAAAATATTCATTTTCCTGCTCATATGTCGAAGTCCAGCTTAGACATTACCCTATAAAAGGAGTTCTCCTGGATCTTCCTAGTTGCAATTATTCTCTTTGCTGCCCATCTCAACCTCTATCATTTTATTGAGGCTTGGCTGATTAATTAGAGTCATTGTGATATGTGCTTGCTCTCCTATGGGATTATAAGATAACACATATGATGAAGGTTAACAGGAGCAGAACAAGAGTGCCTGCCCCACATGGTAAGCAGATATTTAACCAGCACGTACTGTTTCCTTACTCCTGGAAGGAAGGAGTGTTTAACTTATCTCCGTAGACTTCCGTGACCCCAGCAGTGCCATGCATACACTCAGAAGCACTTGTCTGGGTTGCGTTTAATTCAAAATCATCAGATTCTAAATGAACTAAAAGTCACATCATGCCTTAGATATATGAATACCAGCTCGGCTTTTTAAATCAATTATTTTTAAAAGAGTTTATTGAAAGAGAGAAGCAGGGGGAGCAGCAGGCACAGGGAGAAGCAGGTTCCTCACTGAGCAAGGAGCCTGATGCACGCTCAATCCCAGGACCCTGGAATCATGACCTGAGCCAAAGGCAGACACTTAACAGACTGAACCACCCAGGCGTCCCACAATGGAAGCTAGAAATGTCATATTTATTTGAATACTTGACCCACTGCAATAACAGTCATTGCACTGACAATAGCGATAGTAGTACCTTACCTAAATTCATAGATGCACTATGTATGTTTATCATATTCCCTTCACCCTCCCAAAACATGACTCGATTCATAAAAATTACAGCTATTTTGTGCTTCTTCAACAAATACAAACTAGCATACATAGTTTTCTCTTAATGTCACATATATCAGATTCCATATTGCATTTATTTGCAACCAAAAGAAGTTTTACTGAAATGCAGAAAAAATCCTGCTGCTAACATTTAATACATAATTTGTTTCTACAATTACATTTTTCTTTTTCTATAACGTTCCTGTTAGAGTCCCTGTTTTGCTTTCTTCGGTGAGGGTAATCCTCTATGTCTTGGTCCTTTCAACTGCTCTCCTGCCTCCCAAACCTACATGTTCAACTGCCCACAGCATACTCCCCCTTGAACATCCATCTGGCTGTATCTGTGAAACACTTCATCTTCTCAAAGAGAAACAGTGTCCACTCCTTACTCCTCAAGTCGTTAATCACTAATGCTATCACTCTTCTCTGGGTCACCCAGACTCATTCAGGCTTAACAACAGAGACATCACCTTCTGTTCCTTCCTCTCCCTTATATCATCTCAGGACTTACCACATTTATTCCATTCTTTATTTCCAGTTTCTCTCCACGCTATCTTCCTTTTTTCTTTTCTTTTTTTTTTAAGATTTTATTTATTTATTTGACAGACAGAGATCACAGGTAGGCAGAGAGGAAGACAGCGAGAAAGGAAGGGAAGCAGGCTCCCTGCTGAGCAGAGAGCCCGATGTGGGGCTCGATCCCAGGACCCTGGGATCATGACCTGAGCCAAAGGCAGAGGCTTTAACCCACTGAGCCACCCAGACACCCCTATCTTCCTTTTTTCATACCACCTTGCATATGTCAAATCTTAGTCACTCCACACATAAACTATTATAACAGTGTCTAAACTATTCCTAAGACAGCAATTTCATCACATTGTTCTTGTCCCAAAACTTCAATGACTTCTAAACCTCAGAATTTCTCCTAATAATCTCCTTCAAGATCAGCTTTTCCTTCTTTTACACATTCCTTTTTTTCCCCCTTGTACATTCAGCTCAAATTTTTTCTTCCTCCTAAAGCCTTCTTTTGCCCACCCAGCTGGAAAAGACCTCTTCTTCCACAAAATTTAGTGTTTATTCCACTCATTTAGCACTACATATTTATTATCTTATCTGCTGTGGTTCAGGCTGTCACTGTTGTTTAAATTCTTCCTGTGTGTCTTGTTTCTCCAACTGGAATGTCAATGCTGAGTCTGAAAAATATCCGGGAACCAGAGACTTACATTTCCCTGAATTCTTCGTATACCATTTGACCCATAAGTAGACACCAAATAAGTAAATACTGCTCTTTTTTTTTTTTTTCATTATCCCTTTTACTGCTATGAAATATGCTGGTATCAGAATCAAAAATATCCTCAAGTTTCAACTGGTTGTGAGTAACAAACTAATAGAGGAAGAAACAAGCTAATCTATTTCCCCCTTATGTACTGTCCATTTCTTTTCAACCAAAGAATTTTGCTCATATTATGAATGTGACTGTGAAAGCAGACCCAGACATTGCATCACAAATTTCTCATTAACCATCCCCAAGAAGTATAGCATGCTGATGCGGTCTTATTCATTAGAGGTATTTCATGAAGAAAAAAATCTGCACCATTCTTTTATTTTGAAATATGGAATGTTGACCTTTGCACATATGCAGGAATCTGCCCTAATAGATGATGCCAATCACCAGCTTTATTAATGTCATAAACCAGATGAGATAGCTGCTCACAAAGCAGAGAACAATGGTCAAAAGTGTCCTCTGCTCATTACAGCCCCTTTTGAAAAATTTACCATCACAATTTTTCATTTGTGTTCCATTCCTCTAGGTGATGAGGATGGTGTGGGCGTTAGTTCTGCTAATCACCTTCAGCTGATGCTCTCAGTCTCCCAGAGTTGTCATACACTAGTTTGGCGGGATAGCAGAGCAGTAGGAAAGGAAAGATTACAAATTCAGAGTTAGAAAGATTATCAGTCTGAACTGTGATTTGTTATGGGGTGAATTGTGTCTTCCCCACCCTCAAAATTGGTATGTTCAAACCATAACTCCCTAACTCCAAACTCTAAATGTGACTATATTTGGAGAAATCATCTCTAAAGAGGTAATTAAGTTTAGGGGTACCTAGGTGGCTAAGTCAGTTAAGCGTCCATCTCTTGGTTTCATGATCTCAGTGTTGTGAGATGGAGCCCTACATCAGGCTCTTTGCTCAGCAGGGAGTCTGCCTGAGATTCTCTCCCTCTGCCCACTACCCCCCTACACACACTCCCTGCCCTCCCCTTTTCTTGTGCTCAAGTTCTAACTCTCAAATAATAAATAAACAAATCTTTAAAAAAAATTAAAGAGGTAATTAAGTTTAAAATGTGGTCATTAGGGTGGGCCCTAATCCTATACAACTGATGTCCTTATAAGAAGAGAAGATTAGGACATAGATATCCCAAGTGAGAAGACTACCTGAATCCATGGGAAGACGGCCATCTACAAACCAAGGAGGGAGAGCTCAGAAGAAACCAACACTGCTGATATCTTCATCTCAAATTCCTAGTTTCCAAAACTATGAAAAAATAAATCCTACTTAAGCCACCCAATCTGCATTATTTTGTTATGGGAGCACAGCAAACTAACACATGGTCCAAAGGGAAAAAAAATGGATAACCAACTAGAGCTTTATATTAGTTTGTTTGCTTTGAATTTATATAAGGGCATTATGAAACTCTTATTTTTTTCCCCATTTTATTTATTTTTTTCAGCATAACAGTATTCATTGTTTTTGCACAACACCCAGTGCTCCATGCAAAATGTGCCCTCCCTATTACCCACCAACTGTTCCCCCAACCTCCCACCCCTGACCCTTCAAAACCCTCAGGTTGTTTTTCAGAGTCCTCAAAATGTTGAAAATAGAACTACCCTATGACCCAGCAATTGCACTACTGGGTATTTACCCTAAAGATACAGACGTAGTGATCCGAAGGGGCACATGTACCCGAATGTTTATAGCAGCAATGTCTACAATAGCCAAACTATGGAAAGAACCTAGATGTCCATCAACACATATGAAACTCTTATTAACAACACAAATCGCCTTGATCTTTGAAATTTCGGTGAGTCCTGGATCCCGTCCATGAAAGCTAGAAGGTAAGACTATGGAAGAATGAGCAGGAGTCGCCTCCAGTGCTCTGGCTTCGGTTGCCTTTTAGGGTCTTCACACTTCTATCATCCCAAATGCCCACTGAAAGACTTTTGGGGGTTTTTTCTACTGCATAGTACATAAAAATAGCATAGGTGATTTCCCCCCTCTTAACTCCTAAGCACCATAGCCCAATCAGACCTAGAAAGAAATAAACCTTGTTAACTCAAAGCATCACTTTGTTAGCAACATCTACTTACTTGATTTTATCCATTGTAACAGAATCTTATCTCTAGTAATAATTAGGGTCCAAATATCTATATGCAATAATTCCCAAGGGTTCCTAATTGGGTTTTTGACAATGATAAAAGAACTTATTGAAAATCACTTTATCGGGGCACCTGGGTGGCTCAGTGGGTTAAGGCCTCTGCCTTCAGCTCAGGTCATGATTTCAGGGTCCTGAGATCGAGCCCCGCGTCGGGCTTTCTGCTCAGCAGGGAGCCTGCTACCTCCTTTCTCTCTGTCTGCCTCTCTGCAGACAAATAAATAAATAAATAAATAAATAAATATTGTCAAATAAATAAATAAAATCTTTTTAAAAAAAGAAAAGAAAAGAAAATCACTTTATCAATTTGAAGTGATATGAGTGCCTATGTTTATAATATTGTACTTTATTTCTTTTTCATATTCTTCTCAAAATAATTCAGATGATTAAGCCTACACTCCCTAGCTGAAAATGTATACAGATTACATACATTATTAAACCAATTTAACAGGATCTATCCAGGGTTCTGACACCTTCTTTGCTTCTTCCATACTAAATATTTGGAAATAAATTCCAAACAGTGTCCAGGAGACATGGTCTGCTCCAGAATGAATCCTGAGTTAGAAGGTCTGTGTTTGCATTCCTGATCATGGACAATCCCTACTTTTTTTTTTTTTTATTAACCCCAGCAGTGATTTTGTAGTATTGTAACTCTGTCTTTCTAATTTGCACACCCTTGTTTCTGAGTCTTTTTGGCAGTTGCATTGTCTTTACAGAATTGTGGGATTTTTTTGTTTGTTTTGTTTTGTTTTGTTTTGTTGCACTGTGATGATAGAGGAGAAAATTTAAAGCCTATTTAGTGAGTAAAGTATCCTCTAGCTTCAAGTCAAACAGACTCCCACTTGCACAGTACTTTATATACTTCCTGTATAATACTATTAAACATCCCCAGGCAGCAGTAGCTTAGAACTTTGCTTCATGCCCAATATCTTCTAGATTATATATAAAACATACACAGGATATAAAAGAGAATTTTTATTTAAAAAATCAGTTTATGTTATTAGATAATATATATTCAGCACTTGCCCTTCTTTGAAATTAATAGTAATTTTGTTAATGGCATATTAACAAAAATTTATTAATGTCGTTTGAAATAACATTATATTGATTATAAGTATGATAAAGAATGTGATAACAAAGGGCTGAATTTAATTTTTAATAGATATTATAATAGATAAGTGGAAAATTAAGTTTAGGTTAAGATGTCAATGAAGAAAGAAAATGGAAGTCTGTAATTAGGTAGAAGTTTAAATACGTGGAAGATTATCAAAAAATGGGACCGTTAGAAAAAGGAACTTAAGGGCGCCTGGGTGGCTCAGTGGATTAAGCCGCTGCCTTCGGCTCAGGTCATGATCTCGGGGTCCTGGGATCGAGCCCCGCATCGGGCTCTCTGCTCAGCAGGGAGCCTGCTTCCCCCTCTCTCTCTGCCTGCCTCTCTGCCTACTTGTGATCTCTCTCTGTCAAATAAATAAATAAAATCTTTAAAAAAAAAAAAAGAAAGAAAAAGGAACTTAAGCAAGCTTATTATATATCAAAGGGCATTCTTCCACAGAGAAGTGTGCTAAATTCTACCAGTAAAGCAAGTCAATGACAGGCGGGTTATGCCCTGAAACTCACTGTACTGTATTGTAAATACTATGATCTTAGGTCACCTTTCAAGACCAAAGTTGTTGGTGCTAAAGATCATCAAGACTTTTATAGTAACAACAAATGTCAACAATGATCCCAAAGGTGGTTCTCTGACATTATAGTCAAAACTGTGTCCCATATCTCTGACCTGTCAAAGGGGACCTCTCCAGTTAATTCACCTATGGTTGTGATAAACCAAAAGCATGAAGGTGACTGTGAGTGAGTATATTTGTCTGGGAGAAAACTTATGATTAATATAACTGCTAAACAGGCTAGTAGAGAGGGAAATGTGGAGTTACTAATCAAAGGGCATAAAATTTCAGTTAAGCAAGATGAATATGCTCTAGAGTTCTATTGTTCAGCATTGTACCTATGGTCAATAGTAATGTGGTGCACACTTAGAATTTCAGTAAGAGGGTGGATTTCATGCTAAGTGTTTTTAGTACAGTAGAATAGAATTTTTTAAATAATGATAAATATGTTGAAAACATAATTTTTTGTCTTTGAAGGAAATTCTTAAACTTTTTTTCCCTGAGATCTTAAGTTGCAAAGATATCAGTTGTTATAATCAGGTAATTTCTCAAATTATCCTAATTCCCAAACTTCCCCAGTTTCCTCCAATACTGTCTCTAATGAGATAGCAAATTTATCACACTGCATTCATATGAGTCAAGAAAACATAACTTCTTTTCATCTATACAACTGTCTTAATTTTCCTTATATCTGTCTACACACCAAATAATATAGAGAAACCTTATACTCTGTTCAGTGCAATAATTTCAACAGTACCTTTAGCTACATCCTTCACTACTTTACATAATATGGTTAGTCTCTCAGATTCTACTGCCTTCCTCTACTCCGTGGGTAAAAAATTTCATTAAGGTCACAGATAAAACCACCTAAGGAACACCAAGGTTTAAGAAGGGCAAGCAAAGGCTGAGTAGAAGCACCAGATCTAAGCAGCTAGAGTGTCTGAATCAGTTTATCCCAGCTGAATCCTAAAAGTCTATTAAAAGATAAAATCATCATAGAAAACCTGAAAACAAAAAATCTGAAACAAAAAAATCCAAAGCTGAATTTTTCCTTTCTTGAGTAAAGGAGAGTTCTACTGGTCAGGTAGAGTCTTACTGAGGAAGCAAATCGCTAATCTTATGTACATTTTGGTGGGAATGGTTTATTTGGCTTTATGTTGGTCACAGAAGTAAGAATGGGTTGACATCAGCTTTTGAAGAATGTTCCTTGGAACATGTCCAACTGCAATTGTTGGACTTCAAGTGTCAGTCTGTCGCTAACTGGTTGGCTCTCAGAGGCATATTCAATGAAGTGAGATGTCACTGGTCAACTAGAGACGTTTAAAACCAGCTCTGGAATTCGCTTGTTAGCACAGTCATAGGACTATCATTGATTAATTTAAAGTTTAAAACCTATTCTGGTGGTTGTTGCCATGACTAGAGAGGAATCAGACTTTTCCTAGCCTACCATGTGCTAGCAGTTGTGCTAGGTACCTGACATATATTATCTCATTTAATTCCCACAACTATGCTTTAAGGCACCTATTAGGAGGAATAGTTGCATTCCATTTTATGGAAGATAAAACTCATGCTCAGGACATTAAGTGACGTAATGTCCAAGATTATATAATGCCCAGTGATTGGCAGGGAAATAGATGGAGACCAGGCTGGTGTGAACTCAAAGTCTCAGCTGATACCATTGCACCATGCTGTTGCTAAAAAGGAGATGGAGTGAGCTATGAGAAGCACCTGCTCCAACTCAAGCAATCTTCCTCTTCTCTTAAGCTCTTCCCCCAACTCCCTACAAGGCAGTGACCAGGAATACAGATGCAGCTAGAGACTCTAAGAGTACAGACCCTAAGAAATAGAGCCCAGTAAAGCCAAGGCACTGCTCACACAGGAACAATGAAGAAATAACAGGTATTTCTACTCACTCATCATTAATTTTAAAAATCTTCAATTTTCTAATCATATAATATAGGTGACTAATAAAACTGTGCAGAACTTGGCCAAGTATCAAGCAAGTTGTTTTCTTGACTGATAGCTACTCATACATTTGTTTCCTTATAATTGTAAAATGACACATTCTTTTAAGAGAAATACATAGATCGTAAAGTAACTGTTAACAATTTTTAGGTTGAAGTGAGTCATTCAGTGAACAAAATGCATGTTGGTAATTAGGTAATCATTTTTTTATTATTATTTATACTTCTTAATCCATCCTGAGATGACACCTTTTCCTTCCTGTGTGCTTATTTACAAATTAGAGAAGTATACTATATAATGTTCTGGAGCTCCCAGAACTTCAGTCTCTTGGAAAATGTGGGTTGATCCTGCCTTTTAAAAGACTGATATGCCAGATCTAAATACAAGTTATTTTAGAGTACTATCTGATATAACCAGTGACAGAAGAAAACCACCATGGCCTGAGCTGGCTATTCCCAAAAGTCTCTCCACAGGGATTTCTCACATCTCCTTAGGAGGAGTTATTCGCTTATTGAACCATTTACCTTCTGGCTGTGTCGTGGGATGATGGTAAGGCATTCAGCTACATAGTGGAACAGTCTCTCCTCTTGTCAATAATTACAGCTTCAAATATAAAAGACAACTTAAATTTTGTAATGGCATGTGGGAAATACTTCTTTTGTGTTCCTTATCATGAAGTTCAAATGTCCACAAAAGTGTGGAATATACAAGCTGTTTTGTTATACAAAGAAATGTGCTGTAACAATTTTTAATCATCATGGCGTTTCACTTTGATTATGCATTTATAGCATGTTAGAAAGAGGCCAGAAGAAACAAAAAATGGAACATCTATAATGAATTCTGTAGGAATTATTCACTGAAATATTCCATCTTCATAATTAAAAACTACCACTCAATCCCACCAAGTTCTGTTTATGGATTAGCTGAGAATTTTCCTATTTAAATTAATACAGCCATCTTTCAATGTATGTCCTATGGGGATATAATCCTTCTATTGCTCAGTAGCTCCAGATGCACTCCTATCAGGCCCCCTAAAATGATTAATTCTACTACACGGTGTGGAGAATAAAGTTTTTTTTTTAATCATCAAAAGCAAATCCCTGTATCCAAAGGCAACACACGTCTTTGCAAGAGAGCAAACAGCTTGTTCTGCACCTAGGCGATAACCAAAGGAAAAGATCTCTTGCCGTATAAGCTAGACAATGTGACATTGGCTGCTGGTAGCAGATGGGTCCATGGGATTCATTCAGCAGACAGTCACTCTGGGAAAGCTGAGGGAAGATTCTCCAGGATCATCAACAGGGAAAAGACATACATGGGATGAGAAAGGCATCATTCCTTAACCCAGAGAGAGCCTTAATGGAAAAAAATGATTCCTAAGAAATAATGGGTATAAGTCAGGTTGATTATTGATTAGCAGAGCCAATCCCAAAATGGAAGAAAGATCTCCCCTCAATGTGGTTCTAAATTAATTCCAGCAGGAGACATGAAGGGATAAAATCTAGCCAGAATAGGGCATTATCAGTGTAACTTGGTCCCAGAAGTTCATCTGGTTCTCTCTCATGAAACCCAAAGTTTCAGCAAGGTTTTCTGCTCCTCCAAATAGAGACAGCAACAGATCAAAACTCCCATGCCTTCTGTGGGTCCCTCCATGAGTGAAAGCAAACGGAGTGTCTGAGATCCACAATTATTTGAAGATAATTCTGATAGGTACAATGCAAGCTGTCCATACAAAATCTTTTTTTTTTTTTTTTTTTTTTTTTTCAAAATCTTCCCTGGGTTGACCTTTTTGAAAACCAGAATCCTGGGGAGAAAAGAAGTCACTATTTAATATGTCACAGAGGGGATGGTAAGGAAAAAATCATATAACCAATAGTGGGTAGCAACTAAATAGAAACCTAGGTGAAGATTCCATTCAATAGTCTTTAAAGTTCAGTTGGGAAAACATTTTTCCCTTAGACAAGAGAGAATGAAACCTTTTTTAAATTTTTTTATTAACATATAATGTATTATTAGTCCCAGGGGTACAGGTCTCTGAATCACCAGGTTTACACACTTCATAGCACATACCTTCCCCAATGTCAATAACCCCACCACCCTCTCCCTAACTCCCTCCCCCCCTGCAACCCTCTGTTTTATGAAATTAAGAGTCTCTTATGGTTTGTCTCCCTCCTGATCCCATCTTGTTTCATTTATTCTTTCCTACCCCCAAACCCTCCACGTTGTCTCTCAACTTCATCATATCAGGGAGATCATATGATAATTTTCTTTCTCTGATTGACTTATTTTGCTAAGCATAATACCTCTAGTCGCAAATGGCAAGATTTTATATCTTTTGATGGCTGCATAGTATTCCATTGTGTGTGTGTGTATATATATATACATGTATATATATAAATATACACATATACATATATATATATGTATATATACACACCACTTCTTTATCCATTCATCTGTTGATGGACATCTAGGTTCTTTCCATAGTTTGGCTCTTGTGGACATTGCTGCTATAAACATTCGAGTGCACGTGCCCCTTTGGATCACTACATTTGTATCTTTAGAGTAAATACCCAGTAGGGCAATTGCTGGGTCACAGGGTAGCTCTATTTTCAACTTTTTGAGGAACCTCCATGCTGTTTTCCAGAGTGGTTGCACCAGCTTGCATTCCCACCAACAGTGTAGGAGGGTTCCCCTTTCTCTGCATCCTCGCAGAGCATCTGCCATTTCCTGACTTGTTAATTTTAGCCATTCTGACTGGTGTGAGGTGGTATCTCCTTGTGGTTTTGATTTGTATTTTCCCTGATGCCGAGTGATGCGGAGCAGTTTTTCATGTGTCTGTTGGCCATCTGGATGTCTTCTTTGCAGAAATGTCTGTTCATGTCCTCTGCGAAAACTTTTTTTTTAACTTATTATTTCCAAATATTACACCTAACAAAAGCAGCCATGTAACCAGACAAGTAAAAACTGAAGCAAAAATTAAAAAAACCTGAGCTCCTCAAAAGACAAAGAGGGTTAGAAGTATACTGAGCCAGGAACTAAAAAGCCAAACTAAACTTCTTTGATTGATTTTTAGTTCTAACCCCCTCATCTCTGAACCGTGTACCATTTTAAGTGCTGAATAACTTAAAATTCACTGATACCTGGTTCCAAATAAAGCTGTTCTCATCACATGTCTTTGGTTCTTTCTTTGCTATTCTCTAGAAAATCATATCTTTTCAGGTTTGTCTTTACATGGATGCTATATAGAGAATGGAATTGGAATAGATGTACTTCAAATCTACGCCAAGACTGAGACAAAATAGGAAATTAGGTTTTATTGTATTTGTATTACCCACTCATCTGTTTCATGCCTCATAAAATTTCTGAGATAAAATTTCTGACATAAAATGGAATCATTTAATGCTCCCTTCAGATTATCCTATGAAACTGCTATCGATGTTAAAAGAAGGATCACAACGTTAACAAATTACCCAGCTGAGGTTTTCTCCAGTGTTTAGTTTCAAACACAGTGGTCCCTTGTCCAGTCATTAACCCACAGGAATGGTCTAGCAATCTTCTCTTACTTATGCTTTAGTTAAACCTTTACCTATTCCTTAGGTGTCCCTGATCAACATTAGAGTAACTTGATATTGCTTCTGTATGCATCGTCATTTATGTAAAATTCACTAAATATGTACTAAGAAGAGTTAATTAGCTGCCTTTTTCTTGAAGCTGTATTATTTGTCACAGCTACAGATACTAAGACATTCCTAATAGCCCTTAAACAAGGAATTCTGTATAGTTTCTCCATTAAATCACAGCACAGAGGAGTGGATAATACATCAGAGTCAAGCCTGCACCACCCTCCATGTTCCTCTCAGCCCTCACTAAGCTGTCAAGAATCTGACAACAATCTGACACTGTGTGACACCCTCTGGCCCCAGCTGACTTCCCCCTACACCAGACTCGGGCTCTCTCTTCTTTTCTGTTCCAGTTTTTTCCCTCCTCTTTTAAGCCCTCTCCTTCCACATGTTTCTTTTGGTTCTGTCCTCCTCTCTTCAACCTTCTCCCTCATGAAGCACCACAGACCTACCATGTGAGTAAGAAAATGACTGAACAATGCTGAGATTTGCTCAGATTTTGCTGGGACTTTGGGTTTTGCTTAGATTGTCTTACCATTCAAATGCTCACTTACCATTTAAATTCAAAGATGTTGTCTGCTTCAGGTGAGTATAAAATATCCTGAGTGACTACCAATGCAAATGGCAGAGCTAGCAATTCACAGCTTCGAGGAATAACCGTTAATGACAAAACATGGATTTCCAACCCACAGATCTGCAACACAGGTAGATATGCATCTATAAATAGAAGCCTTAGGATCTCTTCTTTGAAATAAGAACTCATCTTATTGAAATTAAAATACTCTGTTTTTTACTAACTTTGAAAATCCCCGTTAGCTGAAGGAACCAAAAAGTAACTGGAGTTTATCATAGTCCTTGGTGTTTTAGCAGTAAGGCATTGATGTCTATGACTGACTCTGCATGGGGAGTTCATCATCACAGAAAGCTGAGGAAGTGAGAATTTCACCCTATTTATAAACTGGACTGTCATAATTTTTTACACCTTCTTCAATACAGTGCATCTGAAAACTAGATTTATAAAAATAAATCCTTATAGAAAGAAAAGTTTTAGACTATATCTCTGCAGTATTGCAAAGCATCTCAGTCACATGAGGTGCTCTGGCCACACCATTGCCTAGAGTATCTGATGAAGATGAGCCATGATGGTCATTGGATTATTTACTCTTTTAGTATTATTCTTATTATTTTTAGGATTTCATTCTATTAAATCCTGATTTTATAGTAAATCTGGGTTCATTTATCCTTTTTTTCTTTTTGCATATTCCAGGGCTGTTCTTGACCTACCTTCATTATCATTTTGATTATGTCCACAGAGTTCGATAACTGGCTTTCCTTGGTGTGTAATTCTGTAAATGTGGATGGAAGTGTTGCCAGGACAGAGACATGACCATCGACTTTGGCAACATAAAAATAATTTATGACATTGACAAGAATAGTTGTAATGGAATAAAAGGAACAGAAGTTCAATGGGAGTAGATAAAGGAGAAAAAAAGAAGTAGAAAAAGAAATTCTTGAGAAATCTGTACCCCTGGGGCTAATAATGCATTATATGTTAATTAAAAAAGAAAAGAAAAGAAATACTGTGAGAAATTATGTTGGGAATAAGGGGCAAATAAATGAGACCATACTTGGAAGGAGATATATAACAGGATTTTTTAAAGACAGGATATCCTGAAGTACCTTTGTATATACAACTGTTGGTATATATTAAAATCCATAGACCTATCTATTTTACTGTTTTCTATAAGAAAAAGAAGGAAAAGGAGGAGGAGCAAGGCCAAAAGCAAATGAACCAAGGGCCATTAAATAAGAATTCAAGCCTCCACCTCTAAAGAAACAGAAAAAGAAAAACTTTAGAAACTCAAAACATTAAGTTGTTCCCAGTTCCACAAAAATGAAATAAAACAAGTATTTAGAGCCTAATCTCAGCAAAAGGACCCCTTCTCCTTACACCAATAAGCTGGTCTTTCTAACTTAAAATCTTACTGTCAGATTTAAAACTAGCCATTCCTGAGAAACATTCATTCAAAAACAGTATTGAATTCCTACAGTTCTGAACCCTCAAATAATTATAGTAGGACTAATAAGGGTCCCAAAGAACATTTGAATTTAATAGGGAAAGTAAGACTGAGACACACAAAGTTAAATGCCAACAGAGACAAAAATACAAGGTATGTCACAAGCTGGTTTTGAGAAGTAGTGTAATAAACATTTGGAGGACCTTTGCTCTGTTTACAGGAGGATCAGAAGAGGCTCCTTGCAGGTGGGAGTGACATTTGACCTGCATACTGAGGAAGGGTAGAATCTGACTAGGTGGTAACAATTTAAATACTGGCATATTGAATAAAGAGACTAACCTGAGCAAGCCCATTACAGGGAACCAGATGCCCAGCATGGTGGCGAATGATAAATAAACCAACTAGCCAGAGCAGGAAGGACATACCGCAGGTCCTGACAGGTTGAATCCAATAAAGAAACAGTAGAGTGGTTTCGAGAACATAACCATGGGCAATTTATTTCATGTAATATTTTTAAAAATTACATTCTAATATAATAAAGGGAGATTTCAGTTCTAACAGTTCTACGTGGTTAAATTTAATACAAATCTTGCACACTTAATATATTTGAAGGCTATCTCCCTAAATGGCTTATGTTTGTCTTCTTAAGAAGGTGGCTGTCAGACGAAGTTTTTGCTTCCCCTTATCTGAAATGGTTCCTACAGTTTATAGGTTCATATTCTTTGATTATTAACAATTTGAAACATATTTCATTTGTTTCATAGTTCACTATTAGTAAGGTCCCACAAATTTATTAGGAATGATGTCAAATTTGGGAAATTTTTCATTCAGGTTTTTGCCATTGGTAGTTGTGGTTGTAATGGTATGAATATATTTGTATGTTGTTCTTCATATATAGGCTGTAATACTGGAAAGATTCTCCAATATACTAGCTTTTGGTTCTTCTATACATTTCGAATCTTATTTCTCCTCCACTCTCAGTGTATATCCAGAGTTGGGTACAAGAAGACATCACAACATGGCTTCGAGCCCTGCTCCTTTGTAATTCAGCACACGGAGTGGGGAGCATGGTCTTGGAAGTTCTTTCTCCACCAGGACAGCTAACAATAGCTAATCTAGAGTTTAAAATGACTGAAAGTCATATAAATATATCCCACAAACACCAAATGAAATCAAATTCCCCTCAGCTGGATCCCAAAATGCCTGCACTCAGTTTGAAAGGAAGTGTGACAGGGGTCAGTATAAGTGGAAGGAGACAACAGTGTTAACTAATTAAGGTTAAAATGACAACTATTACAAATTATACAAAATAGTATGACCATGTGAACACATACTGAGGCCACTTCCGTGCCTTAAAGGGGGCCCTGCAAAAAAGAGTCACTAAAGTTCAAGCTTAATAGCATCATATTAACTCCATCTCTGAGTATCTGATTTAAACAATAAAATAGAAAAAAATTAAATGCCTCTAGCTTTCTTTATTCAGCATTCAAAGAGTGATTTCCATTTGTTCAACGGAATGCTTGATACTTAAAGAATAAATATTACTAGAACACCTGATCCTTGACAAGGCGATCAGGACATACACACATATAAAATATATGTTATATTTTAACATACACACACTAGAATAACTCCTGAGGAATGACTGCTTACAGTGACTGTATTAAAACATAGAATTGATGAAAGGGTGGAGTTTCCTAAGGTTAGCTAGTAGTGGAGGGAAGGTCGGGGAAATCATCTGTAAGGAGATATAATTTGAGCTGACCCTGGGAGATGTAAATATAATCAACCACAATGGGACAGGTCTGAGGACAGAGCTCTGTTCTACATCTCAACCTCTGCAGCTCTGAAAGGAGAAGGAGGTGGGGACTCTATCAACATGTCAGAATGCATTAAGAGTATCTGCCTTTGTGTTCCAGGAGTTACTGTACCCAACTCCTTTTCAAAAGGACAATGTTTCCATTTAATAGTAGTCTACTGACAGGGCAGCAGAGATTGGCAATCAACATCCATTTCTATTATATAAGTTTTTAGTGTAATAGATTTCTTTGTATCGACATAAGAAAAGCAATGCTGACATGGGCTGTAGGCCAGACTATAGAGAGAGGCCCCATTATGTTGAATTGGATGTTATAATGGTATTTGATAAATTGGTGATTCTATCTGTGGGGCTTGGCACTCTTGGAAGCTAGCACTTTTCCATAACTTTTTTTCTCCCTCCACTTTGGAACATTCTTGTCCCCAGACATCACTTGGCTGGTGTCAAGCAAATTGTCAAAATTACTGTTTACAATACTGATATCCTCAGAGCTGTCTTTATAGATTTTTTTTTCCTAAAAGGATTTTGAAATAATACCAGTGCACAGTTAAAGTTGGACAACCATCTCCCAGACTTCCAATAATCAAGTTTTAATGTGATCTTCATTTCATTCCCTACATAACACCCTCTATGGCTTATTTAAAGAATGTAACAAAAGAAACATAAGGAAAACATGTGAAAGGATTCATGTTTACTCTTTGAATATTTCTCCTTGAAAACAGAGTTGCCATCATCTTAGGTATATCTCTTTAATCAGATCTTGGCAAATATTTATTGCCTGTGACAAGGACCAGTATAGTTTATAGAACTAACTCCTTCCTTTTCCCTTTCTCTTTTAGGGTTACAAACTAAAGCTGAAGTAAATTTCAAGTAATCCTAAAAAGTTAAAATTATGTTAAGGCTGGAACTGCTTGGGATCCAATATTGAAAGAAAAGCATGCCAGAGAAGGAAAGCTTAAAAAAATGGGGGGAGGGGGCAGTCTTTGGTTAAATGGCCAGAAAAGCCAACCATTTACATATCAATAACCTTTCAGGAAGAACTACTGAATTTATAAGATAGAACGATTTTCATGAAATGTATGGTGTGCTCAAACATTGGAGAGATGCAAAAAATAAGAACTCTTTCTTTAACAGGTAAATTTGAGTCAACAAGAAATTTACCATACTCCCTCTTCATCCTTGGGGGTATGTTTCAAGACCTCCAATGGATTTCTGAAACTGGATCATACCAAACCCTATATATACTATGTTTTTCCTATACTCACATACCTATGATAAGGTTTAATTTATAAATTAGGCACAGTAAGAGATTAACAACAATAACTAATAATGAAATAGAACAATTATATCAATATCTTATTGTACCCTTCTCACCCTTCTTCTTGTGATGATGTATGTTGATAAAAATGCCTGAGGGGAATATGAGGTGAGTAATGCAGGCATTGTGACCTAGCTTAGGTCATTACTATTGACCTTCAGACAATATGTCAGGAGGAGGATCATCTGTTTCTGCAACACAGTGAACATCAGGTAAATGAAATGCAGGAAAGCAAAACCACAGATAAGGGAAGAATAATGTATTTTTATGTTCATTTGCATTTAACTAAAGTAAATTAGTGATAGAAGATGGTCAACATCAGAACATTTCTGAACTGTTTCATTTTGTTTTTTAAGAACTAATATTTGTTTAGCCTGAAACAAAATGTAATCAAACTCCTGTAGACTATAATTTGAATTTATTTTCTTTTTCTTATTCTTATTCCCCAAATACACAGAGAAGTCTCCAGAGAAGATTTCTAGAATACCTCCCTACCATGGACCTGATCACTACAGACAATCCCAGTCAAAACTTTTAAGTAGGTTGTACTTGGAATCCACATAAAATTTATCATGCATATGAGAATAGTTTTGAAATGAAAAGGGAGTGCTATTATTAGAAAGTAGACCAGAGAAACAGGTTAACTGAGATAAGTAGTCTCTGATGGTACAGACTGAGCATAGCCTCTTAACTTAAACTCTCTGATTTGAAATTATTACCCTCCCCAACTATTCCATATACACTATGGAGTATTATGCTTCCATCAGAAAGGAAGAATACCCAACTTTTGTAGCAACATGGATGGGACTGGAAGAGATTATACTGAGCGAAATAAGTCAAGCAGAGAGAGTCAAGTATCATATGGTCTCACTTATTTGTGGAGCATAACAAATAACATGAAGGACGTGGGGAGATGGAGAGGAGAGGAAGTTGAGGGAAACTGGAAGGGGAGATGAACCATGAGAGACTATGGATTCTGAAAAACAACCAGAGGGTTTTGAAGGGGTGGGGGTGTGGGAGGTTGAGGAACCAGGTGGTGGGTAATAGGGAGGGCACATACTACATGGAGCACTGGGTGTGATGCCAAAACAATGAACACTGTTATGCTGTAAATAAACAAATAAAAAAAAAAAAGAAGTAGTATGGTCTGCCAATGGGTCAGTCAGGTGTGGGAGTCATGGACCAGCCATAAATGAACAGTATACTGCAGAGTAGAGGGCTTTGTAGAAAAGAATCCTGACATGAGGTAGAAATTTGGACAAGATGACATCTAGCTGTCCTTACACTTCCAAACTTTAGGGTTTTAAGATTCAGTGATTTATTCACTACTGAACTTGTCTGTTGAGAATGGGTTTTCCAATATATGATACTAAAAGAAATATCTTAGGAGCAGAAGAGACTGTCTAAAATTAGCTGAAATTTCAGAAACACATTTTCAAAATTAGGTACAGATGAAAATCACTACAATTTTCTCCTATATAAAAAGAACAGAAAAACCTATCATTTTAGTTAAAAAAAAAAAAGGATTGCTTTTAACATTATAGATTCTTTAGAGTGTTGGTCAAATAGAAGAAATATCTGCTCTGAAGTTGGTCTACTGCATTAGCAGGTATAATTCTATACACCTAGGCATCTCCATCTAAAATGGACAAATCTCCTGCAATGCCTTCTTCTGAATGACAAAGCATTTTTTATACCTTTTGCACAGCTAAACTTCATTTGTTTATTATTCGATTTAACAAGCTCCTCAGACTTCTCCAACAGTACCACAACAGCACCCTGAAGCCCAAGTGTCTCTCACACTCTCATTGTAAGCACTGCAAAGACTGCCCATTGCAGCTACAGTCAAATCCAACTCCTTTTGCAAGACTTAGGAGACTCCACATAATTGTGCTCCTGCACACCTCTTCCACTGTTGTTCACATGGCTCCTCCTCGTGCTCCCACCAGCCACACTGGCTCCATCTCTTTTCTTCCATATTCTTTGCCATTCCCAATGCCTAGACCCCACTTCCTCACTTTCAACTTCAAAGCCACTTTGGAGTCGCCTTTTCTAAAAGAAGCATCAAAAACTAGCCTGGCGGTGGGTATTAAGGAAGGCACATATTGCATGGAGCACTGGGTGTGGTGCATAAACAATGAATCTTGGAACACTGAAAAGAAATAAAATGGAATGGAAAACAAACAAACAAAAAAACTAACCTTACCTTTACCTCTGACTTATTTTCTTAGTCCCTTGTTTGTTTCTTACCTTCATAAATTGTATCCCAATTGACAGGTCTTTCACCTATTAGTCTGCATGTGATTTATCTATCTCCCCGCACCCCATGCAATCTAAGCTCTAAATGAAAAAGAGCCTTGCCTTTCTTGCTTACTGGTGTATCCCTGCACTGAGACAGCACCTGGCACATGGTAAGAGCTCAATAATCACTAGTTTGACAGTTGGAAGAAATATCCAGTCAAGTACTACAGATACCAATCCAGGGCATTTCCACAAGCTAACATAGGTGCCCAACCTCTGTCAGCCAGATTATCACAACTTCCTCAGATTTCACTATTCTGCCCATTCTTTTTTCTGACTTCAATCCATTCTCTACATTACAGCCAGGGCAATTTTTTTTAAATGCAAATTGGATCATTCGTATCTTCTGTTTAATACCCTTTGAGGGTCTACAATTGCTAATAAGACAATAATGTTAATGTTACTTAAAATACAAATAATTTACTGAGCAATTACTGGGTGCCATGCACTTGTATTATTCATTTAGTCCTCATGAAAACCTTTTAAGGTATATATTATTGGTCCTATTTTATAGATGAGGAGACTGAGGCACAGGAACTCTTAAAACCAAAACATGGCTCACAAACACCTCTAGTCCACATCCATATTCCTAATCTCATTCTATACAAGTATCAAACAAGACTGACTTACTCCCTTACCTTCAAAAGGCTGTACCCTCTGAATGGGCCTTTCCCCACCTAACTATACTCCTACCCTGTGATCCTCCTTTGTAGATCTAAATGCTGTCCATCTTTTGGAATCCTGCTTCAATCACTGCTCTAAGATTTTGTCCTACTCACCTTAATCCAAAACCTTCCACTAAACACCTATTAATCTCATTGTTGATAATAGCCACTTGATAAATGCACAGTCTCTTTTAATTATTTGTTTGGTTCCTTGAATTAGCTGCCTTTTTATGTGCATTGACTCATCTCCCAGAAATAATATAAGCGCTTCAAGAGCAGGGATCACATTTCCCTCTTCATTCTTCTCTTGTGTAATCCCTAGCAATACTGCCTTGTAGGTATGTCTTATAGGTGCCTAATAGGTGTCCATTGTTTGATTTGTCAATCAGTTTTCTTCCCACTTTCCATGATCATTGTCAGGAGAGAGTTAGGAAATATCTGGCATTGAGCTCCTAAATATTTAGCTATCCAGCATGAATCATGGTGTTTCCATCTCATACCTAGAGGAACTAGTATTCTACTAATTATAGAGTACAGCTGAGAAAATCTTTTTCACAACTTTTTTTTTTTACTTGGAATTATCTCCATACAAGTTCTGTCATCAGGGAAGGTAAAGAAACACTGAGCACAGCTTCCAAAAGCTATGTTTTCCTCGTGTTTGACACATCATCACACACACGTCTGCTCTGCCTCTGATAGCATAGCTTTGCAGAGTCTGTTTCTATGGTAATTTTAAGCTTATATAACACCAGCTCTTCAGAGTCTTTATGAACACTTCTTAAGTTTGTGAAAATTACATACACTTCAACTTCAAAATGACTCAACTCATTGTGTAGACATTAAGGCGATAATTATGAAATAAAACTATATAACAATATGAAAATACATTATAACATGAAGAGAGGAGAGGAGTATAAATTTGAATCTGTGCTGAGATTATAACCATGGAACATGTGAGGAAGGTACTCTTGGTAGACTTCCTAACTGCCATCATCATTCCCAACAACACCATAGTTCCATGCAGATATCTACCATCTTCTCAAGACCATGTGTTCTGGGAAGTCTGGGCCCAGGCTATACCCAGTCCAGAGGATGGGTCACAATTAGGTGAGGCCAAAGATTCTTAGCCTGTGGAAGCTTTTGAGGCGCCAATGCCTAGCTCCCTCCCTATCTTCCTCCTCCCCTTTTTGTATCCCCTCCCTTCCAATTTTGACAGCTCTGGAGTGGGGCCTAAGAATTTCATTTCCAACAAGTCCTCAGGTGATTGTAATGAAGCCGCAATTGAGAATTCTCTGCTCTTGAGAATCAGCTCTTCTCTGGAAATTTGTTTTATATGTGATGCCCTGAACTGTGATAATTTTGGTAACAGTCTACAGATGGTAGCAGCACACAAGAGGGTGGAGCCAAGAGTCTCTCAGAGGAAGGTGGAGGTACCTGAGGTGACTCCTCCAGTCCACCCATATAGGCACTTTATATGTGCCTACTTTTTTAAGTCATTAGAGATGATGCATTTGTTATTTGCTACTGAAAACATTCTACCTGATGTCTTTCTGAGGTAAAAACAGTTTTTTCAAATGATGAAAATGTAACTATTTTTTCCCAATATGATTCTTATGCAATATATATATCACAAAAAATAATTTGTTTGATTAACAAACATTTTATATTCTCTAATAAAAAATGAAAGAGAAAGATGAGACTGTTTTACATCTTCTATTACATAAAAATTCTACTACTTTTTCTTATGGTATGTTTTTGTTTTCCAAAATATTTCCTATTGAAAACCTCATTCAGAGGCAAGATACAAAATTTGAAGACTTTCTTCTTAATTTTCAGAAAAGGACCATAGCAATGCCTCCAGATGGAATAATTCTTCAGAAAGATATATTGGCCTGATATCAAGAAGTACACAGCAACCTGCTACACTAAAAGAAAGAAGACTGAGGACTTTCTATATTAGGACTGTTGCTTTGAACCTCCTCTTGTCTTCATTTTTACTCTGTTAAATGAGTTCCTTATGTGCTCCCTATTCATTTGCTAATACAAATATCTAAATTTAGGTATAAGAGAATGAATGCCTAAAACCCACTTCTAGCACCACATTCCTTATCATGGCATAAAGCCCTTATAGAAAACCCTGTCTGTTGGTAACTAAACACCCATTCCTATTCTACCTGATGTGCCTTCCACTCTAGATGCTGGAAAAGCTAGATGTTCTCTTTGCCAATCATCACAGCTATAAGTGGTCCTATGACACAGTTCTGGCTAATGTACATAAGCAAAAGTCTTCTAAGGAACCTCTAGAAAAGTTTTACCTTCTTGATAAAAAGGATTCACAGTGTCTCAAAGAGAATAACTCATACATGAAAGGTAGAGAAATGGGGAGATGAAATTTCCATAATATTTTAAGCTATATAGAAGGAACAGTGCTGTTAGAAATAGTTTGACTAAATAATTCAGTAAAAACAGTATTAATGGAATCAATTACAAGTTGAAAGTAAAATACGGTAAGAAAGTGTGCCATTGTCTAATTACTGCCAGAAAGACTGGTGATATGTCAATTATTCAAAATCCAGTTTTTTCATTTTTAAATGGACTCACCCAAAATTTTACTGGTTTATATCTACGGTCCTCTAGGAGCAGGTAAAATCACTGGGATGTTGGGATACATTTGCAGTCAGTTTTCTTTGGAAAGTTCACCAAGAAATTGTGCTTAAATCTACATATTTCATAGATGTTTACTGAATTAGATTTTATGGTTGAATTAACTTTTTTCCAACACCCACCTCAAAAAATGTCTAGGCTAAAATTATCGCATGTAGGTCCTTAGGAATAGAACTTTGTTGCTTGCATCATTCATTTTTCACTGTGCTTGAGCAAAGCAAAACTACTATCTTTACATGTGAATTACCTGGGCTCACCTATCGAAGTGGGATCCCCATTAAGATCTCCAAATTTGAAGAATGTCAATCCTACTTTCTAGTCCACCTGACCATAAAGGAGTAAGATTCTGAATTTAACCAATAATATACATATCGGGAACGTCTAAAGGAATAAAAACCTCATAGCTACTGTTTCCCAGTAGCTATCAAGAAATTCCATTGAGATACCCACCCAAACTTAATAACTTAGTACCCAAAGACACACATATGCACACTCTAGCATGAGATCCGAAGCAAACATTAGGTTGTGAATCCCAGTTATCAGACTAAGCTAAAGGGCAGAGCAGTACTTGCAGATCAGCACCCAATAGATCAAGAACCGAGGGCAGCTAATCAGACTAAATTATTTACAGTTTATGCAAAAGAAAAAACCTTAGCAGGAGTACTAGCATCAGTGTGACAATCAAAGTCATGAGTCTAGGCAGGAGATAAGAGTTAAAGTATTTTCCCCAGTTAATAGTTGCCAGTCCATTTTAGTAGCAAAAACCAGTCCCCATGGGTAGTAATCCCCTGAATAGGATGAAGCTAAAAGCCTGGAAAAAAAAGATAGCAATAAATTCCAGTGAATAAACCACTAAAAACAAAAGCAAGATGGTTTAGTGAGCACAGACAAAACAAACGGAGTTTGGTGTTTTGTTTCTGTTTTTGTTTTTGCTTTTGAAGGGTATTTATATTAAATTCCTATTTTCCTCAGAAGTTTTCCCCTGTATTTTTATGCCAGTAAATGTAACCAGTCATGTAGTCATGTAGTCATCTGAGCATTCTCTTTCCTGGAGAAATACTCACAAGATTATAATTGTCAACTGATCTTTTGGCATTCTTCCTACAAGTCCCCATCCCATGTGCTTCATGTCATTCTGCCTCCAAGAAGTATAGGGGCTGAGGACCGGGATCAACCAAGAAGTGGGCAGGTTGTATCTGTAACCAAGAGGTTGTGTCTACAGTTCCAGCCTTTGACAAGGGTCAGGAGAATTGGGGTTTTTCAGAGTGATAATCTCATCCCTACAGTTTCTGAACAAAATAAGAAATAAACAGAGTATCAAATGAACATCAAAATATTATATTTTTTCTGGTAAAATTATTTTGAAGAGCATACCTTTGACCTACAGCCTAAATCAGCTTTCTCTTTGACCTAAAAATGAATCTAATAAAAAAAATGAATCTAATCGCTCTAAGGTTGAGTGGCTGAGTAAAGGCAACCCACCCTGCACGACTGCACGACTTCCCTTACAGAACAGGGAGAGAGTCTCTCCCGAAGGAGGGAGCAGTCAAAAAGGATGCAAAGGGGGACAGAAACTACTCCCTCATATTTCCTACAGGGTTAAAGTTCCCATTTTATAGGCCAAGAGGAACATGGGAAAAAGGAGAAATTGGTCCCTGTCTTACATTTTCTGTTTGTTCTCTGGAGCCATCTGGCTTACCAGCCCAGTTGTGGCCAATCAGGGGTGTGGTGGATCCCTGAAGGAGGAGAAGAGTAGTTTCTCAAGGAAGCCTTGCCTCCTTCTTCCCCCTAGAATTGCTCCTTTGTTTATTTTTGGAAAATGGTGGCATTTCCAGTTTGTGTCCCCAGAGAGCCCTTAAATGTATGGAGACCTTTAAATTAACTCCATGACTATGTTTTACCTGAAGCTAGAAATTAACCCTCCGTTCTATTTCCCATCTCAAATTATGCCCAGTCATACTGTCCAAATAGCACAATGGAAGTTTTAAAAAACCTATACGACATGGAAAAAAATTAACAGTATAAAATATGCCTCAAATTCAAATAATATAAACCCTTCTATCACCAAATTTTTAGATGAAAATTAAAGTAAAAAATTATAGACCCATGTGAGTTAAAGACCAAAGAAATAGAAGTCCCAAAGTCTTCTGTCCAAAATGTCTTATTCAGCTCACTTTCAGCCAAGAGTTTCTCTTTAGTAAGGCTTGCATGGGTAGAAATGGAGTTCCTTTGACAGTGGAACCTGGGATTTCTCTTAGAATGCATGGAGCTCCTGCAACACTGTCTAGAGGTAGTTACTGTGAAACAAAAGACTGGAATAGGATGCGAGGGAAGGAGGTCTTCAGAGTAAACAGCTCTGCCAGTTATTCGAACTCCAGGACCCCAGCTGGGTCAAGAGAAATCTCACCTCATGGGTTGCTGATGGTCTCTGTGGGTATGACCCATGGCTGGTTGGAGAGTTGGTGGAATTCCACCAGTTCCTTCTCCTGTAGAGTGGCACTTGAAATATTCTTGCTGCTTGAAAATTTAGAAAATTGCTCTGGGGTGACCACCTCAGCCATCACATCTTACTTGAGGCGGTCTTATTCACCATCTCATACATTTAAAAACTCTTAATTTCCATTTCCCTTTGAAGCCCTTCCTTCCTGGTACACAATGCTGCACTGAGCATGAGATCTGTCTAGAAATGGGTTCCAGAGACCCTGCCTCTCTGCCTTCAAAATCAAAGCACCCTGCACTGTAAGAGCCTTGCCTTCTCCATGGTCTTGTCTCCTGCTTCTGTCTCTGCATTTTCTCATCAGTGGCAGGATCTCAAGACACTTTCCCCAAGTCACAGGGGCTGCCGCCAGCACCTCTGGCTCTTTTATGTCTGAGGCCTTCAAAACCTGCTTCTTGGAGCAGTCGCTTCCTCATCAGCACACCTGTCTCAGCTGGATGATCAGCCCTGGCAGTCTCCCACACTGAAGCTCCTCCTGAGGCTTTTGAAGACTGTGCCTTTGAGGGTGACTATGAACCAGTAGGTTCCTGGTATGGATTGCACAAAAATCTCAAAATCCACAGCTCTTGAATTTTCCATGATTCCAGGACATCAATTCCACTGCATCTTTCTCGGTAGTTGTGGAAACTACATCTAGTGCTCAAGTCTCCTCTGATGTGCCCCTAGTCCTCTGAGGTCAGCTTAGCTGATTTTTAACATTCTAAAATTCTAAAATCTAAATTAAATTTAGAATTTAACATTCTAAAATCTAAAAAACTGATTCTGAAATTGGTCCTTTTCCTTTTCTGCTTGTAAGTCTACATTACTTGCTGGATTTCAGCAACTTATCTTTTTTTTTCCCTTTGTTTGGGGAGCTAAACGTTTATTTTTCTTACACACATTTGAGGTTCTTTCTGTTAGTCCTGTCCCTGTCCTGCCCATAGTGGGAGAAATAAGGACATGGGATCTCAAATGCAAATGTAACAGGTTGTTAAATTTGGCTTTTCCTCATGCTGAGGAATTTTGGTGGAGACCTCAAAGGTCCATAAATACAATGTCTGTCAAAGACTCCTGGAAGATGCACCCTATATTATCTCTGCTGAGCAAGCTAAGACAGTGGGAGTCCAGGTCTGCCAGCATTAATGTTCACCCACCTGAAGCCTAATGGGGATGATATTGGAAATGCCAAGGAAGAAGACATGCTGGAGGGATGTCAGCGGACTGCACAGAACCTCACACTCCCATTGAGCATGCAAGAGAGATCTTTCCTGAGGCACCTGGGTGGCTCAGTCAGTTAAGCTTCTGCCTTCAGCTCAGGTCATGGTCCCAGGGTCACAGGGATGGACCCCCACGTCACACTCTGGCTCAGCATGGAGCCTGCTTCTCCCTCTCCCTCTTGCTCTTCCTGCTGCTCTGTCTACTTGCACTCACACATACTCTCTCTTTCTTTTTAAATAAAATAAATATTTTATTTTTTTCAGAGAGAGATCTTTCCCCATTATTTCAGGCCAAGTGAAAGTGGGTTTTGAGAGCACTACAGGGAGAACTCGACGCATGTTCCCTGGCACTTAAGAAGATGGAGACAGATTCCAGTAGGAAACTGAGAGGTTGTAGCTAGAACCACTTCTTAGCACCAAGGAGAAAGAAACCTCCAATGGGAGTGATGCTCACTTCTTCTGATGATAGGGAAAGGATGCCTAAGATTTTTCATGTCCAAAGGGTCCTTTAAAAAGTACCTCCCTCAGCCTAAAAGGGTGAGGGATGCAACAGAGATCATTTGTTTGGGATGATCTATAAGAAATTCAGTGGTTGAGTTAGATATGATATATAAAATAAGCGTCAACTATAGCAATGTCACTATAATTAATAGTCACTATTAATAGTCACTATTAATAGTATTGACTATTAATTATAGTTTGTGATTATATAATTATAGTGACTATATATATTATATAGACTATATATAATTATATAGACTATTAATTATAGTGTGATAGTTTTGACTATTACACTCAACTGGACATCTTATTTTCTAAAATGAGTCTGTTCTTTGTTTCAGAGTCCCCAAAACTCTAGGACTTGCCTTGGGTTTGTTTTTTTTTTGTTTGTTTGTTTATTTGTTTTTTAATCTAGGAGCATGAAAGAATAGAGTCAGAGAACAAGTTTCAAAGGGAACAATTAAAATCTTTTTTTTCTTTCCTCTAGCATCTCAGTGTCCTGTACCCAGCTCATTCAGTACACCAGTTACACATGTACAGCTCAAAGAGAAAATAATGTGGTAGGAATAAAGAGGTTCAGTAAGGGTAGATAACTTGGTTCTAATTATCCAAAGATGAGGCAAGGCTATGGCACAGGTGAACAGCAGCTCAGTATCAAAAATGCTATATAATAAAATATCCAGAGTACTTGCTCAGAGGTGAATCACTGCCTTATACATGATTATATAAATGTAACTTCACAGGTGTTAGTGCACTTTTCCTGCTGTTAATATAACCCAGAGGACACTTCTTCAGAAGTTTCAGGGCAATATCCTGTTTAGGACAAGAAGTAGGAAGCTGAAAACAGACCTCATGAGAAGCCTCAGATATGCCTCAATAGTATTGCATGTTTTTTTTCTGTCAAAAAAAATCCACACTCTGCTGAGATATTTGGAATTGTGTTTTTATCTTATATTTTTAGCATAGCAAACAGGTTCCGAATTGATTTTGCAATGTGGCTTATTAAGTGGAGGAAATTTTTTATGTGCGAAGTTTTGCATATACATCAATGAAGCAATCTTTAATGTGTGCTTTAAACTATTTGTATAATTTTAGCAATCAATGTATCTAAAAATGAATGTAATCCAAATTACTGCTACTTGGCATTTGCTAGTAAACACTGTGCAAATTTATTTAAACCCTTCTGTTTGAATTATTACCCTAATATCAAGTAGAAGTGGCCAAAAAGAGCCTACTAACACCAGTGGGATTCTTTAGTGTTTGTAAACTTTTTGCCTATAACTATCAGCTGAGTGGCAGAGGATGGTGCCCTTCTGCTAAGGCCATCTGGAGAGCACAATTTACATTGTTCAGCTATTGCACATTGCTGAACAACCTAGGGATGCCTGGGTGGCTCAGTTGGTTAAGCATCTGCCTTCAGCTCCGGTCATGATCCCAGGGTCCTGGGATAGAGTCCTGTATCAGGCTCCTTGTTCAGTCCTATACTGGGCTCCTTGCTTCTCCCTGTCTGTTGCTCCCCCTGCTTGTGCTCGCTCTCTCTCTGGCAAATAAATAAAAAAATAAATAAATAAAATCTTTTAAAAAATGAGAAGCCTACACTTCCAGTATTATATTACCTAAAGACAGTCTTTTTCTATTGTGGAAATTAGTCCTATACCTATGCTCTGGGTTGGCTGGCTTGTTTTTTAGCATAGGGAGCAGTATCTCTGCTTCTTTTCTGTACCACTGGACCATATTCCTAAGCTTTTGCCTTGCTCACGAGGAACTGATTTCAGGAACTGACATATACTAGAGGTGGTTTGATATAGAATATATTTTAGTTAAGATTGAGTCACATTTATTAATAATTTCAACACATGTGGTATCTACAGCTAACTAATTAATTCCAAACAGGGGGAGTAGAATCCTCAATACTGAATGAGCTTTATTGTATCCTCTAAATGAGTATATAATAATACCTACACATCTCTTTGGACATAAATGTTTAGACTGGCGATTTAACTTGGGTTAATAATTGATGTAGGCATATTGGCCTTTGTGTACTTATTCATATAGATTGTTATTTGTGGCATCACTGAACTACCCTGATGTAGCAGGAGACAAGAACATTTGAGGGGAGTGCCTTGAGGAACATCACTATGCTGTGTTCTCATTCTTATTTAGTTCCTATAGGAATATTAAATCTAAAATATGTTTTAAGCTACTCTAGGTCCTTCTTTAAGCTTTAAGTTTCAAACAAACTTAATTCCTAGAAAGTATACTAAGCGCAAGTATTTCTTGTTCTTGGAAGTACAAGGTTTCTTATTCCTTTTCAGCTTCTATAGTCATAAAAACTTTATTGACTTTACTCTCTACCATAGCCCAAGAATATAGTACATCTTTATAATATAGACAACAATTCACTAACACCCCACCTTACTCCTCTTTATTTGTTTATTGGCAAAATCTGCCAGTCTTTCATGGTTGGAATGAATCCTAGCCTTGGTTTCTAAAATCCAAGACCATGATGAAGATATATATTATGCAGAGCTAATTTGTGGTAGGTGGGAGCTACAGATGCCTGTGAACAAGCTACAACATTATAAAAGATTAGTCTATCCAGTTTCATCTTTGCTCCTAGATTTGGTTCAAAATAACATAAGGAACAAAACTGAAAGCATTTCATGCAAAGCATAGCTGCCTTCATTGTTACATTCCACTGTTCTGTTGCTGTTGGAAAACATAGTTAAAAGAGGAAAATCGTTTCATTATCCAGTTAGAGGATTGATCTCTAGAAGATGTAAGCTGTGTCTAAAGTTCAAATTGCCAATTTGTCTTCAAATTGAAGACCAAGATAAGGGACCATGAAGCAGAAGTGCAACTCAAGGATAGAGGAAGCCATGGAAAGAAAGTATGAGTAGATACAGGCAAGAGACCCATGAGCCAGAAGGTGAGAACAAAAAAGAAATTCTGAGCTGTCAGCTACCAAAGCAAGTCACCAGCTTAAAGAAGTGAGTGCTAATGTTAGGAAAGGCAAACTGGGTTTCTGGGACTAAAGCAAGCCAATGCCTGGACTTCAGGAATTCAGAGAGGGTAGGGCAACCAGTGTAATAGCTGATGGAAGGAATAAGCCAGATCCAGAGCCAGGAGAGAGCCTCCTCCTCATCTTTTGGGCTTTCCTACAGAATGTTGAGCAGAAAGAGCTAAAATGTGGATGCAGCATCTAGAGTATGGGGAGGAAAGCATTCTATGGCTTTAGGTATATCCACGTTACAGGTAGGTGAAAGAGGACAGCTGGAATGACAGCAGCATTGACAGAATGCTGGAATGACAGAAGTGAGGCTTCTTTTATCACAAGTCATATATGAGACTCTCATCCAGTATAACAGGACTGAAACAACAAATCTGTTGGTTAACTGAAAAAAGATAGATGGTTAAACCAAATGACAATTTTAAATTGATACATGAGAGTCAAGATGATGGAGGAATAGCAGACTGAGATGACATCAGGTCACAGGAGTTCAGCTAGATAGTTATCAAACCATTCTGAACACCTACAAACCCAATAGGAGATGGAAGAGAAGAAGAGCAGCAATTCTAGAAACAAAAAATCAACCACTTTCTGAAAAGTAGAACGTGCGGAGAAGTGAATCTGAAGCAATGGGAAGATAGATCACGTGTAGGGGTCAGGGGAGCCTGGCCCCCAGCAAGTGGTGAAGTGGAGTACAAAATCCAAACTTTTCGAAGTCTGCTCCACTGAGGGACATCGCTCCAGAGTCTAAGCAGGGGTGGAGCCCTCAGGGAGACAGTGTGGCCTCAGTTCCCACGGGGTCACAGAAAGATCAGGGGTGTCTGAGTGTAGCAGAGCTCACAGGTATCAGAGTGGGGAAGCCAGCTACAGAGACAGAGCTGGGGCTAGCTTTAACTGTGATCCACGGCACAGTTGGACCACTTCTCTTTGAGGAGAGACCCAACAAGTGGCAGATTGGGGAAATCCACCTTCTCTGCTGGAAGAGCAGTGCAGCAGGAATCGGCTGGGTTTGGAGACTCGAAATGGGGCTGTGTGCCAGAGATGGAAATACTCGGTCACAGGCCAGGTGAGCTTAGAGCGCAACCAGAGACCAGGGAGACAGGAGTGATTGAGCACCTTTCTCCAAGGATGGACTGAGGAGTGGGGCCCCAAGCTCTCAGCTCCTCCGGGACAGAGATTGGGAGGCTGCCATTTTCATTCCCATACTCCAGAGCTCTACGCAAAGTATTCAGGGAACAAAAGCTCCTGAGAGGGAACCTGAGCAGATTACTTTACCAGGCCCCTGGCAAGAATGATGCAATTCTGCCTCAGGCAAAGTCATTTGAGAATGACTACAACAGGGTCCTCCCCCAGATCATCAAGAACATCCAGCCAAGACCAAGCACACTGATCAAGGAGAACAGTGGAATTCCAGAGGTAGGGGGAAAGCAAGCGTAGAATTCATGGTTTTCTCCCCATGAATCTTTGGTCTTGCAAAGTTAATTATTTTTTTTAATTTTATTGTTTTTCTTATTCTATTTTTTTTAACTTTTCCTCTTTCCTCTTTTAACTTTTTTTAATCTAGTTTATCTTAACAATATCTTTCCCCAAAAAATCTTTTTAAACCTTCATTATTATAGTCATATTTTATCCTTCATTTTATGTAATTTTATGTTTCATATACATATAAGGTTTTTTCCCTAAAAAATTTTGGGAGGGACCCCTGGGTGGTTCAGTGGGTTAAAGCCTCTGCCTTCAGCTCAGGTTATGATTCCAGGGTCCTGGGATTGAGCCCCATATCAAGCTCTCTGCTCAGTGGGGAGCCTGCTTCCCCTGTCTCTCTGCCTGCCTCTTTGCCTACTTGTGATCTCTGTCTGTCAAATGAATAAATAAATAATCTTTAAAAAATTTTTTAAATAAATAAATAAAATAAAAAATTTGGGGATACAATTTCTTCTAATAGATCAAAATATACTCTAATTCTAGCACAGGGCTTTGTTCTAGTCTCCATCATGAGCACATTCTCTCCACTTATTTTTCTTTCTTTTTGCAAACAACTTATCAATTCCTCTTTTAGAATTTTTTTAAATTTTCATCTTTACAGTTATATTCCATCTCTTCATCGTGTTTACCCTTAATTTTGTATATATATATATGTTTTTCTTTCTGTTAAATTGTAGGAAGTAGTTACTTCCAAGAGACCAAAATCAAGTTGGTGGCTCAGTTCTATTCACTAGTCTATATATATATATAGGGAGAGAGAGAGAAAGACAGAGAGGTTTTTTTTTTTTCTTTTACCCCCTTTCTTCTCCCACCAATTTAGGATCACTTCTGATTGTGATTTGGTTAGTGTATATTTTTCTGGGGACTTTCTAGGGACTGAGAGTATTTTATACTCTCATTCATATATTCTTATCTGGATAAAATGACAAGGTGGAAAAACTCACAAAAAAAAAAAAAAAAAGAATAAGAGGCAGTACCAAAGTCTAGGGACTGAATCAAAACAGACATTGGCAATGTGTCAAATCTAGAGTTCAGAGTGATGATTCTCAAGGTGCTAGCTGGGCTTGAAAAAGGCATGGAAGATACTAGAGAAATCTTGTCTGGATAAATGAAAGCCCTTTCTGGAGAAATAAAAGAACTAAAATCTAACCAAGCTGAAATTTTAAAAAGCTCTTAATGAGGTGTAATAAAAAATGGAGGCTCTTACCACTAAGATAAATGAGGCAGGAGAGAGAATTAGTGATATAGAAGACAAGATGATGAAGAATAAAGAAGTTGAGCAAAAGAGAGACAAATACTGGACCACGAGGGGAGAATTCAAGAGATAAGTGACACCATAAGATGAAACAACATTAAAATAATTGGGATTCCATAAGAAGAAGAAAGAGAGAGGGGAGCAGAAGGTATATTGGAGAAAATTATTGGAGAGAATTTCCCTAATATGGCAAAGGGAACAAGCATCAAAATCCAGGAAGTGCAGAGAACCCCCTCAAAATAAATAAGAATAGGTCCACACCATGTCACCTAATAGTAAAATTTACAAGTCTTAGTGACAAAGAGAAAATCCTGAAAGCAGCCCGGGAAAAGAAGTCTGTAACATACAATGGTAAAAATATTAGATTGGCAGCAGACTTATCCACAGAGACCTTGGCAGGCCAGAAAGAGCTGGCATGATATATTCAGAGCACTAAACAAGAAAACATGCAGCCAAGAATACTCTATCCAGCTAGGCTATCATTGAAAATAGAAGGAGAGATAAAAAGCTTCCAGGACAAACAAAAACTGAAAGAATTTGCAAACACCAAACCAGCTCTACAGGAAATATTGAAAGGGGTCCTCTAAGCAAAGAGAGAGCCTAAAAGTTACAGACCAGAAAGGAACAGAGACAATATACAGTAACAGTCACCTTACAGGCAATAAATTCATATCTTTTAATAGTTACCCTGAATGAAAATGGGCTAAATGCCCCAATCAAAAGACATAGTGTTTCAGAATGGATTAAAAAAACAAAACCCATCAGTATGCTGTCTACAAGAAACTCATTTTAGACCCAAAGACACCTCCAGATTTAAAGTGATTGGGTGGAAAACAATTTACCATGCTAATGGATATCAAAAGAAAGCCAGGGTGGAAATCCTTACATCAGATAAATTAGATTTTAAGCCAAAGACTATCATAAGAGATGAGAAAGGATACTATATCATACTCAGAGGGTCTTTCCAACAACAAGATCTAACAATTTTAATTTTCTATGACCCTAACATGGGAGCAGCCAACTATATAAACCAACTAACAACAAAATCAAAGAAACACATCTATTTAAAATAAAGTGTTACTATTTTTATCAATTTATTTTTAATTTGTGAATATTTATTTTTTATTAATATAGAATGTATTATTTGTTTCAAGGGTACAGGTCTGTGATTCATCAGTCTTAGATAATTCACAGTGCTTACCATAGCACATACCCTCACCAATATCCATCACCCAGCCAGCCCATACCTCCTACCCACTCCATTCCAGCAACCCTCAGTTTATTTCCTGAGATTAAGAGTCTTTTATGCTTTGTCTCCCGCTCTGCTTTTGTCCCATTTCATTTTTTCCTCTCTTTCCCCATGATCCTCTACCCTGTACCTCAAATTCTGCATATCAGCGAGATCATATGATAATTATCTTTCTCTGATTGACTTATTTCACTTAGCATAATACCCTCTAGTTCCATCCACATTGTTGTAAGTGGCAAGATTTCAATTTTTGATGACTTCATTATATTCCATTATATATAGAAAGATAAACAGATGATAGATGATAGATAGATAGATCGATCTCACATCTTCTTTATCCATCCATCTGTTGATGTACATCTAGGTTATTTCCATAGTTTGGCTCTTGTGGACATTGCTGCTATAAACATTTGGGTGCACATGCCCCTTTGGATCATTACATTTGTATCTTTGGGGTAAATACCCAGGAGTGCAATTGCTGGGTCATAGGGTAACTCTATTTTCAACGTTTTGAGGAACCTCCATGCTGTTTTCCAGAGTGGCTGCACCAGCTTGCATTCCCACCAACAGGGTAGGAGGGTTCTCCTTCCTCCACATCCTCGCCAATATCTGTTATTTCCTGACTGGTTAATTTTAGCCATTCTGACTGGTGTGAGGTAGTATCTCAATCTTTGCAGATGGTATGATACTTTATGTGAAAGACCCAAAAGATTCCACTCCAAAAGAGAAATTAAGGAGTCAATCCCATTTACAATTGTACCCAAAACCATAAAATGCCTAGGAAGAAATCTAACCAAAGAGACAAAGAATCTGTACTTAGAAAACTATAGGATACTTGTGAAAGAAATTGAGGAAGACACAAAGAAATGGAAAAACGTTCTATGCTCATGGATTGGAAGAACAAATATTGTGAAAGTGTGTATGCTACTTAGAGCGATCTACACATTTAATACAAACCCTATCAACATACCATCAACTTTTTTCACAGAAATGGAATAAGTAATCCTAAAATTTATATGGAACCAGAAAAGATCCCGAATAGCCAGAGGAATGTTGAAAAAGAAACCCAAAGCTGGTGGCATTGCAATTCCAGACTTCAAGCTCTATTACAAAGCTGTCATCATCAAGACAGTATGGTACTGGCACAAAAACAGACACGTAGATCAGTGGAACAGAATAGAGAGCCCAGAAATGGACCCTTGACACTATGGTCAATTAATCTTCAACAAATTAGGAAAGAATGTCCAATGGAAAAAAGACAGTCCCTTCAACAAATGGTGTTGGGAAAATTGGACAGCCATATGGAGAAGAATGAAACTGGACCATTTCCTTACAACACACACAAAAATAAATCCAAAATGGATGAAAGACCTAAATGTGAGACAGGGATCCATAAAAACCCTTGAGGAGAACACAGGCAGCAACCTCTTTGACCTCAGCCACAGCAACTTCTTCCTAGACACATCGCCAGAGGTAAGGAAACAAGGGCAAAAATGAACTATTGGGAATTCATCAGGATAAAATAAGGTGTTAGTTACTTAAAATGAGGCTGTATCAGTTATCAGAGAATAAGAACTGAATTATACATATCCTAAAATCTACATTTTAGTACCAGGTGACTCACTCTGAAGATTAGTTGTCATTTCAGCCATGAAATCATAATTTTTGTTTAAGTGAAAAACAAAGCACCCAAAATAAAATCATAGTGTTATATAGATTCATGAAAAACAAAAATAAAACAAGTGGTATTTCTGACTGCTAATATTTGGGCATTTGAACAAGGTAAGAACATGTATCTCACAAGTGAAAACCCTTCTACAATGAATGAAAAAAAGATATCAAAACATACATAAATATAATTCCCACTGGATAGGAAAATGAGCCCAGTAAAAATTGCAGACTTCTGGCATTTTATTTCTTTGATGGACATTATGCTAACATCTGACACTTCTACTGAGATATATATTTTTTGCTAATAATACATCTGTGCATCTTAACAACAGATGTGCACTACTTGATCTAAAATTTGTTGAATGTAATCAAGAACTTAGAGGCAAAATTTCAACAAGAAACAATTGAATATCTCCCCAAATCCTCCCTTAAACTAGTAGCAATTAAACATCTGGTAACCCCCTGAATCTGTTATTACTGCTTTTAAGTGACTCCAGTTCTAAAACTCTCAATGAGCCTGATTCCAGTTTCTCTATTTTAATAATCACTTTAGTTGTAACATAAACCATTAAAATAGTGGAAAATAACTTAAATTTATATTAAGATTCTATATTGGTTTGCTAGGGATGCCATAATAAAATACCATAGACTAGGTGGCCTAAATAGCAGAAATTTATTTCCTTAAAGTTCTGGAGGCTGGAAGTCCAAGATTGAGGTGTGGCTTGGTTGGTTTTCATGAAGTCTTTCTCCTTGGCTTGCAGATGGCTGCCTTCTTGCTGTGTGTCCTCACATAACCTTTCCCTTGTGCATAAGCACTCCTCCTGTCTTATCATCTTCTTATAAGGACATCACTCCTATTGGATTAGGGCCCCATCCTTATGACCTCATTTAACCTTAACTAGCTCTTTAATGACCCTATATCCTAATGCAGTCACATTAGGATTTAGGGCTTCAACTTACAAATTTGGGGGACATAATTTAGGTCAGAACAGACCCACCCATTTCCAGTGATCACTTGTTGGGTATATTAATAATATTCAACATCAACAAGCATTTACTATCAATTTCATGATCATCATAAAATGTTTTGCAATTAACTAGTACCTGCTTTTCTAAGCAAGTTGCTGACCAAGAAAACATTACATTTTTTTTTCCATTTTATTTATTTTTTCAGCATAACAGTATTCATTCTTTTTGCACAACACCCAGTGCTCCATGCAAAATGTGCCCTCCCCATTACCCACCACCTGTTCCCCCAACCTCCCACCCCTGACCCTTCAAAACCCTCAGGTTGTTTTTCAGAGTCCATAGTCTCTTATGGTTCGCCTCCCCTTCCAAATTTTTTTTTTAATAAACATATAATGTATTTTTATCCCCAGGGGTACAGGTCTGTGAATCGCCAGGTTTACACACTTCACAGCACTCACGATAGCACTTACCCTCCCCAATGTCCATAGCCCCCTCCCCCTCTCCCAATCCCACCTCCCCCCAGCAACCCCCAGTTTGTTTTGTGAGATTAAGAGTCATTTATGGTTTGTCTCCCTCCCAATCCAATCTTGTTTCATTTATTCTTCTCCTATCCCCCTACCGCCCCATGCAGCAATGTCTACAATAGCCAAACTATGGAAAGAACCTAGATGTCCATCAACAGATGAATGGATAAAGAAGATGTGGTATATATACACAATGGAATACTATGCAGCCATCAAAAGAAATGAAATCATGCCATTTGCGACGACATGGATGGAACTAGAGCGTATCATGCTTAGTGAAATAAGTCAATCGGAGAAAGACAACTATCATATGATCTCCCTGATATGAGGAAAACATTACATTTTTATATGCTTCACAGCTTATGAGGGCATTTCAAGTACACTTTCTCATTCAATCCTCACAACTATCCACTCTAATATTATCAAGTCAAGATTATTATCTTCATCTTAAAGGTGTAGAACAGATAGGGAGAGACTGACTTGCCCAAGATAGGATAGTAAATGATGAATCCAGGACTAGATATTTGTCTCCTGTTGTTTCTTTTAACCCCAAATTGTGTTATCAATTAGATTTAGAATGGCCAAGAACACCTGCGTGGCTCAGTCAGTTAAATGTCTGCCTTTGGCTCAGGTTATGATTTCAGGGTCCTTGGATAGAGTCCCACTTTGGGCTCTTTGCTCAGCAGGGAGCCTGCTTCTCCATCTGTCTGCAGCTCCCCTTGCTGGTGCGCGCGCTCTCTCTCTCTCTGATAAATAAATAAATAAAATCTTAAAAAAAAAATTTAGAATGGTCCCACCTTGGAAAAACTGCAGTTATGAATAGTAAGGTGAAAAATGTTGGGTTAGTTGTAAATTATTTAGAGAATAAAGAAGTTTGAATTGGACTCCACAGCCATAAGCAGTTTCCCATGACTGGCCATCTTCAGAATGTGCCAAGATTATAGTCCTAGGGAGAGAATACAGTAAGGATTTTAGAACAGTAATGGGCATATGGTAGGCACTCTATTAATATATATTAAATGAATAAATGTTGAAAAAATCTAGGAATGCCCACTAGCTGGCCCACAGAAAATCTTCAATATTGTTGAATGAATAAATTAATGATTAAATGGTAGAGTTAACTTATTTCTAAAGATATGTGATACTTAATGGACATGGAAAACATTTCAGAATGCATCTTGCTACACACATTTTTCTGTCTCAGTTTAAGAAGCTCCTCAAGAATTTGAGAAGCAGAGCTGGGGAGTCATGGGGGTAGGGAGGGAAAAAAATGAAACAATATTGGACTGGGGAGGGAGACAAACTATAAGAGACTCTTAATCTCAGAGAAAAAACTGAGGGTTGCTGGGAGGATTGGGGGGAGGGATAGGGTGGCTGGGGTATAGACATTGGGGAGGGTTTGTACTATGGTGAGTGTTGTGAAGTGTGTAAGACTGATGATTCACAAACTTGTATCACTGAGGCAAATAATACATTATATATTAACAAAATAAAATAAAATAAAAATAAAATGTTACCCCCAAAAAGCCACAAAAACTCCTCAAGTTTCCATAGTCCCTCCCCATGTGTCCAAATCACCTCTTGTCTATTCCTGAGGCATCACTTCTCATGGTCTTCTTAATCTAAGTCATGTGCATAAATTTCAGTGTCCTCTGTTAGACTGTGAACTCCCAAAAGACCGGGTATTGCCTTATGCTTATCTCCCACAATGCTTTGCACATAAAGGCACATATTAAATATTATGGAACTGAATCACAGTTTGCTTATAACCCACTCTCAAAAGTGGGAGCTCCCTCTGGGGTCTTTGGAAGATTAGTCCTTTCTCTCACACTTGTATGCTCTGATCTTAACCTCACTAGTAGATACATATTGAATTTTTTTTTTTATTTCAGAAAAGACATCTGGAATGGTGAAGCAATTCTCTTATGCTGCTATGGTTTGAAGCTAAAAGGCAATTCGATTTTACTCTCTTAAAACTGTCTGGTTTTTCCATTCAAAGTTTCACCAAACTTTTTTTTTTTTCTATTTCAAAGTTTCAGTGATATCAGAAACACGGGAAGGTTTTAGAGAATGTTGAGTAAATTAGATGATTTAGAGCTTCAGTTACATTGCAATAGCAAATGTAAACAAGAATTTGCAAAATATTCCTCAAACTAGAAAGTTTTCCTACCCAAACATCTTGCAAAACTGGAGCCAGCTTTAGCAGGTATAAAAACACTCTGAAAAGCTTTTGGGGGCAGGTGGTGATTGAAATGGAAATTTTATACAACAAAATTGATTATACTTGAAAAATGTAAAACTATAAGAAGAAAAATGAAATACAAATAAGACTAGGTCTCAAAGATTTCTATTGAATGTTTCTTTTCATGCTTTTTTTTTCAAAGTTGTAGAAAATTCCCTGGCTGCAACTGCAGAGAACAAGGGCTTCAGAGAGTAGGTGTCCATCTAATGCAAAGGAAGAGCCATGATGTGAGCCAGAATCATGATCACCACTTAAGGTAACAAATCAATTCCCACCATCAAGGAAGTCAAAATCCACTTTAGACTTTCCAGGAACCAAAACTTGGTAGATACCAAGGTTAAGTATCCCACGACCCAACTCTCATGCCCCATCTTGTTTGTGAATTTGCCTCCCCCTTTTCTCTATTTGCTTGACAGTTAAGTGAAGAGAGTTGAAGCAGACCAGATAAGACACAGAATAAAACATCAAAATTTTACATCAAAACCTAGATTTGTTGTGATTTTTCACGGGGATTTGATTATAACATATTTCAAAAACATAAATGCCTTTTAGAATCTATGTAGAATTTCACTGAAATAGGATACAAGGAAATTCAAGTGACTTGAATTTTATTACGATAGTGTAATTTTTTAGAGAGACTTGTGATATTAAAATGCCACTTGATACAGAAATTTTAAGGATTGGAGAGCTGTAGTTGCACAGAGCTGTGAACAGAATCATTTTCAGAACAGTGATATTCATAACAATCCTAATTGGGAAAAATAAATGGTACATGATCATAGTCATCACTTTGTCCCAAGAAGGGAAACTTGTTATGGTTGGCTCATGTACAGGCAGTGATGCTGAGCATCTCTCCTTTCCTATCTTTTAAAGCAATGGTTCTCAATGAGACAAAGAACAGGTGACCAGTGGAACATGCTGGGAGGAGGAGATCTGATTTAGTTGGGAAGATTTTTAAACTACAACAACCCCTCCCCATTTGTGCCAGAATCAGATACAGAAGAAGGGGAAAACATGGTAATTTGAAAAGCTTCTTAGATGATTTCCATTAGCCTCCAACTCCTATTAAAACAAACAAACAAGGGGCAAGAGGGTGGCTCAGTTGGCTAAGCATCTGATTTTGATTTTGGCTTAGGTCATGATCTCAGAGTCATGAGACAGAGCCCCAGGTTGAGCCCCCATTTGAGCCTTTAGTGTGCTCAGTGGGAAATCTTCTTCCTTCTTCACCCTCTCCCTGTCCCTCTGCCCCTCTCCCCTCTCACCCTCTCTCTCTCTGCTCCTTTCCCTCAAACCAATATGTCAATAAATCTTCAAAAAATTAACACACAAGGAAAACCTCACTGCACTGTGTTTTAAGTAATTGAGGATGACTTTTATGACAAGTCAAAGGAGGAAAACAAAAACTATTTTGTAGTGTATTTTTTTAAAAACAAAAAAAAATTCTGTAGTCATATGATTGAAGATTATAGAGTCAGAAAGAAAGCATAGAGATCACAATACCCAACTTTCGCATTTTATAGTTGAAGAAACTGAACATTAGAGAGGTTTGATTCCTTAATGTTAAGACAATGTGGTTTTGCAACAAAAAGAGTTTTTTCTGTGACAAATTTACACACAATAGAAAACTGAATCAATGAATGTGTATTTACAGCACCCTTTAGCAAACAGTTATCGAGTGCTTACTCTGTGGTAGTTATTCCAGTTGCATATATTCTTTCCAACCCTCACATCTGCTTTATAAGACAAGTACCATTTTCTCTATTTTACATCTAGGGTACGGAAGGACAAAGCACAGAGAAGGTAATCTTCCTGAGATCACATAAATAATACCAGTTAACCTGGTATTATTTGAACCCAGGTGATCTAACATCTAACATCAGAGCCTGCACACCTAACCATGATGTGGTGCCCCTCTGTGGAGCTGCCTACCATGTACTCAGCACTCAGCCAGCTTCTCTACATTCAGTTCCTCCTTTCATGGAGCTATGACAAATAATAAAAAACTAAACCAATAATTAAGTATATACTTTCAAGTTTTGATGAGTACAACAAAGAACAAAGCAATTTAAGAAGGAACACCTTAATTTATGAGGTCAGGGAAGAGAAATGGTATCTAAACTGAGGTTGAGGAGGGGCCCTTCCCATGAAAAGAGTAAAGCACAGAAAATAGCATATGCCAAGGCCCTGAGGAGTTCCTCAAGGAACTGAAAGAAGGCCATTATGACTAGAATGTGGGTAATATTCCAAAATGTATAGAAAAGATGGGAGAGGTGGATGAAGAAAACCAGATTATGCAGAGCCTGGTAGCCATTACAAGAGCTAAAGAGTTTGAATTTATTTCTCAGTGGGTAGTACAGATGTCCTCCCAATGGAAGTGGGGGAAGTTGAAAGGTAAAAGGGGAGAATGCATCCTACTTCCCTGATGTATAGGGCACCTGAATATACCACCTCATTTTTCTCCTGTTTGCTGTCATCTGTGAGTCCTTTGTCATCCCCCACCCATCTCTTCTTCCTTCTCATGAAACTACTGTTATCATTCATAATGACTCCAACATTCATTAAGATTATCCACCTGGGGGTACCTGGGTGGCTCCGTGGGTTAAGCCTCTGCCTTCGGCTCAGGTCGTGATCTCAGGGTCCTGGGATTGAATCCCGCATTGGGCTCTCTGCTCAGCACAGAGCCTGCTTCCCCCCTTCTCTCTGCCTGCCTCTCTGCTTACTTGTGATCTCTCTCTCTCTCTCTCTCTGTACCAAATTAAAAAATATATATATTTAAAAAAAAAAGATTATCCATCTGGGATTCTGGTTTGCTTAATTACACTGTCTGCAATGTGCTTTCCTCCACCTCACCCCAATCATCCACACTATTATTATATCCTAGGCTCTCCATTTTATCAGCAGAAATTGTCTCACCTTCAAAAATATCAATTTCAAGCATTTACTTCTCTAATCATTGCTTTCAATCCCTCTAGTTCACTTGTTCAATACCCTCCCTGATAAAATTCTTGAACCTTTTTAAGACCTCCATTCCACAGACCCCATCATTTTCAGCTCAACTTCTCTATGCCTCTCTCTAAATATAACTACCAGTAGAAAATAAAAACCCTGGTTGATGCCAATATTTGACATGGTTAACCAAATAGCTGAACATGGATGAAAAAAAATCACATAGGTAAGCTAACTGACCTCACATAATGATCATGACCACAAACTGTAATAGACCCTCAAAATGCCAGCCATCTGATTACATGTCCCCATTACTTTGCCACTCTCCAAGATGGTTATTTACCCCATTTTCTCACTCCTTAATTATTTCCCATTCCCTCATTTGCTCCCCTCACTCCATGTTTCATTAAGCAAACAAGAGCCATCAAGCAGGAACTCACTTACCTCCTATCTTCAAATCATAAACCTTCTTTCATCGATACCCCTTTTCTATCCCTTCGCACTTCTTAAAATGAAAAATGTGTCTTTTCTGCTATTTGAGTTCAAATTGCTTTTGTGAATTTTGTCTCTCTGGCCTCAAGATCTTCACCATGGCATTATCTCCTCACTCTCTCTCTCCCATATTAATTCTCTGTCTCTACTGGGCTATGTCCATCAAACTCAAAACATGCTCTAAAGTTTGTTCTTAAAAGAAAGGAAATTAACCTCCATCCATTGGCCCCACATGGCACTTCCTTTCCACTTTTCTACTCTTCATAGTAGAATCTCTCAAAAGTTTCTACTTCCTCAGCTTCTTATCATTACTCCATCCCTAAGCTTTTGTCTTCTGGTCCTATGGATCCACAGGCTCTTTGTCAGTCATCAACATGACGATGTCGCCAAGTCTAGTGGCCAATTCCCTATTTATCCTCTCAGTAGCAGCTAACATGGTTAAGCACGCCTGACCTGACATACTTTATCCCTTGTTTTTGTGATACTAGACTGCCCTGGTTTTCCTCTTACCTCACTGAAACTTCCTTGTCAATACTCTGCTGGGATCTTCCTTCTCCATCTGACCTCTGGTTCTTCTTCCTCTATCCTTCCTACTATAAATGTAAGGAATCTCTACTGCTTTTTCCAGAGTTGTTTCTTACCTCATAACTCTTTCTCTTCCCACCTCCCAAGTGAATAAATAACATGCCTGTACTGATGACTTCCAAATTACATGTCTTGCCCCCAAATTATTCTCTGAGCTTTTGACTTATATATCAATCACTCACTTGACATCTTTACTTGATATCTAAAAGGCATCTCAGAATTAGTCAGTCAAAATGCATCTCTCATTCTTTTCCTAAAATGTGATTCTCCTCTAGCTTGCCCCATATTGTCCTCTCTGTTGGCCTGTCTTTACCTCATGCCTTGTCTTTCCCAACCCAGCACAACAGTTAGTTAATAAATCTGGCCTTTAATCAATCTATTTGTTCTCCTCCTCTCTACTGCTATCACCCGGTGCAAGACAACATCATATCTTTCCTGGTGAGTGCCGGTCTTGTATAGGTCCAGTGCTGATCCTGGGTATGGCTGGGACCTATCTAAGGAAGACTGCAAGTCAGCAAGCATAGTGATTTGAATTTCCAGGATAAAGCTAGTTCATTTGGGTTCAAACATGAACCATGTTTTCTCACACTATGATATTTCACTTTCTTCCTACAGTTTCCATTGTTGCTATCTAGTAATACCTATTTTTCTACCCTTCTTTCATACTATAGTGTAAAGACAAATGTAAGAGACAACATTGTTTCACACAATTTTTAATAAGAATTAATACCTCCATCATAAATACAGAAATACAGAAAATGTGAGATTCAGACATCAATCAGCCAAGGAGAACTGCAAAAGGCAGTGTCAGGATATAAATTCCAACAGTTTTTGTGTATCCACTGAACCTAAAAATGGTATTACTCTTCACAAGGCCTTAGAAAGAGAAAGATGTCTCTGTACCTAATTAGGCCTTAATGATTGATATGCTGGCCCAGCTAAGCACCATTCGGTGCCTGTGTGTGATAATTTAATACTGTCTTTCAAGTGTGATGTGACTTCCCCTTCTATGACTCTGGAATCTGTCTTACAAGCACCAATGGCCACAAATAAATACATAGTCTACAGTGCACATTTAATGCATGATTTGAAAAGCACACAATTTCAAAAAGTTAAAGAAAACCAGGAGAGCTTTTCATATGAGTAAATCCCTACAACACATTGATTGTTAATGAATAATAAAGCTAATCATCATTCACATAATCTTTGCATTTATGAATTCTAATTCTTACAGTGAACAACACTTCAAACTAACTTCAGACAACTGACTCAGTTGGAAGAATTTATCTAAACACTTAATACATGAAATGGCTTCTCACTGAATTGATGGAGTTTTGAGACTTCATCAAAATAACTAATCGAGATCTTATAGATATAAAATGATAGGAGAGATATATTGGAAATTCAAACAGAAATTCTGTGATTAAAATATAGATTTCTTCTTGTGGCTGGTTTCTTATTTATGTATTCTCCCCATATCTGTGGGGGATACCTCCCAAGGCCATGGATTCCTAAAGCCACAGATAGTACCCAACCCTATATATGCCATGTTCTTTCTCATATATACAAACCAATGGTAATGGTTAATTTATAAATTAGGCACAGTAAGAGATTAAGAACAATAATAATGAAATAGAACAATTATAACAATATACTGTAATAAAGTTATGTGACTCTTGTGAACATGTGAGATGATAACATGCCTGCATGACGAGGCTAAGTGAGGTGAATGATATAGGTGTTGCGACACAGCGTTATGGACCTTCTGACAACACGTCAGGAGGATCATCTACTTACAGACTATGGAAACCAAAAATGACAGGGGACTACTATACTTTGAAACACCTGAAGATCAAGCAGCATTTCAGTCTGACAGCATTTGTTGACATGTCTTTGTTCAAATGGCTAAAACTTACCACAATAAACACAAAATCAATTTTTGAGTTCACATTTTCAAAATAAGTATTCTAGGTCACTTCTTTGTTACTTCCATATAAATTCAACTCCTTTAACTTAAAATCAGAATCTTTAAAAATATTATTAACTTTCTAGTTTAAAGAATAAAAATGATAAAAGCAAGCACTCTGCATGATTTGTAAGCATAGCTAATTCTTCTCTAGACCCTTATTTTTCAATATATGGATTTAGCACACTTTCAATTTTTATCTCTTACTTGTTCTCTGTTGCCTTGAACTATTTCACTGTTTATCAGCAGTTAATTCAGAATAATCAAGGATAACTAAGGAAGTGGAAGGCAAGGTCAGTCAATTTTTCTGGTAATCATTTCCTTGGGATTAACAGCTGATTGGTGGTTTTTCATTTAAATGTACCTAATGGTTTCACTTACTTGTAGAGCATAAGGAATAACACAGAGGACATTGGGAGAAGGAGAGGAGAAGTGAATTTGGGGAAATCAGAGAGGGAACCGAACCATGAGAGACTGTGGACTTTGAGAAACAAACTGAGGTTTTGGAGGGTAGGAGGGAGGGGGGTATTAAGGGAGGGTGTGGGTATTAAGGAGGGCATGTATTGCATGGAACACTGGGTGTGGTGCATAAACAATGAATCTTGGAACACTGAAAAAATAAAATAAAATTTTAAAACAAACAAACAAACTTAATGCGTTCCATATCAGCAATGATCTTTGGCCAAAAATGATTGAGGAATGACTAGCCAAGAAGAGCTTGCTCTAATGAAGTTAAATATATATGCACCATATGACCTAGTAATCCCTCAATGAAACATTTGCCCAGGAGAAATGAAGACATATCAACATAAACACTAGTAAATAAATGTTTATGGTAGCTTTAGTTATTACTACTAAAAACTGAAAAAACATAGTAGCCATCATCTGTCAAATGGATAAATAGTTGTAGATGGAATTCAGCTCTGCAGTGGAAAGGAAGACACTGCTGAAATATGCAGCAACAAGGATGAATCTCAAAGCATTACACTAGATGGAAGACAGACTCAAAACACTACAAATTATATGATTCCATTTAAGTGACATTTGAAAGTGGTAAAACTGTAATATGGACCAAAACAGACTACTGATTGTGGAGACCTGGGAGCAGCGAAAGAGAATTGACATGAAAGGGACATGCAGAAAGCTTCTTGTGGCGATGGAAAAGTTCTCTACCTTGATTTGTAAGGTGGTCACAGAACACAGTATGCATTTGTCAAAATTCATTAGAGCTGTGCACACAAAAAGAGTGAATTCCATGAAAGTAAATACTTTTTTTTTTTAAAGATTTTTATTTATTTATTTGACAGAGAGAGATCACAAATAGACAGAGAGGCGGGCAGAGAGAGAGAGAGAGAGGGAAGCAGGCTCCCCGCCAAGCGGAGAGCCCGATGCGGGACTCGATCCCAGGACCCTGAGATCATGACCCGAGCCGAAGGCAGCGGCTTAACCCACTGAGCCACCCAGGCGCCCCGAAAGTAAATTCTATATCAGTAATCTCACTCTCTTTTTAGATTACTTTTTAAAAGTATAACATTGTCACTGACCTCAGGGAGCCAATAGATGGTAAGAGAAGGCAAGGCCAGCAAAAACACAATTCACAGTAAGTACATCTTTTTTAGAGAAAAAAAAAAGATGACTTCATAAGACATATTGTTCTAACCTCCCCTTATGCTGTTCTTTTGGGGCAAACAGAATGTAGGGACAGTCATGTCTGAAGTCATGTTTTCTGAGACATTTTCTAAATGTCATTTCTTTTCATTTAAGAGAGAATGAGAGAGAGAGAGACAGAACGCACATGCATGCATGTGCATGCCAGCATGAGGGGGTAAGGGACAGAGAAAGAGAGAGAAGCAGGCTCCCTACTAAGTAGTAGGGAGCCTGATATGGGGTTTGATTCCAGGACCCAAAGATCATGACCTGAGCCAAATGCAGACACTTAACTGAGCCACCCAGACATTTTCTAATTGCAGACCTTCAACACACAGGGAAACACCTTTGAAGCTTGTAAGAAGAGAGAGTTTGAATGTTTGTATTGTAGTCACTGAAATCTAATCAAATTCTAGAGTTGAAAAGTCTTCAGCATGATTAGACTTATCTTGTGGAAACCAAGGGTATTTTTTCAAATAGGTTAAATTCCTATTTGTAAGTGATGTGACTTTTTCATAATTACATAGTCAACTTATTATTTATCACGGGCCCTACACTATATTGACTGCAAAAAGAACCAAAACTTTTGTTTTGGATGGGTGACTTCCAGCTTTTAAGTGGGTTATAGCTAAGACTCCATACTAAGCTATGTATATAGTTATGTGGGCTTTCCCTTTGCTTCCAGAAAGCCTCTTGGCCCACCTGTTGTATCTTGTCTTGGTTCACCATCAGGCAGCAATGTGAAGGACTTATCAGTGACCTCCATTTTTCCAAGAATATTTCAATGTTTTTCTCTCTACCCACCTCCTCTCTGCCCCCTACTCCCAGCCCCCAGCTGATGACTGAACTCAAAACTGCAGCTCTCAAGGTGCTTGCTAAGGGATATAATTTTAGAGTTACTGCAAGCCATACCTTCCACAAAATTAGGCATGAAAGATAGTCTGTGAGAATTGCCTCAATGCAGGGTTTTCCAAACCTTTTAACTAGACTCACAGTAAGAAATACATTTTGCATCATGACGCAGTACACACACTTGAAAGGATTTATGAAGTTTCTTAAGACACTCTGATTTTTCTTTTTTACCGTCCTCTAGTCTATTTTTTTGTCCTTTTTAAAAGTTGGTTGCAACCCACTGAATTAATTTTACTACCCACTACCAGATGCAACCTGTACTTTGAAAATCAGTGACCTACAGGCTATGAAGCCTGCCATTCATCTAAACAGACATCATCCAGGAAGAGTAGATCATTAACAAGTATTTCACCTTGACTGGATTATGCGATAAGCACATCTTCCACTCCCCCACCCCCATGGACCTGAATTTCTTTTATTGAGTTGTACTTTGGTTTAATACCTTAAGCCCATATGAGAATGATCCCTGTGTTAATTGTTAAGAAAGTTGTAGAGGACTGTTCATTACACATGTAGTATTCCCTCTTTGAGGGCCAAAGATAGAAAAAAAGTCTTTCTGGTCTCACTGTCAGGACAAATGATGATTATCCTAAGAGACTGACTTATTTTTCATTTTGGAAAAATGTATTGCATTCCCTTCCTCATATTGCCAATTAGAAGGCTTAGTTTCACATTCACAGCCCACCTCTAACAAGTACATGGGAATTTATGGCTAGAATTTGGACATTTAACCTTACTCCTAAATCCATTTTATTTTCCTATCTTTTACTTTTTCCTTTGCCCCATGTTTCTTATTGGTCTTATAGTTATTTCCACTTATTCTTTGTATTTTTGTATGCATGTTTTTGTACGTGTCATCATTATTTTAACTTACTCTTTATATATTTTGTATCTTTGTATGTATATTTTATATACATATATATTATATGTAGGTATATATTTTGTATGCCAATTTAAATCTTTATGAAACAGAAGAGAAAGAGGAGAGAAAGAAGAAAGTAGGGAAGAATGGAGGAGAAATCAGTTTCCAAGTATGATAAAGCTCAGGTTTCAAGCCTTCCATTCCTTACATCTCAAACTGAAATCAAAATGAAGGTACAAATTCAGAATACTTTATTTTACCTGTATCGCAAACAATAATTACAAGAGAAACCATTTTGCTGATATCTTAAAGCTAATAAAAACTGGCTTTAGAGTTTTATCTGAAACTAATCTATTTCATATGCAATGATAAACATTGCCCAGACCAGTAAGAACTAACTTCAAACAAAAGCTACCCTTTGTAATTGTATATGATTTGCCATAATACCAGAGAATGCAGTATTTTCTTTGTGGTCCAAGAGAACGGTGCTGAAACACTATGTGGTATCTAAATTGAAAGAACAGTTTCTTCTGAGGGAAGCAAATAACATGTATTTTACCTGTGGCCAAGGTGACCGACTTCAAATGCATTTCTAAATGCTGAAATAAGTCAGGATATTAGAGGACAGATAAAATCACCTATGAAAATACATGTTTGGATTTATTTATTTAAGACCTCTCTGAAGTAGTTCAAAACTAAGGAAATTATTTTGCAACATCAATAATGAAAGAAAATTAATTTTCTGATAATGTTTTAGAAAATCAAATCAAACAGCCTTAAGTAGTACCCAACCTAAAAAGTTGATTTATTAACTCTATATTAGTTGAATAGATCAAATATTAATATCCATCCTACCATTTTTCAAGCAATTTTTATCATCTCTTCATACTGTTTTTGCCATTTTTAGGATACTGGTATATAAGTAAGTAATTGGTGACAAATAATACTATTTCCTTAATAACTCAGCTATTCTAAGTTCTACTTTGATTTCACTTGTCCACCCATCCCACCTCCAATCCAGCTGTGATTTAAACTATACAGTTCTATCTGCACAAAGACAAAAAGAACAGTCAGTGGGGAAAAAAAAAAAAAACTTATGAAGAAATTTATATCTAAGTATTTGGTAAATAAATAGCTTAATAAACAGTGTTAAAAAGAAACAGGCTCAAACGGAGTCACTTTGCTAAACCCCAACACCACCTAATACCCAACCTATCCGTTCAGCCTCTCCCTGGAATGGAATTTTAAATCAGTCAGTCTGGAATTTCCTGATCAGCACTAGTGAGACAATCTGAATGATAAGACCTCCTGCGTTTCCCTAAGGGAAGATGGCTTGCCTGAAATATTACACTCTTTTAACTTCCTTGGTCGACCCTCCTTCTGCCTATAAAAGCCTTCCATTTTATACAGCTCCTTGGAGCCCTTTTCTACTTGCTAGATGGGATGCTACCTGAATTATGAACATTGAATAAAGCCAATTAGATCTTCAAATTTACTCAGTTAAATTTTGCTTTTTAACAACAGTAATGGGAAAGGAAGCTGATGAAAGGATTGTAATTATGATATGCAAAAGCAGATTAATTGAGTACTTTCAATTTATAATGAATAATCCTAATGTGCCTAAGTTTTAGTTGTGTAGAAAAATTAACTTTGAGCAATAATGTGAAAGCTGAAAATCAACTTTGTTGGAGAAGGGAACTTCTGTCTTCTATTGGATCTCACATTTTAGAATCCTATCTCTGTGCTCCTCTGCTTTCCTTCCAGTATTCTGTCATTATCACCCCTTGGTCTCCATTGACATTGGCCCTCTCCCAGATTCAATTCAACCTCTCATTGTTGGGAGTGTCTTAGCACTAATTCTTGGCCCTCTTCTTTGTACTCTCCATACTCTCCCTTGGATCATCTCAGTCACTTCTGGAGCTTTACACGCCATCTACTCTAGGGGCTCCCAAATATATGCTCTTAGCTCAATGGCTCCCTTGCTTTTTGACTTACAGAGTCATTAATTCAGTAAATATTGAGTTGTTGAGCACCCATGATGTACGAGTCTAAGTCTGGAGATACAGTGGTGAGCTTAACAAAGTCCCTGCTTTCATGAAACTTATTTTCTAGTAGGGAAATGGGTCTAAAAACAAATGAGTAGAATATTTATGTGTTAGAAGAAATGACTGCTCAGAAGAAAAATTAATCAAGATATTGGGATAGAGTATTGAAGTTAAATGTAGAAACCATTCTAGGTAGAGTGGTCAGGGAAGAATCTCTGATGAGGTGAAATCTGATCAGAGACCTGAATGGAGTAGGATTAAGCCACGTGGCAAAGTCCTATGGGAAGAGATTTTCCAGGTAGAAAGTAAGGTGAGTGCAAAAGCCCTGGGACATGATGAGTATCTACATGATGAGTATCTACTCATGCATGATGAGTATCTACAAAGAGAAAGAAGACAAGTTGCCTGGAGCAGTGAGTAAGGGGGAAGAAAGGAGGAAGATGGGATCAGAGAAGTAAGCAGAAGGGAAAACAAGACACTTTTCATCACTATAAGAATTTTAGAATTTATTCTAACTCACATGGGAAGCTAGTGGAGGGTTTTGTTTGTTTGTTTGTTTGCAGGGTTTTGAACAGGTATATGATACAGTTCAATCTATTTATCTACTTGATCTTGCTACTTGAATATCTCACAAATATTTCAAACTTAACATGCTCCAAACTCTTAACCTCCCTCCCACCAAAATTAAACAAACAAATGAATGAACAAACATCCTGCCCCTTCTCCATTTTTCCCATTTTAGTAAATGTTACCAAAAGCTATCCAATTAATGAAGGCAGAATCTTGCAAATCATCCTCCTTTCATCTATCTCTTCTATCTCTCACATCCATTCCATGCTTAAAAACCTGCACTCTGTATCAGAACAGTTGACTAATCTATTTGCTTCTCTGTGTCTCTTATGACAACCTAGTCTATCACCATCTCTAACCTAAATTACAACCCTAGGGCCAGATTTTTTACAATTCTGAATTTCCATCAATGGCTGTCCTATGATCTAAAAGTAAAATCCATACATCCTGCCATGATCTACAAAACCTTGCACAATTGAGCCTATAACTAGCCTTTTTATATTTCACACCATTCTTCCTAAACTTCTGATGCTCCAGCCACACTGACCTCTATCATTTCCTTGTATACACCTTTCCCAGCATAGGGCATTTGGCTTACCATTCTTCACTATTCTCTCATAGCTGCCTCTCTCTTTCTTCACTCTTAACTAACATATCCTCTCCTCAGGGAGGACCCCTGACCACCCAATATAAAGTTGTCCTTCCGTGTTATCCTTTCCTTGTATTTAATGGCACTTATCATACTTTAAGTTTCATCAGAAAAGGAACAATGTCTGCCTTATTCACTACTGTGTACACAATCCCAGAGTTGTGCCAAGAACAGAGCAGGTACTCAGTAAATACTTGATGAAGGAAGGAACAGCTGTCCTTATCTTGTTCATTCAATCCTCACAACCGTCCTGTCTTAGAAACCATTGTGTCTAATTCATAGATGAGAAAACTGAATCGCAGAATGATTCAGTGACCTAAGATTATACAACTATTAGGATAGAAATGGGATTCAAACTCAGGTGACTGTTAGTTGCAGATACCATCTGAAAATATTTTTTAATCACAATATTAAAAATGAATCAATAAATATCTACACCATTTAAACCTTAAAATACTGAACCAGAAAATGTCTTTACTTTGACCAACATGATGGAAGAAGGAGAAATATAATTTGGGGGCCTGTACTATACACAATGCAGAACTCATAACAGATAAATAGATATTGATCATTTAAAAGATTCTTTACATTTCTTATAGGTTTATCTAACCCAAACATTGTTTTCATTAAAGCATATAATCTTATATTCTTCCTTGTGTGAATTCTCTTGATTATTAGTTTCTTTAATAATAGCCTAGGGCTTTTAATGACAGTTAATACCTACTCTTGTCATCTTTTATAAGATTTTCAATGGCAAATATTCTACTTCCCTCTATAAATTAGTCTACCAGTTGGCACTGAATGTATGATAGACATAATGTATCATTCTCCTGAAGCTAAGTCTCTATGCTCTGATCCATTTCAAGTGCATTCATATATGCACATAGAGTATACACATCTGGTTACCCACTATGGGAAAGGGTGTTCTTTTGATATTTCCACATTGTGATGAAAACATGTTACCAGTAGCCAGTGAGGAATTAAGAATTACATCTTTTTATCTCCTCACAGTTCATAAAACATAGTGAGCACTTAAATATTATTTGTTAAATGAATGAATAAATGTATAAATGAGTAAGTAAGTGCTATTGAGTAGAAAGAAGAGATAAATGGAGTTTTGCTTTAAACATCAAATACTTCTTTTCACCTAAAGGCTATTAATTTTTTAGAAAGCAGTTCCTTTTTCAAATTCTTGATATTTTATCATGTAGTGCTTAAACCAATAACTTTGGTCATTTAACTTTGTAATGGCTATAACTTCATATTCACTATAAAAGCACAATTTGCTTATTTTGAAAATTAAGGAAATATATGTATGTAAAATGAAGAAAATGAAAATAATCAAAATAATGCCCCTCTCCTTCCATACACCCAAATAATCTATTAATTAAAAGGTAGCATACCATTACCAAAAAGAATGACAAATCATTTCTTATCTCAAAGCACAAGGTTAAACATACAATAAACAATTAAAATACTCCTCTTATTTCTAATGTACTATTTGTTTTTTTTAATCAATTTCTTACTATTTTTTTAAAGATTTAATTTATTTATTTGACAGAGAGAAACACAACGAGAGAGGAACACAAGCAGGGGTAGTGAGAGAGGGAGAAGCAGGCTTCCCGCCGAGCAGGGAGCCCAAAGCTGGTCTCAATCCCAGGATCCTGGGATCATGCCCTGAGCTGAAGGCAGACGCATAACAACTGAGCCACCTGGGCACCCCTCCAATGTACTGTTTGTTAACCCTTATAGGCAATAATAATTTGCAGTGACATATTTAGAACTTAGAATATACAATATACTGAGACAGTACATGTTTTTTGTAAAATTGTGCTATGTGATCTTCATAAGGCCCTCTAAAGTAGGTAGCACTGTCAATCTTTTTGAAAGATGAGTAAACAAAGGCTTAGGGAAGTTCATAGAGATAACATCCCTAGAAATAACATTTCTGACATGGGGCAGACCTGAGATTCTAGCCTAGACTAGTGTGATTCCAAAGCTTACATTATCTCCACACAGAACTACATGATATTGTCAGTAGTCAACTATTTTAGACATAGAAAGATGAAAATTGTATATGATTCCATCTAATGCACATAAAATTAGTTTCCTAATTTATTACTTATAAATCAAGTCCCATGATAAATAAGCATCCAAATATCAGGTTAAAGGGTTAAAAGCAGATGACATAGAATGTGGTTTCAAATCCTTGCTTTCATGCCTACTAGCAGAGAGATCTTGGACAATTCATCTTCACTGCAGGTTTATTTTCTTGTTGAAAAAGTACCATTCCCTTGCTCTGCACACTTCATAGTCATTTATGATGAACAAATAGAATTTATGAAACTGGAAAGGATATAATCATAAAGTGATTATTATAAACAACACATTTACATATGGAATATCCAACAAGCCACATTCCCAAGTTTCAAATGTAAAAGACTAGCATTAGAAACTAGTAAAGAAGGGGGCGCCTGGGTAGCTCAGTGGGTTAAAGCCTCTGCCTTTGGCTCAGGTCATGATCCCAGGATCCTGGGATCGAGCCCCGCATCAGGCTCTCTGCTCTTTGGGGAGCCTGTTTCCTCCTCTCTCTCTGCCTGCGTATCTGCCTACTTGTGATCTCTGTCTGTCAAATAAATAAATAAAATCTTAAAAAAAAAAAAGACATTTAGAAACTAGTAAAGAAGGATGCCTGGGTGGCTCATTCAGTTAAGCATCTGAGGGGGTATAGCTCAGGGGGTAGAGCATTTGACTGCAGTTAAGCATCTGCCTCGGCTCATGTCATGATCCCAGGGTCTTGGGATCAAGTCCTACAAAGGCTCCTTGCTCAGCGGGGAGCCTGCTTCTCCCTCTGCCTCCCACTGCCCCTGCTTGTGCATGCTCTCTCTCTCTCTCTCTGACAAATAAATAAATAAAATACTTTTTAGAAAAAGAAACTAATAAAGGCAGCCCTAAAATGTCTCCCACAGTGATGTTAACTCAGTTTTTGATAATCATGTCTAAACCAAAGTCAACCCTTCAGACCCTGATGAGTGAGTGATGAGCAATTCTGACTCACCCTAATAACCTACCCTAAATGTCAAACAGATGTTTCAGAATGCTTACACAGAAATTTAGCCAATCTACAAAAACTCATCATCATTCCTAGAATATAGCTCAATACTGCTTAAGAAATAATTATTGATGGAATATCTAAAAGCCCTAATTGAAATTTCAAGAACTTCTAAGTCTTCTGGGCCACTTATATAAATTTAAAGAGAAGGAAATATTATATCTATTGGCAAAGTATCGAAACCCAATAATATGTGCCTAACCTGAAGAAGCTTTCTTTTACAAAGTCTTAGAAGAACGTGGAGCTGCCCTTGAGTATTAATGCTCTTTCCTACATTCCTCCATTTCTGGAAATGGTGGCTGCTCAGAATGAAGAGACTCTTCCCCTTTGGAAATATTTTTACAGTGATTTACATTTAAGATTTTTACCCCTGCCAGTCATTTTGGGGGGGTGAGATAATTTGAGTGAATGTATTTTCTAAACTGAAAAGCACTGAACAAATGGAGGGACTCTTATGATCGCTTCCTGAGACAGAAAAGCTACCCTTCTTTCCATACCCATCATCCAAGCAAGGATCTTAATGTAGATTTATATTTTCTGTAGTTACTGCAATGAAAGAAGATGTCTTCAACAACCAATAGGTTTATATAACTAAAGCACTTATATAGCATATTAGTCTAATTTTAAGTCTGGTTCAAAATTGGCAAATACATTCTAATAAAATAAGACAAGCCTGAAAGCTCTTGCATATGACATCTTTTTGTGTGTGTGTGGAGGGGATGGCTTCTTAAACTCATTCCATCTTTTCCGTGTGGTTATTCAGAATCTTTTTCATTCTATGAAAATCTCCAGCCCCACACTTGCCTTCTACTCTTAAGTCATTAAGTCCTTAAGCCAATGACTTAATTCTCCTTCAGTTCTTTCCATGACAGTGTCTCTCCAATGATCCTTGCCTTGACTTCCTCCTCCATTTTATCCTCCATTTTATCCACAGAAGGCAGTGGGATCCCTTCCTTTCCAAGGTGGATTCTTCTACCTAGAGTTCCATTCCTTTCCTTACTCCTTATCTTTTCTTTCTCCTTCATCTTCATGATGAAATCTTGAAGAAAACTTCCTTAACCCTAAGAAAAAAATAAGTAAACCAGAAGCAGAGTACCTGGGAGGCTCAGTTGATTAAGCATCTGCCTTTAGCTCAGGTCATCATTCTCGGGTCCTAGGATTGAGCCCCACATTGGACTCCCTGTTCAGTGGGGAGTCTGCTTCTCCCACTGCCCTTCCCCCTGTTTGTGTTCTCTCTCTCTCTTTCTCAACTAAATGAATAAAATCTTAAAAAAAAAAAAGAAGCAAACAAACAAAAAACATCTTCATTTCATTCCTCCTTTACATTAACAGTCCATATTACATCTTGAACATTAAGCCCTTCGAAGAGTTGTCTATGTTTTCTGAACTTCTTACCTCGTGCTTTTAACTCTATAATCTGTTTTTTATTTACTGATTTCTTTAATCTTCTAAAAGTTTTCTCTCAAAAGTCTAAATAATACAATACCCTCTCAGTCTTACTTTCAAGAATTCTCAGAGCCATCTTTTGTTTTTCCTCAGAGCCATCTTTTTCTCTTCCCTCTTCCTCCAAAAGCCCCTTATCTAATTAATTAGTATATTGTGTCAATTCTTTCTTCACATTCCCGTTCATATCCATAGTTTCCTTTTTTTCCCAATGGAAATAGGTCAGGCCCAATTCAAAACCTTCGTCCCTTCTGCCCTGGATTATTACAAGTGACTCCTAACTGATCTCCTTAAACCTGCCTCCACCCTAGCCCTCTATTAGTGCCAAAGAGTAAACACTCTTGTTCCTCAGTAATCAGATCCAAGTTCTCCTTTAGCCTCTTGACTTCCTGATTCCTCCTGCCCCACTATGATGTCTTCAGTAGTTCTTCCTAAACTTTTCACCTAATGCTTTTGTTTATATTGTACCTCCAGGCTGGAAACTCCTTTCAAATCTGACTGTGGAAAGGCAAATGCATTTACCAGTCACCTCCTCCATGAAGTCCTTCCCAAAAGTGCTCGTAAACTAATATTCACTGGAACAAAAAAATTAGAACACTAAGAAGTAACGACAATGTAAGCCCAATTTATATGTCAATTTTATATGGTATATAAACATACTGGATAGAAAAAGGCCATAATGTTAACAGTGCACATTTTAAAGGATAATGACATAGAGATATGCTATAGGACTTTTAGCAACTCGTTTTCTTTTTGTATTTTCTAAATTATTTGTAATAGCTAATATTTATTGAGTACTTCCTATATACTAACCTCTTTACATGCATTAATTTATTTAATCTATCAACAATGGCAAACAATAAAACTCTCCGATGTAAGTATTAGTATTATCTTCCTATTACCAAGGTAATTAAGGATAAAGCAACTTGCCCAGTCACAAAGCTAGCAAGAGTCATCTGGCTCCAGAACCTGCTCTCTTAAGCACTCCAGTGAACTGCATGAAGGATTTTCATAATTGGAAAAGCATGTTTTTAATTGCCTTTTTCACTCCTATCTCTACCTCTGCCCAGCTCCTTCCCCTAACAACACCAAATTCCAAATTCTCCTTCCATTTCCTTCAAAGACATTAATCTCAGCTAGGTGTTAAAGAGAAAAGCAATCTGATTAAGAAAATTTGCATGAGCTTGTGAATTAGCAATTGCCATCCAAAGGTAATTGAATCTTAAAAAGGATTCTTGTTAACATAAATGAATCCTAATTAGTGGAATTTCTGTTCCTATGACTAAGTGAATGTGTCTACTACTGGTAGTGCGGGGGGTGCATAGAGGAATATCTTGGGAAAGAGGATTTTCTCTATACATCTTAAAGCACAAAGGCTGTTTTATGCACAAGATCTCTCTCCGTTTCTCAAATCTATCCTACTTCCCACAATTTTGGTTCAAAACACCAATAATCCCCACCCTGAGGTCTGCATAAAATCCCAGAAGACCATTTTGATGCTGCAGAGGTCACCAAAACCATGTGAAGAGCCAAAGGTCATAGGTGTTTATCTGGTTGGAATGCTCATTTTAGCCAGACAAGAGCACCACAGTGTTAACAAATCCATACCTGAAGGAATAGATATGTTTATATTATAGCATTTATTCTAGCTGTGTGTAAACTTCACAGGAAAATCTTTTCAGTATAAGTGTCTGGTCTAACCTCTTTTGTACCTATTATATTTCAGGAGGGGAGTTTTATGGTTGTGATTTTTCCTTGTCCTACTTTAGTTGCATAATGATGAGATTTTAAGTCAAAGATTCTACCTCAAGTTTGCTACCTCAAAAGAATGCTGGGGATTCACATGGCATTTTTTTTCCTCTCTGCATTTCTAAGGACTGAATATCCTTCCTTTCCTTCCTTTATCATGGTCAAGTTCTCCAGGGAAATCCAAAAGAAGGACTGAGGACAGGCCTGTCAACTGCTAGGCAAGCCGTTTACTCCCTGGGAAGGGGTGTGGGGGTGGGGAGGTAGGGGTGTGGCTGAAACAATACTGTAAGCTCATTTCTAGGGAAAGAAAAAAAGAAAAAAGAAAAAAGACTTTAAGAAAATTAAGGATCAAAAAGTGATGCAAAGGAGAGTCATTTATATAAGAATACTTAGTAATAAATTTATAAATATTTTTGGGTGGATGGATGGATCAACAGGTGGATAAAAGCACTTTTGGAAGGACAAATAGTCATAGAACATAATGCAATCATAGGGAAATGCAATCATGGGGAGGAAATAGGAAATAAATAACATTCCTGGGGGCACCTGGGTGGCTCAGCTCGTCATGTGTTTGCGAATCCTGGGATCGAACCCCTCATCAGGCTCACTCGCTTCTCCCTCTCCCTCTGCCTCTCTCTCTCTCTCTCTCAAATAAATAAATTAATAAATAAATAAAATCTTTAAAAAAAATAACATTTCGTATTCCCTCTGTCAATTTTGGAGAGTTTTGTTGTTGTATGTATTCAGGAAATTGGGCAAAAAGGCAAATGCTTTACTATGACAGTCGGTCTTCCACAGGGCAGTACCAAATTTCAGTGGGAAGAGAAGGACCCCTGGAGAAGGCAAAGCTGAGAGAGAATCTCAGCCATTTTAAGATGCCACACACACAATGGAGTCCAGGAAATGCCAGAAAACTGAATCATGAAGTAAATATAACCCTCAATCTTATATACCCACCCAGAGAAAGGAACACCACACCAGGGGAAAAAGGTAAGGTGAAGAGGTGGGGCCCGCTGAGCATTTGCCCAGACGTTCTGAGTATTTAATACAGGTTCTCTCCTGGCTTAATGTTTGAAACTCATATTATTCAATGATTTTCTGTTATTTGAAACTTTTAAGGAAGTTTTTAATGAGATGAGCTGTGGCAGAAACTTGCTATTCACCAAATGTTCTTTGCTCCCCCACATTTCCCACCCTCTGCCCTTAGGAGCAGCTCTGGACAATAGACTCTGGACAATAGACTGTGAGCAGCCTATTTCAATTCAATTCATTTGCATACTAGCTGAGTGATCTTGGGCATGTAGCTTAGTATCTCTGGGCTCAGTTTCCTCAACTGTAAAAATGAAATGGTACCTGGTGGTTCAGTTGGTTAAGCAGCTGCCTTCGGCTCAGACAGTGACCCAGGGTCTTGGGGTAGAGTCCCACATCCAGCTCTCTGCTCATCTGCGAGTCTGCTTCTCCCTCTGCCCCCTCTCCCCGCCACTTGTGCTCTTTCTCTAATAAATAAATAAATAAATCTTAAAAAAAATAATAGTACCTACTTCAGAAATTTGTTTAGGATAATATAGAGTAAGCACTCAGTAAATGCTATTATTAATAATCTTACAAATAATAAGAAAGGACAAAGTAAATACATTCCTTTGATTTTTCTCTCATTTTTTAAGAAACAAAGGCAAGGCTGAACATTTTTAAAATAACTAATAAGTACTATAATATACACTATCACTTATGTGTCTTTTTTTCCTTGTTACATGGTATTCACTTCCAAACTTGGAACCAACCCTCTATTTTTTTTTTTTTAAGATTTTATTTATTCATTTGACAGAGATCACAAGTAGGCAGAGAGGCAGGCAGAGAGAGAGGAAGGGAAGCAGGCCCCCTGCTGCGCAGAGAGCCTGATGTGGGGCTTGATCCCAGGATGCTGAGATTACGACCTGAGCCAAAGGCAGAGGCTTAACCCACTGAGCCATCCAGGCGCCCCAAAGCCTCTATTTAAAAAAAAAAAAAAACTACCACAATCACATTTTCAGATTACAAGTATTTTAGCAGGTAATGGTTTTTCTTTTTAAAAAAGAGCATACTTCCCTGAAAAACATAAGTGGTATTAATTTACTATGCCATTTAATGAATATCTGCAAAAAGGATTACAATGTGAAAAAAAATTGCAAGAGAAGGAAGGAAGAGTGTAGTTTTTTTTTTCCATTTTATTTATTTTTTTCAGCGTAACAGTATTCATTCTTTTTGCACAACACCCAGTGCTCCATGCAAAACGTGCCCTCCCCATTACCCACCACCTGTTCCCCCAACCTCCCACCCCTGACCCTTCAAAACCCTCAGGTTGTTTTTCAGAGTCCATAGTCTCTTATGGTTCGCCTCCCCTTCCAAATATTTTTTTTTTAATAAACATATAATGTATTTTTATCCCCAGGGGTACAGGTCTGTGAATCGCCAGGTTTACACACTTCACAGCACTCACGATAGCACTTACCCTCCCCAATGTCCATAGCCCGCTCCCCCTCTCCCAATCCCACCTCCCCCCAGCAACCCCCAGTTTGTTTTGTGAGATTAAGAGTCATTTATGGTTTGTCTCCCTCCCAATCCCATCTTGTTTCATTTATTCTTCTCCTATCCCCCTACCCCCCCCATGTTGCTTCTCCATGTCCTCATATCAGGGAGATCATATGATAGTTGTCTTTCTCCGATTGACTTATTTCACTAAGCATGATACGCTCTAGTTCCATCCACGTCGTCGCAAATGGCATGATTTCATTTCTTTTGATGGCTGCATAGTATTCCATTGTGTATATATACCACATCTTCTTGATCCATTCATCTGTTGATGGACATCTAGGTTCTTTCCATAGTCTGGCTATTGTAGACATTGCTGCTATAAACATTCGGGTACACGTGCCCCTTCGGATCACTATGTTTGTATCTTTAGGGTAAATACCCAGTAGTGCAATTGCTGGGTCATAGGGTAGCTCTATTTTCAACATTTTGAGGAACCTCCATGCTGTTTTCCAGAGTGGTTGCACCAGCTTGCATTCCCACCAACAGTGTAGGAGGGTTCCCCTTTCTCCGCATCCTCGCCAGCATCTGTCATTTCCTGACTTGTTAATTTTAGCCATTCTGACTGGTGTGAGGTGATATCTCATTGTGGTTTTGATTTGTATTTCCCTGATGCCGAGTGACGTGGAGCACTTTTTCATGTGTCTGTTGGCCATCTGGATGTCTTCTTTGCAGAAATGTCTGTTCATGTCCTCTGCCCATTTCTTGATTGGATTGTTTGTTCTTTGGGTGTTGAGTTTGCTAAGTTCCTTATATATTTTGGATACTAGCCCTTTATCTGATATGTCGTTTGCAAATATCTTCTCCCATTCTGTCAGTTGTCTTTTGGTTTTGTTAACTGTTTCCTTTGCTGTGCAAAAGCTTTTGATCTTGATGAAATCCCAATAGTTCATTTTTGCCCTTGCTTCCCTTGCCTTTGCCGATGTTCCTAGGAAGATGTTGCTACGGCTGAGGTCGAAGAGGTTGCTGCCTGCATTCTCCTCAAGGATTTGGATGGATTCCTTTCTCACATTGAGGTCCTTCATCCATTTGGAGTCTATTTTCGTGTGTGGTGTAAGGAAGTGGTCCAATTTCATTTTTCTGCATGTGGCTGTCCAATTTTCCCAGCACCATTTATTGAAGAGGCTGTCTTTTTTCCATTGGACATTCTTTCCTGCTTTGTCGAAGATGAGTTGACCATAGAGTTGAGGGTCGATTTCTGGGCTCTCTATTCTGTTCCACTGATCTATGTGTCTGTTTTTGTGCCAGTACCATGCTGTCTTGATGATGACAGCTTTGTCATAGAGCTTGAAGTCCGGAATTGTGATGCCACCAACTTTGGCTTTCTTTTTCAATATTCCTTTGGCTATTCGAGGTCTTTTCTGGTTCCATATAAATTTGAGGATTATTTGTTCCATTTCTTTGAAAAAAATGGATGGTATTTTGATAGGGATTGCATTAAATGTGTAGATTGCTTTAGGTAGCATGGACATTTTCACAATATTTATTCTTCCAATCCAGGAGCATGGAACATTTTTCCATTTCTTTGTGTCTTCCTCAATTTCTTTCATGAGTACTTTATAATTTTCTATGAATAGATTCTTAGTCTCTTTGGTTGGTAAATGGGATTGACTCCTTCACTTCTCTTTCTTCTGTCTTGTTGTTGGTGTACAGAAATGCAACTGATTTCTGTGCATTGATTTTATATCCTGACACTTAACTGAATTCCTGTACAAGTTCTAGCAGTTTTGGAGTGGAGTCTTTTGGGTTTTCCACATATAGTATCATATCATCTGCGAAGAGTGATAGTTTGACTTCTTCTTTAGCAATTTGGATGCCTTTAATTTCTTTTTGTTGTCTGATTGCTAAGGCTAGGACTTCTAGTACTATGTTGAATAGCAGTGGTGATGATGGACATCCCTGCCGTGTTCCTGACCTTAGTGGAAAAGCTTTCAGTTTTTCTCCATTGAGAATGATATTTGCGGTGGGCTTTTCATAGATGGCTTTGATAATATTGAGGTATGTGCCCTCTATTCCTACACTTTGAAGAGTTTTGATCAGGAAGGGATGCTGTACTTTGTCAAATGCTTTTTCAGCATCTATTGAGAGTATCATATGGTTCTTGTTCTTTCTTTTATTAATGTGTTGTATCACATTGATTGATTTGCGGATGTTGAACCAACCATGCAGCCCTGGAATAAATCCCACTTGATCGTGGTGAATAATCCTTTTAATGTACTGTTGAATCCTATTGGCTAGTATTTTGGCGAGAATTTTTGCGTCTGTGTTCATCAAGGATATTGGTCTGTAGTTCTCTTTTTTGGTGGGATCCTTCTCTGGTTTGGGGATCAAGGTGATGCTGGCCTCATAAAATGAGTTTGGAAGTTTTCCTTCCATTTCTATTTTTTGGAATAGTTTCAGGAGAATAGGAATTAGTTCTTCTTTAAATGTTTGGTAGAATTCCCCTGGGAAGCCGTCTGGACCTGGGCTTTTGTTTGTTTGGAGATTTTTGATGACTGTTTCAATCTCCTTACTGGTTATGGGCCTGTTCAGGTTTACGATTTCTTCCTGGTTCAGTTGTGGTAGTTTATATGTCTCTAGGAACGCATCCATTTCTTCCAGATTGTCAAATTTGTTGGCGTAGAGTTGCTCATAGTATGTTCTTATAATTGTCTGTATTTCTTTGGTGTTAGTTGTGATCTCTCCTCTTTCATTCATGATTTTATTTATTTGGGTCCTTTCTCTTTTCTTTTTGATGAGTCTGGCCAGGGGTTTATTAATCTTATTGATTCTTTCAAAGAACCAGCTCCTAGTTTCATTGATTTTTTCTATTGTTTTTTTGGTTTCTATTTCATTGATTTCTGCTCTGATCTTTATGATTTCTCTTCTCCTGCTGGGTTTAGGGTTTCTTTCTTGTTCTTTCTCCAGCTCCTTTACGTGTAGGGTTAGATTGCATACTTGAGACCTTTCTTGTTTCTTGAGAAAGGCTTGTACCGCTATATATTTTCCTCTCAGGACTGCCTTTGCTGTGTCCCACAGATTTTGAACTGTTGTGTTTTCATTATCATTTGTTTCCATGAATTTTTTCATTTCTTCTTTAATTTCCTGGTTGACCCATTCATTCTTTAGAAGGATGCTGTTTAGTCTCCATGTATTTGGGTTCTTTCCAGCTTTCCTCTTGTGATTGAGTTCTAGCTTCAGAGCATTGTAGTCTGAAAATATGCAGGGAATGATCCCAATCTTTTGATACCGGTTGAGACCTGATTTGTGACCCAGGATGTGATCTATTCTGGAGAAGGTTCCATGTGCACTAGAGAAGAATGTGTATTCTGTTGCTTTGGGATGAAATGTTCTGAATAGATCTGTGATGTCCATCTGGTCCAGTGTGTCATTTAAGGCCTTTATTTCCTTGTTGATCTTTGGCTTGGATGATCTGTCCATTTCAGTGAGGGGAGTGTTAAAGTCCCCTACTATTATTGTATTATTATTGATGTGTTTCTTTGATTTTGTTATTAATTGGTTGATATAGTTGGCTGCTCCCACATTAGGGGCATAGATATTTAAAATTGTTAGATCTTCTTGTTGGACAGACCCTTTGAGTATGATATAGTGTCCTTCCTCATCTCTTATTATAGTCTTTGGCTTGAAATCTAATTGATCTGATATAAGGATTGCCACCCCAGCTTTCTTCTGATGCCCATTAGCATGGTAAATTGTTTTCCACCCCCTCACTTTAAATCTGGAGGTGTCTTCGCGTCTAAAATGGGTTTCTTGTAGGCAACATACTGATGGGTTTTGTTTTTTTATCCATTCTGATACCCTGTGTCTTTTGATTGGGGCATTTAGCCCATTAACATTCAGGGTAACTATTGAGAGATATGAATTTAGTGCCATTATTAGCCTGTAAGGTGACTGTTACTGTATATTGTCTCTGTACCTTTCTGATCTACTACTTTTAGGCTCTCTCTTTGCTTAGAGGACCCCTTTCAATATTTCCTGTAGAGCTGGTTTGGTGTTTGCAAATTCTTTCAGTTTTTGTTTGTCCTGGAAGCTTTTGATCTCTCCTTCTATTTTCAATGATAGCCTAGCTGGATAGAGTATTCTTGGCTGCATGTTTTTCTCGTTGAGTGCTCTGAATATATCATGCCAGCTCTTTCTGGCCTGCCAGGTCTCTGTGGATAAGTCTGCCGCCAATCTAATATTTTTACCATTGTATGTTACAGACTTCTTTTCTCAGGCTGCTTTCAGGATTTTCTCTTTGTCACTAAGACTTGTAAATTTTACTATTAGGTGACGGGGTGTGGACCTATTCTTGTTGACTTTGAGGGGGGTTCTCTGCATCTCCTGGATTTTGATGCTTGTTCCCTTTGCCATATTAGGGAAATTCTCTCCAATGATTCTCTCCAATAGACCTTCTGCTCCCCTCTCTGTTTCTTCTTCTTCTGGAATCCCAATTATTCTAATGTTGTTTCGTCTTATGGTGTCACTTATCTCTCGAATTCTCCCCTCATGGTCCAGTAGCTGTTTGTCCCTCTTTTGCTCGGCTTCCTTATTCTCTGTCATTTGGTCTTCTATATCACTAATTCTTTCTTCTGCCTCATTGATCCTAGCAGTGAGAGCCTCCATTTTTGATTGCACCTCATTAATAGCTTTTTTGATTTCTACTTGGTTAGATTTTAGTTCTTTAATTTCTCCAGAAAGGGCTTTAATATCTCCAGAGAGGGTTTCTCTAATATCTTCCATGCCTTTTTCGAGCCCGGCTAGAATGTTCAGAATCGTCATTCTGAACTCTTGATCTGACATATTACCAATGTCTGTGTTGATTAGGTCCCTAGCCTTCGGTACTGTCTCTTGTTCTTTTGTTTGTGGTGATTTTTTCCGCCTTGTCATTTTGTCCAGATAAGAGGATATGAAGGAGCAAATAAACTACTAAAAGGGTGGCAAAGACCCCAGAAAAATGCGCTGTAACCAAATCAGAAGAGACCCCTAATTGTGGGGGGGAGAAAGGGGATAAAAACAGGTTCTGAAAAAAAAAAGAAAAAAAAAGGAAAAAAAAGAAAAAAATTTTAAAAATAAAACAAATTAAAAAAATATAAAAAAGAAAGAAAAAATATATATATTTAGATGAACTAGTCAAAAAACGTTAAAAAAGAAAAGGGTAAAAGTTTTAAAAAATTTAACAGAAGAAGAAAAAAGAAAAAAGAAAAAAAATTGAAAAAAGAAAAAAAAACTGAAGTAGCCGCAAGACTAAAGAATCATGGGGAGAAAGCCATGAGTTCCGTGCTTTGCTTTCTCCTCCTCTGGAATTGCTCTGCTGTCTTAGGAATTGAACCTGCTTTCTCCTTGATAGATGAACTTCGTCCTGGCTGGATATTTTGTTGATCTTCTGGGGGAGGGGCCTGTTGTAGTGACTCTCAAGTGTCTTTGCCCGAGGCAGAATTGCACCGCCCTTACCAGCGCTGGACTAAGTAATCTGCTCAGGTTCGCTTTTGGGAGCTTCTGTTCCCTGAACGCTTTCTGTAGAGTTCCAGAGGACGGGAATGAAAATGGCGGCCTCCCAGTCTCCGGCCCGGAGGAGCCGAGAGCCTGGGGCCCCACTCCTCAGTGCGCCCCCAGAGGACAGCACCCAATCACTCCCGTATCCCCAGCCTCTAGCCGCGCTCTGAGCTCACCCAGCCCGCGACCAGTTCAAGGTAACCCCGAGCTGAGAGTTCAGTCCTCGGCTCTGTCTCTGCAGCCGGCTTCTCCGTTCTAATACCTGCGAGCTCTCCGACACTCCGACACCCCCGATCCTTCTGTGACCCTGCGGGGCCTGGGGCTACGCTGACCCCGCGTGGGCTTCACCCTGGTTTAGCCTCTGGAGCAATGTCCCTCAGTGGAACAGACTTTTAAAAGTCCTGATTTTGTGCTCCGTTGCTCCGCCGCTTGCCAGGAGCCGGCCCCTCCCCCCGCGGTCTATCTTCCCGTCGTTTTAGATTCACTTCTCCGCCAGTCCTACCTTTCAGAAAGTGGTTGATTTTCTGTTTCTAGAGTTGCTGTTCTTCTTCTCTTCGCTCTCCCGTTGGATTTGTAGGTGTTTGCAATGTTTAGATAAGCTATCGAGCTGATCTCCTGCTACCTGATGTAGTCTCAGGCTGCTACTTCTCCGTCATCTTGACTCCTCCCCCCGGAAGAGTGTAGTTTTGAATGATGTTTTGACTCTGAAATGAGACTTCTAAACCTTCATAAAATTTGGTTTTCCAATTTAATGTCACAGCTAGTCCATCATATTTCTCAAACACTTCAGCACTGATAAAGCAATCAGAAATGAAAAAAACAATGGTGATGCCCAGAGTTGTGTATTATCTAGATGTTACCTTAACCATAATTCCAGTCCTTAAATGTTCATGGCCATTCAATGCCTCTATTTTCACACTGGAAGGAGGATGAAGTGGTTTTGCTTCCACAATTATACAAAGTTGAGAAACTGAATCAAGACTTTTCTGAGGAAACTCAAAATATAAACTGACACTGATTAAACTTTAAGCACCCATTTAAGGTAAGTGTAGCATGGGGACACCTGAGTGGCTCCTTGGGTTGAACATCTGACTCCTGGTTTCAGCTCGGGTGGTGATCTCTGGGTGGTGACCTTGGGGTCATAATCTCGGTGTCCTGGGATAAACCCCCGAGTAGGGCTCCGTGCTCAGCGCAGAGTTTGCTTGGGATACTCTACCTTCCCCTCTGCCCCTTCCCTCTCCAGCTCTCTCTCTCTCTCCTGTAAGCATAACATGGAGCAGACAAGCCATTCCCACCACTCAGAATGTCTTTCTATTCCTTGCCTGCTGATGAGCTCTTCTGACACCATCCAAAACCATTCTTTTCCTATTTACTTCTCCCTCATCCTAGAAGTAGCTGGTCGCTCCTTCCACTGTGTCCCTCCCATAGCTGCACAGCCTCTATTATTGCCCTTTCCATTTGTCTTTGCATCTCTCCTTACCATGAGAGTAGGGTTTGTGTCTTATATACCCAGGAGTCCCCCAAACCTGTATAAGCTGGTAAACTCTAGCAGAAACTCTTGTCCAAATAGTTGAATATGAAGACAACAAATGTCACTGTATAAACACATAATACATATTCATTTTGCTTATGTAGTGATTTTATACAACAGTCAGAGTATTCTCTTTTAATAGTCCTGTTCCTCTACTAAATAGTGAGGTGCTAGAGGACAGCAATTTTGTGTCATTTACACTTATAAGCCCTTATATTATCCAAAAACAAGTTTTAAAGGCACTAAGTGCTGTTTGCTGAAATTAATTTAAATTATTACAGCAGGCATAAGTGGTAGGTGACTCATTCAGTAACAAATAAAGTTAGGTCCTCATTGTGTCATGTGATTCTAATATTTATTACTGATCCAGCCAATATATATTTCATTAATTGGCCCAGTCTTTCATTTACTGTGATTCTGAGACCAAGCACAAGAGGTGTTCAGTTAAGTCCAACAGATCACCAAAGTGTTAACAAAACTGCAGCAGCCTTTTTGGAAAGTCAGTTTACAGTAGTACTATAGACTGTGTCAAAATATATAAATTTCCTTTTTAAATTCTCATTATAATCACAGTCTTCATAATTCAAATAATAGCATCAATTTCGTACCATCAATATTTCCTTCAAACCCAGTAACTTGATATCTAACTCTTTAGAAACCTAAAATATTAAACTTCCCCACAATTTTCAAATGATTTGTGCTCCTCTATCATGTGCAATAGTTCTCCCCAACATACACTGAGATACTTTGCAAAATACTGAGAAGTTACCAAGTGATTCAGCCTTAGTGTAATACGAGATAGAAGCATAATAAAAAGGCAGAAATCAGGTTCTGTTTCAGATATTCTAAAATAGTGTTCAGACACTATTCACACAGAAATATAAGGCACTCAGAGTTTTCTTTTTGGGTTTTTTTTTTTTTTTTTTGGTCCTCTTAGTATCAAATGAGGAAAAGCAGGTACCAACAAAATTCTTGTACAACCTCTCATGCTACAGCTGAGTAAAGTTAGTTACTAAACTCAGAAACAGAATATTGTTACTACTTGCTACTTATCAGCCTTGAGACTTAGGTAGCTCACTTTATATCACTGAGACTCAATTTCTCCATCTGTAAAATGGGGTAAACACCCTCCATCTTCATTGAACAAAGGGGTCTTCCAAGAATTTACTAAAGTAATATATGTGACACATGCCTTAAAAATCACTTAGGAAAACATAAAAATAAATTATATAAAACATGCAAAGAGGCAAAGAATATACCAAATGTTTTTCTCACTTATAAGAAGTTTTTCATTTCTAAGTGGATTTTAAAGACGCATATTTTTTTTTTAAAGATTTTATTTATTTATTTGACAGACAGAGATCACAAGTAGGCACAGAGGCAGGCAGAGAGAGAGGAGGAAGCAGGCTCCCTGCGGAGCAGAGAGCCCGATGCGGGGCTCGATCCCAGGACCCTGAGATCATGACCTGAGCCGAAGGCAACGGCTTAATCCACTGAGCCACCCAGGCGCCCCTAAAGATGCATATTGATGAACAAATGGATAAATGACTCACAGTGGGAAGACTCATACCATAAACATGAAGCTGGAGAGTGTCTTCAATAATTGCTAAAGGGCCAGGGTGGGTGGATAATTGACAATGAAATTGCAAAGCAGAAAGGAGATCTTGAGCCATAGACAGAGGAGCATGGTTCAGTGATGAAGAGAAAACCTGTTTCACACTGAGGGAAGACACTGGCTTTGTAACACCTATGAGATCAGGAACCACAGGGCTGAGTCTCAGTAATGCAACAAGGAAATACAGTGTGACAGCCAAATGCCATTTCAAAAAATAGCTTGAGTTCTTCACTGGTATTTATTGAACATTGTGAAGGGTATGTGTAGACCAAAGCAAACCTTTGTTAAAACGTCTCCTCTCTGTTCACCCTCTTCCCCAACCCTTCCCTCATGCACAATAGCAGTCCTGGAGAATATTTCTTGTTCATCTGGGAATTACCCACTCTGCCTGAAAACAGCCCGTGAGGATATGTTACCCCGCTGTCCCCCAACAAAGGCGGAGGTCCGAGCATCAGGAAGCGCAATGCCCACCACGCCACTACACCCTCCCCCAACCAATAACAGCCTCCTGTTCCAGACCTCTGGGAGATGTTGTTTGTCTTCTGATCCCAGTGCTTTTTCTGGTGGTAATTATGACAAACACCACCCCTGTCCTCTGCATTTCTATAGAGGTGGGAGAAGGCTGTAGACTCCATATTAATAATTTTTATCCCATCACTTTTGTTACGGTTAAGGAAGTTCTGAATTTAGAGAGGATGGAGAAGGCTGGCTTGACATTCGATGGGGGAATCTGAGCAGGTAGCCAGGGCAGGGTTGATGCAGACCATGATCCACGATGAACACAGTAACTGGCACTCTGTGGTTTAGCTGATTACACATGCTCTGATGGCGAAGTTATTAAAAAGTAGCCAAACCCATAGTATCAAATGTGTGTGTGAGTTATATTTCCTGTGTCTCTTAACCATGGATCTTGAGACCTTGTTCAAGACTTCCAGCAGGGATACACAAATATTCAAATATCCTGACCCAAATAATGATCTATGTCTGTGCGTCTGTCTCTCATAATAAAGACTGAGCAAAAACTTACCATTTGCCAGGCACTACTCTTAGCACTTCATGTATATTAAATAATTTAATTTTCACAGCAACAATATGAGCTAGTATAAGTAATAGCCCCATTTTTCAGATGACAAAACAGCCCCAAGAACTTAAACGATGATCCAAGTGACACAGCCGGGGCTCAAGCCCAAGCAACGTAGCTCCAGAATCCAAGATTTTAGGCAACACATTATCTTGCCTCCCAATTAATGGCACAGAGGTCTTACTCAGATGGGACAGGAATAAAGGAAGAAGAAATGATGTGTCCTCCTGAGATGGAAAGCTGTCATTGCAAGATATTTCCTTCCCTTCCTTCTTCGTCCCTTCTCCATTATTAATACATTTCTAAGGAAAGACAGAAATTAAAATGGTGGGGCAGATGGCAATGTTGTCTTTGGTGGCGCGGACATTAGGCACGTGAAAACTGAAAGGGAAGAGCTCTGTTTGCAAGACTTCTCCTTAAGATTGACCCAAAGACAAGTGCGTATCATTGATGAGGTAGAGGCCACGGATTGATGGAACACTGACACCCAGAAAGAGAAGAGGGCCTGAACTTTTAAGGTAGCATGACCAGATCTTGACCTTTGCATTGCCCTACTTTTTTATCTACTGAGACTAAAAACACCACCAGCAGGCTGTGACATGGGCTCAACTTAATCCAACCTAAAAAGTGAAGATTTAATCATCTTGAAGATCTCTTGCATTTTTAAAATCTATGACCGTGTAAGTATTAACCTAAGCCTAGCATTGGCCAAAATTAGCCCCAGTGCTCCATCACTTAAGTCCCCTTTTCTCACATCAATTTCCACAGTTACAGGTAGATAAAATAAGCTCACTGCCAAAGCCAAGGCAGCTCCTGACACCAAATGTGTCTAGGGACAGAAAACATCAAGTTCAGCATCTCTGGCACACTGCCTGGCTCATTCTGACATATTCTGGCAGGAAAAAAACCTTGAACTGTCACAGTTTAGTTATTCAGAATGTCAGCCTGTAGAACTCAAAGCCTAAAAGTTTTATTATGACCATTTTCTGCTCCAACTAAACAATAATAAAAACATCATGCAAAATAACTTCATTTGCAGCTGAGTTATATTTAATAATGTGACATAAGAAAAGCATTGTAGATTGCAAAACTACCTACTGACTCGGCCCCCTGAGATATCTGTCCATAAAATAACACCAGCATGCCTCAGATACAGGCCGAGCAGTTGGCCGAAAGTTACAAGGAAGTAGAAAGAAAAACTGGAGTAAGAAAGAGAAGGTTTTATTCTCTGTTTTTACAAGAGCACTGAGAACATGTCAATGCTAACAACCTATAATAAAGAGAATGAAAGAGGTTGGTCTACTCACCAGTTGAACTGACCTTTCCTAAATTTCAAGTCATTAGCTTAAATAATGTATATGCTATGCACCACAGGGAAATATTTAAAGGAAAAGTTTACTTTTTGTGTCTTTAAATTGCTTTGAAAAATATCAAGACAGAACTTAAAGTACTGAAGTACTTGAAGTGACATATTCCTGTTATGTTTGATTTCCGAGATTAACTTGATTTTTATACATAAAAACAATGTGTGCCAGATTCAAATGCATAGTAATTACTTAGAGTCTGGACTGATGTGCTAACTCCATGTATTAGAACCTAAGCTTATAAGCCTAACCCTAAAACCAGTCAGTCTCCCTATAACTCCTCTAGCTCTCTGGTAATCAAGGACCCCTCATTGTCAGAAGCAGGAAGAAAGCAGCTGGATAGAACAACACAAGCATCACACTCACTGCTGATTGCAGTTCGATGGGCACTCTAGATAAGTAAGCACTGATTCAGACACTACCATGATCTCTGTACAGAAAAGGAGATCATGGCAATATTTTAAATCATCATCAAGATTCAAAGCTCCCTTATTGATCATGATGATAAATCTGAGCTCTTAGACATCAGTTATTCAGGATAGAGAAGTTTTGTTTTGTTTTGAACATATATAATGTATTATTTGCTTTGGGGTATGGGTCTGTGAATCATCAGTCTTACACAATTTGCAGCACTCACCATAGCACACACCCTCCCCAATGTTTATAACCCAGCCACCCCATCCCTCCCCCCCAACTCCCCAGCAACCTTCAGTTTGTTTCCTGAGATTAAGAGTCTCTTATGATTTGTTTCCCTCCCAATCCCATCTGGTTTCAGTTTTTTCCCTCCTTATCCCCCACAACCACCCCACCCCCCCCCCCCCCCCCCGCCTCTCAAACTTCTCATATCAGAGAGATCATACGATAATTGTATTTCTCTGGTTGACTTATTTTGAGGATGGAGAAGTTTCTTGATACCAAGAACAATATCATTATTTTGGTATTTTGTTGTCTGTCCTTCACAGGAACATATAATTACTAGCCTATCCTAAAACATCTCAGTGTGCCAATTTTATATTTTCTGGGGTTCATTCTTACAAATATTATCAATCAATTTGTGAGTGTACCTATGAAAACTGTCTACTATAGTATATGCTTGGGACTATCCATGTGTTTGTGGGTATAAAAATGTGTACCTCCCAGCCATGTATCATACTTACACAAACAAGTTTCCTTAGATGTATGATATATTTGATGCAAAACACCTCAGATCAGTTAATAATTAATAACTATGACAGACCCTTGCCTCACTAAAACTGCAATACTAGCTATATTGCCACAATTTGGGCTAAGTTAAAATGGTAGATTATAATGTCACTCTCAAGTTTCTCTCTCTCCCTCTCTCCCTCTCTGTCTCTGCCAGTATGAATGTGACAATGGGTCATCTTAGAGTTGTCCAAGGGAGCTGGGTTCTGCTTTCAGCCTCATTGCTATAAAACCACAATTTACTCAAAGAATAACATTAATGTATATTTTCAATTTATCTCAAATAGAAAATTATAAGTAAAATTGCTTTCTATAACCTCCTTTGAGTGGTATTATTATAGTATCATTATCGTAGAATCCACATAGCATCCATTATTTGGTGGATCTCATTCCATTTTTATTGTTTTGTTCATTAAAGATCATCTCGTACCAACACACTAATTTATCCTTTTATAGCAAGTTTCTCCAAGAATGCTGGGGGTTGGACCAATTATATAAATACACACTAGGATTGTTCAGAATATTCTCCAAACCTATAAAAATGTAATCAGTTACATAAACTCATTTAATGGAAGTCTCACCAGGAAAAAAAGGTAATCAAGCTAATACCAGATTCAGAAAAAATAAACCATATCACTGCTTATCTGGCACTGCACGAGATAGACACCATCAACTCCAGCTCTAGAGAGATGTTCTGCAATGAAGTCTGATAACATGTTATCATACTTTCTCAATGTTTAGCAGCAGCATCCCAGCAAAACATTCTGCTATTGCCACCAGGAGCATATCAGGATGACTTTAGGAATATGAGAAGAAATAAATTCAACTACTCTAGCAAAGTACCTCAAGCAACTCCGAAATATAGTGGCTTGAATAAGAGTGAGGTTTCTTACTCTCTCGCAGAGCCATTTGGATGTGACCCAACATAGGAAAGCCAACTCTGTCATCCCCCATATTCAGCTCTCAGGGTTGCCCCACTTCTCACCATTTTCCATTCAATACAGGGAAAAAATGGCAGGAGGATGTCTAGGTCAAGTGAATTAATTTTGAGGAAGATAACCCAGAAATCACACATATCCTTTCTGCTCACATCCAACTGGTTTGTAATTAGTTGCAAGGGAGATGGGAAATGCCACTTCTAGCTAAGTGAAAGAAGAGGAGAAAAGAAAGACACTAGGAGGAAATTACTTGTCCCTGTCATCTTCCAATTCTCTGGTCATCCTGGTATTCATGCATAGCCTCTTTTTGCACAGAGAGAGCACACTCACATCCTTTACAAGTCCCCTCCAATTCATTCAGCTCAAAGCTCTGGGCCTCTAAGTGATGCCAAGTCATTTTCACCAGGACCAAATGAGGCTCCTCACAATTCAGTGACCTATAGACTCATATGCAAGTGTTCTCTCTCTTTCTCTCTGTCTCTGTCTCTGTCTCTCTCTCTCTCTCTCTCTCTCACACACACACACACACACACATTTGGAATGGTAGAGAAGGAGCTGGATAACTGTCATAAAATTTCCAATTTATAGAAGACAAGAAGAGCATACATATAGCATTGAATGATCTGCAGGAATTATGAATGCTGCTGGACAGGACTTAGGAAAATCCCCTGCCTTGAAAGTATAGGTGATCTCTTGGTTGGAATGTGGCTCTGTTCATCATCAGGCAACTCTTTGCCAATTATTATCTGTGGCTACCGGCATTGCTGTCTGGATGGTTTTCTCTTGTTCACCACGATAGTTGTCCTATAACCAAATAAGTGATCCTTGACACATATGTCATCTATCTGGTGGTACCCAATCAGAGGGAGGAAAGATGCTTTAGAACGATCACAAGCTTTTGTAGGCCAGACTTGTTTCTTTGGCAAAAGAACTCTCTAAAAATTGTGGTAAGCTCTTTGTGGACTTGCTTCTGCCATGTTCCAAGTGCAATAACCATTCCTAAAGTTCTCCTTCAGGCATAGTTCTTAAACTGAGTGACTTTTCCCTTCATTTACTGATCTCTATATTTCCTCGAAATCATGATTGCTACCGTAAGTCCATTCTAAATAATAAGCTTGGGAAGAAAAGCAATGCCCTTAATCATATCCTTTTCCTGGAGTTACTCCCTGGTCTGGATGTGGTGTCTTAACAGGTTTGTGAAAAAAGTTCTGAATGGTAGTTTTATCTTCAGAAGTTTGCACCAAAGAGTTGACTTTTCCAACCCTGTGAATCCCCAAATTTAACCTGCAGGTCACAGGAAGAGACTTTCTTTTAGCAGATCGATATTCCTTTCCCTCTCTGCTTCCAAAACTGGTAAATCACATCTGCCTTTACCTCTCTTTTGTAAAAACCAGGAAGAAGGATTTATTAACATCCAATGTTTGAGTTTTTCCACGTTGTCACCCTAGATCAATAGAATTAGTAAGCATGTAGTCTGTCTTCCAGGTTATTGTATACTAAATTTTACCAAATATTTTTGACAGTCTATAATCAGCAGTATGAGAACTTGTAGGATATATCGCCTTGCAACCCATGATCAGACTGCTAAATATAGTTTTAACTATTGTTATAACTATCTCACTTCTGGGCACTATTTCCTGTCTTCAACAGCTGCTATAACAAAAGATCTCAAAACAGAGTGGCTTATAAAAAGCTCTTTATTTCTCCCAAGGCAGTCTAGGGCTCCCAAGGTGGTTTTATCATTGATAACTAATGACATTAGTCATTAAGACTGCTCCAGTTGTCGTCATTCTCCACCCAGTAGACAAGGGAGAAGAGACAACCAAGGCAAACAGGTGCTAAAGAGATGACCCAGAAATTACACATATTTCTGCTCACATCCCATTGGCTTAAACTTATTTATATGGTCACATTTTGATTCAGATATGTTCTCTAGCAAGACAAACACCTGCTCCACTAAAACTGACTTGAAAGGAACTCTATTATTAAAAAGAAAGGGGAAAATGGTTAGTGAAGAGCAGTCACAGTCTCTGCCACATGGAGATTTCAGAATCTCAACCATTATTTTGATTCCCTGTTTTAACACGGGTTCTAAGAGTCTGCAAAGCAGAGTATGCAATGCAGCATCTCAAATAAAGACAAAAGACTCACCCTGGATGAGTTTATATAGAGTACAACCCCCACACATTACACTGTCTCAGTTTCCTACCACCTCCTGTTTCCCATAATAGTTTATATCCTATAAAACGGAGCGAAGGAGGAGGCAAATTTAGCATTAAGTCTATTGCTTCCTTTCAGAATATTTGTACTTGAATATGGTCTTTATTATCTTATCCACATGTTGAAATTCTGTGTCATACAGCACCCACCCATTAGCTGTAGTATCGTCTCCAGATAGATCTGGGTGTTGGCAACCTTTTCAGCCCAGATATTATCCTCCTTCAGTTCCATAAATATAAAAATTATGATTCGTGGGACTATTTCATCAAAACACAGTCACATAAATGTGCTATACAACATTCTAAGATAAAATGGAAAACAAATCCCCTACTGGTTATAGTACATTGTCCCTTAAGCCAGTGTCCAGCATAGCATCTGAACCTTCTTAATGATAATTTAACATGGGCTACTTCCAGGATTTTAATTCCATGTTCATCTTCTGATCATAATAAGCTCACTTCCCATATATTTTAATACTAGGAAGTGCAAATCTTGGGTAAGGGATTCACAAAAGGTCTTACCACCTAGTATAAACTGAATATAATGTTATTATGTATGAGATGTTTGAGAATTTAATAGCAGTGAGTTTGTCTTCAAGAGATGATAATCTCTGGTTGAACCAAGCAAATCTTTTTCTTAGACCTACGAGGAAATAGAACAAACAACAGAAAATGATGACTCAAACACAATGCTTTCTCTAAGAGGCTCTACTTAAAATTGAATTGTCCCTCAACAAACAACCTCATTGGCCTTCCCTCAAATGCCTATAAATGCATTTTCTAATTCTCATCAATAGATCTGTTGTGAGCTGTAAGTCTGAGGGCATGGTGAGGTGATCTTGCCAGTTATTTTTAAAACTTCTTAAATGGCAGATACTTCAACACTAACTAAAGAAATATTGCTATTCTTGGGGTGCCTGGGTGCTTCAGTAGTTAAGTGTCTGCCTTTGGCTCAGGTCCTGATCCTGGGATCGAGCCCCACATTGGGCTCCCTGCTCAGCAAGAAGCCTGTTTCCCCCTCTCCCACTTCCCCTGCTTGTGTTCCTTCTCTTGCTGTGTCTCTCTCTGTCAAATAAATAAATAAAATCTTAAAAAAAAAGAAATATGATTGTTCTTCACTTTTTTTTTCCATTTTATTTATTTTTTCAGCATAACAGTATTCATTCTTTTTGCACAACACCCATTGCTCCATGCAAAACGTGCCCTCCCCATTACCCACCACCTGTTCCCCCAACCTCCCACCCCTGACCCTTCAAAACCCTCAGGTTGTTTTTCAGAGTCCATAGTCTCTTATGGTTCGCCTCCCCTCCCCAATGTCCATAGCCCGCTCCCCCTCTCCCAATCCCACCTCCCCCCAGCAACCCCCAGTTTGTTTTGTGAGATTAAGAGTCATTTATGGTTTGTCTCCCTCCCAATTCCATCTTGTTTCATTTATTCTTCTCCTATCCCCCTACCCCCCCATGTTGCTTCTCCATGTCCTCATATCAGGGAGATCATATGATAGTTGTCTTTCTCCGATTGACTTATTTCACTAAGCATGATACGCTCTAGTTCCATCCACGTCGTCGCAAATGGCAAGATTTCATTTCTTTTGATGGCTGCATAGTATTCCATTGTGTATATATACCACATCTTCTTTATCCATTCATCTGTTGAAGGACATCTAGGTTCTTTCCATAGTCTGGCTATTGTAGACATTGCTGCTATAAACATTCGGGTACACGTGCCCCTTCGGATCACTATGTTTGTATCTTTAGGGTAAATACCCAGTAGTGCAATTGCTGGGTCATAGGGTAGTTCTATTTTCAACATTTTGAGGAACCTCCATGCTGTTTTCCAGAGTGGTTGGACCAGCTTGCATTCCCACCAACAGTGGAGGAGGGTTCCCCTTTCTCCACATCCTCTCCAGCATCTGTCATTTCCTGACTTGTTAATTTTAGCCATCACTCGGTATCAGGGAAATACAAATCAAAACCACAATGAGATATCACCTCACACCAGTCAGAATGGCTAAAATTAACAAGTCAGGAAATGTTCTTCACTTTTTATATTTTAATGAACCCCTATTCATAAGGAAGAAACATACATACACACCTCTCATGTACCAGAAGACCAAATATTGACAACACAATTTTTTTATCATATGAGTTGATAAATATACAACTTCATTTATGTCCATAATAGATATTTTAAACCAGTCATAGCACCCTTTCCTACAAATGTTAGAAGTAGCCTTAGAATCATTCTTTATGTGGCAGTCCAGCAATTTGTCATCAATTACAGCTGGTCTTCAGGGTAAAATCTATTCAATGCTCTGACAAACATACACACACTAAGATCTAAAGTCAAATAACAAATTAGTGGTAGATCTGGGACTAAGGTCTGAGACTCTTATTTTCTGAGATTAGTTTCCTTTCTTCTACAAGGTATTATGATGGCTGATTAGTACATTAATGATAGTTGTAACAGCTTGAAATGCCTTTATTTGCCAAGAAAAAATTAATAAAAGAAAATGAAAAATTGATCCATAGCTCTCTGGATGGCATTTTAAAATACCTGTGCTATAAAAATAGTTTCTAAAAGTCCTCTTAAATGTTAAAAAGGTAGGAAAATTTTCTGTTAATTAAATGCTCAATTAATGCTTAGTATACACATTACATCATTTTTAGACTAAATTTATAACACAGTGATCTATATACATGGTGCTTCTTACATTTTATAGTATATTTGTGCTTTCTAGTATAATCAAAATATATGGAATGTCAATGCCAATTTTATAGGCCTTCTCTAAGAAATACAATGAACAGTATACTGATAAATTAGAAGAAATAAATGGGATCTGTCTTCTTCTGAGAGTATGGGTATGGGCTAGTCATGATTTTTCTGCATCCTAATATTCTCATCATTAAATTGAAAGGGTCTTTATGGTCTCTGAAAGTGCTCAAGCTCTATTATTCAAAGCATAATTTTGCTGTTTTCAAGCTATTATTTTTAGGATTTAGGATACTAAATTTAGGAGCTACTAAAATTGAAGTTTTACTTAACAATGCACTTAAAATATTGGCAATTTGACGTGATTTTTGAAAAATTATATACCTCCTCGTGTATTTTTAAGTTGAATCTAAATTTTATCTCAAATGTAATAGTTATAAAGATGCAATTTTGATATATATCTTAAGATAGAATAATAGAGATCTATATCTTAAAATATACTTGGAGTTGCAGATTTAGCCTTTTCAATTAATGAAACATAACTGCTATATGAAACCTCACTGTCCAAGCCAGTCCTCATGGTCAAACCAATTAGTCAAGTCATAATTCCTTTTTGCCATAAGAAATCCAACTTCATTTTTCAGTTTAAATAAAAATGTCAATATGTGCTCCATAGCAACACTTCTGTTTTTGAATCCCAGTTCCAACACACATAGACAGGGACAAGGTGGGCACAGACCCAAGTTTGTGGCCTGAATGAAATCAGACGTTGCGCTCTTCCATTATTTTTATTTGTTCATCTTACCAAATCTAGGGGCTCTCATTCAAGAACTCTACATTTTCCTTTTTTAAAAGATTTTATGTATTTATTTGACAGAGAGTGAAAGAGCACAAGCAAGAGGAGCAGCAGAGGGAGAGGGAGATGCAGGCTCCCCACTGAGCAGGGAGCCCAATGTGGGGCTCCATCCCAGGATCCTGAGATCATGACCTGAGCTGAAGGCAGACGCTTAACCAACTGAGCCACCCAGATGCTCCTACATTTTCAAACAAACTTTCTGTTTAGTGACCCTAAGATTGTTATATCCTGGGAAATCCCTCATAATAATATTCAGATGGGTAACAGGTACACATTTCTTTTGTAAAGTGGGAGATTGTCAACTGTGGAAAGGGAGACAGGAAAGGAGAAGCACTGCAGGAGTGGTTCTGGGACAGATCAGCTTTAGGAAGGGACACAAAAGAAGCTAAGTACCTACAAAATGATTTCCTTAAAGCTGTCTAAGTTGTGTACATCTGGAGTCTCCCAGGGTATACATACGTTATTTAAAGATATCTGGATTGAGATTCCTCTAAGACTATATATGCAGCAAGTTATGAGGTATTCATGGAAAGAAATGAGACAGCACTCAAATTCAAGCACGAATTCACTTCCCAGGGCTCATTTATCCTCAAGTCCTCAATGCAAAACTGCTTGCCATGCCTACACATACACATGGCAAAGAGGTTTCATCTTAGGAGCCCCTCCTACTAACCGTGACTTGCTGGAGTTATAATGAGGTTTGTGATGTCGAGTCTGACCTCTTCAAAAGAGTGCCACAGCCAGTAAGCAATATCCAGCAGGATGGGGGAGGTGACAACATAAATGACCTACTGGTTTTTCTACTTAAAGTCAGAACGACTCAACCAAACTACTTTATTTTTATATCTCAAGATTGGTTCCTATAATTCTGGATGAAGGTACATTCCAAAGAATACTCCTTTTTAAAGGATATATGCACAAGATTTTTCCTTTGTCATATACATAATACCATGTGTAAATGTAAGCAGATTTTCTCCACGTAAGAAGAAAAGGCAACACATTTATCAATCAATTGAGAAAAATGGGATTTCTTCACTATTTATTACTAGATAGATTTAGAAGAGAGTGCACGTGCTTTAATTAAGAAACTGAATTAGGGGCGCCTGGGTGGCTCAGTCGTTAAGTTTCTGCCTTTGGCCCAGGTCATGATCCCAGAGTCCTGGGATGGAGCCCAGAATTGGGATCCCTGCTCAGTGGAAGCCTGCTTCTGCCTCTCTCACTCCCCCTGCTTGTGTTCCCTCTCTCGCTGTGTCTCTCTCTGTCAAATAAATAAATAAAATCTTAGAAAGAAAGAAAGAAAGAAACTGAATTAATTTTCGTATGGCTGGAAAATAAAGGGCAAAGGAGTAAGCAGTAAAGATCTCCACGCAGAGACTAGGTCGTGAAGGACCCTGTTGGAATCCTTAGGGTTGATTCTTAAAAACAATGGAAGCCATTAGCATTTTAATCTTTTTATGGGTTTGGATTTACACTGTAGAAAGCTCCCTCTGCTGGCAGTGCAGGGAATAGAAAGACTAAAGGGCAGTAAGACCGAGAAGCACTTCAGAGGCAAGAGCCGAAATAATAGTTCTTGTAGTGAGAATAGAGAGAAATGGAATGACTCAAGACTCTAACAGTTGGCATCTCCCAGACTTGATAATTTGTTGGACGTAGGCAGAGGAACGGAAGGAAGTGTCTCTAAGCTGGGGAATAGAAGAAAGGAGGACAGGCCTGGAGTGAAAGACAGAATCCAGGTTTGGACATACAGAGATCAACGCAGTTAGACATGTGGGTCTACAGCTCAGAAGAGAGGTCCAAGGCAGAAACAGAAGTGGGGACTTTGGGCATAGAGATACCAGCTGAGGCTTGGTCAGTGTGTGTAGCGGAAGCGAGGAGACTATATAGTATGGAGGGCAGGGCTACGACAAGGACACCAACATTCCAGGGCTGGTGCAGAAAGAGGAGCTTGCGAAGCAGACTGAGAGAGACCCAGAGCCCTTGGAGACCTGGAGTAGGTGGGCTCGTGGAAAGCAAGGGAAACACGCCCCTGGAAAGAGAGCATCACAGGCGTCAAATGCTGCTAAGATAGCAGTCAAAAAGGACCAACGTGTGTGGACTGAATGTGTGTCAGAGTGTTATGGGGCAGAGGTTTTTCCCAACCTCTTTCCAGTTCTGTAAGGAGAGTTCAGTGGATTGAGAAGCAGAGAGGGGGCGGAAGAAGGCAGGGCAGCAGCTGCCGAGGGGCAGACGGGCTCTGGGAGAGCTTGTTAGGGAGCACAGGAAAGATGTGGACAGTTTTTAAATGATGGGGAAAGTTTGCACACAGAAAAACATTTGAAGACAGAGGAGAGAGAAGGCATGCAGGAGTTGAGGTGGGAGTGAGAAGAGGAGGCTTTGCTGAGCCAAGTTCCGCGGAGGAAGCTTCAGAGGGACGGAGGCACGTCCCAGGAGGGAGAGGGCGAGAGGGCCGGCTGGTGGAGCGTCAGTTTGTGGCCTCACTCGCAGCTCTGCGCTCAGCAAAGCTGGAGGAAAGTTCAATGTGCCAAGAGAAGTGGGAAGAGCAAAGGACGGAGAGGAGGGGAGATCCAAGAAGAACAGAGCATGTGGGAAGCAGTCATGCGGAGGAGAGAAATGGAAGCTGAATCCAATCACAGAACATCAGAGATACCCAAACTGACATTTTACAGAACTACAGAACGACTGACCCGCAGTCTTCAAAAGCATCAGTGATGTCATGAAAGACCAAAAAGTCTGTCCCAAATTAGGTGAGATAAAGGAGAAAACTAAATATCACACAACGCATGAACCTAGATTTAATCCTGGATCAGAAAAATAAACTGATTCTTGAATGCTTCAGCAAAAATAAAAATATTAGGTGTGTATTTGTGTGTGTGAAATAGAAGGAGTTTATTCTACTATTCCTACAATCCTTCTGTGTTTGAATATTTTTCAAAGTAAAATGTTTTTAAAAAGGGATTAAAAAACAAAGATCTATTCAAAATACAGTTTAAATTCATACCAAAAATTAAATTTATAGAAAATTATATTTATATATAGCTAATCCTTTTCCTTTTTCAGAGAATATTTATATTTCAAACAAAATTTTATCACCACTTGAATATCTTGTTTACTTGACATTTACTTTCTCCAGTACTTGAGTACAAATAACAGACTTTAAAATTATAGCCTTCACAAAACTGTAAGATGATAAAGATTGGTTCTACAATAAAAGGAGACATGAAAGGAGAAGAGAAAAAAAAAAAGATTAACAAAACTTTCAGCTTTCCAGAAAATATATAGAGCATAATTTATATAGCATTATTTGTTGATTCTTAAATTACCTCTGAAGTATTAGTTGTTTTTTTTAAGTTTTTTTTTTTTAATGTATTTGTTTGACAGAATGAGACACAGCGAGAGAGGGAACACAAGTAGGGGAGTGGGAGAGGGAGAAGCAGGCTTCCTGTGAGCAGGGAGCCAGATGCGGGGCTCCATCCCAGGGCCCCGGGATCATAACCCAGGCCAAAGGCAGACGCTTAACGCCTGAGACACCCAGGCACCCTGAAGTATTAGTTCTTAATATTCATAATTTATTTGGCCATTATGCAAACACATAAATGATGAACAAGTGTTCCATTTGAGTTCAATCCTCCAAATTCAATCCTTTTTTTTTGCTCAGAAATACCATTCAGAGACTGAAACAAAAGAAGAAAATTCCATAATCCTAAGCAAAGAAAGGTCTGTCCAGATCAAAACATGCTGCTGGAGATCATTCAGTCCAGTAACATTTGCTAGGACCCAGAGTAATATATATATTTTTAAATAACCATTTATTTTACATATATATGGACTTTCATTTTTTTCACTTCTAGACAATTATCAACAATAATTGGTCCAACAAGTAAGTTGAGACTGTCATTAATTGTGAAATAAGACACCTACAACTCTTTGCCAACACTCCACAGTGATGCTAATTCAATATTTCCGTGGGGTAACTGTCCTTCCTTCTGACATACAGTTATCAGAGTTCAGCTCTTACTATGACAGCATCTAAGTCATTGTTAGTCTCATTTTCGGCTCGTGCTTTGACCAGGAGGATTCTCATGGATCAAATAGTGTTTCACAGACCAACAGCCTATAAAATTATGAAAAAGCAACACAGCAATATTTCTCTGACTTGGTCCCCTTCCGTAGAATTCAGGTAACAGATTCTTCTAAATCCTCTCTCCTAACTCAAAGCAAGGTGAACAACGCCTGGGAAGTCATACATTAATGTCTTCCTCCTCATTTCCCTTTGTCCCCTGGTTTCTCTGTGTGCAATCTTTCCTAATGTATCTAAGAAACAGTGAGTTTCCAATGCCTAAAATCCCAGCTCACTGAGAATGCTAGCTTGGTGTCGAAACAAAGCAGCATTGTGTGACCTCTCTCTCTCTCTCTCTCTCTTTTTTTTTAAGTCTTACCTATTTAAGTTATCTCCACACCTGACGTGAGACTCACACTCATGACCCCAAGCTCAAGAGTCATGCTCCTCTGACTGAGCTAGCCAGGTGTCCCCTCTTCCTTTTAAATAGAAGCTCTTATGACACACAATTTTTCTCTCTCCCTCATACATTCCCCTCTTGACATCTGTCAAAAGATCACTGGGCCAGAAGCTTAAAGATGATCACTTCTTAGCGTGACCATGTGCACACCCTACCCACCTCCCACTTAGGCTAGAACTTGTGGAACATAATGCCGCAAAGGGCAGAGCTGTACAAAGAGAGAGAACTCCAGAGATTCACAGGAAGGGTCTACTCAAACCTCTGACAGAATTTTATTTTCTAATTGAAGTATAGGTGACACAAAATGTTATATTAGTTTCCAGTGTAAAATATAGTGATTCAACAACTCTGTACATTACGCTCTGTTCACCGCAAGTGTAGCTACCATCTGTCACCACAAAACTCTATTACAATACCACTGACTGTATGCTCTATGCTGTATCCCTTTTATCCCTGTGACTTATTCATTCAATAACTGAAAGTCTGTATTACTCACTTCCCTTCATTCATTTTGCCCATCCACCTATCCTCCTCTCCTCTGATAGCCATCTGTTCTCAGTACTTATGGGTCTGTTTCTGCTTTTTGTCTGCTTATTAATTTGGTTTTTGGATTCTACATATAAGTGAAATCATGTGGTCTTTTTCAGTCTGAGTTATTTTATTTAGCATAATACACTTTAGGTCCATCCATTTTGTCACAAATGACAAGCTCTCATCCTCTTTCCATATGTAACATTCCATATGTAGAATAAATTCCATATGTAGAATAAATAAACCTGTGTGTGTGTGTGTGTATCTTTTACATTCCCTATCCATTCATCTATCAGTGGACTCTTGGGCAGCTTTCATACCATAGCTATTTTATATTATGTTGCAATAAATACAGAATGCATATGTCTTTGGGGTGTCTGAGTGGCTCAGGGGGTTAAGCCTCTGCCTTTGGCTCAGGTCATGATCTCAGGATCCTGGGATCAAGCCCTGCATGGGGCTCTCTGCTCAGCAGAGAGCCTGCTTCCCCTCTCTCTCTGCCTGCCTCTCTGCCTACTTGTGATCTCTCTGTGTGTGTCAAATAAATAAATAAAATCTTTAAAAAAATATAACAGCTTAAAAAAAAAGAATGCATATTTCTTTTCAAATTGGTGTTTTGGTTTTCTTTAGGCATATATCCTGTAGTGGAATTACTGAATCGTATCATATTTCTATTTTTAGTTTTCATTGTTGTTACTTTGTTTCTATTTTCAGTTTTTTAAGAAAACATACTGTTTTCCACTGTGGCAGTACCAATTTGTGTTCCTACCAATAGTGTACATGGCACCTTCTTCTCTACATCCTCGCCAACACCTGTTATTTCTTGTCCTTTTGATTCTAGCTATTCTGATAGGTATAAAAGGATATCTCACTGTGGCTTTGATTTGTATTTACCTGATGATGAATGATATTGAGCATATTTTCATGTATCTGTTTGCATCTGTATGTCTAATTTGGAAAAAAATTCTATTCAGGTTCTCTGCCCATTTTTTAATTGGATATTTGGGCGTTTGGTGTTGAGTTATATTAACTTCTTTATATTTTTTAGATATCAACCCCTTATCGGATATATCATTTTCAAATATATTCTCCCAAGCAGTAGGCTGCATTTCCGTTTTGTTGATGGTTTCCTTTGCTGTGCAAGAGCTTTTTATTTTGCTATAGTCCCAATAGTTTATTTTTGCTTTTGTTCCCCTTAACTAAAGAGATACATCTAGAAAAATGTTGCTGAGGCCAATGTCAAAAAAATTATTGCCTCTGTTTTCCTCTAGGATTTTTATGGTTTCATGTATCATATTTCAGTCTTTAATCCTTTTGGAGGTGACTTTGTGGATGATGTTAGAAAGTGGTACAGTTTCATTCTTCTGCATGTGGCTGTCCAGTTTTCCCAGCACATTTATTGAAGAGACTTCCTTTTCCTTTTTGTATATTCTTTCTTCCTTTGTTGTAGATTGGTTGACCACGTAAGCATGGGTTTATGTCTGAGGTTTCTATTCTGTTCCATCATCTATATGTCTATTTGTGCCAGTATTGTAGGGTTCTGATCACTACAGCTTTGTAGTACAACTTGAGATCTGGGACTATGTTACCTCCAGCTTTGTTGTTCTTTCTCAAGATTGTTTTAGCTATTTGGGGTTTCTCGTGGTTCCATACACATTTTAGTATCATTTGTTCTAGTTCTATGAAAAACAATGTCGGTATTTTGATAGAAAATGCATTGAAACTGTAGATTGCTTTACATAATAGTATGAAGATTTTAACAATAGTAATTCTTCCAATCCATGAATAAGGAATATATTTCTATTTGTTTGTATCATCTACTTTGACTGAATTCTTTTTTTTTTTGCTGTTGGTTTTTTTAAAGTTCAATTTAATTTTATTTTTTTTCAGTGTTCCAAAATTCATTGTTTATGCACCACACCCAGTGCTTCATGCAATACATGCCCTTCATAATACCCATACCAGGCTCACCCCACTCCCCACTCCCTCAAAACCCTCAGTTTGTTTCTCAGAGTCCACAGTCTCTCATGGTTTGTCTCTCCTCTGATTTCCCCCAACTCACTTCTCCATCTCCCAATGTCCACCATGTTATTCTTTATGCTCCACAAGTAAGTGAAACCATATGATAATTGACTCTCTCTGCTTGGCTTATTATCTATCCACATATGTAATGGAAACTCTATGAGGCTGATAAAGGAACTCAAGCAAACAAAGACTGAACAGTTCCCACAGCTCTGCACAGGGCTGGGCATGGTTCACATTACCACCAGTCAAAGTGCAGAGACTTTGGAATACGGGTCACTAGGTAGAGTTCTCAAAAGGCTATCACCTTAGTAAATTACACCGCAAAGACTATTCTGGACCTGCCCTAATAAATTTTAAAATCAACCCTTGGAAGTATCAGACTAATATCAAGTAACTAAACTGTGCTAGAATGAAGCCCAATCAATATTCCTTAAAATAATACAATACGGAGGTATCTGGGTGGTGTGGTCAGTTAAGCATCCAACTGTGAGTTTTGGATCAGGTCATGATTTCAAGGTCATGAGATTGAACCACACAGCAAGCTCCACACTCAGTGTAGAGTCTGCTTAAGATTCTCTCTCCCTCTCTCTCGGCCCCTCCCCCTGCTCCCTATCTCTCTCTCCCTCTCTAAAATAAATAAATCTTAAAAAAAAAAAAAAGAATACAATGCAAGTCTTGACTTATGGACACTGGAGAGAGTATGTGCTATGGTGAGTGCTGTGAAGTGTATAAGCCTGACGATTCACAGACCTGTATGCCTATGGCTAATAATACATTACATGTTAATAAATAAATAAATATTATAAAAAATGAATGAAAAAAATTGCTAAGTATTCAAAGAAGTAAGAACATATAATCCATAACCAAGAAAAAAGCCAATCAATCAATACTGAGTAAAAATAACAAATATGAAATTAATAAGTGAGGATATTGAAATAATTATAAGTATATTCCATTTATTCAAGAATGTGGAGAAAAAAATGAGCATAATGAGGAAAGAAATTGAAGATATAAAAAAAGACACGAATGAAACATCTAGAGATGAAATATGTAATATCATAAATGAAAAATATTCTGAGACAGATTAACAGCAGATTACACAATGAAAAAAAGTAAACTAAAGACCTGGAAATAGAAATTGTCCAGAATAAACACAAAAAACAAAAAGGTAAGAAAAAAAAATGAGAGCATCAGTGACCTATCAATATCAAACAACCTAACATACATCTAATAGTAATCCCAGAGATGAGCAAATAATTTTTTAAGAAATGAGGACTGAACATTTTTCAAATTTGATGAAACCATAAACCCAGAGGTCCAAGAATAAGTACCAACAGAATTCAATAGCAACATAAGTAAGCCACACCAGGACACATCATAATCCAATTACTAAAATCCAATAATAAAGAGAAACTCTTAAAAGCAGCCAGAGAAAAATAGAAGGATGTAGAAAGGAACAAAAATAGGAATGGCAACAGAATTCTCATCTGCAGCTATGTAAGCCAAAAAACAATAAGACATCTTTAAAGTGTTTAAAAACAAACAAACAAACAAACAAAAAACTTCAATAAACAGTTCAAATAAAATACTGGACACAAATGAAGAGAAAACAAGTGAACTAGAAAACAGAGCTAAGAAACTACCCCAGAATGTAGCACAATGATTTATTCACTCAATGACTAATATATGCCATGCACTGTCCTTGGCATTGACAGTATCTCACAGAGCTAAATAGGGAAGTTTCTTTCCTGACCTTGGAGAGTTATAACCTAGAGGAGAAGATGTAATAATCAAATAAATAAAAATAAATATATAATGTGTCAGGTAATAGTTTTTGAAGAACAATAAAAAAAGAAAACCGAGTTAGAGATTGAAAATGGACAATTTTAGATGAGATCCGGAGAAATAATTTCTGAAGAGATGACTTTAAGCAAATACTTAAAGAAGGTGATGATTCATGAGAATATCTGAAAGAAGGTCCTTCTAGAGAAAGCAAACACCAGTGCAAAGACCCTGGAACAGGAGCATAATTGACCTGCCACAAAGTGGCGAGGAGACGGCTCAGAGAAAGAGAAGAAAATTGTGAAGAAGAGGTTAAGAGACATGGAGGATAGACAGGAGATCTTAAAGAATATAGTGTAAGGATGGGGGAGAGTCACGATTCAAAGAAATAGTGGCTGATAATGCACCAGAAATTGTGAAACAGTGTATCATAAGACTGAAGAAACATTATGAATCCCAAGTAAGAGAAAAATATCCACACCCAGACAAGTTGTAGTAAAACCTTGGAATATCAAAAACAAACAAAAATCTTGAAAGCTAATCTTCATGGTAATCTGGTTTTTTTTTTTCACTCCTCATGTTCCTGGATTCTTTTCCCAACACTTATGCATTATTCTAAGACAAAGAGAAGTGACTCATGCAACCAAAGAAAAAGCAGGCATGCCTGGCTCTTGTTCTCTTTGAGTTTCTTCCTACATTCTGAAAGCCTGTATTTTGCCTTGTGGGAAAAGGATACTGCATCTACAGAGAAGGTGTGAGGTCACCCACTGTGTTGAGGATTATGTGATTTACAACTGCAGTTTATTCAAAAAGACATCCAGCTCTGACTACAGCCATCAGAAGAACAGGCTTTTAATTTTCTACCCTTCAATACTCATAATAAAGTAGTGAGATTGCTATATACTAGAGTCTTAGAGAAAATTATGTTCATTTATTAGTAAAAAATTTTTTAAAAATTGACTAATGGGACATCTGGGTGGCTCAATAAATTAATCCTCTGCCTTCAGGTCATAATCTCAGGGTCCTGGGATTGAGCCCCACATTGGGCTCTCTGCTCAGCGGGGAGTCTGCTTCCCCCTCTCTCTCTGCCTGCCTCTCTGCCTACTTGTGATCTCTCTCTTTGTCAAATAAAACAAAAATAAAATCTTTAAAAAAAAAGTTGACTAATGTAATCTTAGGACATGTAAAAAATAGGAACGGCTGACTTACTAAAATAGCATAGCAAATTTTAAATGTCATTTAGGTTTCTTCCCAAAGTATGTTTTTCTCGTGTCCTTTATGGTCCCACTAGCATTTTTGAACTGTTTAGGAAAGGCCTTTTTTTTTTTCCTGAGGTGAAATTCCCATAAAAGTAATTACTTTAAAGTGAACGATTTAGTGTCATCCAGTGCATTCACAATGTTGTACAACCACATCTTTCTAGTTCCAAAACATTTTCATTATCCCGAAGGAAAACTCCAGTTTTCTAGCAGTTACTTCTCCTCCTACCCTCACTACCCCCCCAGGCCTTGGCAACCACCAGTCTGCATTCTGTCTCTATGGATTTAACTAATTTTGGACATTTCATATAAATGGAATCATACAATAGGTATGATTTTACTTCTGCCTGGTTTCACTTACCCTAATGTTTTTAAGATTCATCCACATTTTGACATGTATCAGTACTGCGTTCCTTTTCAAAGCTGAATAATATCCCATTATATGTATATACCACAGTTTGTTTATCCATTCATCAATTCATGAATACTCAGGCTATTTACAACTTTTTTGTTAGTACTAAGGCTACTATGAACATGCATGTCTCTCTATTTAAATACCTGTTTTCAGTTCTTTAGAATACTAGACTAGAGCTTTAATTCAATGTTTAATTTTTTAGGGAAGGCGTGTCTTTTAAACTTTCTAATGCTATATTATATCCTGTCATAATTCTAATTAAGACATTCAGTTATCCCATTCAATTTTTCTCTAAAGTAATATTCAAATTTCATCTCACTGTTTTCAAGTACATGTCACTTATTTTACATGGGTTTTTAACTATAAATATAAATGATACATTAAAGAATTTCTATATACTTAAATAATTTTCAGCAATTGATATCTATATCTTCAAATTTCAAAGATATTCTGCGATGCTATTTTATTGGAAAACTTAATAGCTATGTGCTATTTGATATATTAAAGACTTCTCCCGATAACATGACTTACATTCTGAAATGAATATTCTTTAAATTTAGATTTATAAGCCTATAAAACTATCTAATGATAATTCTGGTGGTTCTTTTTCATTAGTTGGCATTCAAAACCTATTATTTTATCTCTATCCAACTTAATTGAATGCTATTTGATCAAACTCCCATGACCTATAATAAATTAAATATATCCCTAGGAAACTTATTCAACAAAAATATCTCTTACCATTTATATTAAATGAAATCCATATTATACTTGCAATTCTAAAGTTAACAGAGGTACCACATTTTCAAAATAGATTCTAGTGGCCAATTTTTTTTTTACTATCTACATATCTTATCTCCAACATAAAAGTCTACTTTGAAATTATCCTAATTTTAATCTTTGATCATCAGTTCTCTCATAAAGTAAAAAATACAACTACATTCTTTTTTTTTCCCTTTTTATTTATTTTTTTTTCAGCGTAACAGTATTCATTCTTTTTGCACAACACCCAGTGCTCCATGCAAAACGTGCCCTCCCCATCACCCACCACCTGTTCCCCCAACCTCCCACCCCTGACCCTTCAAAATTCTTGAGCCATCATAATAGTTTATTGTAGTCAGAGCTTTTGTCACCAAATAACAGGCTTTAGCTGGAATAATTCCTCATTTATGGACCATATCATGATTTTCATTTACCTAATCTGGCTATATGGACCTATAAATACATATATCCACCATCTAATGCATAATTTTTTAAGAAAAGAAGACCCAAAAAAGCTCTGGGAATCTGGTATTCCATTTTTCCCCAGCCACCACTTAAAGTCATTATACCATGAGGAAAGCAGCACTGTATACTGGATAAAACACAGACCTACACAAGCCATTACAATGTATATCATGATTGCCATAACAGGTATGTGACAGGGATAGTACTTTACAGAGGAGGAGGAAAGCTGTGAGCCTGGGTGTCTCATGCTTGCCAAGAGAAGTAACCGTGATGGGACTTTTACACAATATATAGGGAACAGCCAAACATGTAAGGAGGGATCATGAGCAAATATAAGGCTCAGAGGCCAGAAGCATCATGATGGCTTCAGAACACCACAATTCATCTAGTACTGTTGCCTCAGAAAGTGCGAAGGATGTTAATGAGAAGAGGTAAACAGGGAGTAGCCCACCCACACCTTCATAGGCCATGCTAAGAAGCTTTAATTGAATTCTGTAGGTAATAGCAACTTAAAAGGTTTTAAAGGAGACTGGTCAGGAGCTCTTTGCTTAGTCCAGTTAAGTCGTGACAGAGTTAGAATGAATGTCATTAGCAATGACAAAGGAAAAGATTGAATTTATACATATCTGTAGGGTATAAAATGGACAGATTTCAGTGTCTGATTAGAAGCTCAAGCTGAGGTGTGGCAGGGGTAGAAGAGAGAAAAGTAGAGCATGATTCCCAGGTGGAACTTGTCTTGGGTTGAACCCAGTTCAAACTTTTCCATGAAGTGTGATCTTGGGGTCCAGTCCTCACAAGGAGGGGTGAGGCAAGGAATGGCTCCAGGACAAATATGCTGTGATCTGACATTATGAACTTAGCCTTTCTGGAAACACAGAGGGACAGCTCCAGTGTGGGCAAGAGGCTGGAGAAACAAAGATCATCACAAAAACCCAGGTTTGCTTGCTATGTAAGACATTTAATGCTAAGAGCCACAACTTCTTAAACATCTTTAAATATGGACTTGTTTGGCCAGTTTGAAGCCCTATCATTCTTCCACCTCATGTATAAAATGTAAGAATAATGTAAGTTTTTTTAAAACATAAATTTTGGGGCCACCTGGGTGCCTCAGTCAGTTAAGCATCTGACTCTTGATCTCAGCTCAAGTCTTTTTTTTTTTTTATTTTGTTAAGATTTTATTTATTTGAGAGAGAGAGAACACAAGCAGGGGGGGAAGGCAGAGGAAGAAGCAGGCTTCCTGCTGAGCAGGGAGTCCAAAGTAGGGCTCCATCCGAGGATCCTGAGATCATGACCTGAGCCAAAGGCAGATGCTTAACCTACTGAGCCACCCACAAGCCCCTCAGCTCAGGTCTTGATCTCAGGGTCATGAGTTGAAGCCCTTTGTTGGGCTCCATGCTCAGCTTAAAAAACAAACAAACATTTAAAACATGCATTTCTGTAAAACTCAGTATCTACTATATTGTGCCTAATTTTAATGAAAATCAAATGTGATTGCTTGATTACAATATTCTGAGCATTGGTAATGAATTTCACCTATACCAACATCTGAAGGACCATGCAGCAATCAATAGCACATACAAAGTGCTTGCCACAAAAGGTGAAACTTGGTTTTCTCTCTTCCTCTAAAAAAGACAAACTAGCAAACAACAAATCCCCAAGGAGCTTATAAATGTTACAGGAAGTTTATAGGTTAAGCCAGATTTTTGCAAAGCTAATGATATTTCAAAGTTTTTATAAAATTGATTTTTTTGATCAAAATAGCAACACTTCCTTCCTTTTTTTTTTTAATTTCTTTTCAGCGTAACAGTATTCATTGCTTTTGCACCACACCCAGTGCTCCATGCAATACATGCCCTCCCCAATACCCACCACCTGGTTCCCCCAACCTCCCACCCCCTGCCCCTTCAAGACTCTCGGGTTGTTTTTCAGAGTCCATAGTCTCTCATGGTTCACCTCCCCTTCCAATTTCCCTCAACTCCCTTCTCCTCTCCATCTCCCCATGTCCTCCATGTTATTCCTTATGCTCCACAAATAAGTGAAACCATATGATAATTGACTCTCTCTGCTTGACTTATTTCACTCAGCATAATCTTTTCTATAGTTTTCTTTCTACAAAGTTAGTTTAAATGTACGATCTCTAGGGGCACCATGGTGGCTCCGTCATTAGGTGTCTGCCTTCAGCTCAGGTCATGATCCCAGAGTCCTGGGATCGAGCCCCGCATTTAGCCCCACATTGGGCTCCCTGCTCAGCAGGAAGCCTGCTTCTCCCTCTCCCTCTCCCCCGCTTCTCTTTCCACTCTCACTGTCTCTCTCTCTATTCCTGTCAATTAAATGAATAAATAAAATCTTAAAAAAAAAAAAAAAAGGCCGGATAATCTGTGAACACGGAATAAAGGCAACCTCCTTTATTTACTGGATTATGTACCCTCCAGCCACCTCTGTCCCCTCCTTTCCCTATGATCTTACATAGAGTATGGTAGACACCCCTCCCTATTTCTTCCTTTCAAGTAAACTAGTTTTCTTTGAGGCAGTGATAAATCCAGCCCCCAGCAAAGTACTCACTGAAAACATCCTTTTGCAGCTAAAGGTGGCCATGTAACAATGTTCTAGACAATGAAATATAAGAGGAAGTCTTCCAAAGATTATAAGAAGGCTTTGCTTTTCCTCATTAAAAAAAAAAAAGTACACCCCATGCCTCCTCCTTCTGAACTTGAACAAGAATGTGATAAGTGTTGCTGAAGGATCCATCTTGTCAAATGAGTAAAACCATATTTTTTGGTTTCCAGTAAAACTCTGGAGTGGACTTGCAGAGATCCAAGTGAGGTGATTATATGTCAGCTCTCTGAATTCTGACCCTCAACAAGCAAGGACCCAAGACAGGAGAAACAGAGGGGGGTCCTGGAGGTTGAACTGGGGAATCACTCTCTGCTAATCAGAGTTGTAGGTGTTTCACACAGTGCTTTCACTGTGATCACACAGACATCATTCGTTTGGCATTTTAAAGATCCTGTCTTCTTTCTCAGGTAGGATAATGAGTCCCTGGAAGGAAAGAGGATAAACTCCTCACTGTCACATTTTCCCCCTGGAAAGTTCTAAACTCTGTTTCATCTGGCATCATTAAGTATTCAGATTTTTATTCAGAATCGATTTTCATTTTTCTTAATATATTCATGGTTCTCTCTACCCTGTTATTAGGCATAATTTTTGTAAATGTCATGGTGTCTATCAGTAGAAATTGGATTTGTCCATAAGTTACAGAGATGAAAAATAATAGCATATAGTGAAATTTATTTCTATCTTACATCAAAGTGTGAAGTTAGGAATGCAGAATTGATATGGGGTTATGTTTCCCAAATCCTCAGGAACCCAGGCTCTTTTCAGCTCACCACCCTGTAATTCTAAGATGAATATACTCTATGAGGTTCAAAATGACAGCATTGCATCCATGGCTTAGTCAGCAGGATAGAGGAAAGGATGAAGAAGTGTGGATTAAAGCCATAATAGTTGTCTTTTAAAGAAAGTTCCCAAAAGCTACCACAAGACTCTTCTGTTTACAACTCTTTGGCCCCACAGACCTGTACCCCTAGGGCAAATAATATGTTATATGTTAATAAAAATAATTTTTTTAAAAAAGCCAACAACTCATCGGCCCGAATTTGATCATATGATGCAAGGGAATCTGGTAGAGTCATTATTTTTATAGTCGGAGTGGCCCCACAAATAAATTAGTAATAATGGAAGAAGTGAAAAATGTTGAGAGATAACTACCAATGTCTGCTACAGAAAGTTATAGAAACTGCCCATTAAAATCTTGCCTATCTACAAATGCATATAAGAATTAATCATTTCCTTATTCAAACCACTAGGTAACTCAAAACAATTTTTAATATAAAATTGTCATTAATATCTTTTACTGAATATACATTTGGACTTTCTAATATGGTATCAGGTCAAAAAATTGTTCACTAAAAATTAAAGTGAAAAAAAAAAACAGCAGTAGATTGTTCTACTGAGCAACAGTTGAGTTATTTATCAACCTTTCTGATCTGTGTCAGACTTAGGGAGGAAAGTATTTCAGTGTAGTTTTAATTTTATTTGTATTTTAAAATTAGCCCATTAAATATCACTTACAACTTATATTAATCCATTTGCAACTTATTTTCTAAGATTTTATTTTATTTTCTTTAAGATATGTATTTATTTGACAGAGAGAGAGAGAGCACAAGTAGACAGAGAGGCAGGCAGAGAGAAGGGGGGAAGCAGGCTCCCTGCTGAGCAGAGAGCCTCATGCGGGGCTCGATCCCAGGGCCCTGAGATCATGACCTGAGTTGAAGACAGAGGCTTAACTCATTGAGCCACCCAGGCACCCACTTCCTAAGATTTTAAAGATTTTATTTATTTATTTTTCAGAGAGAGAGAGAGAGAGAGCGAGCACAGGCAGACAGAGTGGCAGGCAGAGGCAGAGGAGGAAGCAGGCTCCCTGCCGAGCAAGGAACATGGGACTCCATCCCAGGACGCTGGGATCATGACCTGAGCCGAAGGCAGCTGCTTAACCAACTGAGCCACCCAAGCGTCCCACTTCCTAAGATTTTAAAAAATAAGACCCAGCCACGGACTTGAATTCCATTTGCACAGTTCATTCACTCCGCTTAGATACCTCATAAGTTTACTTTCTGTTATCCCTATTTCCAAACTGAATATGCTGTTTGTTTGTATTTCCTGAAAAGATGTTCTGTATTTGGCATGACTGCTCCAATTTTAAGAAGACAGTAATATCTAGCTTTGACAGATTTCTCTATATAGTCCTTAGCCTATAAAGCCAGTAAAAGTGAAATTATTTGTAATGAGTATATGTATTCATTCATTCATTCTTTTTAGTTACATAATATTAGTACACATGAATATATGAACATACTATTCTTTTTTAATCTATGTAGAAGACCATATGTACACATAATATAAAAAGTATCATATAGAAATACATTTAAGTGTACTAGAATGATCATGTAAATATGCCAGATACCTCACTAAATCAGAATTGGGTTAGTCTGCTTTATCAAAATTTCAATGATACATTTTAAAGAAGTTTCAAATTAATTAATTAGAGCCATATAGATTAACGACAAAGACAATACTGTAAATTCTTTAATAAAGGGTTAAACCAATTTCATAAACACATTGTTGACACAAGCAACTAATAACATAAATTTATAAGTATTTAAAACTATCATATATACTGTTTTAAAGAAAAGTTATATAAAATTTGGTACCTAGGTTTATCGTTATAATATAGGAAAATTCCTTCTTAAAAAAAAGCCCTTCACGGAGACAGAAGCTGATTTCTGTCTCTCATGATAGAGCCACAAAGTCATTCAGATTCCCTCTGGATTGTTAATCCATCATTCCATAGGGGATTTCTTTTGGCAGCATAGTAAAAACTGGCCCATCAGCATCATGTCTACATTCTAACTTCAAGAAGTAGGATGAATAAAGAAACGGAATGCAAGCAATTTCTTTTTTAAGGGACACGACCCAGAAGTTGCACACATCATTGCTGCTCTCTTCCTGTGGTATAGAATTTGGTTGCCTCCCCACATCTGCAAAAGAGTCTGTGCAGTACAGTTACTAGCTGGGCAGCCATGTGCGCAGCTAAAGCTCAAGGGACCCTTAGCTAATCAATTCATTAGACAGATGTCAGGTGAATAAGGTAATGAACATCTGCTGTAGAAAATCAGATCATAAGCACATATGACCTCTCATATCAATTAGTAAAATTATTAACTGAATATTAAAAGAGTTTTTGTCCTTGGTCTACTATTATTTCAAGAAAGCTGGAGATTGAGTCCTTTAACACTATTTATCAACATGTGGGAAATACCCAAATTTGGTTGCTAAGTTACCATTTTATTTGATACAAGTTAAAAATCTAATTGAATTAAGTAATCTTTAATAATAGACAAGGAATTTTTATGTAAATTTAAAGTAACTTAAATGAATTCCAAATGATGATTGTGTTTCTAAAACCAGTTGATTAAGAAGACAGCATTTAAAAAACGTTATTGAAAGGATAAATATGAATCATCACTTTACTTGAATATAATTATTTTCCTATTTCTGCTGAGTCTCAAAGACTTGGTAATCTTTCCTGACAAGCCTCTCAAGAAAATATATATATATAATAGGCCCAGGCATTCTCATTTCAAATTACAATTAAGAAAGATGTGCCTCATGATTTTAGCAGAGCAGAATGAGATTTCCTCCCTCCTGTTACCTTCACACATGTTAGTTGAGGGGAAACAAAACCATTCCAGGAGCGTGCATCACTGAAATGATATTTTGAAGGAAAGAAGGAAGGAAGGGGAAGGAAGGGGAGGGGACAGAAGGAGAGGAGAGGAGAGGAAAGGGAATGGAAGGGAAGGGAAGGGAAGGGAAGGGAAGGGAAGGGAAGGAAAGGAAAGGAAAGGAAAGGAAAGGAAAGGAAAGGAAAGGAAGGGAAAGGAAAAGGGGAAGATGGAGGGAGAGATGGAGGGAGGAATGGAAGAAGGGAGGTATAAGGAAGGAAGGAAGGAAGGAAAAGAAAGGTAAGGGTAAAGAAGAGAAGGGAAAGGAAAGGAAAAGAAAAGAAAAGATGATAGAATTAGATGAGATGTCAGGAACAGAGCAATATCCCTCCCAGACTTTCCAGCCTTATGTTCTCTAATCATTCAGCAAAGATCTGCTGACCATCTATCCTTTGTTAGATGCCATGTTAGGCAGTGGCACAACCTTAGAGGTGGCATAGTTTATGCTTGCTAAATGTTCACAGTCTTCCAGTAAAGAAAAATAAGTACATGGGCTCTTTCATATCTATGTCATATGGATTAAGCATATTTTGAGGCTGAGGCTTTTACCATAGCGTGCTCATTGTAATTAATTATCCTCCCCTCCCCTTTATAAAGGAACATTTAGAAGACACTTTTCTAGGCAAAGCACCTGGCTGGCTCAGTCAGAGCAGGTGACTCTTGATCTCAGGGTACTGAGTTCCAGCCCCTCTTACTTAGGAGAAGGAGAAGAAGAAGAAAAGGAAGAAAGAAGAAAGAAGGAGGAGAAGAAAGAAGAAGAAGAAGAAGCAGCAGAAGAAGAAGAAGAAGAAGAGGAGGAGGAGGAGGAGGAGGAAGGAGAAGAAGAAGAAGAGGAAGAAGAAGGAGGAGAAGGAGAAGGGAAGTGGAGGGGGAGGAGTGGGAGGAGAAGAAGTAAAGGAAGAAGACAAAGATTCTTTTCTGGAGAATCTTATCAGCCCAAGAGAAAAGCCTAAAGATATCACCCCAGATCCCCTAATGAAATGGCCCACTCAGGTCTCCACACACTAAAATGTACTACTGACATGCCCTGCCCACATGCCCACAGCATCCATCCAATCAGCTGTATAGATCCCCTTGTTTAAATATGGGGAGAGAGTCAAAGATCATCAGACATCTGAGAAGTGGGGGGAGGTGATATACAAGAGGGGGTTCAAGAGAGGCAGGGCCATTACAACTGAGGGGAACAAAAATATAGGACTTACACTATTGTATAAAGCTGTTAACATATTTCCTGTTTGAAGATCCAATGAATGTTCTACAACAGGAATCAGCAAATTACAGCCCATGGACCAAAACAGACCTATCCACCCACAGATTTTGTACGTAAATTTTTATGGCAACATTGCCATGCCCATCATTTACATATTACCTAAGGCTACATTCACATGACAATGGTAAAGTTGAAGAGTTTAGATAGAGACCATTTGCCCACAAATTCTAAAGTACCTACTATTCGGCCCTTGATAGGCAAAGTTTATAGACCTCTCTTCTACAAAATTGATCTTTTGAATGGTCTCTTCAATCATTCCATTTTCTTTCTAGTGCCAGCTGTATGAAGAGAGAAACAAAGGTGAACAAGACATGGATCTCATCCTCAAGCAACATACAATTTATGAAGAGGTAGAGATAACATTTATCTAACTATAATTATATATAAAAATAAATATAGATAAAAATATATAGCACATACATATATAAAGCCACCTGAGAGAATAGATAGTGCAAGTGCTGTGTGGGATACAGATAAGATGATATTGCTGTTGAGAGATGAGCAAATGTTTTTATAGCACAGGGACTCAGCCAGCACTCCTAAGTGCATGACATATGGGTGGAACTTAAAGATTAGATACGTCCATGAAGTCTTTACCTCCTTTTATGCACCTTTTTTTTAAATTTTCTTTTCTTTTTTTTTTTTTTTTGGAGAGAGAGTTCACTTGCTCAAGAGTTGGGCAGGGATTGTGAAGGAGGGGCAGAGGGAGAAGTAAAAAGACAATCCCAGGCAGGCTCCATAGGCTTCATACTCAGCCCAGAGCTCTATGCAGGGCTCAATCTCATGACACTGAGATCATGACCTGAATGGAAATCACGAGTGAAATGATCAGCCAAGTGAGCCACCCATTCTTTTATGCCCTTTAAAGTGCAGTAGATATTTACTTGAAACTACAAATTTTTAATTCAGATGTTTAGGTAATAATAATAAACCTGTCATTTTTAAATACCATCTTTTAACAAGCTATTTGTATTATAATTTTATTTAACTTCATTCCTATTTAATTCTTATTGTCAAAGACCTTGAAAATTTTGTCTAAGAAAACGAACAATGAAGACACATAATGTTCTCTACACTACTCTGATTTGGGTAGGTAGTACTTATTATGATATACAGTACAGCAGGGAAGAAGGAATGGTTAAGTCAAAGTAATTACAGTTAAGCTGTCTTCTAATCAAAAGAGTACCTTTGGCTGGTCTGACATTAATCTAATTGCACAAAACATGTCATTCATTATTGATGGTATAAAAAATATTTTTTAAAGAACACAATAGTTCTATGGCAACAGAAGACTAAAATCTTATTTTCAATGGTTCAGGTCTTAAATTGTCTTAAATTGAACATCTCTTCTGAGCTCCATATACACAAGAAAGCTGAGGCTCTCACTCACATCAGTCTGGAATGATGGCTTATCACTTTCCTATGAAAGAAAACAGCTGACTACTGCAAGTCTCACAATAGAAAAAACAACCTCCTTTTGGGAGGGTAACCCCAGCTTTTACCTCAAGATCCCCTTTTGAGCATTCCTGCTACCACCTTAATGGCTTCAAGCATGGACAACCATGAATAACCAAAAACAAAGAAGGCTGAAAACACTGAGAATTCACCAAGACTTGATGAAAGACTAGAATAACAAGAAAGTAAATACAGAGAACCACATGGGGTGCCTGGGTTGGCTCAGCTGGTTGAGCATCTGACTCTTGGTTTCAGCTGAGGTCACAATCTCATAGGTTGTGAGTTTAAGCCCCATGTTGGACCCTATACTCAGCGAGGAATCTGCTTCAAGTCTCTCTCCCTCTGCCCCTCCCCCTACTCACGCAGGCATGCACATATTCTCTGTCTCTCTCTCTGATAAATAAATAAACCTTAAAAAAAAATTTAAAAAACTTAAAAAAAAATAGTATCACACAAAACTAAATAACAGCTAAGCAGGACACCAAAGCATGGGGCCATCTCCATGTACTTCTAGAGAGATGATGAAACTATGGTTCCCAAATTTACTTCCTTCAACTCTTTCCAACATGTTTCTTTTCCTCCAAACTTCTGAGATGCAATTATTTCATCATGAGAGAATTTCCTCACTATTGTGTCCAAGACATATACAAATCAATGATTTTTAATTAATATACAATTTGAAGAGTTACTGTAATATGCTATCTGATAATATTTGCCAGTATTGCTCTGACATGATCATGGAAAAGGCATTATTAAGCCAGCTCAAAAAGTAAGCTGAAACAAAATAATGATTAGGTGTTCAGTGTCTGTCAAGGAATTAGCACTAAATCAATCATATACATGACCAACTGGACGTAACTGAGGGGTAATGCTGGTGAAAAGTGTTGCCTGCCCCATTTTCTTTCTGTATTGCCTGACTGAGCCTCTCAGGTCAGACTTTTATCCCTTAATGTTTACTAATGGAATTCCAGGACTTTACCTTGAAACTGCAGACCATTTTTGAATTCCTACTAGGAAAATTTTTCAAATGATAATAAGAAGAAAATATTAATCTCTCTTCCTCTACAGTTGCAGAAATGCAGACTAGCTTTGTGACAGAAAACTGAACTTACAAATGTAATTTCTAGGAAGTAAATCTCCTAAAAACCTGGCCTTCAAGATAATTGCTATGCCCTGTAAAAGTACCTCTAACATCTAAAAAAATCTATAACTGTAATTGACTGTCTAAGAATTGTTTTCCAGGTGTTAATATTTAAACAAACTTCCCTGTTTGCCCAGGAATTTCCTAGTGTTAGCACTGGAAGTCCCACATCCCAGGAAAACTCTTGGTCCCAGGTAAGCCCAATTGGCCAATGTTTTAGACATCTTTGTGTTCTAGAAGGTATAAATGCAAGCTAACATTCTTTGTAAAGCCAGAAGAGGATTATTGGCACTTAGTTCTTCTTCCTCAAGCAGGAAGATTTTAAAACCTATCACTGTAATATTTCTTGCTTAAATGAAGAGTTTAAGATTCTGTGCTTCACTTAATAATGCAAGCAATTGTAAACTATAAACTTCTGTGAAAAAGTAAATAAGTCAACATGCTCTGAGTCCCCAAACGGGCATAAATTTTTTGTGCTCAAATACTCACAACAAAAGGAAACATGTTAAATAAGTCTACAATGTAATAAAATAGATTTATGAGGGGCGCCTGGGTGGCTCAGTGGGTTAAGCCTCTGCCTTCGGCTCAGGTCATGATCCCATGGTCCTGGGATTGAGCCCCGCATCGGGCTCCTTGCTCAGCAGGGAGCCTGCTTCCCCCTCTCTCTCTGCCTGCCTCTCTGGCCACTAGTGATCTCTCTCTGTCAAATAAATAAATAAAATCTTTTAAAAAAATAGATTTATGATTAATGAAAAACTGCTAATTAGTAATAATTATACTGTTTACTAGGAATTTAGTGGGTCTTTGAGTAGAATAGATTAATAGACTCAAAAATTTCAACCACCTGGGTGGCTCAGTCAATTAAGCATCTGATTCTTGATTTCAGTTCAGGTCATGATCTCAGGGTCACAAGATGGAGCCCCACACGAGGCTCCATGCTCAGAGTCTGCTGGAGATTCTCTCGCTCTCTCTCTCTCTTCCTCTGTTCCTCCCCCATTCACATTTTATCCCTCTTCCTCTCTCTCTCTCTCTCTCTCTCTCTCAAATAAATAAATAAATAATTCCTTAAAATAAAATAAAAATTTAAAAATACCTCACCTTGACTGAACCCTGTAACACTAAATTAGAATCAGAGACATCAGTATGGTCTCATGTTTAATTTAATATAAATACAAATAGACAGATACAAAGACAAGTACAGACATGTGTATATATGTGGGTTAGTATGCTACATACACTACCTAGCTCAGTCTGCAGAGAGGGCCTAGAAACAATGACACCCCAGTAGCAGTCAATACATCCAGTCCCTGAACTTGAACCCAAAAGCAAATGCAAAAGAGCTTTTGGTAATCAGAGCTGGAACAATTTGAGCATCAAAATAAATAACATAGTATGAAATCATAACTTAGAATATAATAAAAATATGAGATTATACTGTTTTTAATTTAAAAAAATAAAGTAAGTGGCTGAAAAAGAGTGGAAATAAGCAATAAATATTTCCCAAAAAAATTACAGAAAAAGGAAGCAGTTGAAAGGTTCTGGCAATTGATTAATAAAGATGTAAACAAACATAGACCATATCACTCATAGAAGGAATAGAATCAAGAAGACTGACAATTTCCCCCATCAGATCCCAAGGATCCTCAATCCTTGAAGAAATCAGATGTGGAATAGGGTAGAGTTGAAAGACAGAACTGAAACAAGGGCTTTGGTTACAAGTTTGTATGTAAAATACTTATTTCCTCCATTGTCTTCCATGCCCTAGAAGTAAAATCCTAGGAACTAGATGCCCATTCTCAAGAGGGTCCCTTCTCTAGAAAAACTGAGAGCTTTCAGAGAAAAGATATCTCTGAGACCATAGATAAAAATCCTCAGAGATAGTTGAAAGATCTGGTATTTATAAAAAAAGAATGAGATACTAGTTCTCCCAGCAAATAGGAGTTTAAAGGTGAAAAAGAATTGGAAGATGCAAATTATCAAAGAAATAATACTAGAGAAATTCCCAGAAATTGAAACACAAGTTTTTATATTGAAAATTCCCACTGAGTGTCTAACATACTGAAAGAAAGAAAAAACAAAACAAAAAGATGTAGGGAACATTATTAGAAATTCTGTTATACCAAATCTGAATAATACAAATGAGAAAATATAGGTTATCTACCAAAAAATAAGAATAGCAGGAAGTTTCTCTTGGGTAACCCAGTATGCTAGAGGAAAATGGACCAAAACCTTAAAAAATACGAGACAAAATGATGGTCGGCAATTAATTCTCCACTCTGAAAAATTATCACTCAAGTGTCAGGTAAAATAAAGATAGCCTTATAAATGTATGAGTTCAAATAAATTCTCCTCAGGCCCACATTTTTTAAGAATTCTGCTCAACAATATACTCCAACAAAATAATAAGGTAACCATAAAAAAGAAAGTTAAGAAAACCTGATATGGTAGATTCAACCTAAAAAATGTTGGAGTCCCCAAATGACAGCTAAATAACATGTCTGGGGAACTGTCAGGCCAGCAGTCAAGAGCAAAGGAAGACAGAACCTCAAATCAACTCCAAACCTTCAAGAAATAAAGGGCAGGAAAACAACTAGAGTACAAAATAGGGTAGAACATTTAGAAAAATTAAATGTGTGTGGCTGGAATTTGGCCAAAAGAAAGAAAGAGTACATAGAAAATTTTTAAACTATACAGTAATGAATATATTCCTATAAGTCGTGTTTTCTGATAACTTACATTAGCAATATATCTATATTGGGAAGAATGGAGGAGAGGAGGTGAGTGTCCCAAAATTAATAAATCCTCACCAATCAAAACAGGAAGTCAATAAAGAATCTTTCAACTTGATTACTAAGAATATAATAGTATAAACATATCATTGTCAGCAAGGACATAACCGCTGAAAATAAAGCAAACAAATGCATTAAAAATTATTGCTTCTTAAAAGCAAGAGGCGCCTCTGGGTGGTGGATTGGTTGATCAGCAGACTCTTGATTTCCGCTCAGGTCGTGATGTCAGGGTCATGAGATTGAGGCCCACTTTGGTCTCAAGGCTCAGTGCAGAGTCTGCCTAAGACATTCACCCTGCTCCCTCTGCCCTTCACACCTCACCTTTAAATAAGTAAATAAATTATTTTTAAAAGAGGGGCGCCTGGGTGGCTCAGTGGATTAAGCCGCTGCCTTCGGCTCAGGTCATGATCTCAGGGTCCTGGGATCGAGCCCCGCATCGGGCTCTCTGCTCCGCAGGGAGCCTGCTTCCTCCTCTCTCTCTGTCTGCCTCTCTGCCTACTTGTAATCTCTCTCTCTGTCAAATAAATAAATAAAATCTTTAAAAGAGGGACAGGCTCAGTGGCTCAGTCAGTTAAGCATCAGACTATTGAGTTCAGTTCAGGTCATGATCTCAGGTTTCTGGAATCAAGCTCTGCCTTGGTCTCCCCAGTCAGAGGGGAGTCTACTTGAGTATTCTCTCTCTCCCTCTCCCCCACAGTCTCTCTTTCTCTCTCTCTCTCAAATAAACAAATAAATCTTTTTTAAAAAGTTCTCATCACACAAAAAAATTGTAACTATGAGATGACAGATAACTACACTTACTGTGGTAATCATTTCACAATATACACATATATCAAATACTGTCTTATACATGTATAATTAATACAATATTATAGTCAATTATATCTCAATTTTTTAAAAATGATGTTTTTTAGTGTGGGTGGTAATGGGAAGAGGAATTGCATGTTTAATAAAAGTGCTCTATGATTATAAAATTTTTAAATTTTGTACCTGTTTCATGTTAAATTTTTGTATTTAAAACATTAGAATATTGGAAACTTCACATTTTAAAAATTAGAAAAAGAATCCTAGAGAATTTCCCAGAGATGAGCAGTAGACATGTCTCTGTTGACAATGCCCTCCCTATGTCAAGCACCTGGTAACATACATGTGACAGTTTAGATCATTGTAAAATTTCTTTTTTCTTTTGTAAAATCTTTTTCATTGTAAAATCTTCTCTTTCTTTTTGAACAGATATTTTTCAATAAATATTTTTCCTTAGCATCTAGCAGGTGCCAAGCACCATTCCAGGTCTGGAGCTTCAGTAATGATCAAAACCAAATTCTTACTCAATGGAACTCATTTAGGGTTTGGGAGAAACAGGCAATACAACAACTGAATAGAGAAAGTGTCAGGGATGGTAAGTTCTTAGAATGAAAAAGCGTGGGAGTCAAATGGCAATTTCATGGTAAATTTTGAATGAATTAAACTATCAACCTGATAATATTTTCCCAAACCTGAGATTCCAGCTGGTCTCAAAGTTACTTAAAAATTGAAAGAATAAACCAATAATTACCTGTGCACTCTTCTCCTAAACTCATCAATTCTACAATTTTCTGCATTTGCTTCCTCTTTCTCTCCAGGTAGAGACAGAGAAAGAGACTATTTTACATGATTTAACTTTTTACTGAGCCATTTGGAAATGAGTTGTAAGTATCATGACTTTACCCCTATGTTAGCATGCATCTCTTAAGAATACAAATATTCTCTTACCTAACTCCAACACAATTATTTCACCTAAGAAAATTAATGAGGTATGCTTGTTGCTGGTTGGGTGTAATTGTTTCTTAGACATTAGTGAAGATGACAAAGAATACATGTACATTATTTGTTCATATTGCTATCCCCAATTCAAACCCAACATTCCAGCTTTCTTCTTTAACTTCTTCCATTTCATATTTGTCGCTCCTTCTCCCACAATGAAAAAGCCTTGTTTCCCCCCAAATCTATGTATTCACCCATTCACTACTCTATAAGATAGTTGGAGAGCTACAACACTAATAATACTATCAACAACAAACCTAATAAGAAGAGTTCAAATGTATTTTGTAATTGGTTTTGTCCTCGAAATATATTCTTCTAAGTGTACATGATCAAAGTACTGTGTTCAAATTTACTTCAATTAATTCCTTTTTCTCTGTGGCTATGATATCAACTTTATACACAATAAGGATTGTATTTGTATTGTTTTTAATGTTTGCTTTTTATTTCATCCTTTTTATTTGCTTATTTTTGAATATGTAAGATATTTACATGAATGCATAAAACATTCCAAAAGTCAACATTATTTAAAGATATATTCAGAGAAGTCTAGTTCCCAGCCCTACCCCTTCTTCAGTCTCACCCACCAGCTTATGTAATCACTTTCATTACTTTCAAGGTTGTCATTCCTGTTTCTTTTTTAAAAACTAAGCAATGTGTGTGTGAGCTCTTATTTATTTATTCTTCATTATGCAAAAGTCAGTTCACTGCATACCCTGTTGACACCTTGCTTTATTTAATGATAAATTCTGAAAATCGTTCCATATAGTTACATAAAATTCGGGTTTTGTTACTCTTACAATAGCAAATTACACAATTTTATGACTGCTCAACTAATCTAAGAGTAGGGTATCTAGGTTGTTTTCAGTATTTTACTAATACAAGTCATTTTGCCATGAGTAGTTTGGGGCATTTTTATTTTGTACTTGTAAGGTGTATCTTTAGGGGCTTAGTACTATATTTAGTGTTTGGCATAATGGCTATTTAAGTGCTCGAGAAATGGTATGATAGTTGTCTATACAATATTCAATTTCTCCTACCTACTAACAGAAACCTGGTTTAACTATACACCTCAATATGCCAACTGAAAGACTATATTCTCTACTCACTATTAAGGACACAAACTCAACAAGGAGTGGATTTTGTTGTCCTTTTGTCCTCTGCATTATTTCTGTCTAAAACTTGAATGGAACATCTGGAACCCCAGCTGCCACTTTGCACCATGAGGCAACCTCAAAAGTTGGAATCTAAGTACAAAGGATGGGATAGAAGAGAAATGGTACACTGAGTTCTGGTTCTAAATTGCCTGCCTCAAGACTTCTTTAACATGAAAGAGAAATAGATTTCTATAATGCTGGAGCTTGTTCTTTAAATTTGCCGTATAAATAGCCAAACAAAATCTTAGTGACATGGAAACTGATACTTGAAAGTGGAATGTTACTAAGAACTTAAGCCAAAGAGTGTCAAGAGTTTGTGGAGGAACAACAGCTAGGAAGCTGGTGATCCTTACAATGAGGTAACAAAACATTTAGTCAAATGGCTTGCCTCTGTACTTTGGAAGAATGTCCATGTTCTGATAAAGACTAATGTCAAGGGAAATAGTTGGAATATTCATAGCGATCCATGTGTGGGCTCTTATTTGTCACTTTTAGTAAAGTCTACAAGGGAGACACAAATTCAGATCAGAGCTACGAAGCCTATAAACAAAGGTGAAAGGAAACTGCTTTAGGGAGGGAGGGGTTCTCGCCTAAGGTTTACAATCTAAATTGAATGAGAGACCCACAGTTCAAAGCCTCCAAGCTATAAAAGCAACCACTGCTTCTGTACTCTCAACCAGAGCAGTAATAGGAGGTGTCCATAAAAGTGCAGCCTTAACAGGATTTAACATGGAAGGTGCATCTGTTGGCAATGACAAGACTGAGGATGCAACTTCCTACTAGAGCCCTTATTTCAAATCAGCCTTGAAGCTGAGAGTGTTGGCCAAACATAAAAGTTGAAAGTCTTCAGGCTTTAGAATTTATATATCTATGGGAGAGCTAGGGTAGTACCATCCTTTTTGGAATAAATATAAGGCCACTACAGCAGCCCCAGACTAGGACTATGAAATCTGTCCCTGCCTCCTTGACTTTGACCTTCCAGAGGAAAACCAGCTGCTACGAATATTTAAGAGTTTACCCTAAAGCAATTATATCAGTTATGATGGGAGGAAATCTGTTATTGGCTTTCTTCCTCCAGAGACAAGGAGGACGACAGGAGGTCTAGCTGCTATTGGATGTACTGACAAGTTCACTAAATCACAACATTCTTCCAGCTGGGTCCTGCTGACCAATACGATGTTATCTTATAGTCCCTAAGTTCTTAGACTTGAATGCTGGTCTTTGACTCTTTCCAAGGGAAGGGAAAAACATGTTTTTTACTGAAGTCCGCTTTGCCTTTTTTCAAATAAATCCCTACGTGAGATCATCACAAGTTAAAGTGAAGGGATAGCTCTTACAGGCTTTATGAAGGAGGTGCAACTTGAAGAATGGATAGAACTTAAATTAGCTGTTACTTATTTCAAGCATAGTAAACAGCACACATAAAGGACTGGTAGAGAGAAGGCTCAGACCTGTCCCAACAGCAATGAACTGGTTTGGCTGAAGCTTCAGGCACAGACAAAGAGATACATTTGGACAGAGCCTTGAAGGCAAAGCTAAGACATTTGAACTTTGTCCTGGAGGTGACAAGGATTCCTGGAAAACAGTGAATGCTGTTTGCGAACACTGTTTTCAAACAATTCATAAAGCAGTGCCCAAAGCTAAATCATGGAGTCAACTAATGACCCATACAAAAGTGCACAAGTTCATCTGAGGGCAGTTAATAAGCAAAATGGAGTAAACTGGTGGTTAAACCAGCAACCCCTCTCAGGCTCACCAGCATAAGCAGCGATGGCAGAGTGAAAATGAGGCCGACTGCTCATTTGGAAAAACTCTTCCTTTTGAATCTCTATAGAATCAGACTAACCAATGTGCAGACTTAGGTAGCATATGATGTATTATCCTTGCCAACTGAGAACTTTCTAAATCTTGCTTTTTTCTCTCCATCATTACTTGAGAGTGGATCAACATTGGAATGCGTCTAGGAGCACCAAAAGTCAGATTTGTGACTCATCCACCATTCACAATAAAATCTGTTCAAATACATGGCTAAGTGACTATTTACAAATGTACTGGCGGTGCCTAGCCAAATACAAAGACAGACTCTCCTAAGCTTACTAAGCAATCTTGAATTTTTTGCATCGATTTGTATGGTTCTTTCTATAAGCCTTAATCAGAATAGGATACAAAACATTGTCTTTTGATTTCATTTACATCCAATAGATTGTCATCTCACTCTAACAGTGCACCGTGATTTTTCTAAACTTTAGAAAATGTGATCCTGAAACATGGCATAATCTTGGGGGATTTAGCGACCAGCCATTGTACCCACATCTGCGCAGTCATCTTGGCCTCTGAACTATCAGCTCCAATTGTAAATTTGATCTACTAGTTCATGAAGCTGGGTCTCAGAGAGAAAACATCAGGCCTGGCTTTAAAAAGGTAATACAGGGGCACCTGGGTGGTTCTGTCTGTTAAGTGTCTGCCTTCAGCTCAGGTCATGATCCCAGGGTACTGGGATGTAGCCGGGTGGGCATCGGGCTTCCTACTGAGCAGGGAGCCTGCTTCTGCCACTCGCCCTACTTTTGCTCTCTGACTCTCACTCTCTCTCAAATAAATAAATAAAATCTCTTTAAAAAATAAATTAGGGGCACCTAGGTAGCTCAGTCTTTTAAGCCTCTGCCTTCAGCTCAGGTCATGATCAAAGGGTCGTCAGCAGGAAGTATGCCTCTCTCTCTCTCCCCCCCTCTGCCTTTGCCTTACTCTTTTTCTCTCTCTCTCAAATAAATAAAATGTTTTTAAAAAATAATAAAAAATAAGTAAATAAGTTTTTAAAAAGGATTAGAAAGCAAAAATGGCTTCAAAGGTAAAAAGAGTATTAAAAAAACAATAAAACAAACATACTACCGATGTCTCTTTAAACAACAGAATAAATTATTCTAAAATGAATGCAAGAGGAATATCACTATTTGTTAGAGTTTATCTTTTCTTCTCTCTCTCTCTGTTGATATTTTTCCCACTCTCCTGTTTGGTACAGTACATCTTTTAAATTATGTCTTGCTAAGGGCAAAGATAGTTTTTGTTGGTGCTTTCCCTCTGGAGAGAAAGCAAGGGTGAGTGTCATTTGAAGGTAGACAACATCTTATTTGTTCTGTTGAAATCCTGGCTCACTGCAGAGACTTGATAAAAGCTTAAAAAATAAGGAAGAAATCTACCATCAGTAGTACCATCAAGATCAATGTCCATGGTTATATTGAGGGAAAAACTTTTAACTCCACAAACTCCAGAGTTTGTGTTCCCATAGATACATAAAAACCCTTCTGAATTCAGGCACATTAGAGTTCTGATTATCTCTTTTTCCTTCATGAAATAATACTTACCACTCCTAAAAGAAATGCCTAGCCATCAAGAAGGAATTAACGAGACATTTTCTTTCTAGTTTAAAGATTTGTTTAAATTAATAATGTTGTCTAAATTATAGAACAGTCTCCACTGTGAGATAGCATACTGTATTAATGTGGAGACAAAGGTGATCCATACAGAAATCCAGGAGCTCTTCCTGGGTTACCAGATTTTAGGAGTTGAATCATGTCTCCAGAAAGATATGCTGAAAGTCCCAATTTCTTGTACCTGTGAAGGTGATCTCATTCAGAAATAGGATCTTTGAAGATGTAGTTCAGTTCAGATAAGGTCATTAGAGTAGGCCCTAATCCAATATGACCAGTCTCCTTGTAGGAAGAGGAAAATGTCACGTAAGGACAGAGACATAGCGAGAATACCACATGACAAAGGAGACAGAGATTGCACTGGTACAGTTGGAAACCAAGAAATGCCCAGGACTGTGGGCCACCACCAGAAGCTGGGAGAGGCAAGGAAGGGTCTACTAGAGTCTCAGAAGGAGACTCACCCTGCCCAAACAATGACTTTGAACTTCCACTCCGAAGAACTGTGAGAGAACATATTTCTGTTGGTTAAAGCCATCTAGCTTGTAGTACTTTGTTCCGATGTTCCAGGAAATTAATAGAACAATATTGCATTAGAATAATAGCAGGAAACAGAAAGTCAAGCTGGGTTGGGAAAAAGTACAAAATTTGTCTTGGAAAGCTTGGATTTGGATCTTGGTTCTGCCACAACGCTGCTACATGGATATTATGGTTATTATTACATGCTAACAAACTATTTTTACGTGAAATACAAAATAATTATTTTAATCCTTAAACAAATTACAAAACTCTATAATTCTTACAAGTCTAAAAATCAAGAGTTGGACTAACCCTACTCTCCCAGACAGCTAGGATTACTCTGATGTCCTACCAAACAACAGGATACATCACTTTGATGCTTTATAAAGAATTTTCTTTCTTGATATCACAGATTTTTTAAGATTTCTGCTTTATAAATTTTAAAACAGTGGTAAGAAAGTAAGTATAATGTTAATAGCTATAATGACGAGAAGTTAAAATGATATTCTGTGTATATGTATGTCTTATTCTTGTTGCTAATCTTGCTTGAGATGATGAGATTGGCTTTGCAGACCACTGCTATGGACTGAAATGTGTCCCCCTAAAATTCACATGTTGAAACCTTAACCCTTCATGCAACTGACTGAGATAGGTCCTTTAAGGAGGTAATTAAGGTTCAATGAAATCACCTTGATCCCACAGAACTAGTGTCATTATAAAAGGGAAGAAACACCAAATCTGTCTCTCTGTCTCTCTCCCTCCCTCCCCCCACCAACCATCTCTGTCTATCTTTCTCTTTCTCTCTTGCCACCATTTGAGGGCAGAGAAACACAACCACCTGTAAGCCAAAAGAAAGTCTTGCCAGAAACTGAATCCTGCTAGCACCTTGATCTTGGACTTTACAGTCTCCAGAGCCATGAGAAAATACATTTCTTTTTTTTTTTTAAGCCATTCATTCTGTATTATTTTGTGATGGCAGCCGGAGCAGATGAAGATAACCATTAAATATATGGCAGGGTAAAAGAAGGGCTGTATAATCTGAACAGTTAGAGAAAACCTATCCTAAGACAAAACTACTATGTTTAAAATACATCATATCAGAGTATTTTGGCTTTCTTTTTAACAGAATAAGGAATCATTTGGGGAATCTCTGAAAAACACAGATTCCAGGGCTACTGGGGGCACAGCCTTAGAGATTTTGATTGCGTAGGTCTAGGGCAGGGTCTGGTTTTCTCGCTCTTATTTTCACACTGTCCAGATGATTCTGAGGTGTCACCAGGTTTAGAAACCACTGCACCAGGGAAACACATCAGAAAGAATAGAGTTAATGAGTGAAATCCCCTTCTCTCATGTTTTCTTCTCACCTCAAACCTGCCTATCCCTCACCCACCTTTTTCTTACAAGTAAAACAATTTTGAATTAATCAAAGTGTTGAATTGAAATCAGTGTGTAGAAATTTTTTTATAAAGAACAAGAAACCTGCCATTCTCTGGTCCAACAATTAGACGGTCTGCACAAAAGCAGAACACAAACCTGAGGAACCCGCTGAATTGGTTCTGTCTGTTCAAGAAGTCTATCACAGACCTCTAGGTACTTGTTTTCAAAACGGCCTTTTGGATTCTTCTACTTACCTTCTTTTTACCTTTGCTGTTTTTGGTCTCCCAGCCTAGAAACAAGTGAAACAAAATCAACAGGATTTGGTGACCAATGACAGAGGAGGGACAGGAGGGAAAAAGAATGTTGGAATTGGAAATTCCAACATTCTTTTTCCCTCCTGTCCCTCCTCTGTCATTGGTCACCAAATCCTGTTGATTTTGCCTTTTTAAGTCTGTCTCAAATATTTCCCTATTTCTTTTTTTTTAATTCTTTTTTTTTAAAAGATTTTATTCATTTATTTGAGAGAGAGAGAGAGAGAGAGAGTGATAGAGGGAACACAAGCAAAGGGAGTGGGAGAGGGAGAGGCAGTCTTCCCGCGGAGCAGGGAGTCCGATGCCGGGCTCGATCCCAGGACCCTGGGATAATGACCTGAGCCAAAGGCAGATGCTTAATGACTGAGCCAATTAGGTGCCCCTCCCTATTTCTATAGTATCCATAACGTCCGTCTTATTTCTGATTCGTATAACTTCACACATGATTGTAATAGCTCTGGTTTTCCTTGTTTGCAATCTTGACCTGCCGTGATCCAATCCAGACTCAGATCCTTCATACTCCTTACAGTGACTGGCAGGTTTCCTCTTCCTTTCAAGGTTAATTTCCACAGCATTACCCCAGCACTAACCCCTAAACACACACCCCTGGGCGCACACTGAACTATTTTATTTGTTGAACGCCTTATCTTATGATTCAAATGAATTTCACACATTAGCTATCATAAATCACCCCTCTTCTCAGAATAGGACTTTCCCAAAATTTGTCCTGTTCTACTCATCATTCCTTCCAGACCATCCTAAATCCTGCCTCCTCCATGAAATGCTATAGATCTTCACCTGTAGGGTTAATAGGAAAAAAAAAAATCACTTCTGTGAATAACTCAGTATTCTGAATAGACCTGTTTTGGGTAAGAAAAGAATATAGGGAAGTAAAAACCAAGCCTTGACATTGTGCCTCTAGAGCCTAGGATGTAAAGCTGAGTCTGATGAAGCTGTGATGAAGAAAGAATCCAGGGCCTGGAGGGAGTCAGCTCTGCAACCCTTATCTGCCCAACAGCTCACCAACAGTGCTGAGGGAGGCACAGTCTTTCCTTCACCGTGCAACATGGCCATGGAGAACAGGACAGTCATGAGGGGAAGGCTTGAACCACCTCCCAGGGGAAGGACCACTTAAGCTATAACATCAGGGATCCTTTACTCAAAATGTAAGGAGAAAGGAAGGAGTTGAAAATCCACTGAGGGAAAGGTAAAATATCAGAATATTCCACAATTGGTGCTGCCATTATGATGTCTGAAGTCCCTAGGGGTGAAATTTTGAGAGATACTCTTGTGAGAAACCCAATCTACTTTTCTTCCAAGGACTTGCTTTGGGAAGTACTTGTTAATAATTTCCAGAGACTGATGCAATTACCTTTAAAAACATTTTTTAGGGGGCACCTGGGTGGCTCAGTGGGTTAAAGCCTCTGCCTTTGGCTCAGGTCATGGTCTCAGGGTCCTGGGATCAAGCCCCACATCGGGCTCTCTGCTCAGCAGGGAACCTGCTTCCTCCCCTCTCTCTGCCTGCCTCTCTGCCTACTTGTGATCTCTGTCTGTCAAGTAAATAAAACCTTTAATAAAAAAAAAAAAAAAACCTTTTTTAGGGGTGCCTGGATGGCTCGGTTGGTTAAGTGTCTGCCTTTGGTTCAGGTCATGATCTCAGGTCCTGAGATCGAGCCTCACATTGGGCTCTTTGCTCAGTGGGGAGTCTCCTTCTCCCTCTCCCCCTCTCTGTGCCCCACTCGTTCCCTCTCTTTCAAATAAATAAATAAAATCTTCAAAAAAAAAAACCCACCTTTTTTAATACCAACACTTTCTGAAAAGATCGTAGCCAATTCTCTCTGTATAGACACACGGAATTCCCATGTTGACCTAATCACTTATGAATTCAAGAATTTGCTGGAACTAAAGTGGGTTTGGGGCCCTCAGACATGCATTCTATGTACCTCAGACTCAAAGAAAAACAATTATGTATCCATGATGCTTTTTCTTCCAGTTTCAGTATACTCCTCAATACAAGCTCACTCTTTTTCTGTCCCAGCGCACCAGGTTTTGAATCAATCTTTAAGGAGGACGTTAATGGAAAAAGTACCAACTTTGGAGTCAGGAGACCTGGGATCTAATGCAAACCCTGCCTCTGACTAGATGTGTGACTTTGGAAAAGGCCATACTTACTTTTTTATTAATTATTTTTATTAACATATAATATATTATTTGCCCCAGGGGTACAGGTCTGAATCATCAGCTTACACATTTCACAGTGCTCACCATAGCACATACCCTCCCCAACATCCATAACCCTATCCCTCCCTCCCACTGTCCAGCAACCCTCAGTTTGTTTCCTGAGATTAAGAGTTTCTTAGGGTTTGTCTCTCTCCCAATTCCATCTTGTTTCTTTTTTTCCCTCCCTACCCCTCAAGCCCCCTACCCTTGCTCTCAAATTCCTCATATCAGAGAAATCATATGATAATTGTCTTTCTCTGATTGACTTATTTCACTCAGTATAATGCCCTCTAATTCCATCCATGTCATTGCAAATTGCAAGATTTCTTTCCTTTTGATGACTGCATAGTATTCCACTGTATATACATACCACATCTTCTTTATCCATTCATCTGTTGATGGACATCTAGGCTCCATAGTTTGGCTATTGTGGACATTACTGCTATAAACATTCAGGTGCACATGCCCCTTCAGATCACTACATTTGTATCTTTAGGGTAAATACCCAGTAGGACAATTGTTGGGTCATAGGGTAGCTCTCTTTTCAGCTTTTTGAGGAACCTCCATGGTGTTTTCCAGAGTGGCTGCACCAGCTTGCATTCCCACCAACAATGTAGGAGGGTTCCCCTTTCCCCACATCTTTGCCACCATCTGTCATCTCCTGACTTGTTAATTTTAGCCATTCTGACTGGTATGAGGTGGTATCTCACTGTGGTTTTGATTTGTATTTCCCTGATGCCGAGTGACGTGGAGCACTTTTTCATGTGTCTGTTAGGCCATAGTTATCTTTGTTTTCATAGCCTATATCCTTATCTGTACCAAAACAAAGTATACTATATACTAATGTCTAAGGTGTTAGATTTCTCTAAAATTCTTGGGGATCTGATAAATAATTTTATACTGAATATATCTACATTGACAGTATATCTCTGGCGACTAGCAATGACCTTAAATAATTTATCTACTGACTTCTTTAAGCCTCACTACTGGTACTGGATTGCCAGGTTTTAAACCTCAGTGTTGCCATTCTCTGGTTACAAAGATTTGGGAATGTTGCTTAACTTCTTTGAACCAATCTACCAGTTTAAAAGATGAGGATAATAATAGCCTTCTCTGTAAATGTCGTTGCATACACATAATATGTTTAGAGCAGCATTGCATGTAGGAAGCGCTCCATAGATGTCAACTTCTAGTACCACCCTTATTGTCATGATAAAGTGAGACTGACCTGCTTTGACTTCTCCCCTGATTCATGAGGGTCAATTAAGATAATATATGCTGAAGTGATTTGTAAATGTAAAAGTGCTATTTAAAATTAGGGACTTATACAAATGTTCAGCACCTGGTGACAAGACTAGGAAAAAAAGTACTACATACCCATATAATGCAAAATAATTCAGTAATTAGAAAGAAGGAACTACTGGTACTTGCCACATACAGATGAACCCAAAGAAATTGTGCTAAGTAAAAGAAACCAGACACATAATATTGCATATTTATATGCACTAATGTGCAAATTTATAAAAACAGAAAGCAGATCAGCGGCTGCCTGGGGACAGGAGGTGGGAGCAGGTAAATTGACTGTAAACAGGCATGAGAGAAATTTTTAGGGTAGTGGAGGTGTTCTACAGCTGGACTGTGATGACGCTGCACAACTCTGTACATTTAACAAACCCATGAATTGTATACTCACAACAGGTAAATGTGACATTATCAAAGTTATACCTCAGTAAATCTTTAAAAATAAGAAAATATATATATATAAAGTTAAGGTATTATCATCACCTAATATGTTATGTTGTAAACTCTGTTTGTTAAAAATGATTTGAGATTCCAGCTGCAGAGTCAGGAGCAGGCCAGGCTTTCCAAAGGCCTCTGCCCTCCTCAGAAACCTTCCATCACCCCAGGTGCTCTCTGTGTAACATTTTAGAAAGCCAGGTGTGGCTGCTGATTTCCTGCTCACCATTAACCCCAACAGTTCCTGGCACTGCTCCATGGTGTCCTTACTGTGGCTCCAAGAAAGGCTCGAGAGTGCAGAAGTAAATCAAGTCTCAAGTCTTATAGAATGATGGGAATCACTACAGGAGAATGAACATTTAGGGGACGCCTGGGTGGCTCAGTGGGTTAAGCCGCTGCCTTCAGCTCGGGTCATGATCCCAGGGTCCTGGGATCGAGTCCCGCATGGCCTCCTTGCTCGGCAGGGAGCCTGCTTCTCTCTCCGCCTCTCTGCCTGCCTGTGTGCTCTCTCTCTCTCTCCTTCTCTCTGACAAATAAAAAAAAAAAAACAATGAACATTTAGCTTCCTTTCTAGACTGAGCAAGTGAAACCCTTTTTTTGAACCTTTGGCTCAGCCATAGTAGTGGACTTGGAGAGAAGAAAATGTCAGTAAGATGTGGTGGAAAAATGAAGAAATTCTGAGAGAAATCCAACCTGTTTACTCTTCAATCAGTATGAACACAAAGAGTTATCAACCAGCTCCTGTGTTTCTGCCAAATTAGGTTCATTATACCAGAAGATACAAGACTGTGATCACTATATAGAAAGAATAAAGCATTCCAGAGTACACCTTGTCTGCACCATGATTGATACATTCAGCTACACATCCATTCAGCCATATCTCACCAAAATGGCTAGGAGGAGGAATGCCCAGCAGAAGAAAAATTCAGAGACTGGGCCCTCTCCATCAGAGCTTTTGGATATGGACATAAACAGTATGTTGGAAAGGGAATTCAGGATAACAATTATCCAGGCAACAGCTAGGTTGGAGAAAGCCTTTGATGACAAAATGGAATTGATTAGGGCAGAAGTGAAAGGCACCAGGGATGATGTTAACAATGCTCCCAATGAGTTCAAATCTAATCTAAATTCTCTAAAAGCTAGGGTAACTGAGGCAGAAGATGGAATTAGTAACCTGGAGGACAAACTGATAGAGAAAATGTATCAGGAGGAAGCCTGGAACAAACAGCTTAGAAGCCATGAAAACAGAATTAGGGAAATAAATGATGCCATGAAATGTTCCAACATCAGAATTATTGGAATCCCTGAGGGGGAGGACAAAGAAAGAAGACTAGAGTTTGAACAAATTCTCCATGAAAATTTTCCCAATCTGGCAAATGGAACCAGCATTGGTTACAGATGTCACAGAGGCAGAAAGGACTCCCCACAAAATCATAGAATCTAGAAAGACCTTGAGACACCTTATTGTGAAATGATGAATCATAATTTTAGACAGGAGCTCTTGAAAGCAGCTAGGGGGAAGAGATTCCTTACATGCAGAGGAAAGCCCATCAGAATAACATCAGACCTGTCCACAGAAACCTGGAAAGCCAGAAAGAGCTGGCAAGATGTATTTAGTGCACTAAATGAGAAGAACATGCAGCCAAGAATACTTTATCCAGCAAGACTTACATTCAAAATGGATGGAGAGATAAAGAGCTTCCAAGACCAGCAAAGTTTAAAAGAGTATGTGACCACCAAGCCATCACTGCAAGAAATACTAAGGGGGGTTCTATAAAAGAGGAAAAAACCCAAGAATATCATTGAACAGATATATATGGAGACAATCTATAGAAACAAAGACTTCATGGGTAACATTATGTCAATAAAAACATATCTCTCAATAATCACTCTCAATGTGAATGGCCTAAATGCGCTCATAAAGTGGCACAGGGTTGCAGATTGGATAAAATGACAGGACCCCTCCACATGTTGTCTACAAGAAACCCATTTTGAACCTAAGCATAGGTCCAGACTGAAAGTGAAGGGATGGAGAAACATCTCTCATGCCAGTGGGCCTCAAAAGAAGGCTGGGGTAGTGATTCTCATATCAGATAAATTAGATTTTAAACTAAAGACTGTAGTCAGAGATACAGAAGGACACTACATAATTCTGAAAGGGACTATCTACCAAGAAGATCTAACAATTTTAAATATTTATGCCGCCAATATGGGAGCAGCCAATTACATAAGAAAACTGTTAATCAAGATAGTCATATTGATATGAATACATTAATAGTAGGAGATCTTAACACGCCTCTCTCAGTAATAGATCATCTAAGCAGAAAATCAATAAAGAAACAAGACCATTGAATGACACATTGGACCAGATGGACCTCATAGATATATACAGAACATTCCACCCTAAAACGATAGAATACTCATTCTTCTCAAGTGTACATGGAACCTTCTCCAGAATAGACCACATATTGGGTCACAAATCAGGGATCAACCAATACCAAAAGATTGAGATTATTCCCTGCATATTCTCAGATCACAATGTTTTGAAACTGGAGCTCAAACACAAGGAAAAGTTTGGAAGGAACTCAAACACCTGGAAGCTAAAGACCACCTTGCTTAAGAATGCCTGGATCAACCAGGAGATCAAAGAAGAATGTAAACACTTCATGGAAACCAATGAGAATGAAGACACTTCGGTCCAAAACCTATGGGATACAGCAAAGGTGGTCCTAAGGGGGAAATACATAGCCATCCAAGCCTCCCTCAAAAAAAAATGAAAAATCCAGAATACACCAGCTGTCTTTACACCTTAAAGAACTGGAGAATCAACAGCAAATTCAGCCAACTCCACACACAAGAAGGGAAATAATCAAGACTAGAGCAGAGATCAATGAGATAGAAACTAGAGATACAGTAGAACGTATCAATGAAACTAGAAGCTGGTTTTTGAAAGAATCAAGAAGATCAATAAACCATTGGCCACACTAATCCAAAAGAAAAGAGAGAAAGCTCAAATTAATAAAATTATTAATGAAAAGGGAGAGATCACAACTAACACGAAGGAAATGAAAACAATCATCAGAAGTTATTATCAACAGTTATATGCCAATAAGTTAAGCAACCTAGATGAAATGGATGCATTCCTGGAAAACTATAAACTCCCAAAATTGAACCAAGAAGAAACTGACAACCTGAATAGATCAATATCTAGTAACGAGACTGAAGCAGTGATCAAAAACCTCCCAAAAAACAAGAGCCCAAGACCTGACAGATTCCCTGGGGAATTCTACCAAACTTTCAAAGAAGAAATAACACCTCGTATCCTGAAGCTGTTTCAAAAAACTGAAGCAGAAGGGAAACTTCCAGACTCTTTATATGAAGCCAGCATTATCCTGATCCCCAAACCAAGCAAAGACCACACCAAAAAGGAGAATTTCAGACCAATATCACTGATGAATATGGATGCTAAGATTCTCAACAAGATCCTAGCAAACAGGATCCAACAGCACATTAAAAAGATTATCCACCATGACCAGGTGGGATTCATTCCTGGGTTGCAAGGATGGTTAAACATTTGCAAATCAATTAATGTGATAGAACAAATCAATAAGAGAAGAGAGAAGAACCATATGGTCCTCTCAATTGATACAGAAAAATCATCTGACAAAATCCGTTCCTGATTAAAACCTTTGAAGCATAGAGGGAACATTCCTGAACTTCATAAAGTCTATCTATGAAAAACCCACAGCAAATATCATCCTCAATGGGAAAAAGCTCACAGCCTTCCCGTTGAGATCAGGAACACGACAAGGATGCCCACTCTCACCACTCTTGTTCAACATAGTATTAGAAGTCCTAGCAACAGCAATCAGACAACAAAGAGAAATTAAAGGTATTCAGATTGGCAATGAAGAAGTCAAACTCTCTCTCTTTTCACAGATGATACTTTATATGGAAAACCCAAAGACTCCACCCCCAAACTACTAGAACTCATACAGCAATTCAGTAATGTGGCAAGATACAAACTCAATGTACAGAAATCAGTTGCTTTCTTATACACTAACAAAGGAAATACAGAAAGGAAAATTAGAGAACTGATTCCATTTACTATAGCATCAAGAACCATAAGATACCTGGGAATAAACCTAACCAAAGAGGTAAAGGATCTGTACTCGAGGAACTACAGAACACTCATAAAAGAAATTGAAGAAGACACAAAAAGATGGAAGACCATTCCATGCTCAAGGATTGCAAAAATAAACATTGTTAAAATATCTATACTGCCTAGCGCAATCTATACTTTCAATGCCATTCCGATCAAAATTCCATGGGCATTTTTCAAAGAGCTGGAACAAACGATCCTAAAATTTGTATGGAATCAGAAGAGACCCCGAATTGCTAAGGAAATGTTGAAAAAGAAAAACAAAACTGGGGGCATCACGTTGCTTGATTTCAAGCTTTACTACGAAGCTATGATCACCAAGACAGCATGATGCTGGCATAAAAACAGACACATAGACCAGTGGAACAGAGTAGAGAGCCCAGATATGGACCCTCAACTCTATGGTCAAATAATCTTCAACAAAGCAGGAAAAAATATACAGTGGAAAAAAGACAATGTCTTCAATAAAGGGTGCTGAGGAAATTGGAGAGCTATATGTAAAAGAATGAAACTCAACAATTCTCTTACTCCATACACAAAGATAAACTCGAAATGGATAAAAGACCTCAACATGAGGCAGGAATCCATCAAAATCATAGAGGAGAACATAGGCAGTAACCTCTTTGATATCAGCCACAGCAACTTCTTTCAAGATATGTCTCCAAAGGCAAAGGAAACAAAAGCGAAAATGAACTTTTGGGACTTCATCAAGATCAAAAGCTTCTGCCCAGCAAAGGAAACAGTCAACAAAACAAAGAGGCAACCCGCGGAGTGGGAGAAGATATTTGCAAATGACAGTGCAGACAAAAGGCTGATATCCAGGATCTATAAAGAACTCCTCCAACTCAACATGCACAAATAATCATGTCAAAAAATGGGCAGAAGACATGAACAGACCCTTCTCCAATGAAGACATACAAATAAATGGCCACCAGACACATAAAAAAATGTTCATCATCACTAGCCATCAGGGAGATTCAAATCAAAACCACATTGAGATACCACCTTACACCAGTTAGAATGGTCAAAATTAACAAGACAGTAAACAACAAGTGTTGGAGAGGATGTGGAGAAAGGAGAACCTCTTACACTGTTGGTGGGAATGCAAGTTGGTACAGCCACTTTGGAGAACAGTGTGGAGATTCCTGAAGAAATTAAAAATAGAGCTACCCTAAGATGCTGCAATTGCACTACGGAGTATTTCCCCCAAATATACAGATGTAGTGAAAAGAAGGTCCATCTGTACCCCAATGTTCATAGCAGCAATGGCCACAGGTCGCCAAACTGTGGAAAGAACCAAGATGCCCTTCAAAGGATGAATGGATAAGGAAGATGTGGTCCATATACACTATGGAGTATTATGCCTCCATCAGAAAGAATGAATACCCAACTTTTATAGCAACATGGACGGGACTGGAAGAGATTATGCTGAGTGAAATAAGTCAAGCAGAGAGAGTCAATTATCATATGGTTTCACTTATTTATGAAGCATAAGAAATAACATGGAGGACATGGGGAGATGGAGAGAAGGGAGTTGGAGGAAACTGGAGGGGGAGACGAACCATGAGAGACTATGGACTCTGAAAAACAATCTGAGGGTTTTGAAGGGGTGGGGAGTGGGAGGTTGGGTGAGCCTGGTGGTAGGTATTATGGAGAGCATGTATTGCAAGGAACACTGGGTGTGGTATATAAACAATGAATTCTGGTACACTGAAAAGAAATTTAAAAAATTTAAAAATTTTAAAAAATAAAATAAAAATAAAAAATAAATTAAAAAAACCAAAAAAATGATTTGAAATTGTTGGGTTTTGTGGAGACAGTGGAAGTGTTTTGAGAGTTGCAAATCTCTATGCAAAGTAATATAAATAATAATAATAAGTAATCATAAACATATCTTAAGGCACTCTGTGATTGGTCTACATAAGACCCCCCATACACACCTCCTCACTGGCAAAATCTGTCACAGAAATACCCTGCTTTGGTGAGTCTGAGTCTCACAGCCAACTGAGTCCTATAAACAAGTCCCATAATCTCTTCTCCTCCTCAGCACTCCATCATCCCATCCTTGGAACACATTGCAGTATCTTCAGAGCCAGTCATGGATTTAAATTTCAGCTCAGCCACATGTATATCCTTACGCAAAGTATTTACTCCAGAGTTCCTCCTTTTCCCTGAAGGCAGAAGGCAGGCACTGAGGGGCGCCTGGGTGGCTCAGTGGGTTAAAGCCTCTGCCTTCGGCTCAGGTCATGATCCCGGGGTCCTGGGATCGAGCCCCACATCGGGCTCTCTGCCCTGCAGGGAGCCTGCTTCCTCCTCTCTCTCTGCCTGTCTCTCTGCCTAGTTGTGATTTCTGTCTGTTAAATAAATAAAATATTTAAAAAAAAAAAAGAAGGCAGGCACTGAGACAGAAAGACTAGCCATTCACAGAGAGGGCCTAGTCATACCCCGCATGTCTTTCCAAATTCAGCTTAGCCCCAGTTCCTCCTCAGAGGCTTCTCTGCTCCTTCAGCTCTTTTGTATAGTAATTCATGCAAGAGCTTTCTCTTACCTTAACTTTGGAACTCCTTGAGGGAGGGAGCAGACATATGTCTTTCAAATTTCCTGACTGGAGGTGTTTAAGAAATATTTATTGGAAATGGGTTATTTCTACTCTTCAATGAGTGAGCTGCTTCTCATGATCACTTCCAGTGAAGAAGCTGGTTGGTCATGAGCCACTGCAGATACCATGAGAGCTTGAGGTTTAGTTCCATGACAGGGTTCTCCTTACCCACCTACTCCGTCTTAGTTATTCCCTTATGGAAATAAGGCATGGAGAAATGGCCAGCGAATGCCCAGAGAACAGAGCTTTTTCTTAGGGCAAGGCCAACTGCACCTGTAAAGTTTGGATCCTGATGACATATCATCATCAATTAATTTAGTCAGCCTAGATTCATTATTTTGTTCCTTATGACCTAAGGTTGGTGAACACCATTAGCCAATAGAGTCAATGATTTTTTTTCTTTTATATCTTTGTTTAAATTCTAGTTAGTTAACATACAATACAATCCTGGTTTCAGGAGTAGAATTCAGTGACAGATCACTTACATACAACACCCAGTGCTCATCCTAACAAGCGTCCTTTTTTTTTTAATAGTTTTCTTTTAAAGATTTTATTTATTTGAGAGAGAGAGCACAAGCAGGGGGAGGGGCAGTGGGAGAGCCGGAGCCCAATGTGAGGCTTGATCCTAGGATCCTGGAATCGTGACCTGAACTGAAGCAGATGCTTAACTGACTGAGCCACCCAGATGCCCCATAAGTGCCCTTTTTAATACCCATCATCCAACTTCCCCATCTCCCACCCACCTCCCTCCATCAACCCTCAGTCTGTTCTCTGTCCTCAAGGGTTTCTTATGGTTTGTTTCCCTCTCTCTCTTTTCTTTTTTTCCCCCTTCCTATATGTTCACCTGTTTTGTTCCTTAAATTCCACATATGAGTGAAATCATATGGTATTTGTCTTTCTCTGACTTATTTCACTTAGCATAATGCTGTCTAGCTCCAACCACATCATTGCAAATAGCAAGATTTCATTCCTTTTTATGGCCAAGTAATATTCCATTTAATATATAAATATATATTTGTAAATACACACACACACACACACACACACACATATATATATATATATATATATATATATATATATATATATATAAAACATCTTCTTTATTCATTAACCAGTCAATGGTCACTTGGGCTCTTTTCATAGTTTGATATTGAAAAATATTTTAAAGAGAAAATACCTTCATTCAAAAGCATCCCTGTAGACTGTTGTCAATTGATAACTTGTTCACCATAGTTTGCCACTATCATGCCCATCTCTACAGATCCCCTCCTGGAAGCCCTCCTTAGAGGAAGTATACTCAGCCATATGACTTACTTTAGCAAATGTTATATGAATAGAAATGATTGTTCCTATAACCATGAACATAGAATGCAATTTGAAGTTCATTCTTTAAAAACAACAGTAAAGAGTCACCTGGTGACTCAGTCAGTTAAATATCTGACTCTTTTTAAAAATTTTTTTTAATTTTTAATTTTTTTTTCTGACTCTTGATTTCTGTGGGTCATGATCTCAGGGTTGTGAGATGAAGCCCGCATCTGCTTAAGATTCTCTCTTTCTCCCTCTGCCCTCCCTCCCCTACCACCCGCACTCTCTCTCTCTCACACACACACACACACAAAAAGGCAACACTAGGACTGTGTAAACTCAGTAAGCATGAGCTCCTTCCCATCACAACTCCTTCCTTTTCCATTTTATTTCCACTTCCACAGTGGTGGTAGGAAACTACAGGCAATTGTCTACTAGAGTCTTGACTTTTCTCTATAATGAGGACATGAAAAAGTCATACATAGTCCCTACCTTAAGAATAGTCTAGTCTAAGTCCTGTGAGGAAAACACAACATGTGTATGCTTGCTCCCTCATATATTTAAGTAAGTTCCCAGCACCCTAGCAGAATGCTAACAAATAAGATTAAGACATGTTTGGGGGATGAATACAAGTTATTGTTCATCATTTTTCCTGCTCCCCATCCACTCCCACTACCAACCACCCCTTCTCCTATACACACAAAACCACCACCTGCACCTCCATCCAGTTTTCCCTAATACTCAAGGCTGGATTAGAATGCTCTCCTTTGTGTTTCCACAGAACACTCTACTTCCCCCTTCTTCCAACTGTTACTTAGGATTGGCTTTGTTATTTTGTGAATCAGTCTTCCCACTAGATTCTATGGTGCATCAAAGAAGAAACTGTGTCTTCTTTATTGTATTCCTAGAAGTTGGCTCACACCTGATAAAGGGTAGATGTTTACCAACATTTTTGAAAGAATGAATGAATTTGATCAATTCATTCCTTCATAATGACTTTCAGGTTCTCACCACAGTTGATAAATTTGTTACGCCATGTGCCCAAGGCTCTACCCAATAACTTTATAGATTATATTTTTAATTGACAATGATTCTCCATTATGAAATCAGCATGTAATTTACATGTACCTACAATCTTAAAGTACCCAAAGAGCCCCATGGAAATCTAAATGGGCAATCCACAAATTGAATTATCAGCTTCTATTAAGCAGAAGTTGAGTTTCATTAAAACTGGTAAATTATATCCTAGAAATTAATTAATAGCTTGAGGATAACCATGAACTTCATGAAGCTAAAATCTGCCAAAGCCAGGGTATGCTGAGGTATATTCAGGAGAGTTTCCAAATGTATAATGTTATGTTTCCATAATTGCTAACCTGTAATGATCAAAGAATAAGTAAACTAATTTCCTTAAAAAAAAAAAAAGACCAAAATGAACTCAAATTTTATTCATCTTTTGGAAGGATTCCAGAGTTGCCAAAATAGGACTATAATCCTATGAGGTTCCTTTCTAAAATGAGGAAGGATTCTTGTTCTGTTTGTTTTTACATAACAGCTCTATCATTAAACACAGAAGTACTACCTTTCTTTGGTAGGAAAATACCCTTCCATCCCATTCTCCTGTTTGGCTTTAGTGCACTAAAGCCTTTTCTCTTAGGATTAACAAAAAAAGCAAATCACAATTCACAGCCAGAGTTTACCAACCTTCCTTCCTCTTTTCAGCAGCGTTCCCCTTCATACCACCACCCAGCCCCTGCTGATCCTGAGAGGCCCTTGAGAAGGCAGGAAGAAGAGCGTGCTCGCTTACGTTCTGAATTTTAGAAGAATTTCATTTGTTTTAGAGAAGCCAAGCTACCAAAAAATTAAATCAAATAAAGCCTTCTCAAGTCAGCCATTAAACTACACACGAGAAAGGCAAGTGTGAGGCAGGTATTCAGGGAACTATGTGGGTTGTCTCTAGTTCGGAAGTCCTTTCAGTTTGTATCAGGCTGTCTACAGATCATATAGTCCGCATAAGATTTGCTATCCTATTTTATAACTCCTCATCTCTCCTCTCCCATCTGCCAGGGTTGTAGTTCAAATAATCTGATTTTTTTTTTCCTCCCAAAATATCAGGGAATCAATCCATAAAAAGCTTCAAGATTTCAGAGCCACCCAAGTTCCTTCTGGGAAACAACCCACTGACGCTCAGGAAGCTTCCTTCAGCAGTGTCAGGATTCTAGAAAGTCCCTCTCGAGTCAGCTGCTCTCACCTTGCAGCAGGTGGCTACCCCTGGAACACTGGGAAGAGCACAGAGAACTTGCCAACCTGAAATACCACCTCCATCACTTCCCCTTCTCTCCTCTTGTTTTCTCTACCTCTCTGCCGCCTTCCACTTTTCCCCACCCCAACGTTCCCCTACTTCTTCCTCGCCCTCTTCTTCTCATCCAACTCCTTAAAGCACCCTGTGAATGTTGATTGTAATTTTCCCCTCAAGGAAAGATGAGTAATTCACTTCCATGGGATTTGCCTGGAGGAGCCACAGAGCGGTGAAGTTCAAACCTGCCAGCGACGGTATTTCCTCTCTCCCCAACCAAGGCTGGCCACAGAAGAGGAGTATAAGATCTGCCTTTCCTTGGACCACCTGGACCCTCATCCTGGGCCGTCCCCAACAAAGGGCTCTGGATGTGGGACCCGCGTCCGCACCACCAAACCCGTAGGCCAAGCTTATAGCATGGACAGCACTGCCCTCTAGTGTTTGCAACCGGGAGCCCTGAGGGCACCATCCGCTCCAGAATTTTTCTTTTACAGCCTAGGCAAGACCTGAAACACCTCGGAGCTCCGACCCTCGAGTTCTCCTCCGCAGCCACCGCCCGCATTGCACCCCGGCTCACCTTTTCGTCCCTCCCACCCCTTGCGCCGTTCAGTGGCGTCCTGGGTGCCTGCAACCTGCCGGGTGATTCAGTAGACTGCCCCCTGCTCCTGTTCTTGTTCTTGTTCCTGCTCCTGCTCCTGCTCCTCCTCCTCCTCCTCCCAGCTCTCACTCTCGCCTCCTCTTCCAGTCGGGGCGCCCAGACTTCTCAAAGCACAGCGCCACCGGACTGCCCGGTGCGCCCCGCTCCTGGCTCCTTCTCGCGGCAGCCTGGGGGCATCGGCGCGGGCAAAGGACGCTCGAGGGGCCCTCGCCCCTGAGCTCAGCGTGCCCCAGAGCCGGATATTGAGAGAAGCTGTGCTTTGATAAAGCTCAGGAGAGCACCGAGCGTTTTCGGAGTGAGACTTCGGGAACCAGCGGGACGCCCTAGGTCACCCAGTGCGACGAGGCTGCACGCATGGTCCACAAGGTGAGGGGCGCACGCTGCCGGGGACGACCTCGGCTTTCCTGCTCACCCCCTCCTCGGGTGAGGGGCTCAAGCGCTGCTTTAGGGATTTTTGCCCCCTCTGAGGCGCAAAGGCAGCGTGGGGGGGGGGGGGGGATAGACTACGGGGGTCGCCTGGACACTGTGCCTGCCCTTGGACCCTCTTAGTGAGGAACGCATTTCTCGGTCAGACAACCCTCAAATGTGTGAAGCTGAGTGTCGACATTGTGTATAACTGTGGTTTAAGAATTTTATCCTGCTTCCTTGCGAAAGGATTTGAGGCGGCTTAAAGATGAAATGAATGTGGGAGGGCTGCCAGGAGAAAAAAAACTTGAGTGGAAATCACGCGGAGATGGGTGTGCGGCGAGGACCGCTAGAGGACGAGGTGATTTCAAAGCCAACGCTGATTGAAAAACCTTTGATTAGAAAGGATGGTGTGGTTTCTCCAGTCCTCAGAAAATAATGATGTGCTTAGTCCTGATAAAGAAAATACCCAGGTGGGCAGGTGATGGGCTTGACTCATTTTCTTAAATTACAAAATAAACCTGGAAAGTGAGAATTGAGACAGGAAGTTTGGTCTTTAGCTATTTCCACCCAGTACTGCAAGGTGAGAGACTGGCCTCCTGCTTAATGAAGACGAAAGGGCATCCAGGCTAAATGGAAGGGTTTCCTGCTCCTTTCGCAGGATGATACATGGTTTCGCATAGTTAAAATATATATACTTGTGTATTTTTTTTTATTTGGGGGGCTGTGTCCAATTTTGGATTCAACTCAACTCTGCTTGTCCTTGAGTTCGAAGGGTGAGGCAGAGGGTGTCAGCATCCCAGGATGCTTCTTCCTAACCTTCCTCACTGTCCTTCCCTGCCTCCTGCACCAAATCTCTCCGAGCCCAGGAGGGAATAATAGATGGTCAAATAAGTTGGGGCGGGGTGTTTTCCCCAAATATGTGATGTTCACCTACCATTCTTCTTTTACCCCAAACTCCAACAGTTTATGCTCCTATTCTGAACTTGACATTACTCTGGGTCACATTTTTCTATGGTTACACATTTGGATATAATGTGCCTGACCTTAAACACCCAGGATGACCTATGAATCTGAGGTTTCCCTGACTTAACAGTTTGGAGAGCAGGAAGCAGGGGCCTACGTCTTGTTGCCTGAGCAGCCTCTTCCATGGGGAGCATATTGGAAATACCTCTGAAATACATGTTTGAAATACAGAGAGGAAATCATGAGCCAGCCTTTCTGCACTTGCCTGTACACTTGTATTCTTGCTGAATTAAATGAGATGACCCGTCTTCAACAAATAAGTGAGCAGAGGCTTTTGAGGCCCACTAAACAAGTGCAAAAAAAAAAATATGCCTGCCTGCTTTTCTCTTCCCTTCAGAACTTTAGCTCCTAGACCACAGAACGGTGAAAATGAAGCAAGCCTCCCGAGTGGGACTCGGTTCAATTTCTGCACCATGTTTAAAGCAAAGTGTATTGCTTATTTCTGAAATTGCATAGCACCTCCACAATGAACCATTTTGCTGCCTAGAGGTGGGAGAAGTACTTCTGCCCAGATATTTCATCACTAGAGAACTATACAGAGAAACTCATTCAAATCCTGACTCATCATTGTTGATAAAACTTAACTATTATGTCATCATCACCAGATATGGGCTTTTGAAACCCAGGGACCGCTACAGATCTCTATATAAATTGAGACTTGTAATGACAGAGCCGGAAAGGAGCTCGATAGATAATGTAGCCAAAACTCTGGTTCTCGGGGCCTTGGCGAATGCATGCCTAAATATTCCTTTAGATGGTAATTGTTCCTTTCATAAAGATTTCCAGGGATGAAGACTTCACAGGCTATTTTTATATTAAAAAGTGTTCAAATTGACCATTTATATCTATCAGCCGGCAAATTTAAAATTCCACAGGAATCAACCTCACTGACAGTAAACTCAAGTTTACATTTCCTCTTCTGCCCATGGTGACTTTATTTGGGGGCATATTCCTAGGCCAGGAGCTTCTGAGTATCCTCCCAGACACACAGTTCTTTTGGGCACATGTTCATGCATAAGCCACGACCTCCTTTGAAACTCACTCTGATGGCACCTTTGTTAGCCATTTCGGTACCTATTAAAACATTTGCTCCCATTTCTTCTTACTGATGCCTGGTCAGCATCAATTCTGTAAATAAATTTCTTTTCTTTTGAGGTAAATAACCAAGTCAGGATGTCTCAGGGATAGTATTTAGGAAGAAAGAAAATCTAGGACACACAGCATATTCCCATTCCCTGCTGTTTGATGGGATTATTATTGGAGAGCAAAGTGAGATTACCACCAGCAGGACCTTGCCCCAACTGGCTGAAGCTCCTTCCCATCAGCATATTACACCACCACAACCACCACTACCAAGAGTCCAAGGCTTCAAATCAAAAATACATCCCTTTACAGAAAACAGTAGGCCCTGACCATTGGGTGATCTTCTTATGGCTCAAACGTCTGATTCCATAGACCTTGCCTTTATGCACATGCCATTTTTTTCCCATGTGTCTGTGGTCCTTCTTTGAATTTTATTTCTACGCTACCCTTTACAAGTAAAAGATCTAAAGCTAATATTTTAATAGGGGGAGGTCTTTACTCCACTACTATAGGCTTATTTACATGAGAAAATAAGCCTGAAGAGGCTCAAGACGTGAATTTCAACCAAATGGGGATTTGTTGTTCATACCATATGCTGTCAAGGCCATCTCAGGGCATCTTACACTGTACTGTCCTTTTTTCTCCACCTCCCACATTTTTCTACATATGAAATTATATGAATATTAGTTTCAGGAAAACACTGACGATAAGTATGCTCTATGAGCAAGGAGGGAGCAGATGGGTAGACAAGGAAGGAGAAAAGGCAAGCAGATGGGTGAATAGGAGAGAGAAAGGGGGAATGGGGCAGTAGCTCTTTAGAGTGGCTAACTACTCCCTTGTCATTGTGTGGTCCCTACAGCTTGGGGCCCAGGTGAGTGAATTTACCAAAGTCCATCCTCCTCAAAGTGAAAGGACTTTCATCAATAGCCCATCTACTTGTCAAAATTTAGTATCCTTTCTCACTTAATTTTGTGGATTAAGAAACTAAGGACTAGAATTTATAAAGATCATTTGGTCAATTTGGCATACTCCTAGATCACAACGAATTGGTAAAATCCTTGAGAATATTTCTAATACAGTTTGACTCTAATCTTGTTTTTCATTCTTAGTATTCTCTCTCTCTCTCTCCCCCTCCCTCCTTTTTGTCTTGCCCACTGTGGATTACCTGATTACTGTGGTCCTTATTCTAAGAGATTTCAATTCTTTTATGTCATGGTTTTATTCTCCTAAGACGTGACAAATGAAAAATAACCTAGCCAGCAGAAAACTTGTGATAGGTTCATTGTTAGAGCTCTCTCCTGTTGGTCAGTTCTCAACACATGCAGTTGTAGGATTAGGAAAACAAAATCCTTTAGAAAAAGCTATAAAACCTAATTCTTCTACATCTGGATCATTTTAAAGTACAAGTTGTAATAGGAGTGAGCATCTCAAGATTCTAGTTATCAGGACAGACCAGATGGAAGGTCTTTATGAAATCTGGCATGAGAAAGAAAGCATTTTTATAGCAAGAAGGTAATATTTTGAAAAACAGGAACCAATAGAAGCAGCAGCTTACAGTTCTAAAACTCTCAGATCCTTCTAATGACCCCATCTACCTACAGTGCTCAAATAAAGTAAAACCAGACCCCATAAAATGTCTTTCCTTAGCTGCAGCTGTTCTTTATCCCTTTATCAAATAATGGGTATGTGGTGATATTTCCAAGGGATCTCATTTAAACATTAAAGTATGAGTTTTGTTGGGACAGCTTGCCCAAGAAAGTCACATTTGTGTCAAGACTTGTATTCTTGGGAATTGAAGACAAGTCAGAGTGTCTTTGGGGAATAAACTCCACCAAATGGATAATGAAATTTATAGGCCATACCGCTCAAAAAGTGACTTCAGCAACACTACCCTAATAATGACCAGAGTTACCATAGGTTCATTCATCTGCACTGGTGGGAGGGAAAAGGAGGAAGGAGCTAACATATGTTGAGTGTCTGCTATGCTTCAGGAACTGTGCCAAGAACTTCATGTACATTCTTATATTTCATCCTCACAAAAGCCCTGTAGGGTAAGTGTTATCAGCCCCACAATTATCACCCCACATTCATTCATTAAAAACCTGTATTTATCACTCAACCACCTGCCCTGCTGTCCCTTTCAGGGAGAGGCAAAACATTCAGATTAAGTGAAGTCAACATACACGAGGAGAATACCTAGAGAAGTTTGAGAAATGTGCTTGCAATTGAGGGGATCCTATGAATTTGGACTTTACCTTATAGGCCCAAGGGAATAATTACAGGATTTGTAAATGTATTTATTAAGACTAATGATCATACAGGGAGACATGCAAATCATAGTTGTTACTTTTCTCTAAGTGAACATACTCATGTCACTAACCACCACCAAGATAAGAAATGGAACATTGCCACAGCACAAGCTCCTTTTGTGTCTCTACCCAGTCATGACTTCACCCTCCCTAAATGTACCTCCCTGCATTCCAACATCACAGATTATTTTGAGATTTAATTTGTAGAATGATATCTTTTATGATTTGGTTCGTGTTATATTCATGAGACTTGTTCATGTGGATGGTTATGCTAGTAATCCGTTCACTCATTGCTGTTGTTGTACAGGACTGTGTTTATGAATGTGCCACAAGAAAATGATCCATTCTCCCATGGATGGACATTTGGGTTGTTGCCAGTTTTTTGCTATGATAATGCTTTATTAGGGTAATTTAAGCTGTTGACCAAAATAATCATGTTGGTGTTATCAAGACCTCCCTCTCACCACACTATGGAGTGGGAGAGAGTAAGTGTGAAAGAAGCAGTTATTGGAAGAGCCCAAGTCAAGGTAGTAGCAGTAGACATGGAGAGAGTGAAACAAGAACAGGATGAGTTAAGGCTACCGTGGAAAAAGGAAATGATAAGATGCAGATATTAGATAGAAACAGATCTGTGTTTGAAAGAAGCACTTTGTTTCTCCCATGGCTCCCACCATTGCCCCTTTCTCCTGCGAAAGCACCCCTCACACCCCAAACTGTAATGGTTAGTCACCTAAAAAGAAACGTGAACTGCTTCATGTTTCCTGAACTGTTGACCTATGAATCATTTGCTTTCCCTTCAATTTGTCTCACAATTACCAAAAAAGAAGGAGATGGTAATGAATCAGCTAAAACTTTGGCTTACATTTTAGTGTACAAGACAGAATTCTGGACAAGAGAATGGAAATAAACAAAATAGAATGCAGACAGCCTAGTCTTCTTCTGGTTGGTTCAAGAGGACAGATCTAATTAACAACACGTGCAGAGAAGGAGATTCCAGCTCTTGGTGGAAGAGCTGTCTAACACTATCTGAAACACAGACTGTGTGGGGGGATGCCCTCTGCAGCCCTGGGAAGTACAGCATGCCTGGGGACATGTCCCAGGTGGGTTCTCCAGGCTCTAAGAGAAACATAGTCTAAGATGAGGTTTATTGTGCTTGATGTTGATTAGGAAATGCCCTTGAGAACCACGCTGAATGGGTGGAAGGAAACAGGGGTGGACTGAGGGAGAAACTGAGCTGCAGAGTTGGTCCAACCATAGCCTCAGCCAACCTTGTGGGGAGTCTGAGCTACAATGATCCATCAAAGTTGTCCCAAGCTAGACCAAAAGGGTCGGACTTTCCAACCCCTTCCTCCCTCAGGCGCTGATTGTGAGCTGCCCCAAGAAGAGCAGTGTCTTAGGAGAGACAGCTCTCTACAGCCAAGGACATCCTAGAAGGGTCGGACAGCTGAGGGCTATCCTGACCCAATCTCAGCAGCTGGCTATAAGCTCCTTCTTAAAAGAGGGATCTGGGCAGTATGTATCTGTGTCCATCTCAGGACATTTGTTTATTTGGACTTCAACTACAGGGGATTAAATTAGATAACCTTCCAGGTGCTGCCCAACTCTGAGATCTGCATGTACTTATTTCATATATCCAGGTTTCCAAGTCACTATGGAGTTTACAGACTGTTGTGAATAATTTGCCATTTCACCTTTAGTCTTTCCTCCCTCCCATTTCAGCAAGTAAATATATCACTTGAACCACTGAAAGTGGATGGAAGGCAAGAATTCCTATAAACATATGAGGTCCCTTGATGCAGAATTTCTCATGAGAAGGTAGAGAGGGTATCCTGCCAACTGTCTTCGGAAGGAGCTTTTTAAATAATCATAAAGGGTCTGTGTGTGTGTGCATGTGTGTGTTTAACACTTGAAACAGACTTTGACTTTGCCATAACTGCTCCTTTTATGATTGGACCTGCATGACATCTTAAATATAACAGAAAAACTGCTCATAGAAAAACCTCTCCTTCGTATCTCTGTGTAGTACCCCACAAAGGGATTTTGTGCCGTACATTTTTGACAGGAGGCTGGCTGAAACTTGGCAGCTTGAAGAACCTCTCCGAGCAGATTCTACTGGGGAGACTCCTGCTCTCACATCCGACACAGCAGCTCCTGAGCTGGGGATACTGCCTCTGACCTAATGATTCACCATCTTTGCCTTCAGTGCTGGGGCTGCTGCTCCCCGCTTAACCACAATTGTATTTAGTGAATGACTACCGAGAGCCACTCCACAAAATTTCTATGGCCCAGAGAGGGCAAAATTATGCTGTTTTCGGCATCCATCCCAGTTCCATTCCTGGGTGCTATTTTGTTTTTTCTCCCACAGTTTGGTCCCCTTTCAGAAATAGTTTTTTTTCTGCAAAAGCATGATTATAAAAGAAACATAAAACATCACTAGTGTTTTTTGGCTTTCATTGTATTGATATTGTGTAAGTGTTCTTTAATTCTCCAGTTTGCTTCTGTTGATTTTAATATTATGATCTCCCTTCACTTTGTCCTAATCACCTAAAGTAACTTCTTTGCTCTGTGCCTCAGTTGTCCCGTCTTTATTTTTTTAAAGACTTGTTTTCCTTTTTTTTTAAGATTTTATTTATTTATTTGACAGATCACAAGTAGGCAGAGAGGCAGGCAGAGAGAGAGAGGAGGAAACAGGCTCCCCGCTGAGCAGAGAGCCTGATGTGGGGCTCGATCCCAGGACCCTGGGATCATGACCCAAGCCGAAGGCAGAGGCTTTAACCCACTGAGACACCCAGGCTTTTAAAGATGTCATGCACATCTTTAAAATGTGCATGACAATTCCTGCCTTAGAGATCTATAGTGAGGAGTAAAGAAATGTGCTACATAGCCATGAAGAAATGATAGGTATTATTACAATTATCATTATCATTCCTGTGTGTGGTGTTGTACAAATAATTCTGACCTGAACTGAGGTGAAGAATATTGTCCTGGCCTTGGAGAAAATAGAGATGGGTCCAGACAAAGTTCCATTGCCCTGAACCCTGTTGGCAAGAATTTTTTCTCTTTTATTTACTAAACATTGCCTCAGGTCAGATATATCCTCAAGCCCCAGAGAATGCTTTTGCTGGAGCACCTGTGTGGCTCAGGTGGTTAAGTGTCTGCCTTTGGCTCAAGATCAAGCCCCAGACCAGGCTCCCTGCTCAATGGGGAGCCTGCTTCTCCCTCTCCAGCTCCCTAGTGCTTGTGTTCCCTCTTTTGCTATCTCTCTCTGTCATAAATAAACTGTTTTTTTTAATATTTTTAAAATTAAAAAAAAAAGAATGCCTTTGCATGCTACTTTCTCCAACCACTGAATCTCCACACCCTGAATCCACTCACAAATCCCTTCTTTATATGCAGGACAAGAGACTAGTCCTAGGATGTGACTCTGGAGTTCCATTTGCAATAGTTCTGCATCTAGAAAGTCATGATTCGAGCTTTCTATAATGGTGCCTCTCAAAGCTTAGTGTGCGGAAGAATCGCATGGAAAGCATGTTAAACCTCATGTTCATGGTCCCCACCTGCAAAGCTACTAATCAACAGGGCAGGGTGAGGCCAAGAATTTAAATTTTTCACAAAATCCCAGGGGATGGTGATGGTGGTCATCTGCAAACCACACTTTGCATAGCAGAAGATCTATGGGAGTCAGCAGGACACACAAAATTAATGTTTTTGTTACAGCCAGAGAAACAGAAAAATATGTAAAGGAACTTACTATCAAAGAAATCCAGACCTGACTAGAGACATGTAATCTTTGAGCAAGAAAACATGTTTTTGTCATGTTGCAAGTATTTTATGACCAGAGTCCTCTTTATGGGGGAGACAAACTGCCTTTAAAAATAGGAGCAAGAATATCACATTGACCACGTGATGACCATCTCAAAAGGAACCAAAGTTTACAAAATTCAATATATAATCATAATTTTTAAAAAACTGGTAAACTAGTAAACTAGGAATAGAAATAAAATTCTTAGTTAACTAGAAATAGAAAGGAACAGCTTTTTACATTAAGAACATTTTTCTCGGGGCATCTGGGTGACTCAGTGGGTTAAGCCTCTGCCTCGGCTCAGGTCATGATCTCAGGGTTCTGAGGTCGAGCCCCACATCTGGGTCTCTGCTCGGCGGGGAGCCTGCTTCCCCCTCTCTCTCTTCCTGTCTCTCTGCCTACTTGTGATCTCTATCTGTCTAATAAATAAAATCTTTAAAAAAAATAACATCTTTCTCAAACAATAGCCAACATCATGCTTATTAATAAAACCCTATACAGATAAGACACCATTATTTAGCACTCCTCTGAGCATTCTAATCAATACAATAGAAAGAAAAGAAAAGAAGTGACATAAATTTATAAATACTGATCCTACAGTAGCTATCTTTTACTTACAGATGATATGATTATCAACTAGGAAAACATAAGTGAATAAATGAAAATGCCATTAAAGAGTATGTGGAAATTCAATAAGATGTCTAGCTATAAAATACACAAAAGCCAATCAGGTTGCCTGATTAGCAGCAATATAATTGTAGGGATCTGTACTAAGCCTGCAAATCACTGGACAGAAAACAGACCTAAGAAATGTAAAAAGATTCTGTCAGCTGTCAGAGTCCAAGAAAAATAAGAATTGAAAGCCCACCTCATCTGAAGAAGATGGAGAAAGAGGACCCTGCAGGAAAGGACTCCACATTCCAACTCATCCCTATGAATTCTGTAATATTTATTCCTCCCCGTTTCCGACAACACAGTGGGGTGATATAATTAACTCTATCCTGTATTACTGTAAGTGAACAAGAGTAGTATACTTTAAACTTAAGTAGCTTACATCTTAAAACTTGATTACAGTACAAATTTTAACGTTGAACTCTGTCCTACTCAAGGAAATCTTTGTCACCTGCATGAGAAGGTGGCCTTTAGTAAACCATGAATCTCTCCAGAAGTATTGTCCAGCACAATTTAAGTAAACATTCAGGGAAAGAAGAAGGATTTCCTTTTTCATTATGTTTTCATGTGATCATTCTGTCCCTCTGAACCTAATTCAGTTCCTTACACAGATGCTTTTAAAAAATCAAGTATTAAATGTGATATTTAATTAGTAATTAGCAATTTTGCAAATAAATGAACAAGATACACTCACATTGGCTAGCATATTTTTTAGCATATTTCATTTCAAAGATTGTAAACTAGTAAAACAATGTCATCTCCTGACCCTTTCTGTGACATGATAGAGCCTGTTTCTAAGGCCATCTGAGGGCTTAATTTATGCCCAAGGCATTGGCAGACCAAAACGTACTTACCCTAGGATTTGGTCATGCATATATAAATGGAGCACTTTACAAGAAGGGTTGAAAAATGACGTTAGAGGAAACCAAAGTCTCAAAGTTCACAAGATCTGATTAGGTTTTCAGCTTGGTAGCACAGGCAGTACTCCTGCGATGCAGACGGGAGCAATTTTCTCCAGCACATCCATGGCAATTTATGCCTTCATACTAAAAAGGTATGTCAGGTCCCACTGACTTCTGGATAATCTCTCACATCGCCTTAAGTGTACTAAGTGCTTCTTTCACAGACACACATAGCACTGATGTGCACTTAGTTAACAGCTGATGGTTCTGTAATATTGTTATTACGCAACACACATTACTGTTATAATATAAAACGTGTAGTTGCAGCATATGGTCTGTCTGTTTCATAAAAAAGGAGCATGAATCTAAGGGAGAAAGCACAGAGCAGAGACTGAGACTCTGAAGGGCCAGGTGAACATCCCTGCTTCCGGGCTGTGTGAGCTCTATGGTTTGTCGTCACCACAATAAGACAGTAACACCTGCGCTACCTCCCTAGACCCCTTTTAGGAAGGTTCCTCAAATCAAGTGTGCTGTTGGAATCTGTCCTTCACGTCATCCCTGTGTTAAGTCAAACCACATCTTGTCTTCCTCCTAGGAGGCAATTCAGCACAGGGCTCAAGCTCTGCTGTCCAGTGAGCCAGGAGCTCTGCCACTTGCTAACTATTTGCTTGTGGGAAAATTACTTCACCTCTCTAAACCCTGATTTCCTCATTTGCTAGACATGGCTGGCATGACAGTACTACCTCATAGAGCTATTGTGAGAATTTAAAATGTGTGTTAGTTACCTGTTGCTGCACAGATTACCCCAAAACCTAATGGCTTAAAACAAAAGTCTGATTTTTCCACAGTTTATGTGAACCGGGAATCTGGGCATGGCTTAGCTGGCTCCACTGGCTCAGGTTTCTTACAAAGCTGCAATCAAAGTGTCAAGCAGGAGTGCAAACATCTCGAGACTCAACTGGGGGAAGATATGCTTCCAAACTCATTCATGTAGCTGTTGACAAGCCTCAGATCCTAGTTGGCTGTTACCTGGAGACTTCAGTTCATTGCTACATGGATCGCTCTACAGGGCTATTCACAGAGCTTGATTCTCCCAGATGTTCCAGCTTGCTTTCTCCAGAGCAAGGGCTGAGAGCGAGAGATTCCAAAACAGAAGGCACAGCGTTTTTGTAACAGCCTCAGAGGCAACATCCCATCACTTCTGCAGTATTTCATTCATTAGAGGGAAGTCACTAGTGCCAACCCATACTCACAGGGAAGGAGTTACACAAAGGCAGGACGTACCAGGAGGAACAAATCACTGAAAGCCACCTTAAAGCTGTCTACCACAAAACGACAGTATACTAAAAGCTGTTTGATAAGGATTCAACTCACTATCAGTGGCTATTACTACCTCAGTACTGTTCTTAGACTGAAATTAGATAATCTATGTAAAAGAAATTTGTAAAATGAAAAATCAAAACAAAAATCAAGATTTCATTAGGTTTTTCTTAGTTTTTGTTTAAATTCTAGTTAGTTAACATAGAGTGTAATATTAGTTTCAGTTATGCAATATAGCGATTTAACACCCATACCACACCTGGTGCTCATCACAAGTGTGCTCCTTAATCCCCATCATCTATTTCACCCATCCCCTCACCCACCTCCCCTCTGGTAACCATCAGTTTGTTCTCTATAGCTAAGACTTTGTTTCTTGGTTTCTCTCTTTCTCTCTCTCTCTTTTCCCTTTGCTTCTTTGTTTTGTTTCTTAAATTCCACATATGAATAAAATCATATGGTATTTGTCTTTCTTTGACTGACTTATTTCGCTTAGCATAATACACTCTAGCTCCATCTATGTTGTTGCAAATGGCAAGATTTCATTCTTTTTTATGGCTGAGTTGTGTGTGTGTGTGTGTGCGCGCGCGCATGCGCACGCGCGCGCCAGCCACATCTTTTTTGTTCATTCATTAGTTGATGGACACTTAGCCTGTTTCCATAATTTGGCTATTGTAGGTAATGCTGCTATAAACATTGGGGTACATGTGTACATGTGCCCCTTAGAATCTGTATTTTTGTATTCTTTGGGTAAATACCTAATAGTGCAATTGCTGGATCAAGGGTAGTTCTATATTTAACTTTTTGAGGAATCTCCATACTGTTTTCCACAATGACTACACCAGTTGCATTCTCACCAACAGTGCAAGAGGGGTCCTTTTTCTTCACATCTTTGCCAACACCTGTTGTTTGTTTCTTGTGTTCTTGATTTTAGTCATTCTGACAGGTGTGAGGTGATATCTCATTGTAGTTTTGATTTGCATTTCCCTGATGATGAGTGATGTTGAGCATCTTTTCATGTGTCTGATGGCCATCTGGGTGTCTTCTTTGGAGACATGATTGTTCATGTTTTCTGCCTATTTTTAATTGCATTGTTTTGGAGTTTTGAGTTGTATAAGTTCTTTATATATTTTGGATACTAACCCTTTATCAGATATGCCATTTGCAGATATCTTCTCCCATTTTGTATGTTGTTTTTTAGTTTTGTTGACTATCTCCTTTGCACACAGAAACTTTTTATTTAGATGTAACAGAAAGAGAAATTAAGGAATCAGTCTCATCTACAATTCCAATTAGAATTAAAAACAATGAGAAACCTAGGAATAGGGATGTCTGGGTCGTGGTTGCGTAAGTGTCTACCTTTGGCTCAGGTCATGACCCAAGGTCCCGGGATGGAGTCCCACAATTGGCTCCTTGCTCAGCAGGGAGCCTGCTTTTCCCTCTGCCTTCCACTCTCCCTGCTTGTGCTCTCTCTCTAACAAATAAATAAATAAATAAAATCTTTAAAAAAAAAAAAGATAGCTAGGAATAAACCTAACCAAAGAAGTGAAAGACCTATACTTTGAAAACTATAAAACATTGATGAAAGAAATTGAAGGGGCGCCTGGGTGGCTCAGTCAGTTAAAGCCTCTGCCTTCAGCTCGGGTCATGATCCCAGGGTTCTGGGATCGAGCCCCGCAACTGGCTTTCTACTCAGCAGAGAGCCTGCTTCCCCCCCTCTCTCTCTGCCTGCCTCTCTGCCTGCTTGTGATCTCTGTTTGTCAAATAAATAAATAAAATCTTAAAAGAAAAAAAATTTTTAAAAAGATAGATTGAAGATGACACAAAGGAATGGAAAAAACATTCCATGCTCATGGGTTGGAAGAACAAATATTGTTAAAATGTCCATACTACCCAAAGCAATCTACACATTTAATGCAATCTCTATCAAAATACAGATAGTATTTTTCACAGAACTAGAACAAAATCTATCTATGAAAGACCCACAGCAAATATCATCCTCAATGGGAAAAAGCTTGCAGCCTTCCCGTTGAGATCAGGAACACGACAAGGATGCCCACTCTCACCACTCTTGTTCAACATAGTATCAGAAGTCCTAGCAACGGCAATCAGACAACAAAGAGAAATAAAAGGTATCCAAATTGGCAAGGAAGAAGTCAAACTCTCTCTCTTCGCAGACGACATGATTCTTTATATGGAAAACCCCAAAGACTCCACCCCCAAACTACTAGATCTCATACAGCAATTCAGTAACGTGGCAGGATACAAAATCAATGTACAGAAATCAGTGGCTTTCTTATACACTAACAATGAAAATACAGAAAGGGAAATTAGAGAATTGATTCCATTTACTATAGCACCAAGAACCATAAGATACCTGGGAATAAACCTAACCAAAGAAGCAAAGGACCTGTACTCGAGGAACTACAGAACACTCATGAAAGAAATTGAAGAAGACACAAAAAGATGGAAGACCTTTCCATGCTCTTGGATCAGAAGAATAAACATTGTTAAAATGTCTATACTGCCTAGAGCAATCTATACTTTTAATGCCATTCCGATCAAAATTCCACCGGTATTTTTCAAAGAGCTGGAGCAAGTAATCCTAAAATTTGTATGGAATCAGAAGAGACCCCGAATTGCTAAGGAAATGTTGAAAAACAAAAGCAAAACTGGCGGCATCACGTTACCCGATTTCAAGCTTTACTACAAAGCTGTGATCACCAAAACAGCGTGGTACTGGCATAAAAACAGACACATAGACCAGTGGAACAGAGTGGAGAGCCCAGATATGGACCCTCAACTCGATGGTCAAATAATCTTTGACAAAACAGGAAAAAATATATAATGGAAAAAAGACAGTCTCTTCAATAAATGATGCTGGGAAAACTGGACAGCTATATGTAGAAAGATGAAATTCGACCATTCTCTTACACCGTACACAAAGATAAACTCGAAATGGATAAAAGACCTCAACGTGAGACAGGAATCCATCAGAATCCTAGAGGAGAACATAGGCAGTAACCTCTTTGATATCAGCCACAGCAACTTCTTTCAAGATATGTCTCCAAAGACCAAGGAAACAAACGCGAAAATAATACTAAAATTTATATGGAATCACAAAAGACCCCAAATAGCCAAAGCAACCTTGAAAAAGAAAAGCAAAGCTGGAGACATCACAATTTCAGGCCTGTAATCATCAAGACGGTATGGTATTGGCTTGAATTTTCTGCTATTATATCATGTGCTGTAGAATTGGGCACACATGTGTAAATATTCTTCTAGTATATAATCAAGCTTTATAGTGATTGAAGAAAGAACTCACAAAACAGCCTTTTGAAGTAGTCAAATACAACCAACTCTTGATTACCTAAAAGAGTGTTTTATGTTTGATTCTTATGTTAGCTACATTTCATCTCTCACTGTACAGTGACACAAATTAAACAGGTACAAAATACATAAAGGTTCATTCAACTCACTTGAAGAGGTCATTTTTCCTTTGCTTAAAAATATCTCCATATTTTCATTGTAGAAAATATGGAGATAGAGAAAAGTATAGGGAAGAGAATTTAAACTCTTCTGTTCCCACCAGCAAGAGATTGCCACTATTGATTTCTGCCTCACTGCTTTTCCCTTATATAGATAGAATTTTTTAAAATAAAATTAGAAACATACTATGTATTTTTTGACTTCTACATTTTTCCAATTAACATTATATCTTTAATATTTTCACATATAATTAAATATTCTTAGGAAACATCACTTCTAGTAAGTATATAAGATTCTACTGTATGGATATTCCAGAGATTTTACCAATCATCACTACTGGATTTTTGCGTTATCAGCAGGGGTTTTTTTAATACTATAAATTATAATGTAAACAAAATCTTGTTCTTTATGATTCTGGTTATTTTAGTAAAATTTCTATAGCAAAAGAGTTCTTAAAGTCATTAGAAGGAAATAAGGTTTGGTAATTTAAATGTGGATAGGATCTATGTATACCCCATGGCTTTTCTTACCCCTCCCTGCCCTCTCTCCTTTGGCAGAAATTTAGATGCTTTATTTCTGGAAATGGTCAAAGCAACAGTCTAATTGGGGTAGCCATCTGTCATATTTTTGCCCACCCAGCATCCATCCCCGTCCTCTGGTAGTGGAGGCCTGATTTTCCCTGAGGAATCATACCTCTTCATTCTCAGTTCATACGGATGATGGCATATTGAATGTATGCTTTGCTCCACATGTGACCTAGACCAATCACAATATCTTGCTATCCAGGCCACTGTGATTTGTTCAGGAGTAGCCCATGATCCAGAACAGGCCAGTCAGTCAGTGAAACTCAGTTTGGACAGTTTTTTTGTTTGTTTGTTTTTTGTTTGTTTGGTTGGTTTGGTTTTTTTTTTTATTTCTTTTTTTTTTTTAAAGATTTTATTTATTTATTTGACAGACAGAGATCTCAAGTAGGCAGAGAGGCAGGCAGAGAGAGAGGAGGAAGCAGGCTCCCCGCTGAGCAGAGAGCCGGATGCGCGGCTCAATCCCAGGACCCTGGGATCATGACCCCAGTTGAAGGCAGAGGCTTTAACCCACTGAGCCACCCAGGTGCCCCTCAGTTTGGACGTTTATTGGTACCATCAAGGCAATCTGTCTGTACTGGCTTTGGAAATTTGAGGATCTATGCCTGGAACTGCTGAGACCCAATTTAATGAGAGAAACTCCCAAGGATTAAAACCGTACACAGAGGAAAGAAGAAATGGAATGAGATTCTCAATTTCTACTGTTTGGATTTCTGCATCCACCTGTGCCTGACCTCCTGCGGACAATGGAGTTTCATGAGCAAATACATTCCTGTTTTTGCATAAGCCAGTTTAAATGGATTTCTGTTATACGACTTTGAAAGGATCTTCACTAATCCAGAGATCTTACACTCTCTATTGATGAAGATGAGTTTTATTTAAGATAGTGTAACTACATACTTTATAACTTTTTGAATTGTGACTAAGGCAAATTCTGGAACTGAACCCGAGTTCCATTGCTCACTATGTAGCTAAGGGAAAGTTACAAGACCTTTCCCCACCTCAGTTTCCCTACCTTATCCCCCAAAGAGAAGAATGCTAATACTTACCTAGGAGGGACCTTGACATACTATACGTTGATATGTAAAATAAGTTGATATGTAAAAGAGCTTAGAACAGTGCCCGACACCTCATAAGTACTATGTAAGTGTGTGCCTGCTGCTGCTGCTGTTTTTGTGTTTTTTGCTGGGGTTTTTTTTTTTTTTTTTGTAGGTGGAAAGTGAAACGCAGAAGAATAAATTTCACTCATGCAGAGATTTATCCGAAAGTTTATATTCAAACTTAAATCCTCTCTCGTCTCTGCTTGGTGTGCCTTCTCAAAAGATGGTGTGGTTAACATCATCATCTTTGTGACAGAGATATAAGCATTAAGATTTGAGAGGGTTTCTGTCCACATATTTGAATATTTCTGTGAAAAGCATTTGAGAGAGGTCTGAAGCCCACAAAATAGGTGTAGGTTACAGCAGTGACCAGACCCTGTTGGTGGGACTATAGGTTATTACAACTTGTAACTGAATGGCTTTTATTATAATAAATTCAATTACATTTATTGTTAAAGTTAGTGATTTAATTTTAAAGTTATAATGCATTTTATTGTAATTTCTATTTAACAAATGACTGAAAAAGAAATAGTTGGTACCTCTTTCAGGTTTTTTTTTTATTTTTTAAATAAAATATACCTTCCCACTAAACCAATTGCTCTTGTAAAATGCTTGAGTCATTTGGCTCTCAGTTAGTAGGTTCCCATTACCTTCTGAGTGCTGGGTGGACATGTTTGCTGGAGGAGGCAGCTGGTCTTTCCTAAATGTAAATCAGATTTCATCATGTCTGGCTTGGAGAGAACATGGCATATGGCAAATGAATACACAGCTGCCTGGTGAATTTTTCCACCAAGAATTGGTCTAATACTTAAATACAGAGTGAATAAAACATTTTCTAAATAAGAATATTGTGTTCAGGGGTGCCTGGGTGGCTCAGTCAGTTAAGCATCTGACTCTTGGTTTTGGCTCAGGTCATGATCTCAGGGTTCCACACTCAGTGTGGGATCTGCTTGTGAGTCTCTCCCTCTCCCTCCTCTCTTGCTCCTCCCCAACTCGAGTGGGTGTTGGGTACTCTCTTTAGTTGTCTACATTCATCAAGCTCACCTGAAAATCACTTCTCAGTCCTTAATTTTATACTTCCCCAACAGAACTTTTGGAGTATTTGTGTTTTTCTTTTCATGAAGTCCTCTTTTTTTTTTTTTTTAAGATTTTATTTATTTATTTGACACAGAGAGAGATCACAAGCAGACAGAGAGGCAGGCAGAGAGAGAGAGGAGGAAGCAGGTTCCCTGCTGAGCAGAGAGCCCGATGCGGGACTCGATCCCAGGACCCTGAGATCATGACCTGAGCCGAAGGCAGCGGCTTAACCCACTGAGCCACCCAGGCGCCCCTCATGAAGTCCTCTTAAGTTTTTTTGCTTAGACTCCAAAGTAGGAAATTAAATTTAAATAATATTGCTTTCAAACTAGACTTCTGAAAGCTTCCATACATCATCATTAAATCCAAATTGGTATTTTTTCCCTTAAAAGACGCAACTTTTAAAACCAGGGCCATTTCCTACGTGAATATAACTATATTGATTTATGAACTCCAGGAAGAATTACCACTAGGGAAAAAGACAGACTAGGGAAGCATTGGCTGTTAAGCAGAGAAAAACATTTTAAACTGATAGTTAATGTTCCTCTTACAACATGTCTTTGTGCTGGTATTTATACTCATTTTCCAAAAGCGAATTGAAGATTGATGAAGAATATATTCAAAACTCAAATCACTAAAAGAAAAAAACAATAGATATGTCTATTTAAATATACCCTGGGAAATTGAAAAATGTTTTTCTAATAATAATATAAATGGGATAATGCAAATAGTATCACCTGAGTTTGAAGTAGCACACAATATTTTTGGCTCCCAGATTGATGACTGTCATAAGTAACAGAAAATAAAATAAAAACTATATATAGCCAGACATTGGCAAATATCCTCTCATACAATTTTAAAGAAATTACGAATAACTGCCCCTTTATTGATGTGAATTTTCCTTAGTTGATGCTCTCTTGATTACCAGTAACAGATTCCCCCTTCAAATTAGCTTAATCATGATGGGAATTTATTAGAAGACACAAGGATATTTGATGGGAATCCAAGAGCCAGAACTAGCTGCTAGGAAGTTATCAGGAACCTGGGACTCAGTATGTATGTGTTTTCCTCGAACCCCCTTCCCCTTTTCCCTGTCCTAAGCTGGATTTGTCTTTCAGTGCATCTACAAGCATGTAGCCAAATGAAGGTGTTCCACAGCAACTTAGTTTAGATGTCCAGGTTGAAATAATCCAGAAAGAAGACCACTAAGTGTCTCTTACTTGAAGGTCCAAATTTTTAGAAGAGACTGACTGGTCCAGCCATAACTAGGTGTCTACCTACCCCTGGCCCAATCAATGATAGCTGAGGGTAAGTTTATGGAATGTAAACATGATTGCTGAGAATCTAAACCTAGCAGGAGGGGAATAGTATGCAGAAAAAATGAGGATATGGGTTATAGATATACTCCCCCAAAAGTTGCAAAAGTTGTCTCTCTATTCTTCCTTTGGCTGACACATACACACACACACACACACACACACACACACACACACACACGCACACATGCACACACACACACAAATATACCTATCTGTATTCCTCTTCATTTAGAAGTATCCCTGCCATACGTGATTTAACTATCTTACATTGAACTATGCTCTTATCCACCTTCTTCTGATAGGGAGATAATCCAGTTAGACATATCTAACAACTGAGACCAAAAATGTAATCATTAGGCCCCTATCTTCATAGTGAATGATTTCCAGATTTGTCCATTTTACTTCTAGGTCAGACTCAATTTTGTTCAGACAATGTTCTTTTCCATTCTGCAATGCAATGCTTAACTGGCAAAATTAGAAAGCTATCAGAACCACAAATGCTCCCACATAGAAAAAGATGCAAGAAGCAAGAACAGTCACTGTGACACCACATATTGGTTGTCAGACCACAAACTATATTGCATCCCACAGGACAAGGATTACAAGGTAAAGGGTAGGATAAACACATTTTGTGGGCATCCATTGGTGTTGGGCTTGGTTCTTTTCTTAATCAACTGCTTTACTACCTCATAATGCAAATGAAAGAATTCTTTGAGTATGCCACTCTGAGTGACTCAGCCAATGAGTTCCACATTCTTTCTATAGCTTTGTTAATTATAGCCTTCTCTATTGATACAATTTCTCTTTTAGTGAAGATTCTTTAGATTACAAGTACAAATATACACAGATACAAAGCCACACACTTCAAGTTAGCTTAAGGAAAATTTAAGTTAGAAGTTTACTGGCAGGGTACAGAGATGTATCAGTTAGATTTTACTGAGTACAAATGACCCCAAAACTAAATGACATAAAACAACACCCTTTATTTAACTCAACCTCAAAAACTGGCTGGATAGTTTTTGTGGCCTCAGCTGGTCTCTGCTGAGATGACTCATGCATGGGTACACAACTGGCAGGTCATTCACAATTCTATCTAGTATGTTTCACCTTTCTGGGGGTTGGCAGGCTATCAGCCATTGCAAAAGAATCAGGTGGACCATGTAGTTCTCAATATCCAGGAAACTAGATGAGGTGTCTTCACATGGTGGTCACAGGATTCCTAAAAGAGCAATGGAGGAAACTGCAAAGCTCTTGAGACCCAGACTGAAAATTCACACAATTCTATTTCTGCCGTGTTCTGTTGGTCAAAGTAATTCATAAAGTCATCCTAGACTCAAGGAGTGAAGAAACAGATTCACCTCTTGATGGGAGCTGCAAAATATTATGGACATTTTTTCAATCTTCAGTGAGTGATATTTCAAGCAAGTCAAAGATAATATGTATAGCCAAACATCACTGGAACTGGGAACTGTAAATCCCCCAGAGCCTAGGAGATTTCAGTTTTTTGCCAGGCTGTCTGTCTCTTAGCATATAGTCTCTTGCTCTGCTTCTATCCATAAGACAACTAACCTTATTCTGTGACTTTCTTCTTTTCCATGTGTATATGTAAGACCTGAGAGGATAGTCCTATTATTCACCAGTGAGCATGCATTCAATTCAAGTGACCTACACAGACAACAAAACAGTGTCTTTCGGTACCGATGGGCACATATTTACACAGTTCACCCACTATGTCTGAGTAGAAAGCCACAGAGGAGACACAAGATTGGTGGGAGCCTACCCTGTAGAAGGAGGTATGGGATCCTTCTCAGAGCATGAAAGCCAGGAGGCATTCTATCCCAATGTGTAATGACAAAGCCTGTGTGCCATGGAAAGGACAACTCTTCAAATGATATAAGTACTCTATTACAAAGTCAGTAGCAAGCAATTGCAACAACAACTGAAAACAAGCTTATCTTTTTCTTTTATACCTTCAGAATCTGAAGTACTCTCTGTTCTTTTAAAAGGTTGATAAACAGTATTTAATGGGAGTTAAATTTCATCTGCCGCATACTTTTTTTCATTTACTTTTTTCCCTTTATCATGGGCACATGCCCTATTGAAAGAAGTATTCCAGAGCACCATCACAGGACACGTCTGAGAAATAAGCATAGCATAAACCAGAGCAAATAGAATATCTGCTTCCTAATAGCACGCTTGATTTTCAGGAGCTTCCCTGAGCCACATCTTACAACTTCATCACACTCACCTACAATTTCTAGAGGTCCAACAAAGAACCAACTTCCCTGGCAGTCTTTTTGAGGCAAACTATATCTCTTGCTGGCACCACTGCTATATTCTGTAGAATGACTGAGAGGGAACATGGGTTCCATGCATGTTACCTTCCCATCTGCACTTACCAATCATGTGACCTCTAACAGAGCCTCCTCTCTGTCACTTTGTCATATGCAAAATTTAGGTTTAAATATCTGTTCTTGCTGGTACTTCATATGTTGGTTATCAAGATCAGATGAGATCATTTCTACATGTGGTAGCACCTTGAAAACAATACAGTGTTCTACATATGAGAAGAAATGGAACTTCTCTAATAGGTATTTGGTAGTGAGACCAATTTTCACAGTCATTTTATGCCCATTCTCATCACACAGAAGTTAAAATCCCACCTCAGAAAACTACAGAATACTCGTGAAAGAAATTAAGGAATACACAAAGAAATGGAAAAATGTCCCATGCTCATGGATTGGAAGAACAAATGTTGTGAAAATGTCTATGCTACCTAGAGCAATCTATACATTTAATGTAATCCCTATCAAAATACCATCAATTTTTTCAAAGAAATGGAAAAACAATCCTAAAATTTATATTGAACCAGGAAAGACACCAAATAGCTAGAGGAATGTTGAAAAAGAAAACCAAAGTTGGCAGCATCACAATTACAGACTTCAGGCTCTATTACAAAGCTGTAATCTTCAAGACAATATGGTACTGGCACAAAAACAGACACATAGATCAATGGAACAGAGTAGAGAGCCCAAAAATGGACCCTCAACTCTATGGTCAACTAATCTTCGACAAAGCAGGAAAAAATGTGCAGTGGAAAAAAGTTTCTTTAACAAATGGTGTTGGGAAAATTGGATAGCCACATGCAGAAAAATAAAACTGGACCATTTCCTCACACCATACACAAAAATAGACTCAAAATGGATGAAAGACCTCAATGTGAGACAGGAATCCATCAAAATCCTTGAGGAGAACACAGGCAGCAACCTCTTCGACATCAGCCATGGCAACTTCTTCACAGCAATGCCTAGAAATATTGCAAAGGCAAGGGAAGCAAGGGTAAAAATGAACTATTGGGACTTCATCAAGATCCAAAGCTTTTACACAGCAAGGAAACGGTCAACAAAACCAAAAGACAACCATCAGATAAAGAGCTAGTATCCAAAATCTATAAAGAACTTATCAAACTCAATGCCCACAGAACAAATAATCCAATCAAGAAATGGGTAGAAGACATGCACAAACATTTCTGTAAAAAAGACATCCAAATGGCCAACAGACATATGAAAAAATGTTCCATATCACTCGGCATCAGGGAAATACAAATCAAAACTACAGTGAGATACCACCTCAAACCAGTTAGAATAGCTAAAATTAACAAGTCAGGAAATGACAGGTGTTGGCAAAGATGCAGAGAAAAGGGAATCCTCCTACACTGTTGGGAATGCAAGCTGGTGCAGCCACTCTAGAAAACATTATGGAGGTTCCTCAAAAAGTTGAAAATAGAGCTACCCTACAACTCAGCAATTGCCCTACTGGGTATTTAGCCCAAAGATAAAAATGTAGTGATCCAAAGGGGCATGTGCACCTGAATGTTTATAGCAGCAATATTCACAATAACCAAACTATGGAAAGAGCCTAAATTTCCATTAACAGATGAATGAATAAAGAAGAGGTGGTACATATATACAATGGAATATTATGCAGCCATCAAGAAAAAAAATGAGATCTTGCCATTTGCAATGACATGGATGGATCTAGAGGATTTATGCTAAGCAAAATAAGCCAATCAGAGAAAGACAGTTATCATATGATCTCACTGATATGAGGAATTTGAGAAACAAAACAGAGAATCATAGGGGAAGAGAGGGAAAAATGAAACAAGACAAAACCAGAGAGGGAGACAAACCATAAGAGAAACAAACTGAGGAAATCTCAGGAAACAAACTGAGAGTTGCTGGAGGGGAGGGGGGGTGAAAGAGATGGGGTGGCTGGGTGATGGACATTAGGGAGGGTATGTGTTATGGTGAGGGCTGTGAATTGTATAAGACTGATGAATCACAGACCTGTACCCCTGAAACAAATAATATAATATATGTTAATTTTAAAAGATTTTTTTTTAAATCCCACCCTGAAAACAGGTGACCACATATAGAATTTTTGCTCTACCACCCCAGGAGGCTTCTGCCTCTTGCAAAGTTTTTGAGGCTTTTCCTCCTAGCCTTCCTCTTTAAGGAGAAACACTTGAATAAGTCCATCAGAATAAGGCCAAATATGTGTGAATTTAACAAATATTGGTTGTCCTAGAAAAAACCTCCAGAAAACATGCCAGTGGATTCAAGGATGGTTTGTCACACTGGTCTACTTTAGAAGCCCTTAGGGCCACCCATCTTTTCACATCCCTTCATAATTTTCTCCTAAATTTATCATTATTGTCTTCTGTGATTTTTTTTTTAATTCTTCTCTAACAGATCATGCATTCTCATCCTTGATGTTACTCCCGAAGTGTCAAGAAGACTCACAAAATGCTAGAACATTTTCAAATTATGTTCTGGATTTAGTAACTTTTCCTATTATTTTTCATTCTTACAAAGTTAAATTTTTCCCCTCCCCTAATATTTTATTTTGATAAATGTCAAATCCAGAGGAATGTTGAAAGACTAATACAATGAGCATGAATATATCCTTCTAGATTCTCTAATTATTAACATTTTCCCACATTTGTTTTCTGACTTTCTCTCTCTCTCTCTATATATATATATATAGATGATAGATAGGTCATATAGATGGATAGAGAGATAATAGAGATAAATAGACAAATTAAGCATAAATATATATATTGATACATGTCTGTATATGTTTATACACACACTTACATGTATAGGTTGTACTATTTGAAGGGAAAAGATATTCTGAGCTCATCTTGGACTTACTCTACATCAGTTTGGAATCATCTGTTTCTCCAAGGAGTACTTGTTTCTTTTCATGGAGAACAGTATTTATAAACCACAATCTGAGCTTTATGTGTACTTGTTACTAGGGTGTCCTTACTTCTAGACCTATTTATTTATTAGATTTTACTTACTTATTTGAGAGAGAAAGTGACCGCATGTGCAAAGTAGAGTGAGAGGAAGAAGCAGACTCCCTGATGAGCAGGGAGCACCACATGGCACTCAATCCCACAACCCTAAGATCATGACCTGAGCCAAAGGCAGACACTTAACTGACTGAGCCACCCAGGTGCCCCAATTCTAGGCCTTTTTGGTGAACAGAAATAGGGCATGCATTGTGAATTTATGTTTAATTTGTGTGTCTGTGTCTGTCTTTCTCTCTCTGAGAGAGGGAATAGGAAGGCAAATCAATGTGGGAAAATGTCAATAGTTGGAAAACCAGGAAAACAATTTTAAATTATGAGATTATATTGATGTTTCCAATTCAAATCAAGCACCCTGGAGGTCATTCTCACCATAGCCTGCTTCATATTTGTATGTATCTCCCTTCTTTCACTTGGAGAACTCTTCTGTAGTTCCAGCTACATTCAGGTATTACTCATGTGTTCTGTCCTACAGTACACACAAAATAGTTCTAGAATACTCAACCAAATACTACTGCTAACAATAAAACTTCTAACAACAAGATTTCTTTGCAATTCCTTTTCTTCCCTTAGAATATATATCATTTTGTATTATAGAGCATGTGTCACTATGTTATCAGTTTATGTACATTCTTTCTATATACAATAAACTTCATAATTTGCTTTTTCCAATATTTTTAAATTATTTTTTGAACACAAAATATTGACTGACTTCAAAAGCCAAAATATATTTTCTCAAAGTATACTTAGAAAAGTAAGTATACCTATTCTTTACTTCATCCTCACTTACCCACCCCCACAGGTAACAATTTATATTTGTTTAATTAAACAAATTAAACAATTAAAATTATTAAGATAATTGTTAGACATCTCTAGAAATGTTATAAATATATATCAGCTGTGTGAGAGAGTGATACTCTTTTCTCAACTTTGCCTGATAAAGTATATTGCCAGATTTTTTAATTTTTCTACTTAGCTAGGTAAGAAATGATATTTCAGTATAACTTTTTTCATTTCTCTTATTGTGAGTGAATTTGAACATGTTTTCATATGTTTAAATTTCATCTACATATCTTTTCTATGAACTGCCAATTCATGACTTTTGCCCATTTTTTATATTGGGTTTGGGTCTTTTTTATTCAAATTAGGAGTTCTTTTATATTAGGAAGATTAGATCTCTATTTTTAATAAGTTCTACAAAAATTTTCTCCCTCGGAGTTTGTGTATATCTGTGTTCTGCAATGTGACTTTTCTTTTTTTTTAAGATTGTATTTATTTATTTGACAGAGAGATAGAGAGAGAATGTACAAGAAGGCAGAGCAGCAGGCAGAGGGAGAGGGAGAAGCAGGCTCTCCACTTAGCAGGGAGCCCAGTGTTAGGCTTGATTCCAGGACCTTGGGATCATGACCTGAGCTAATAGCAGACACTTAACCAACTGAGCCACCCAGGTGCCCCATGACTTTTCTTTTTTTTTTTTTTAAGATTTATTTATTTATTTATTTGACAGCGAGAGAGAGAGATCACAAGTAGGCACAGAGGCAGGCAGAGAGAGAGAGAGAGGAGGAAGCAGGCTCTCTGCAGAGCAGAGAGCCCGACACCCCATGACTTTTCTTAATGTAGTCAAATTTATTAATATTTTCTCTCATTGCTTCTGGATTTTGAATCGACATCATCAAAGCTTTCCCTGGGTTATAAAGGAACTCATGTGTATTTTCTTCTGTTCTTTGACAGCTATACATTCATATTTAAAATTCTAATTAACTTGGAATTATGATACAGATCTAATTTTATCTTTTTTCAAGTTGCTATCCAGTTATCCCAACATCACTTATTTACATGTCCATCATTTTCTCAGTGATTTTATTTTTTTTTAAGGTTTTTATTTATTTATTTGACAGACAGAAATTACAAGTAGGCAGAGAGGCAGGCAGAGAGAGAGAGGAGGAAGCAGGCTCCCTGCTGAGCAGAGAGCCCGATGCGGGGCTCGATCCCAGGACCCTGGGATCATGACCTGAGTCAAAGGCAGAGGCTTTAACCCACTGAGCCACCCAGGCGCCCCTTCTCAGTGATTTTAGATGCCACTTTTATCATAATCAAAATTCCCACTTGTACCTGAGTCTATTTGGGGGTTTCTATTCTGTTTCACTGGTCTGTCTATTCATGCACTAATATAAACATGATTCCTAATCACCTGGGTTTCATACAACAGCCACTCCTTCTGTAATTGGTTCCTGTGAGGGTTAAAGTGAGGGGATTCCATCAGGCCCAGTATCTCAAATTTTAAAACTCAGAAAACTGTTTGCAGTTGATAGACCATAAGGTGATTCCCAATGATTCTGTCTTCTGGTATTCATACTTTTATATATTCTCCTCCCCTTGAATGTGAGTGAGACCTGCTATTTTCTTCTAACCAATAAAATACAGCAAAGTTGATGTGATGCCACTCCCTTACATTACATAAGACTGAGTTACGCTAACAAATATACTCTCATCTTCTTACTGGCCTTAAGAAAGCAACTATGCTATGAACTACAGAGTAAGCCACATGGCACAGAACTGTTGATAGCCTCTAGAAGGTCCACACAAAGACATATAGTAATTAAAAAGGTAAAAAGTAGCAATGAAGAGTGAATGTTAAAAGCAGCAAGAGAAAAGACAACAAGTACATATAAGGAAAACTCCATAAGGCTATCTGTTAATTTTTCAGCAGAAACTTTGCAGGCCAGAAGAGAGTGGCATGATATATTCAGTGATGATAGGAAAAACAACAACAGAATACACTATCCAGAATACACCTGCCACCAGAATACACTATCCAGAAAGGCTATCATTCAGAATAGAAGGAGAGACAGTTTCTCAGACAAATAGAAGTTAAAGGAGTTCATGATCACTAAACTAGCACCACAAGAAATGTTTGAAAGGACTCTTTGTGTGGAAAGGAAAGACCATAAGCAAGAGTAAGAAAAGTAGGAAAAACAAAAGCAGAAAAAAAATACACACATCTGGGGCACTTGGGTAGCTCAGTGGGTTAAAGCCTCTGCCTTCGACTCAGGTCATGATCCCAAGGTCCTGGGATCGAGCCCCACGTCAGGCTCTCTGCTCAGCAGGAAGCCTGCTTCCTCCTCTCTCTCTCTCTGCCTGCCTCTCTGCCTACTTGTGATCTCTGTCAAATGAATAAATAAAATCTTTAAAAAAAATACACACATCTATAAAAATGGGTCAGAAAATTCACAAAATAAAAGGATGTAAAGTATGACACCATATACCTAATACACAGGGGAGAAAAGTAAGGAATGGGTTCACATTTAAGTGACCATCAACATAATATAGACTGTTATATCCAGAAGAAGGTATATACAAACCAAACAGTAACCTCAGATGAAAAACCAGTAACAGACATGCAAAAAATTAAGAGAAAGGAATCCAAACATATCACAAAAGAAAGAAAACCATGAGAGAAAAGAGCAAGAGAAGAAAAGAACAGAAAACTACAAAAACAACCATAAAATAGTAATGAAATGGCAATAAGTACACACCTATCAGTAATTACGTTGAATATAAATGAACCAAACACAGCAATCAAAAGACACAGGGTGACAAAATGGTTAAAAAAGCAAGACCCCTTTCTCCTCCACTGTTGGTGGGAATGCAAGCTGGTGCAACCACTCTGGAAAACAGCATGGAGGTTCCTCAGAATGTTGAAAATAGAACTACCCTATGACCCAGCAATTGCACTACTGGGTATTTACCCTAAAGATACAAACATAGTGATCCGAAGGGGCACGTGTACCCGAATGTTTATAGCAGCAATGTCTACAATAGCCAAACTATGGAAAGAACCTAGATGTCCATCAACAGATGAATGGATAAAGAAGATGTGGTATATATACACAATGGAATACTATGCAGCCATCAAAAGAAATGAAATCTTGCCATTTGCGACGACGTGGATGGAACTAGAGCGTATCATGCTTAGTGAAATAAGTCAATCGGAGAAAGACAACTATCATATGATCTCCCTGATATGAGGACATGGAGAAGCAACATGGGGGGGTAGGGGGATAGGAGAAGAATAAATGAAACAAGATGGGATTGGGAGGGAGACAAACCATAAATGACTCTTAATCTCACAAAACAAACTGGGGGTTGCTGGGGGGAGGTGGGATTGGGAGAGGGGGAGCGGGCTATGGACATTGGGGAGGGGAGGCGAACCATAAGAGACTATGGACTCTGAAAAACAACCTGAGGGTTTTGAAGGGTCAGGGGTGGGAGGTTGGGGCAACCTGAGGGTTTTGAAGGGTCAGGGGTGGGAGGTTGGGGGAACAGGTGGTGGGTAATGGGGAGGGCACGTTTTGCATGGAGCACTGGGTGTTGTGCAAAACGAATGAATACTGTTACGCTGAAAAAATAAATAAAATGGAAAAAAAAAAAAAAAAAAGCAAGACCCAGGGGCACATGAGTGGCTCAGTCATTGGCTATCTGCCTTCAGCTCAGGTCATGATCCCAAGGTCTTGAGATGGATCCTGGCATCGGGTTCCCTGCTTGGCAGGAGGCCTGCTTCTCCCTCTCCTGCTCCCACTGCTTGTGTTCCCTCTCTTGCTGTCTCTCTCTCTCTCTCTCCCTCTCTCTCTCTGTTAAATAAATAAATAAATAAGTAAAATCTTAAAAAAAAAGAAAAAGCAAGACCCATCTATTCACTGCCTATAAGAGACTCATTTCAGACCTAAAAACACATCCACATTGAAAGTAAAGAGATGAAAAAGCATTTATCATACAAATAAAAATGAAAAGAAAGCCAGGGTAGCAATACTTATATCAGAAAAAAATAAACTTTAAAGCAAGGACTATAAAAAGAGACAAAGAAGGGCACTATATAATCATTAAGAGAACAATCCAACAAGAATATATATTAATTAAAAATATTTATGCACCCAACATGGGAGCACCCAAATACATAAAGCAGCTAATAATAAACATAAAGGAAATAATAGATAGTAATACAATAATAGAAGGGGACTTTAACACCCCACTCACATCAGTGGACAGACCATCCAAACAGAAAATCAAGAAGGGAACAGTGGTTTTGAGTGATGCATTGGAGCAGACAGATTTATCAGATATATTCAGAACATTCCATTCTAAAACATAAGAATGCAAACACAAATGCTTTTCAAGTGCACATGAAGCATTCTTCAGATAGATCACATATTAGTCCACAAAACAAGTCTCAACAAATTCAAAAAGATGGAATTTAGACCATGCATCTTTTCTGACCACAATGCTATGAAACTGTAAATCAACCACAAGAAAAAATCTGGAAAAAACACATATACATGGAGGTTAAATAACATGCTACTAAACAATGAATGGGTCAATCAAGAAATCAAAGAGGAAATAAAAAAATACATGGACTTTGGAACTTCATCAAGATAAAAAGTTTCGCACAGCAAAGGAAATAGTCAACAAAATAAAGAGGCAACACACAGAATAGAAGTTATTAGCAAATGACACTACAGATAAAGGTCTGGTATCCAAGATCTATACTCAAACTCAACACCCAAAAAATCAATAAATCCAAAAATGGGGAGAAGACACGAACAAACATTTCTCCAAAGAAGACATACAAATAGCTAACAGACACATGAAAAAATGTTCAACACCATTAACCATCAGGGAAATTCAAATCAAAACCACGTTGAGATATCACCTTACACCAGTTAGAATGGCAAAAATTGACAAGGCAAGGAACAACTAAATGTTGGAGAGGTTGTGGAGAAAGGGGAACCCTCTTACACTGTTGATTAGAATGCAAGGTTATACAGCCACTTTGGAAAACAGTATGGAGGTTCCTTGAAAAGTTAAAAATAGAGCAACCTTATGACCCAGGAATTGCACTACTGGTATTTACCCCAAAGATACAGATGTAGTGAAAAAAAGGGCCACATGCACCTGAATGGTCATAGCAGCAATGTCCACAATAGCCAAACTATGGAAAGAACTGAGACGCCCTTCAACAGATGAATGGATAAAGAATGAAATATTACTCAGCCATCAGAAAGGATGAATACCCAACATTTGCATCAACATGAATGGAACTGGAGGAGATTATGCTAAGTGAAATAAGTCAAGCAGAGAAAGACAATTATCATATGGTTTCATTTATTTGTGGAACATAAGTCATAGCATGGAGGACATTAGGAGAAGGAAGGGAAGAATGAAAGGGGGAAGTCAGAGGGGGAGATGAGCCATGAGACACTATGGACTTCAGGAAACAATCTGAGAGTTTTAGAGAGGAAGGGGCTAGGGGAATGGATTAGCCTGGTGATGAGTATTAAGGAGGGTGCATATCATGGAGCACTGGGTGTTATGTGGAACATTACATCAAAAACTAATGGTATACTGTATCGTGACTGACATAATTTAAAAAATACATAAAGACAACTGAAATGAAAATACAGTGGTCTGAAATTTTTGGGGTATAGCAAAAATGACTCTTTTTTTGTTGTTTTTTGGTTTTTGGTTTTTTTTAATTATGTTATGTTAGTCACCATACAGTTCATCATTAGTTTTTGATGTAGTTTCCATGACTCATTTTTTTCAGTTTATAGCAACACAGGCCTACCTTAAAAAACAAGAAAAATCTCAAAGCTAGGAAAAGAAAAACAAACAAAATCTAAAACAGGTAGAAGGAAGAAAATAATAAGAATCAGAGCAGAAATAAAATAGAAACTAAAACAAAAAACATAAAATAAAAAATTAAAATATAAAAAAAACAAAAAACAAACAAAAAATAGAACTCATCAATGAAATCAGGAGATGGTTCTTTGAAAAGATCAACAAAGTCTATAAACATTAAGCCAGACTCATCAAAAAAGAGAGGAGACTCAAATAAACAAACTCAGAATAATAACAGCCAATACCATAGAAATACAATTTAAAAAGAATATTATGAAAAATACTATGCCAACAAATTGGACAACCTAGAAGAAATGAATAAATTCCTAGAAATGTATAACCTCCCAAAACTGAATCAGGAAGAAAGAGAAAATTTGAACAGACCAATTCCCAGCAATGAAATTGAATCAGTAACCAAAAAACTCCCAACAAACAAAAGTCCAAGACCAGATGGCCTCCCAAGTGAAATCTACCAAACATTTAAAGAAGAGTTAATGAGTTAATAACTATTCCTTAATAGTTAACTTAATAGTTAATGAGTTAAAAACTATTGCAAAAAATAAAAGAGGAAAGAAAGCTTCCAAACTTATTCTATGAGGCCAGAAAGCTTCCAAACTTATTCTATGAGGCCAGAATAACCCTGATACAAATACCAGATAAAGACACGAGGAAAAAAAAGACAACTACAGGCCAAACCTTAATGAACTTACATGCAAAAATCCTCAGCAAAATACCAGCAAACAGACTCTACCAGTGCATTAAAAAAATCATTCACCACAATCAAGTGGGATTTATTCCCAGTATGCAAGGATGATTCAATAACCGCAAATCAATGTGATACACCACATCAACAAGAGAAAGAAAAAAACCATATGATCATTTCAGTAGACAATACGTGAAGAAAAAACATTTGACAATGTACATCAATTCACAATAAAAGCCCTTAACAAAATAGGTTTAAAGGGAACACACCTTAACATCATAAAGGCCATAAATAAAAAACCCAGAGCAAACATCATACTCAATGGGGAGAAACTGAGAACTTTCTCCTTAAGGTCAGGAACAAGACAAGGATATTCACTCTCGCTAGTTTTCCTCAACTTAGTACTGGAAGTCCTAACTACAGCAATCAGGGGTGAAAAAGGAATAAAAGGCATGCAAATTGGAGAGGAAGAAGTAAAACTTTAACTATTTGCAAAAGTCAAGATACCCTATAAAGAAAATTCTAAAGACCACTGAAAAACTACTAGAACTGACAAATGAATTCAGTAAAGTCACAGGATATAAAATTAATGTGCAGAAATCCATTCCAGTCCTATACACCAATAATGAAGCAGCAGAAAGAGAAATTAAGGTATCAATCCCATTTACAATCAGACCAAAACCAATTAGGACACTTAAGAATTAACCTAACCAGAGAGGTGGAAGACCTGTACTCTGAAAATTATAAAACTTTGATGAAAGAAATTGAAGACAACACAAAAAAATGGTACGATATTCCATACTAATGGGTTGGAAGAACAAATATTGTTGAAATGTCAATACTACCCAAAGAAGTCTATGAATTTAATGCAATCCCTGTCAAAATACCAATAGCATTTTTCACAGAATTAAAACAAATAATCATAAAATTTGTATGGAACCACAAAAGACCCCAAATTGACAAAGCAATCTTGAAAAAGAATAAAACTGGAGGTATCACAATCCCAGATTTCAAGTTATACTATAAAGTTGTAGTAATCAAAACACCATGTAGTAATCAAAACACAAAAATAGACATGTACGTCAATTGAACAGAGTAGAGACCCGAGAGGGGCATCTGGGTGGGGCAGTGAGTTAGGTGCCCAACTCTTGGTTTTGGGTCAGGTCATGATCTCAGGGTCACAGTATCAAGTCCCACAATTGGGCCCCACAAGACTGAGCATCACATCAGGCTCCACACTCAGGGGAGTCTGCTTAAGATTGGCTCTCCCTCTTCTTCTCCCCTCTCCATGCTCACTCTCTCCCTTTCTCTCTCTAATAGTATATAAAGAAATAAATCTTTAAAAAGATGAAAAAAAGGAATAGAGACCCCAGAAATAAACCCATGATTATACAGTCAGTTAATCTTTGACAAGGAGGCAAGAATACACAATCGGGAAAAGACAGTCTCTTCAAAAAATGGTGTGAAGAAAACTGGACAGCTATATGCAAAACAATTAAACTGCACCACCTTCTTACACCATGCACAAAAATAAATTCAAAATGAATTAACTACCTAAATGTGAGACCTGAAACCATAAAAATCCTAGAAGAGAGCACTGACAGTACCTTCTCTGATATCGGCCATAGCAGCTTTTCTCTAGATAGGTCCCCTGAAGCCAGGGAAACAAAAGGAAAAATAAACTATTGTGCAGCAAAGGAAACAATCGATAAAACTAGAAGACAGTTTACTGAATGGGACAAATATTTGCAAATAACACATCTGATAAAGAGTTTTCAAAATATACAAAGAACTTACACAAATCAACACACAAAAAAAATTTTTTAATGTGCAGAAGACATAAATAGACATTTCTCCAAAAAAGACATTCAAATGGCCAACAGACACATAGAAAGATGGTAAACATCACTCATCATCATCAGGAAAATGTAAATCAAAACTACAATGAGCTATCACCTCACACCTGTTAGAATGGCTAAAACCAAAACCAAAAGTGTTGGTGAGGATGTGGAGAAAAAGGACCTCTTTTGAACTGTTGGTGGGAATGCAAGCTGGTACACCCATTCTGGAAAAGAGTATCGAGGTTCCTCAAAAAGTTAAAAATAGAATATTCATATGATCCACTAATTCCACTACTGGGTATTAATCCAAAGAATATGAAAACACTAATTCAAAAAGATATATGCACCCCTATGTTTATAGCAGCAGTATTTACAATAGCTGAATTATGGAAGCAGCTCAAGCATCCACAGACTGCTGTGGATAAAGAAGAAATGCTATAGGATCTAGAGAGTATAACAGTAAGTGAAATAAGTCAGTCAAAGAAAGATAAATACCATATGAGTGAAATCATATGTGGAATTTAAGAAACAAAGCAAACAATCAGAGAGAAAAAAGAGAATGAGAGACAAACAAAGAGTAGACTTGAGAACAAAGTGATAGTTACAAGAGGGGAGATTGGGGGTAGTGAAATAAATGTTGGGGATTAAGAATAAAACACTTGTGAAGATCACCAGGTGTTGTATGGAAGTGTTGAATCACTACTATATTGTATACCTAAAACTAATTTAACACTATATATCAACAATACTGAAATTAAATTTTTAAAAAATGATGCAACAAAAGCTGTCCTCAAAAAAATTTTTTTAAATTAAAGTAACTTCTCTTCCTTAACTCTCTCCCTGCTTTCCTTTTTTAACTCAAAACAGTTTCCACAACCCAAAATTAACTTGTAAAGATGTTTGCTAGCATCTTATGCAGTCACAAAACCTGCCCAATTAGAGGTCAGGTTTTGTGACTGCAGAAGTTTCATCAGTCTTGTTCAATTTTGATTTGCCAATGTTTAGAAGAGAACTGACATAGAGGAGATGCTCAATAAAAACTTGAATAAGTATTTGGATGAATGAGACAAATACCCATTTGCTCTTGAACCATTCTTCTCAGCTGCACAATCCCAAGGTGGCAGGAGCTATAAGGAAAATAGCGGTTTTTTTCAAGTTTGACATCTGCTTCTGAAGGAGCCCTCCCTTCTTTGTTAGAGACACTTGTTTCAAGAGCCTCAGAGAGTATTTGCCCAGTGGAGGAGTCTAGCAGTCAGAGACTTGAAGGGGAAATGTCCATCTACAGATGTCGGCCGGGTTCCCAAACAGTATGAGGCAGCATGTTAGTCAGGGTTCTCCAGAAAAACAAAATTAATAGCTAGCTTTCTCTCCATACAGTATAGCTCTATTTATTTTATAAAAGACAAAACAAGGATTTCTTTCCAACAGGGGAGAACACAAAGAAATAACTCTAGCCACCATCTTATGTACAGAGCTTTGGTCACGTATCAGACTGTGACTCCCATCACAGACTGTTAGTGAGGCAATGATACTGTTCAAAAGAATCCGAAATTGGTCTCAAAATATCTCTGTCTTCTCGCAGGAAGTAATAAAGAAATGAATTATTCTAGAAGAAGAATAGACGATGTTATATATAGTAAAACATGAAGGAAACAAAATAAAGTAATTCTCAGTAATAACAGGGAAAAAAAGTAGCATGAATTTAAGCTTGTAATCTTTCTAGAGCTTAGGTGTGATGAAAGTGTCACGGCCGGTGCGACAAATCGACCGGGAAACGTGAGGGTAAGAGGATGGTGAAAAGAAGTTAAAGAGATAAAGAGATGGGGGCAGGAGGAACACTGAGGAGGATGTCCAACAGTGCCGAGTTTATTAAGGGCATTATGGCCATATATATAGTAGTTCTACAATAAGAGAAGCAATACATCCGTGTCTAGTTAAACAACCACAAATTCCCGTAATCAGTTCCCCTAATCAATCTTGTAAATGATTACGCACAGACTTCACGACTCCAAAAGGCTGGAGCTAAGACATAGTTTCAATATTGATTCAAGAAGTAACAACAATCCCGAGAGTAATCTACAAGTTTGTGCTGGGACAGCAAGGACAGTTAAGGATTTACAACCCCATCCGAATTGTATTCAAAGCTAACTGCATGTGGGAAGTCACGTGGGCGAGCGAGCGCACAACACATAGCACAGACCCTTTCTCAGTGCAACTCAACTCCATTATCTTCTGTCTTTAATCAGTCAGTTAGACAATAGAGGAGACACAAGTCAGGGCCTGGTTTGGTTCTCGTCTTGAGCCATATTGCGGCCTCCCACGTGAAAGAAGAGCAGCACGTGACAAGCAAGCCCTACTACTGGGAGGGGATAACAAGAGCTTCCAGGATTGTCACTGTGACATGAAAGATAATACTGTGTCCTTTGGGCACATTTTGAATTAGAGATTCATCCTCTCTCTTGTCCTATTCAACAGTTCCACTGGCTTCGGGAGCATCACTCTATCTATTACCGAGAGAGAGACCGAGATAGAAACAGAGAGAGAGATTTATGTTGAGGAATCAGCTCACAAAATTAAGGGAGCTGACATGTCCAAAATTACACAGCAGGCCAGCAGACTGGAGACCCAGGGAAGAATTAATGTCCCAGCTTTAGCAACAAAGCAGTCTGCTGGCAGAATTACTTCTTCCCTGGGGAACATATCTTTTTTCCTTTAAGGTCTTTGACTGACTGGATGAGGCCCACCCTCATTTCAGAGGGTCTGCTTGACTCAAAGTCTACTGATTTAAATGTTAATCTCATTTTTTAAAAGATTTTATTCATTTATTTGACAGAGATAGATCGCAAGTAGGCAGAGAGGCAGGCAGAGAGAGAGAGGAGGAAGCAGGCTCCCTGCCAAGCAGAAAGCCCAACATGGGGCTCGATCCCAGGACCCTGAGATCACGACCTGAGCCGGAGGCAGCAGCTTAACCCACTGAGCCACCCAGGTGCCCCTTAATCTCACTTTTTAAAAAAACACCTTCACAGAAACATTTAGACTAGCATTTGACCAAACATCAGGGTGCCATGGCCTAGCCAAGTTCACACATAAAATAAACCCTCACAGGCAGGATGACAGTGCTTCAGTGGACACAGGTGACACAGAGGGTCCTGTGGTGAAAGATTAGGAACAACGGCATGTGTGAAGAAGGGGCAAGTGTTATATAACTTCCTCATAGAGTTTGAACCTCTCTTAACCTTTTTTTAATGCAATTTTTGGAAAGAGAATCAGAAGATGGAGCCAAGTTCATTGAATCACTATGTTGTGCACATAAAACTAGTGTAACATTGTGTGTCAACTTATATATATATATATGTATGTACATATATATGTATACAAATATACGTGTGAGTGTATGTGTGTGTGTAAACACATATACAAAGAAAGGAGATGGAGCCAAGTTCAGCAATGGGAGCCCTAGCTTTCCAATCCCATCTCAGCCAAGATTAAGCTGTTGGTGGAGGCTAGGTCGCCCTGAATCCCCATCTTTGTCTGTCACTGCACTCCTTCCTAGTGTCGCTACATTCTTGAGCACTAGTAAGGAAGCCATTCCACGCAATTTATGGATAAGTACGTTGAAAGAGAGACTGTCTAAATAAGCAAAGTTAAGTGGCACACTGAAAAACTGCAGATAAATCAGGATGAGATTTGACAGATAAGTTTGAAAAGCTTATATTTTGGGTCCCTCTTCTCCCACCCAGGGAACTTCACCAGTTAGGTTACCTTTACGACTCAGCTGAGGCCCATGTTCAGTTACCACAGGTGTTTTGTCAAGCTCTATGATGCACTAGTGAGGAGAGGAATGGATTATGTACAACCACTTTGGGAAAGTGGGAGTTAATGAAACACCAGACTGGTGTAAGCGGAACAGAATTCAAATGGGTTTTAACACCTCTCTGGATAATTTGGGACAAGTCATTTAATCTTCCAGCCTCAGTTTCCCCTCTGATTCTCTCCCAGCCTTACAGTTTCATAGGATTTCTAATCTCAGACACTCTGCTGGTTATAAGGGTCTCAGGCACCTCTCCTAATGCCTGATGTTAACCCTGTGTCTTTTCAAATACACTGCTGTTGCTGCTTATTTTATTTCTACCACTTGAGTACTGCAAAACCCATATTAAAAAACACAGATTTTCCAGGCGCCTGGGTGGCTCAGTGGGTTAAGGCTCTGCCTTCAGCTCGGGTCATGGTCTCAGGGACCTGGAATCAAGGCCCGCATCAGGCTCTCTGCTTGGCAGAGAGCCTGCTTCCCCCTCTCTCTCTGCCTGCCTCTCTGCCTCCCTGTGATCTCTCTCTCTCTCTCTCTGGCAAATAAATAAATAAAAATCTTAAAAAAAAAAAAAAAACCTCAGATTTTCCCCACAATCATGAGTCAGAAAACAAGTTCTAAATTGCTTTACACATACACTGTCTGTTTATCTAATTATAAATGGAAATAATACTGTGCCAGTGAGAAAAATGAAGCTAGGAACTATCAAGAGAATCTGGTCATATTTCCAAATACCATTAGAGTCTTTAATATTTTGGCTTCAAATAAGCTTCTAATATTTGGGGAGTTGATTTTTTTAAAAAATTCTTGCCGCTCACTTGATTCAGAAAATCTCCTGTTGCTATGGAAGTCAAATGGGCTTTTCATCGGTTTTAAAATCCTTCCTTCATGCCTTTACAATTAGAAGTCAGACTGAGTTATAATGCTAAGCATCTGAGTGTGAGATCTCATGTAAAATAAAGAATACTTTTTCTGATTCAGTTTATTATTCTACCAGATGTTAACTCTTTCCTGTTCTTTCATATACTACTTGAATGAGAATGAAGTGTGTCTAAAATCAATTATATGAGTTTAATTTGCCCAAGCTCAGAGTAAAATTTTATTACTTTTTTCCTGAGCATCTGGTTATTCTAATTAATTTTCTCTTCCTTATCAGGGGATTTAATGATTCACTTCCATACCCTTTTTTTGCCAAGTGCGTCAGAGCGGTATTGTTAGCCAGAGGTGTCTGCGTGGCTGTTACGAGGCTCTGACTCTGGATGAAGAAACTGAAAGAGTGTGCTGAGCAGGAGAAGAGGGATGAGGTCATGCCACTGAAGAGTGACTGTCACCTTCATTTTGCCCTTGGGTTTTGTAATGGAACAGGTGCACACACAAATATATGCCTCCTTGCAGGGATCCTTATGCTAGAAATGGGCGGCAAGAGGGGTGGTGGATGGCTCAAACAGTTAAGCGACTGCCTTCTGGCTCAGGTCGTGATCCCAAGGTCCTCCCTGCTCAGTGGAGAGCCTGCTTCTCCCTCTCCCTCTGCCTGCTCCTTCCCTACTTATGCTTTCTATCTCTCTGTCAAATAAATAAGTAAAATCTTAAAAAGAAAAAGTGAAAGGAAGAAAGGAAGAAATAGGTGGCAAGTGAAGACAAGGGAATATTCCACATTTTTTAACCTCATCTAAATTCATCTCCTTTGCAGAGCTTCATCTGAGTAACCCCTTTTTAAATATGAACCCTCTAATTACTCCAATTCACTTAACACTTGGCTACTTATATTCCTGTGCTGTCAAAGCAAAGTCAAGGCTGACATCCACAGCAGCGAAGATGAGTAACAAATGCATGAACTTGTGGCACAAGATCAGGCATACATGCTCATGACTGGCATTGAGGGAAATGTCAGGCCTGCTTAAAAAACGAAGAATGTGATGGGAGTGCCTGGAATTAAGAATGGAGACATATTAAATCGGAAATGGTGTGTATGACACCTGTCCATGGAAGGTGTAAAAATGTCCCTGGTCCACTGCAGCCCCCTGCGGGATTATTTACTCCCTCCCTAAGGTGCATGCCGGGGGCATGGCTCAGCTTCAGACCCTGAGTGTCTGCCAATACTGAAAAATGTGTAGGAAAACAGATACATGAACATGAATACATCCCGGTGGAAGGATACTATCACCGCCAAAAACTCTACTGAGGCTAATATGAATCAACAACCCATGCCTGTGCTTCTGTTTTGCCTTTAGTTCCCAAGACTAATCTAAGTGAGCATTTCTTCCGTGTACCTTTCTTGTTTACAGAAAATGGGCAAAGAAGAAAGGAACATAAGGCAGGTGAGATTTTTTTTTCCATTTTATTTATTTTTTCAGCGTAACAGTATTCATTCTTTTTGCACAACACCCAGTGCTCCATGAAAAACGTGCCCTCCCCATTACCCACCACCTGTTCCCCCAACCTCCCACCCTTGCAGGTGAGATTTTTATTTGCACGTTAAGGAGAATTTCTTAGTGATGAAAAACAGATTTAAAATGCGGCTGTGTGATCTCCAACCCTTGGAAGGGCGACACATTAAAAAAAAAAAAATTTTAAAGAACATTTGCCTGAAGTCGTTTGGGTCAGAAATACGGATTGAATGCAAATTATTTTAAATCATTGGAAACTGGCCAGACATCGGTATAAAGAGAGTAATATAATCATTTATCCTGAAGTACTTGCCAAGCATCTACTATATGCCAAACACTATGTGTAGCCCTGGAAACACATGAACACTCATTTCAAGACCCTCATAATCTTAGGGGTAGGACAATGAGACAACCAAAAATTACTATACAATTCAAGAAATAATTCTGGAAAGCCCTAGAAGGAAAGTGTGCATAGGGTACTACAGAATACAGAGGAGAGGCACCTTACCTGAGACAATTTATGCTACAGAAAACTTTCTAACAGGATGCAGCCTTCCAGTTAAAAAATCATCCATTACTTAGATCTAAATCATCATTGATTTTGAATAAATCTCATATAGTCATCTACAGGAATAAAATAATATGCATTGGAATCATATCTTGGGGTATGGGATAGGTTGCACTATTGGCACACAAGATAAAAATTAAATATATTTACAATTATTTGTAAAATTCTTGCATGTTGCCCTTAAAGTACTATTACGTGAACATATGCAGTTTTATGTTATAATTATATTCAGTAATAAATATGCATAAATATGTGGTCTAAACAGTAAACATAAGAATCATATTCAGAGTAGCATGATGTTCTCAACGTGAGAGAACCAAGAAAAATGTCATTGAGGGTCATACACTTACTTAGTATGATATAGCAGAGTCATTCGCAGTATTTAAATTTCGTCCTGCCTCTGTATATATTTTCTCAGGCATGAATAGTTAGATTTGCCTAAGTTAAAGGACCACATGGTGTGATTACACTATATTACTTGGACTTTTCTTAGCAACGGTAATAAATTACAATTTGAATGAAAGCCTTTCGAGTATCTTAGGCAAAAGATTTATATGATCTGAAGAGAAGCTAGAGTATCTCTTCGCAGTATCTTAAATTCTCTTAAAAGCATGGAACACTGGGTGTGATGCCAAAACAATGAACACTGTTATGCTGTAAATAAACAAATTAAAAATAAATAAATAAATAAAGTGATTCACAGTATTGAAGAACTAAATGAATAAGAAATAAAATAAAACTACAAATAACAAATGTTTGTTAATTTTAGTATCCTTAAATATTCCTAATGCTTTTTTTTAAAAAAAAGCATTTGTTTTTATGTATCTTAAATAGATAATGGAGTATATAAGACTACTTCTTTGGATACATTTAAATGAAAAATAACACCTTTATCTTGATATGTCAATAATTTAAATATACTAGAAGCTACATTTCTTGCAACTATTCAAACTTAGAAGTTTTAAATGGCAAGACAGGCAAGGGGGTACAATTTTTCAAAATTCTCTTAAGGAGTTTGCAAACAAAATAGTATGATGCTCACTGATGCAGAGTAATTTAATGCTATTGTATTTTCACTGATGTTGACATAGATGTCCCACCTTAGTTCCCTAAAATTATGAAGAGTTACTTCATATGTAGAAATGATAACTTTCACATAAGATGCAACTGATAATTTATAATTAGTGAACAAAACAGTATGGTACCATTAAGAGAAATGAGAAGGAACATCATCGGAAACGTGGTCTCCAAATTTCCTGTGCTTCATCCGCCCCCAGATTATGTCATTCAGGCTGTGGGTTCAGAACCAAATCTGTTCAATTAAAATCACCTTCTGCCTTGTTTCCATTGCCCCTACAGGCCGAGTTCTCCATCACTGCACTCACTCCATGTCCCACTGGTAGCCTTCCAGACCAGTCCTGACTTGAGTGACTCAGCATCCTGAGCTTCCTACCCCTTTAGGGGAGCTGTCTGAGGTGGGGGGTGGTCTCCATCAGTCCTGGGCAGTGCTTGTTGTGCTCTGACCTAAAGTGTGACCAGCGCTGCCCACTGCCTCTAGGCAGTTCACCACCTTCTGTAGGAGAGCTCCCTACCCAATAATGAGGCTCCTCTCCCTGGCCATGGAATGTATGTATACCTCTCCTTCCACCTACTGTGAGTCCCAGTTCAGGGATTCTCAATGATTCTCAACTGAAAACATCAAATTCCTTAGTGCGGTGTTTCTTAAACATGATCTTGTGTTTTATTCACCTTAGAAGTTTTGGTTTGGTTTTGTTTTTTAATATCAGTGTCAGGCCCTGCCCCCATAGATTCTGATTTAATGGTTCTGGGGTGGGTTACAGTCATCAGCATTTTGCACATGGTCGCCAAGTAGTTCGAATTTGCATGCAGCCAGTGTTGAAAACCACTGCCCTAGTAAACTTCACACATACTCCCAGTCTCACCTTCTCAAGTAATTCCAACAGCCAGACCAGTCCACCCAGGCATTCCCAACACACACACACACACACACACACACACACACACACTAGCTACAAGTAAATAGCTTGAGGAATGATTACAAATAGGTGGTCTTTCTCCAAACTAAGTAATTCTAACTAGTAGTCTTTCTCAGAAGACAACAGAGATGAAATGATGGATGATTTCATAATTTTCCAGACTCTGAAAAAAATGAATAAAGGAAATTCTATGGCCATATGGAATTTAAGAGAGAAAAATGACATACCAAGGAAAAAGAGAGGAAAACACAAACGTCAAGTGAACTAATTGGGTCCAACGAAAAAAAGAGATACAGGGGAAGAGAGAAAAATAAGGAGGGAATAATTGAGATTTTAAGGAAAGGTAACCTTACTCAAATTAACAGACTTACAGATAAGGGAAATCTCTTTCCAAGTATTAACATCATCAAATGACTGAGATCCTATGCTGTAATGAAAAGTGTGTAGGTCATAAACTCAAACGGATAGACTGAATCTCATCTCTACCTCTTTCTAGCTCCAAAACCTTGGGCTATTGTGGCAGATTTTCTAAGATGCTCACAAGATTTCTCATCACACATGCCTTTTTACAACAAGATGTTAAATCTTCTAATGAAAGGTGGGGGTCTATGTTCTCCATCCCTTGAGTCTGGGTAGGCCTATGATTAAAGGGATGTGGCCTTACATGACTTCTGAAACTATGTCATGAAAAGCAATACAGCTTTCCTTAGTCCTCTTGGAATACTCCTATTGGATACCATTTATTGTGATGTGAAGAAGTGAGAGACCACACGTATAGGCCAAATGCAGACGTTCTGGCTCCAAGCTCCAGCTGAGATCTCCCCTAACTACCAGCATCAACTTCTAGGACAAACCTCCAGCCCTCTAGGCATTCCTAGCGACCAGTCTTCCTAGCTGAGGCCCTAGACATAGAGGAGTAGAAACAAAGTATCCCCAATATGCTGTTTCTCAATTCCTGACCCAGGGAATCCAGGAATGTAACAAAATAGTCACGGTTTTATGCCCTTATGATGGGGGGAGGGGAGGGTGTGAGTGTTATATAGCAATAGATAATTGGAACAGTAAGTTAAATAACTTTTCTAATGTTTGGTTCAATGGTTTTCTAAGGTTTTAGAAGGTTGTGTTGAAAATTAGAAATAATGTGTAATTTACTTGGCCTGAAATAAGTGCTCAATAAAATATCAATTCATAATAAGGATCATTGTTCATTTCCATTAACCATTGTCTCTTTGAGACCTGGCCTCTTCCACCACTTTATAGTGGCCCATCAAATTTGAAGATGCATAAGGACATGAACAAATATTTATTTATTACAGATGCTCTTTTAAACTTAAATGCACAAAGACCAGCACTTTGGTTAGAGATGATACCGGTCATTTGCCCAACAATTCAATCATAGCTTACTTTTTTGATATATGTTTTTCTGACTGATGTAATAAATATTATTAAACAGTGTGTTATGCATAATGACAGAGAAGATAGAATCCCTGCTAAAAAGAGTAAGCTTAATTAAGAAGACAAAATCATCAAATGCACCTGAGAGGGCTTCTAAATTATCCCTTCATTTTATATCTGAGGAAGCTGGAAAACTGGGAAAGTTAATCTAGTTTTTCAGCTACACATTATCAGCAGTAGAGGGGATTAGAACCCGGGACTCCTTACTTCCTATACTTTATTCATTCATTCCTTCAGGAAACATTTGGTGAGCACTTCCCTTTTTCCAGCCCCTGGGGATTCAAAGATGGCTAAGAAACACTCTTGCCAATAAGGAGCACGCAGTCTGATGGAAGATGCTGTCGCAAAAGAAATAAGTATAGAGCGTAAGAGAGTGTTGCAGCATTGTTAAGATCATAAGGGAGCTGAGCTGGCTCTTCCTTGTTGGGGAAAGTTTCAGAAAGGAGATGATGTTTAGGCTGAGTTTTAAATGCTCAGTAGGCGTTTGTCAGGCAGAGAAAAGGCATTCCAGGTAAGAATAACCAATTTCTGTGATGCTTCAAAGACATGACTATGCATTTTCATCACTCTGAAGTTTCTGAAACTCCACTCCATGGACATATTCTTAGAGGACCTAGAGACTTTTTATCCTTTAAAAGGGTTGATATTTTATACAGGCTTATTAAATATTTTATACAGGCTTATTAAACAGACATACTTACATACAATATGAGATATATAAAATGCATTTTTTCTCTAGAGAAACATAGAGCGTCTGAATTGGAGGGGCTCTCAGAGATCATTATCTCAGCTCCCATGTACACATGTGCCATAGCTGAGAAGTGATACAGCATAATGAGCAGGAAGACTGTGAAAACACAGATATAGTTAAAGAGCAAGAACAATTACAGGTTAAAATTAGGTTATTATTCCCTTTGATGCCCTCCCCCCTCGCCAGCATATCAGAAAATGTGAAAGCAAAGGAAGGAGAAAAAACAGCACATGGGAAGACTGTACCCTCTAGCCAGCTTATCACAGTTATAATATGGTATTTGAAAGAAGAAAAGACATTTCAAAAGGGCACCATTATTAATGCCACCAAGAAAGAATCGGAAAGTTGCAGTTTAAATCATTGGTTTTGTGCCAGTTCTCTTTTTTATATAAATATCAATTTTCACTGTGAGTTATTGCACCTTAATTTAGTTAGGAATACATTTTAAAAATGGCTTGCTAAAAGGTGTGATTCAATGGAGGGAAAGTATTATCAAGTGGTGCAATGATCCATAAATAGCTATTATTATTATTTAACATTCGTTAAACACCCACAGTGAGCTAAGCACCGTACTAAACTTCAGAAAGATATGGTTCTTTCTTTGACAAGGAAGGATTAAATACACAGGAGTTAGGAGAGCTTAAACCTACTTGGGATCTGAGAAATGTACTTTTCTGCTCCAACTTTTCCTTGCTTCACTTGTCAAATTAACATAACTCACAATATTATCTGAGGACTAATGATAGTCACTCCTTCCTTGTGTTCAGTGTTTTCTATTTTACAGAGTGTTAAATACGTTTCTCACTAGATTAGGTGGCAGATGGTCTCTGGAAAATGTAAGCACTAAACAGAGGTAGTTTCATTTCAAAAGAAGACCAAAAGCTTAGAGGGGTCAGCTATCCTGTTAGAACATCGAAGGACAGTTGTGCTTTGCAGAAGCAGAGAGGCAATATTTGCACGAAACTCCTTTCTCTCCCACCTGTCTTTCAGCCAGTTTTCCCCCCTGGAGGCAGCCACCATGACCTTGCGTAGCCTTCCCAAAATATCAAATGCACTCACTAGCATGCAGTTTACACGTGTGGCTTCATACTACATGCACTGCTCTGCACCCCACTTCTCTCTCTTATGATATTTTGGAGATTATTCTTCAAGGGCAGTGTTTGGCAAGTTACAGTCCATGAGCCCAATCTGGCCCCCTGCTGTCTTTCTAAATAAAGGTTTATTGGAACATACACCTACTGAGATAATAATAACTACGCATACCAAATACTTATTCTTAGAACTAATTATTTCACCCTTTTCCTCATATAGATAGGCTCAATTCTCTTCAGAATCTTTACAGATTATAAAAATCACAAAGAACTCTAAATTCTGAAAGGAAGACATCATGGCTATAGGAGATTACTCTGAGTTCTGCAAATAAAATTACATTTTTATTCGGCTTCCAATTGTCTCTGCTGATGAGAGAATGCAAAGTAGTGGATAATCAAAAATCATTTATATGTGTTTGGGGACCTTGTTCTACGATGAGTTCAGTAGTAAATTTTCCTTCCTAATTGCATTTTGCCTAGAGTGGCACCAAAATGAGTTTGGATTATCTGAGCATATGTTAACAGGGTGATAAAGATGATAATCATTGTGCTGGACAGGAACAGAAGCCATTTAAATATGTTTTAAAATTTTACATCATATAATCCTCAAAGCAGATAATCCACAAAGCAGAGGGGCAAGTGTCAACTGAGTATAAGAAATTTTTTTGTTCTATTGCATCATTATGATTTTTAATGTGGCATTATAGTTTTTGTTTTCAGTGACTTTAAAAATCTTACCTATTGATAGGACTTTCGTTAATTGTAAAATTTTAAACCACTTGAATAATTTCATGTTTCAATTACCATCTTCTTAAAATAGCTTAAGTGATGGCTAAAGCATTATTCATTCTATTCATAAGTTAACGCTGTTTAAATTCTGTTGTGAAATGTATTAAAAAAATTTATGCACTTTTCCACACTACTTCATATTTTTAGCTAGGCATGGTTTAAAGGCCAGGCAGAATATATGACTACTGTGGGCATTTTGAGAAAAATAATTTACCTAAACTAGATAAAGCAAACATCTTTTACAGGAATCTGGTACCCTTACTATTATTGGTGGTTGTGTACATTGAGATATTATTTCTGGAGGGCAATTTTCCTATTTGTATAAAAATCCCTGAAATGTTTAGCATTTGACTCAATTACACTCTGAGGAATTATCTTGGGAAAATAATTAACACAAAAAAGATGTCATTGTAGCACTATTTATTATAGGGGGGAAAATCTAAATTTCTAGCAATAATAGCATATCTGTAACTTCAGAAATCATGTTTTCAGAGATTACTTCATGGCTTGGCAAGATGGCTACAATATAATTATTAAATAAAATTAAACACACACACACACAAACACACACACACACACACACACACAGAGGCAGAGAATTCTCCCAGCTATCTATGAGGGTATGGGGAGTGGAACTGGAGCTGGATGGGGGCATGTGGAAGAAAATTTGCCAGTGAAGGGCGCCTGGGTGGCTCAGTCACTTATGTGTTTGACTCTTGATTTCAGCTCAGGTCATGATCTCAGGGTTGTGGGATGAAGCCCCACGTCAGGCTCCACACTTAGTGTGGAATCTTCTTGAGATTCTCTCTCTCCCTCTCTGCCTACTCACACTCTTTCTTAATTAATTAATTAATTAATTGGGTAATTATTAATTAATCTTTTAAAAAGAAGAAAATTTGCCAGTGATTATTAGATGATGGATAATTTTTGCTTTCATTTTCCACTTTTACCATCACAAACTTCTGTAATGCATACATATAGCTTTTGTAAGAGTGAGTTTTATTTCAATACCTAGATGGTGGTTCCCAGAGCAGGTAGATTAGGTATACAGCCCTCTTTAGAAAATGCTTTCTAAAAAGAGGCTATAAGACTAAAGTTTGTTTTATACCTACTATTTCTCATTAGCCAGTTTGTTATCATTGTTGCACTTCACAGCTTGGTCTACAGTGTAGAAATTCTTTAGCAAGTTTGGGTAATTCCTTGGTGTTCAGTAGAAGGGTTTATCTTCCTAGAGAAAAAATATTCTTCTCTTTCAAGTCTCTCCAATGCTACCATCTACCTTCTCATCATAAATCCTTGGCTTTGGGGCGCCTGGGTGGCTCAATGTGTTAAGCCTCTGCCTTCGGCTCAGGTCATGATCTCAGGGTCCTGGGATCGAGCCCCGTATCAGGCTCTCTGCTCAGCAGGGTGCCTGCTCCCCCCCCCACTCTTTCTCTCTGCCTTCTTCTCTGTCTACTTGTGGTCTATCTCTGTCAAATAAATAAATAAAGTTTTTTAAAAATTAAATAAATAAGTCCTTGGCTTAAAACCCACATTAGGTTCTAGGCTCCTTGTCTGGAGGCAGGAAGATCTGTTAGGGACTGCTGCAATAGTCTGGGCAAGAAATGGCACAACCCACATGTATCCTCTGCCTAGAATGATCTTCCCTTCATTTTTGCTCAACCAGATCCTCCCATCCTTTAAGTTTTGATTCAAATGTCTTCTCCTCCATAAAATCCTCCTTGTGCCCGTAACTGAAAATCATTTCATCTCCTTTTATTTTCATTTTTTACTTTTTTGTGTATATATATATATACATAAATATATATATACATATATATATATACAAAAATGTGTGTGTGTATACACACACACACACACACACTTTTCATTTTGAAACAACTCAACTTACAGGGGAAAAAATGCAATTATAGTACAAAACTTTTTTCTTAAATCATTTGAGAGTAAGTTGCCAAGCTAATAATGCCCCATCACCCATGAATACTTTAGTATGTATTTTTTCCAAAAAAAAAGACATTCTCTACATAACCACAGTAGACCATCAAAATCAGAAAATTAGTATCAAAACATTAATACTATAATCCTTACTCCAGTAATGCTTTTTACAGTAAAAAGATCCTGTTTGGAATCAAGTGTTGTACTTTATTACCATGTCTCTTTAATCTCATTCACTCAGGAATAGTGTCTCAGTCTTAACTCTCATGACCTTGACACTAGAAAATTATGGTCCAGTAGAACATGCATCAGTTTGGGTTTTTCTGGCATTTCCTCATGACTCAATCTAGGTTACGTGCATCCTCAGTAAAAATATCACAGAAGTTATGCTATTTTCCTATTAAATGGTACATGACTGCAATTTGCTCTCTTACTGGTTAGGTTTATACTGATCACTTGATTAAGATGATTTCTGCCATTCTTCTTAACTCTGAAGTTGCTCTTTTCTCTATGGAATTAATAATATTCTGTGGTGATATACTTTGAAACTTATTCATTCATGTATTTTTATCAGTATGAACTCACTGTTCATTTCATTTGATTAGCTATAATCCAATACTATCATTATTTATTTGAAGTTCAAACTGACACAGATTGGGCCAGTGGGAGGCTGTTCAAAGTTGTTCTTGTGTTCTTTGACTCCTCCTCATCATTCTTTGAGCATTTCCTTGTTTTGTGCTAGAAGATGTTTCACGCTCGTTTATACTTTCCTTGTCCCAGACCTGGAATCATCCATTTCTACAAGGTCTCCTGGCTCATTTAAGAATGTTATTTAGAAGACAAGGTCTCAGCCCTAGGAGTTCTTCCTGCTTTTGGAGTATCAGTGCTCCTAGGACCATGCAGTAGACAGAGATTAGGAATCTTGGAATATGTGTATGTACACATACATACAAATCTACACACATTTACATCATAGTTATTAAGACATTGGTCTATATATTCTGAAAACCTTGAGTTTTTACAATTAAGACTTCTAACTCCACTTTTATTCCAGCTTCTTCCTTTCCATATTTGCAATTCCTTTTTCCAAAGGTGAGAAACCTGGCTTCCATGAACTTCAATATAGTTATTTATTTATTTATTTTAAAGATTTTATTCACCTATTCGACAGAGAGAGATCACAAGTAGGCAGAGAAGCAAGCAGAGAGAGTGAGAGGGAAGCAGGCTCCCCGCCGAGCAGAGAGCCCGATGCGGGACCCGATCCCAGGACCCTGAGATCATGACCTGAGCCGAAGGCAGTGGCCTAAACCACTGAGCCACCCAGGCGCCCCTATAGTTATTTATTTAAACGCTTCCTCTATATGTAACCAGGCTCTCATCTTAGAAACTACCACCTCCCTCACATAGATGTCCTCCTTACTCTACTCAGGCCATGACCACACGTGGATGTTCTTCCCACCCTGTTCCATCACAAAAGCCCATGCCAAATTATTCTACATACCCCCTTCCCTGTATACCCTCTTCAGCTTGTTCTATCTCTGACATGCCAAAGCTGGGCCACTGGCTCCCATGTGAATGCCAACTTTACCCTGCTTGGACTCCAATACCCATCCCAGGCCATCCTACATGTGTACTCTTTCACTCTGCCAGGCTGCCCCACACATGGGCATCTTCTTCACTCTCTTTACAAATAATAAAATTTTTAAGTTAAAGGAAAAGAGATACTGGAAGAACTTTTAGTCTACAGACATTCTAATACCTTAAAGTCCTTAGCCTAACCCTGACTTTATTAGAATATGGGAAATCGACTCAAGGAATAGGTATTCCTCCTTTTCTACCCAAAAGGCCAGTCATCAATGTAATCATTTTAAAAGAGAAAGTGTAACAGGTTTTTATCATTAAATATCACCCCCATGTAGGACATACTCGTAATCCTTCAGTGTCACTTATTCCTCTGAAGATCAAAAATTAGAAAAAAGAGGGGCTCAGTGGGTTAAGCCGCTGCCTTCGGCTCAGGTCATGATCTCAGGGTCCTGGGATCGAGTCCCGCATCGGGCTCTCTGCTCAGCAGGGAGCCTGCTTCCCTCTCTCTCTCTCTCTCTCTCTGCCTGCCTCTCTATCTACTTGTGATCTCTATCAAATAAATAAACAAAATCTTTTAAAAAAAATTAGAAAAAAGAGAATAAAATTATTAGCATTTTTAATAAAAAGCACTGCCCACTGCATATAACAAGAATAATGGCAACAACCAACGGAGATACAAGGAAGATATTAGAGAAGACAGAAGGAAGGAGAGAGGTGAGAAAATAAGAAAAGGTGGGAACAATGGAAGGTAGCAAGGAGAGAGACTGAAAGAGGAGAGACCTAAGACAGAAAAGACAGAAGAGGGAGGCTAAATGGGAGAGATGGGAAAAGGGAATGGCAGGATGCCATTCAGAAGAGTCTAGTTCGGCCACTAAATCCCATGATAAAGGGCTCTAATCCTGTAATCAGCCCAAAGCAGTGTCACTGTCAGAATGAAAACATATCCTCTACCCCAAGACTGCTGACAAGTAATGAAGAAAGTTACTTCATACACTTCACTAATACACAACTGAATGAAACTGACATCTGGGATTTTGGTACAGCCAACTTCTGGATTTTATCTATCTATTGGCTTAATGACACCATTAAATGATTCCTATTTTGAAAGTCACTTTTGAAAATATCTGCCAATTGTGAGAAGGCTCTCAGTCAAAACTTCAGCGAGGCAAAATATGGATACTATACATATAAGTGGAACATCTGCAATTCTTAGTATCACACCTGGTTTTGCTTCTTTGATAAAGAAGCTACATATCCTGTAGATGATGATGTCAATGTCTCAGATTCAATCCCCTACCAACCATCAGAAAGATGTCTTGCCTAGCGTTGTGGTTCTTGTCAAAACCAGGGTATTAAACCATTCCTTTTTTTTAAAGTGTAACAGAAGATAAAATTGTTCTCTATTACACATTTGGTTGTCGGATTTCTAAAAAGTATTCTTGAAACACAATAAAACTTAAGGGAAAACTTTTAGAGAAGAGGAATACTCATTCTCAAAGTAACTCAAAAGAGTGTTAATTCATGGTTTACGTTATTTGGTAGATATTTTCAGTTGAGGTAAATCTTTTTATATAATTTTAGATGCTATTATAGATACTACTGAAAAGATCAATAGAGAACATTAGTTACCTTCCCAACTCCCATTTCTCTTTCTTCCTTCCTAATACAATCCTGATTTTGTTTGGATAGTGCTGCTGTCCCCCCCACCACCCACTCCAACCCAGTGACTGATGGTAATAGACCTCACTGTCAAGTTGTTCCTGTTTCCTTGAAAGCAGTCAGCACATGGCATTGCTTTGGCCCCTGTTGGGACAGAAGTCACATGGTCTACATTGGTCCAATTATAGTTGGGGAAAAGGATTTTCTCTCATTTAGGGTGTGAACAAGAATGTATGTTGCATCAGATAGTACTGGTAAGTATTTTATAACCATAAGAGGAGCAAGTCTAAATTCAACACTGTCACCCTGAGGATTACAGAGCAGAAAGATAGGAAGAATATGGATTCCTGATGACCATCATTGAATTACTGAGTCACCACCCTGACCAGAACTAATTCTACTTCTGAACTTTTTGTTATATAGGTAAAAAAACTTTTTTACTATATAATTTTTTCTTGATTTGGGATTTTTTATTTGCAGCCAAAAACATCATAGTTGATCAAACCATGTCTAAGCTCCAGTATGAAAGCCAGAATTGCAGGGAGACATAGAAGCCAACCTTACAGTGCTGGGAAAAGTGCTTTTATAGGTTAGAGTCAAGAGTTACAAGGCCTTCCCAGTTTCCCTGCAGAAAGAAATCTGAAAATAGTTAGAAGCCCTGGAGAATTCTCTCACAGATTCCTTGTATTTAGGCAACTTTAATATTTAAATATGGACTCATAGTCCTTTCTTTCCTGGCATAGAGGATATCAGTAATACCAGCTTTGCAAAGGTAAACTTATTGATTTGAGGACAAAGGAAATGATGCTATATAAATTCAACCCAAAAGAGTCCTGAAAATTTCTGATATTCTTTAATAACAACCTACCTTTGAGTTACAGTTATTAAGCACTGGCTGCCATCAAAATCAAAATGTCAAAGTCAACTTAGGGCCCAAGATAACTTTCATGTTGCTATGACAACCTCTTTTTCAAGTTTAACATCAGATACCTTAATTTAGGCAGAGTTAATATTTACCTTGGGAGTTTGGGGGGATTTTTTATACAAATTAGATCTATTTCAATTATTTCATGAAAAATCACTATTAGAGTTTATGCAATCTTTTCCATAAATAAATATTTTGTGATCAAAATCAATTTCCAGTTTAGGATGTCTGGGTGGCTCAGTCAGTGAAGCTAAGTGTCTGCCTTCAGCTCTGGTCATGATCTCATGAGTCCTGGGACTGAGCCCCTTGTCGGGCTTCCTACTCAACATTTCCCTGTGCCCTCCTCCCCCATGCTCTCTCTCGCTTACTCTCCCTCTCAAATAAATAAATAAATTTTTTAAGGAAAATCAATTTTCTGTTTAGTAAAATAAATCCTATGCAAATTTGTTACATACATTTTTATACACTGTTCTGAGGAGAAAAATTCTATTTTCATCTAATTCATAAAGGAGTCATGACTCAAAAAGTTAAAATTATTGCTGGAGACTGAATAATAACTGTAGGTGGTCAGAGAAATTATCATGAAAAGGGAAAGGAGATAGAAGGAATAAAATAAGATGTATTTTTGAAGTTTTGTTATGGTAAATCGAAGGAAGGACAGATACAAGGAAAGTGCCTGCTGGATAGGGCAAGTGGCTGTATATGCATTTGAATCTGTTACAGTTTGTTGTGGAAGATGCAACAAACACATAGGAAGCCACACAGGAAGCCACTTTAAGATATGACAATCTTTTTGTCATATCTTAATGATGACAGTCTGTTGTGGCGCATGTAGAAATTAGATGTGTATCTGTCGGTCAGGAAACTAAGACACAATCAAAAAGGGTAACTGAAGAAATTTAAACAAAAGGAATGCAGACCCCTTCTCGACTTACAGTGGGGTTACGTCCAGATAAACCATTCCTAAATCAAAACTATCCTAAGTCAAAAATGCGCTTAATATACCTAGCCTACCCAACATCATAGCCTAACTCAGCCTCCTTTGAACAGGCTCAGAACACTTGTGTTAGCCTACAATTAGGCAAGATCATCTAACGTAAAACCTGTTTTATCGTAAAGTATTGAATACCTCATGTGATTGATTGAATGCTGTACTGAACGTGAAAAACGGAATGGTTGTGAGTGTACGAGTTGTTCCCCTCGTGATCATGTGGCTGGCTGGGAATTGTGGCTGTCGCTGCTTCTGCCTAGCATCAGGAGAAAGGACTGTACCACAGGCCACTCATCCAGGAAAGACTAAAATTCAAAAATCGGAGTACAGTTTCTTGTGAATGAGTATCGCTTTTATGCCATCATTAAATTGAAGAATCCTAAGTCAGACCATCGTAAATCGGGGACCACCTATATTTACAAGAAAAGCAGACAGGATTAAGAGAAGCCACAGGGCTGATGAAGGAGCCTGGGACTGACGACAGTAAATGTTATTTACACTCCTAAACAGGAAGAGGCCAAAAGAGGGCGTTTTCTCAGAAACCAGACTAGTGAGACAAGTGTACCTGACAGGAGCTACGACCCTACATGAGGGGTGCAGAAACCCAAACCACAGCCCCACAGGAAAGAGGCCAGGAAAATATATACACCATCCTCATGCTCTCCCATCCTCTGATCTCCTTGTCAAAGATTTCTGTTGGCTAAATCCACACAAAACTGAGCGAAGGTGAGCTAGATTACCCTGTCTGAAGAGGCCCCAACAGAGTCAAGGGTGGAAAAGGAATCTGACAAAGCAAACAGATACCCCCAACACAGACACTGCCCAAATAACACAGCCGGGACTCATTAAAAGATGGAGACATTTCGTTCTGCAACAACTTTGGTACACATTTGGGGCAAAGATGTATATTTTTAGAATCCTTTCCATTTTTTTTTTATGAGAACTTCTTTTTTTTTCCATTTTATTTATTTTTTCAGCGTAACAGTATTCATTCTTTTTGCACAACACCCAGTGCTCCATGCAAAACGTGCCCTCCCCATTACCCACCACCTGTTCCCCCAACCTCCCACCCCTGACCCTTCAAAACCCTCAGGTTGTTTTTCAGAGTCCATAGTCTCTTATGGTTCGCCTCCCCTTCCAAATTTTTTTTTTTAATAAACATATAATGTATTTTTATCCCCAGGGGTACAGGTCTGTGAATCGCCAGGTTAGAATCCTTTCCATTTTGTTAATGTTAGTTTTTAGTCATTATACTTCATGTTGACAACTTTTGAATATAAACAAATACATATTTCACTATCATTAACTTTCTCACAGTAAATCCAATACTTTTTCCCTCAGGCAAAAATACCCTTCTAGGGCGCCTGGGTGGCTCAGTGGGTTAAGCCGCTGCCTTTGGCTCTGGTCATGATCTCGGGGTCCTGGGTTCAAGTCCCACACATCGGGCTCTCTGCTCAATGGAGAGCCTGCTTCCCTTCCTCTCTCTCTGCCTGCCTCTCTTGTGATTTCTCTCTGTCAAATAAATACATAAAATCTTTTAAAAAAAAAATACCCTTCTAGTTCCACAAACCTGGCAGTACTTCATTACTGTCAAAGAATGAAGTGTTTCTGTAAACTTAAGACAATTTGCTTTGACTCCATCTCCAATTTCTCCTATTTCTCTTTCGAGTTGTTATGAACATAAATTGTGTGTGGAGTGTGGGTAAGTGTGTAGGTATAGCTTACTGAGCTGACCAATGGAAAGTCTACATACACAGATGATCTCAAATGCCACCATCAGCTCATCAAGTCTGTCTTTCCAAGAACTGATTAAATAGGTTGTGTGGTACAAATGAAAAGTGTTCTGGGGCGCCTGGGTGGCTCAGTGGGTTAAAGCCTCTGCCTTCGGCTCGGGTCGTGATCCCAGGGTCCTGGGATCGAGACCCACTTCGGGCTCTCTGCTCAGCGGGGAGCCTGTTTCCCCTCCCCTCTCTCTGCCTGCCTCTCTCTGCCTGCCTCTCTGCCTACTTGTGATTCTCTCTCTGTCAAATAAATAAATAAAATCTTTTAAAAAAATTTTTAAAAAATGAGAAGTGTTCTGTGCTCTAGGTCTGGAGGCACTGGCTATAACCAGTCTCTTCATTAACAAGCTGTAGGACTCTTGCAAGTTCTTCACCAGCTTCTCTATTATTTCCATCAAAGGTGTTGAGACACAGAGTCTCTGATGTCACTTCCAGCTTTAAAATACTGTGGTTCTCATGCACATCCCTAATTATCATGCCTAATAGGATCCATCAGTTTTGCTGCTTCTTGATTGCTTTAGTTTGAAAGGGCCTTTTTCAAACTGACACAGAGAATGCTAAATATGCTATTTTAAATTAAAATTTAGATAAAGAAACGCAGATGACATTAAAACACAGCAAAGCCTCAGTGACTTTTTGAGTCTAACAATTACAGCTTCTCATGAACCTTAACATTTCCCTGAATTACAAAAATTATGTTTACCATTTCACAGGTAAATATTTACATGCCTAAGTAATGATTCCACAAAGTTATGAGAAATGAGGAGGATAAATTATGCTCTAGAGTAGAAATATACTTTGTAATTCAGCTCCACTGGAGACACTCTCCTTAATATCCTTAATATCTTCTTCAGGTCCTAGAACAAAGGAAAGAGCTATTTATCCACTGCAATGGCTGAAGTAGTCAGTGCCGACTTTATTCAGGGCAGTGAGGCATTGTATAGCCAACAGCAACTATTTTCAGCTGGTTACAAAAGAATTTACTACATGCACTAAAAACCACCGGACTTCCCCATTACCTACTTCTCAAGGTCTAATTGCAGACCCTCTGGTTTCTTGTGAGAACTAGTGAGAAACGAACGAGGTGCACCTGCAGGCAATGACTGATGTTAGTACAATTGTCCCGTATTGATACAAGAAGTAACAGCAAACATGAAAGTGATTTATGAGCTGCGCTGGAACAGCAAGGACTAGTTAAGTGTTTATGACCACAACCAATTTGCTCTCATCTAACTAGTAAACATGTGGGAAGTCACGTTGGCGAGCGCACAACACATAGCACAGACCCTTTCTCAGTGCTACTCAACTTTTCCGTCCTAAACCTTTTGTTAGGCTATCAGGACTTTAAAGGAGACACAAGTCAGGGCCTGGTTTGGTCCTCGTCTCAAGCCTTATCGCAGCCTCCCACATGTAGCATGTCTTCAGGCATGAAAAGCCCTATCTCTTTTTGCTCTTCTTAATTATAAACCACGTTTTTTCATAAGTATCTACCTCCTATCTCCTTCCATTATAATTACCCAGTTGTCCCAACTCCAATTCTCTCTAGAAGACATCTACTTTCTAAATGTGCTTTAGAAAATTTTTTACCTTTACTGATCTTTGAGAAATAAAGAAAGATTGGAGGCAGTGCCCTAGACCACTTCACTTCTGTCTTAGACTGGATGTCCTGAAAATACCCTGAGATCAAGAATTGTGTGCCTAATATTGGTTGGGAAGTGCTCGCAGGAGACACACCTGCAAAGAAGTGAGAAAAGGACAGAGGGAAGGAGGACCCAGGGATAGGTCAACCCTGGAAAGAGGTCTGGGAAGGAGCAGCATGGAATGCTTTACACTCTGTCAGACTGGTAGATCTAATTTGTGTCTTCAGTTTAATTTTCTGTTTCTCTTCCAGACAAAAGTTTTTTTTTAGATTGATACATTGATATAAAATTTAGGTATATATGCATCATTTTCAGACAGAGGGGTTTTTAAGATTCTAAAGACCAGTCTGAAATCTAACTATGCAGAATTCAAAAGATCCTGAGCTTTCTCTCCTGGGAAAATAAATGGAATAAAAAAGAAAAGATTATGAAAAATGCAAGTTCTAAAAATAATAGCCCGAACTGGGTAATTTGAATGAAAGCCAATCAAATCTGTATGGAATATTGCATATTACTGATTCATTATCAGATCACATAATTTAATTATATTCTACTTACCATGCAGTTTTCACACCCTAACCCTCCCGGTGTGAAGTCTATGTTATCTGATAGAGAAAGCAGAAAGAGAAAGAAAGAGGCCATGCAAAAGAAAAGCTTAGTTAAGGATGGCAGACTGCATTGCAAATTCAGAAACATCTTTAATATTAAAAGAAATGATGCAAATTCTTCTTTTGTTTTCTATAGATAAGCCAGGTTTGATTATCTTAAACTATTGGTAAGAATACTTTTCCTTTTCATCGTTCCTGGATGTGAGCCATTTACAATTTGTAACACAGAGAACCATTCTTCAGATCTAATTTAACATGTAACTCCTTGTTGTTACAATTGAATTTAGCAAAATCAAGAAAGAAAACTCCTTCGTAAAACATAATTAATTTCTACATGTTGATTTAAGAGCTGCTGATTTAGAAACATACATATCCCTATTGCTAGATTCTTCCTGTCAGACTTTAAAGATAGTCTTTCAAAATATATATATATATCTTGAGATATATACTTTCAGTGACTGAAAGATGTTGAGGAAAACATAAAACTCTCATTTAAAAGTATAAGTCCAGGGATGCCTGGGTGGCTTAGTGGGTTAAGCATCTGCCTTTGGCTCAGGTCATGATCCCAGGGTCCTGGGATGGAGTCCTGCATCAGGTTCCTGCTCAGCGGGGAGTCTGCTCTACTCCCTGCGTGCCATGCCTCCTGCTTGTGCGTTTTCTCTCTCTCTGACAGATAAGTAAATAAAATCTTTGAAATAACTAAATAAAAGTATCAAGTCAGATACATGTATTTGCCTTGATACTTGATATTTGACTCTACTGTGGTTTGATATTTAACTACACTATCAGTAGTATAATCTATGCTAAAAACAATTATGTACCTTTCTCCTAATGGGAGATTATATATATAATGAATATGCAAATAATGCTGATAGGTTAATCTGATGAAATAAATTAATAACTCAATAAACACTTAAGGTTTACATGTATGTATGTATTTAAAACATTTCCTAGAAATTACAGTATCCTGGGAATTATATACAATGTACTTTTAAGTCTGTCTCTAAAGGAGACACAATTAATATTTCATTTTAGATAAATTATGCTAGGAACAGGATATAAACCAGTGGAAAGTATAGTTTTTTATTTGTATATTTACACTATATCACCCAACAGGTGCAACAGTAATGGCACAAAGTAGGTGCTCATAACTCTCTGCTGAATTAACAAATTAGGACAAGGTTAGTGAGAACTATAAGACAATACTAAGAACAAGGAATAGTCCTGGCCATTCAAGGACTATACTTTAGCTTAGAAAGAGAACTAGCAGATATTTAAAGCAAGGGGAGTTCAATCCAGGTTTGGGTTAACATTAAAACACTATTGACATCTGTCCAAATTCTATTCACAATCTTGGGTTCTTACATAAATGTTCTGAATTTTTTTAAAATAGCACAACGGGCATAAGCCCAGAACCCTGACAGTTTTGTTTCAACAGAGAGTTAAGAAATGGCCTGTTTATGAAATATCTTTACCATGAATTATTCATGTTGGGAAATCAACAAAATACTTACTAATTCGACTATAATGTTTAACTGTGTTATTTGACCAAGAGATTGAAATGATGCTGGAAAAGCCAGGAGAGAAGTGAGAACTTGGCAAGAAATATGACCTCATGGAATCACATAAAAACCTTAAATACTCCATTATCATCACTATTATATAATATGCCTTAAACTTTATAAAGCAAATTGGTACATATTATCTAAATTGATGAGCATGACAACCTTGTGAATCAGATAACGGTACTGAATCATGTTGAAAGTTTGGGAATACTAATGCCAATCTTTTGAAACTTAACCAGTTGAGAATAATAATGATAATCATGATCTTACCAATCAAAGCTAGTACCTAAATAGAACTTGTTTATGTGCCAACTGTGACCTACATGACTTTACATGTTAGCTCAATTCCTCCTCCAACCATCACAAGTCTCCAAATGGGAAATGAGGCATCTGCTTTATTCAAGTTGGTTGGCAAATTCACTTTCCACATGCTTAAAAAAAAAAAAAACAACCTGAGGGTTTTGAAGGGTCAGGGGTGGGAGGTTGGGGGAACAGGTGGTGGGTGATGGGGAGGGCACGTTTTGCATGGAGCACTGGGTGTTGTGCAAAAAGAATGAATACTGTTATGCTGAAAAAAAAATAAATATTATTAGTATATTAAAAAAAAAAAAAAAAGTATTTTTTGGTCCCTCTCTCCTGCACTGAAGATAACCTGGGAATGACCATGCTGACTTTTCCACCCAGTGTCATGCTATAAAGCTAGAACAGAGAGAACTGAGGTGTTCTCAGGCTCATGTGGTCTGATATCTGTTTACTGACAGCCTGAGGATGTGAGCTCTAGCCTTCCCTGCTCCCAGGCAGGACTGTGAGCAGAGGGAGGGGTGGGCACAAATGCCAGGCTTTCCCCAATCTCACACTCTCTCTCAAGTTTCTTCAGTAGGTGGAAAATTGTTACTGAAAATGCTGCTGCTCTCTCCTGGGAAGTAAGGAATATCTCCCCCATTCTTCCATGGGAAACTGCAGGCAAGAAAATGAGTGTTCCAGTCCATCCTTCTCCCAGCCCCTCCAACAGCTAAATGAGGGAAACTAAGGACTATGTAGGTTTAATTTTTTCCTCAAAGGCAAGGAGCTAGCAAGCAGCAAAGACAAGACTTGAGCCCTAGCATTCTGACCACAGAGTGCACATCATATTTATTCTACACTACACTAGAAACCTTGCCCTCCAACAAGCTTGATGAATGCTGAAAGGAAAACATTCTAGAAGTCAAACCCTTGAATGCTCTTCTGGAAATGCTTTCATGTCCTAGCCAGATTCTCTTTTATCCATAATTTCTTTTTTTAATGGTTCTTAAGATCTTTATTAATAACCTTATAATTTATGTTAATTATTCCTATCAGGAGTACTAAGTTACTTTTCCCCTTTATTTATTTTTTTATTTTTATTATTTTTTAAATGTCTTTTCAGTGTTCCAGAACTCATTGCTTATGCACCACACCCTGTGCTCCATGCAATATGTGTCCTCCATAATACTCACCACCAGCTCACCCAACCTCCCACCCACCTCCCCATAATTTCTTGTCAAATGTTTGAAAACATATCAAACTATTTCTTTCTGAGCCAAGTTAAGGGATGTAATAAACAACAAAAAGGAAAGGAAAAAATTATAATTATACTCCATCTCACAACAGCATATTTAAAATTTGACTCACTCTGACTTTGATGTATTTGTTACCCAGTAAGTACTCATTATGTTGTGTAACAAGGTAAGACATCCTCTGTTCATAGAGTTAACAGTTGGGCCAAAAGCACTAATATTTTGCTTTACTGAATATCAGACTCAGGAACAGATATTGTATTATTCTCTTATTTGTATTTTTTTCAGCAGTCTTCATTCAATAGGTACCCCAATATGGAGCTGCTTGTTAGTTTAGTTTCCACCAAATATAGACACATAATTAATATGTGCTGGGCCATAAAGTGTTCACTTACTGTTATCAATAGCTCAAATTGCAGAACATGAATACATTTGACTGCATTTTGTGAAAAATGACTCAGAGTCTTGAACTTCCTAGTTGGGAGTAGAATTATATCACCCTCCAGGCTAGAAGACAATTTTATGTTTTAAATGTATGTATTTTGTAACCACTACTGTTGTTATTTACTATTTGTGGTATTATGGAGAAGGGAAGAAAGTTGTATCACTTCCTAACTGTGATTCTTATAAACAATAAAAAAGTAGCAGGAAGGGTCAAAATTCTATCAGTTTTCAGATAAGAGCTTCAATTCATAAGCATGGTGACTGAAAGAATTGGTTTTTCTCTAAGCAGAACTGGAACTGAAATTAGATTGAATCAAGACAATTGTCCTCAAGACTTTTTGCTGCCATTTGGAAGGATAATGATTTTTTTTATTTCTAGGAAAATAAAAAATCTTAGCTTCTTGGGTACCAATCTAGGCTAGTTGCTAGTGAGAGATCACTAATCAGTCATAATTTTCTTCTGAGTCTAGACACCACCTCTGAATTCTCAGCCCAGCACTCCATTACTCAGGACCCATAAGTTGGAGTTTATATGAGGTGAAACTATTTGCCTTTTCTATTACAGTTGAAGTACCTCACCTGTAGCAGTTTAAAAAAAAAAAAACAAAATAAGTATAATCCTATAATATTAATAGAGATATCAGTGCTCTTTCAAATTCTGATTAGTGCCACTAATCCCTGTAGACTCCTTCAACATTTTGCAGTAAAATAGTGAAATCTAATTAACTATATTCTATAAGGACTGTAGCTGATAATAGCTTAGCAACTAAGAGGGTTCATCAAGGTAAAAAGAAACATAACAAAGTCCCTTATTGAGCATTTGAAAAATGGTACTAGTATAATCAAGGAACTGATTTTTAATATAATTTCATTTTAACTTAAATAGTCATCAGTGGCTGCCATATTGGATAGCAGAGGTATATTGAATCTTGTTTTACCTTCACAATAACCTGGCAAAGCTGTTCATCTCCACTAAAAAGAGAAGGAAGTACAGACGTATTAAGTGACTTCCAATGTTACATAACTGGAAGGTGACCAAAATCATACTTGAATCCAGTTCTCAACTGGATTCCAAGTTCTCAACTCTTTTCATAGTATCATATCAAGCTCGAGGTAAGTATGAATCAAGAGGGGACAACCCCCCCAAAATAGTGACCCACTAAAAACTCTCAATAGCAAGTACACTACAAAGAACTAACTGTGAAAAATCTGAAGTCTTATCCTACTTGCAAGCTAATAAATAAGCATGCCACAGTTTCATGCAAGCCATCAGAAGACAGGAGATTCCTGAATCAGAAAGTAAGGATTTTATTATAGCAATAGCAGTAGCCAGGGTATTAGCATTTTCTTGTACCAATTTCCCAAGCCCAAACCACACAGTGATGCAAAAAAGGTCAGATGACTCTTGCACATGCAGTGAGTGCATTACAGGTTGCATACTGAGCTTAGGGAACCGAAATATTTTGTAATGGGCAGTAAGCATCCTGCCTATTACCCCAAAAAGAGACATTATCTTTATCATACTAGACAATAAGCATGACTCTCTTTCCCAATCTCTACCTTTCAAGATTATTCTCTATGCAAATATCCTTGAAATAGATAGCCTGGAGCAAAGACAATCCCGAGACTTTGCATAAACGTGAGAGATACACACACCACCCATGACAAGTGACAAACTGGGAGAAAACCAGCAAAGAAAAGGGAGAGATGTCTAAATATCAACATCAGAGTCACAGTGTACAGATAAATGTGTGTGTTTGATAGAAAGATTATGTGACCAAAGTTATAAACAGAAAATAAATATTGAAACAAGAAAATTAAGGTGAAAGTAAATTTGGAAAATAGCAGTGTTATATAAATGTCACATTGTCATTTTTATTGGGCATCAGTAGTACATTTATAAATGTTAATTTCCTCGAAACTGGAGGTTACTTCACTCTCAGAACTGAGTTGTAAATATATGCAAGTACCCTTCTTCCAGTTACCATAAAATTGTAGCATAAAAATCATAGGATTTGGAAGATGCTCAGAAATAATGAAGTCCTAATTACACAGGCATGGAAACTGAGACCCACAGACATAGAGTGTCTTTTTCAGGGCCACACAACCAACCATCTATATATCTGAGATGCATTCACAGATGTCTCTGCTCTTGACCCCTTCAATTCATCACAACACCCTATCTCTTATTTCCACCTTGAAGTGGATTGAGACCCAAAAAATAAATACCTAAAATCCTCTCTCTTGTAGAATATACCCTTGGAACTAGTTGGAGCAGAGCCAAGTAGTCAGAGCTAGCAATGTTTCCCCAGGCGGAAGCCCAGTAGGAAACCTTAGCCCTACACATAGCTTAAATGCTCCTTCCCTTGGGTCTGCCACAAAGAAACATTGCATTGCAGAAGAGTTAAAAAAAAAAAAAATGTGTGCACAGCACAGGAAGGAGACCAGATCTTCTCTAAGGAGTTGAGTGGTATCATTAAAGCTGGGTCCAAAAAAAAAAAAAAAAAAAAAAAGTCATTTCATTTTTTTAAAAATATGGTAATATAACCTCAAGCACCAGCTCACTTCAATGACAGGCACTTCATAAAGTTCATTTTTATTATTCTCAGCTGAAAAGTAAATAACATTTCTACAGGTGTCCTTCATATTAAAAGGCTTTATTTGCTGGCAATAGAGACTCTCTATTGACAAAAACCTTATCTATACTTCACAGAGCAGATTGTTTTTTCCCAACACCTTTCAGAGAGGTATAGCCAGTCCATTCTGGACAAAGGAAAACAGTGTGATAAAAGAGAGATTGCAACACCAGCTGACTGAAAGAGCCCTCAATCGCCTAACCTTTAACAATTTGAGCAAAATCAAATAATGCAGTTTTTTATTATAACCAAAAGAATAAAATAAATATTCATGAGTCCATATTGATAAACAGAAAGGTAAATAAGCATCAACAGCACTTTTATAAAGACAATTTTCCCCAAAGTGGAATCTACTGTTTCCTTGGGACTGAATCATAAATGTTTAGATGCATATAAATATAAATCACTGAATAAGTAAATAATAGAGGACAGGCAAATCTTCCTCACAGAAGAATTCTGAGTAATATATATACATATTCCCACCTCCAGGAGGTGGAACTTTTATTTGCTTATCATTGAAGGTGGGCTACACTTAGAGACTCACTTTCAAAACATAGAGAAGGGAAAGGGAAAAATAGTCCCTTTGCTGTAGAGAGTCCTGGCAAGAGCTGCCTTAACCAAGTGATGAAGGTTAACATTGGCAGTGATGTCCACGTGGATATAATGTACTCTGATGTGAGGGAACAAGAAGGGCACTTCGATTCCATGGTATTCTTTCCAAATCTTGTAACTCAAGTCTACTCATGAGAAAAACATCAGACAAACCAAGATCAGGAAACATTCTACAAAATATTTAGCCTGTACTCCCCAAGACCATCGAGGTCATGAAAAACATGCAGAGCGAGAAATTGTCACAGACCAGAGGAGACTGGGAAAATGTGACAACTGACTAACTACAATGTGGCATCCTGCAATGAAACAGAAAGAAAGCATTAATGAGAAAGCTGGTTAAATCCAAATAAGTTCTGGAGTTTAGTTAATAGTGATGAATAATGTCGCTTTCTTAGTTTTGATAAATGTATCCTGTAATGTAAGATATAACAATGGGTAAAGCTGGGTGGTGGATATACTCTCTGTACCACCTTCACAACTTCCCTATAAATTTAAAATTATACCAAAATGAAAAGTTTATTTTAAAAAATAGATGGTACAAATTCATCTCATTGTGTTCTCCTTATCTCGAGTTTGTCAGAATTCTATAGCTAATGCATTGCCCAATCCAAGAAGCACAGTTAAAGAAGGCTTAGGGAAGCTCAATGAGTTCAAAAGTCAGGGAGGGAGTGTATCAGCACATTTCACAATCAAAAGGAAAAGTAATGTTTGTTCTTCACTGAATAACCTGAGTATTATTTGTGTAATAATCTGAGAAGCAGAATATATTCTGAACATAACAAAAATTGAAGCTCTCTTTTATAGGTCAGGAAAAGTAATAAGATAAAAACCCAAACCAATAAACTAACCAAATTTCAAAGAAACAAAATTGTGCTGAATATCCAATAATGTCTGTGTATAATAGTATAAAAGACTCCAATTAAAAACATAACTTTTAGTCTCTTATGGTTTGCCTCCCCTTCCAATTTTTTTTTATAAACATATAATGTATTTTTATCCCCAGGGGTACAGGTCTGTGAATCGCCAGGTTTACACACTTCACAGCACTCACGATAGCACATACCTTCCCCAATGTCCATAACCCCCTCCCCCTCTCCCAACCCCACCTCCACCCAGCAACCCCCAGTTTGTTTTGTGAGATTAAGAGTCATTTATGGTTTGTCTCCCTCCCAATCCCATCTTGTTTCATTTATTCTTCTCCTATCCCCCAACCCCCCATGTTGCTTCTCCATGTTGAAGGGTCAGGGGTCGGAGGTTGGGGGAACAGGTGGTGGGTAATAGGGAGGGCACGTTTTGCATGGAGCACTGGGTGTTGTGCAAAAACAATGACTACTGTTACGCTGAAAAAATAAATTTAAAAAATAATTAAATTTTTTAAAATTAAATTTGTATATATGAAGAAGTTAAGATGTAGCAGGAATAAAATTATAAGTAGCATTTAAAAAATAATTTTTAGACAAACACTTCAATTTTGAGAAATTTCTTAAAAAATTTTGAGAAATTTCTCTAAATTCTCTTTATAAGTTATCTAGGATTAATTATAATACTATCTGATATTTATATTATCATTTCCAAGGTAGTGAAACCATTTTGCCTATAAATTGTATCTCCTTCTTGCCACCCAGTTCTCTAAATTACTTCCTTTTCCCACTTGGGCCATCCTCAGCTTTCAATCATGAGGGTTTTAGCCCCAACCCAAATTCCCCAACCTGCGCTCCCACTCCCAAGTCCCAACTAAATCCTATCTCTTGCATTTGACACAATTTTGGATTCATCTTCTAAATAATAATCCCTTCAAAATGACTGTGAATGAATGGATGGATAACTGGGCTCTTTCCATATTCTTACTATTGTGGACATTACTGCTATAAACATTGAGGTCCATCAACAGATGAATGGATAAAGAAGATGTGGTATATATATACAATGGAACATTACTCAGCCACCAAAAAAAAAAAAAAAAAAGAAAGAAAGAAAGAAAGAAAGAAAGAAAGAAAGAAAGAAAGAAATCTTACCATTTGCAATGATGTGGATAGACCTAGAGGGTATTATGCTAAGCAAAACAATGTCAGTCAGAGAAAGACATTTACCGTATACTCATATGTGGAATTTAAGAAACAAACAGATGAACTTAGAGGAATGGAGGGAAAAATAAAATAAGACCAAAAAAAAAAAAAAAAAAGGGAGCTAAACCATAAGAGATTCTTAGCAATAGGAAACAAACTGAGGGTTGCTGGAGGGGAGGTGGGTGAAGGGATGGGGTAAGTGGGTGATGGGCATTAAGGAAGACACTTGATGTAATGAGCACTGGATGGTATATGAAACTGAGGAACCACTAAACTCTATCTCTGAAACTAATACTACATTATATGTTAACTGATTGTTAAATTAAAAAATTATTTTGAATGAATGGAAGTAACTTAATGGGTTAAAAAATGTATATGTCTGGGGCACCTGGGTGTCTCAGTGGGTTAAGTCTCTGCCTTCAGCTCAGGTCATGATCTCAGGGTCCTGGGATTGAGCCCCCGCATCAGGCTATCTGTTCAGCAGGGAGCCTGATTCCCCCTCTCTCTCTCTCTGCCTGTCTCTCTTCCTACTTGTGTTCTCTGTCAAATATATAAATAAAATCTTTTTTTTAAAAAGGCATATGTCTGCTTTCCATATAAATTTATGTATATGAGGAAAACTACCTTGCTCTTTTTTTCCTCATCTTTGCATAGAAACATACAATCCTGTTTCCAAAAGATGCAAGAAAGGTATGGGCATAACTTATAATACATGTGATATGAATTTTCTTAAAGACAGTCCTTTAAGTTGAATTCAACTATGATTGTTTATAAAGAAACTATGTTAGGGAATCTGACGAATGCATAAGATTTTGATCAATATATATGAGGCTTACATTTTGGTTCATCACTTTCATTGCTGAAGAACACATTTTAATATTTATTTTAGAGAGAGTGCATGCACCAGCTGGTGGGAGGGGCAGAGGGAGAGGGAAACAGACAGACTCCCCACAGAGCAAGGAGCCCAATGCAGGGGCTCCATCCCAGGACCCAGAGATCATGACCAGAGCCAAAATCAAGAATTGGATGCTGAACTGACAGAGCCACCTGGACAGCCCAGCTGAAGAATACATTTTAAAGGGATAGATTAAATATTCAAGGACAAAAACACAAGTAAATACCTCTTAGTTCAATATGAAGATAACAAATCCATTAGTATATCTACATATGAACATGCTCAGCAAACAGTAGACTGAACAAATGTTTATTGAGTACCTCATAGGTATCAGGAAATGTGCCAACACTTTGGTAAATGCTGTCTCATTTCATTTTTTTCTATAAATATGTAGGATCAATATAATTATCTTCACTTTTCAAATTGTAAAACCAAACATCCAATGATTAAATCACCCAAGGGTATATTACTTATGGTAAGTAATTAGTTCCTTTAACTAATAAACCCCAAAATATCAGTGGTTTAACACAATAAAATGCTACTTCTCATTTATATCACCATCTAATGGAAATCAGAAGGGGAAGGGGTTGTATTCTGCCCCACCTGGTCATTCAGAGCCACCCGCACCAAGTTATTTCCATCTGTCCACCACTGGTGGATGGAGATTGAGAGCAAGGATAGGACATTAAAAGTGTTTGTAAAAAAAAAAAAGTTTTTGTAGACCAGGCCTAGAAGTGGCACATACCATTTATGCTTGCATTCCATTCCCCCAAAATGATCACTTTTCTGTTAATAGGGAAAGAATGAATGCTTTCTCCCTAAGATAGCGAATAAGCTAAAACAGTATGCTCTCACTACTAATAATCAGCATAGAACTGGAAGGTCTACCTACTTCAATAAGACGAGCAAAAATACAGACAAGCTAGAAGAAAGGAAAGTGTTCCTGTTTGCAAATGACATGATCATCTATGTTGAAAACTCTGGAGACTGCCCAAAATGTCCTATAACTAATAGGTGATTTAAACAAGATCAAAACACAAAATCAACCACTTTTCTGTATCTTAAAAATAAACATACAAAACTGAAATTAAAAACACAATGCCATTTACAATCACTCCAAAAAAAAAAAAAAATGAATAAGACACATATAAATCTACCATCACATGTGCAGGACTTGTATGCTGAAAAATCACAAAATGCTAAAGAAATAAACAAAAGGAGACTTGAATAAATATAAAGTAACTATCAAAAAAGGTAGAATTAAAAGCAAGCACATCAATAATTATATTATGTGCAGATAATTTAAACATCCTAACTAAAAGACAGAGAAAGTCAGATTGGACAAAAATGCAAGACACAACTAGAGGCTGTCCATAAGAAACCCATTTAATATAAAAACATAGAGAGGCTAAAAGGAAAAGAAAAAAAGATACACCATGCAAACATCAGCTAAAAGAAAGCTGGAGTGGTTACATTAATATCATACAAAGTAAACATCAGAACATAGAATATCAGGGACACACAGGTATTACACAATGACATAAAAGTGAATTCATCAAGAAGACATAGCAATTCTAAATGAGTATACATCTAATAACTGAATTTCAAAATACATGACTCAATGACTCAAAAGTTGACCTAACCAAAGGAGGAGATTGGCATATCTAAAATTATGGAGATTTTAACTCCCTTCTCTCAACAATTGATAGAATGAGTTGATAAAAGCATTAATAAAGGTATAGAAAACTTGAACAATACTGTCATGCAAGTTACATGGAACAATGACAGAAAACACATTCTCTTTAATCATATGTGTAATATCACCAAGATGGACTACAAACTGAGCCATAAAATAAGTTCTAATACATTTCAAATGATTGAATTCATAAGACTATGTTTTGTGAGCCTGGGTATGATGATATTAAAAGTCAGTTTTAAAAGAATACATGAAATCCTTATATATTTTTGAAGTTAAGAAATGGACTCCTAAATGTTACATAAGTGAAAGAAGAAACCATGAAGGTATCAGAAAATATTTCTGACTGAATAATGAAAATACAAATATTGAAATTTGCAGGATTCAGCTAAAATAGTGCTTAGAGCAAAATTTATAATTCTAAATGCTTCTGTTGTTGGTGAAAATAAAGTTCTAAACTAATTATCTTATCTTCTACATTAAGAGACTAGAAAAAGAAGAGTGAGTTAAGCCAAAGTAAACAAAGGAAGGAAATAATAAATATAAAAGCTGAAAGTAATTAAAGAATAGATAATAGACAAAATCAAGTCATTCAGAAACTGATCCTTTGTAAATATTAATAAAATATTAAAATCCTTACCTAGACTGATCAAGGAAAAAACAAAATTACCAATATCAAGAATGAAAGAGAGAGGAGAGGAGTCAAGGTGGCAGAGAAGTAGCAGACTGAGATGACATCAAGTTGCAGGAGTTAAGCTAGGTAGTTATCAAACCATTCTGAACACCTACAATCCCAAAAGGAGACTGAAGAGAAGAGCAGCAATTCTAGAAACAGAAAATCTACCACTTTTTTTTTCCGATTTTATTTATTTTTTTCAGCGTAACAGTATTCATTGTTTTTGCACAACACCCAGTGCTCCCTGCAAAACGTGCCCTCCCTATTACCCACCACCTGTTCCCCCAACCTCCCACCCCTGACCCTTCAAAACCCTCAGGTTGTTTTTCAGAGTCCATAGTCTCTTATGGTTCACCTCCCCTCCCCAATGTCCATAGCTCCCTCCCCCTCTCCCAATCCCACCTCCCCCCAGCAACCCCCAGTTTGTTTTGTGGGATTAAGAGTCATTTATGGTAGGACATGTGGAGAAGTGAATCTGAAGTAACGCGAAGACAAGACCATGGGAAGAGGATGCTGGATCCTGGCAAGTGGTGGAGCAACAGAGCACAAAATTCAAACTTTTAAAAGTCTGCTCCACTGAGGGACATCACTCCAAAGGCTAAGCAAGGGTGAAGCCCTTGCTAGAACAGTGTAGTCTCAGGTCCCACGGAGTCACAGAAGGATCAAAGGTGTCTGAGTGTAGCAGAGCTCACAGGTGTCAGAGCAGGGAAGCTGGCTACAGAGACGGAGCCGAGGAGTGAGTTCTCAGCTTGGGGTTACCTCAAACTGTGATCTGCAGTACAGTTGGACCACTGCTCTTTGATTAGGGACCCCACAAGTGGTCAATCCAGGGAGACTCCCCTGGAAGAGTGGCAGGGATTGGCTGGGGTTGGAGACTCCAAACAGGGGTGTATGCCAGAGACAGAAACACTAGGTCACAGGGTGGATGAGTTCAGAGCACAGCCGAAGACCAGGGACATGAGAGTGACTGAGCACTTTTCTCTAAGGATGCACTGAGAAGTGGGGCCCTGAGCTCTTGGTTCCTCCCTACTGGAGATTGGGAGGCCACCATTTTCATTCCTGTCCTCCAGAGCTCTATGGAAAACATTCAGGGAACGAAAGCTCCCAAGAGTGAAACTGAGCAGATTATTTAGCCCAGCCCCTGGCAAGGGTGGCACAATTCCGCTTTGGACAAAGACACTTAAGAATCACTACAACAGGCCCGTCCCAGGCCCTTCCCCCAGAAGATCATCAAGAACATCCAGCCAAGACCAAGCTCACTGATCAAGGAGAACAGCAGAATACCAAAGGAAGAGAAAGCAAAGCATGGAATTCATGGCTTTCTCCCCATGATTCTTTAGTCTTGCAAGGATAATTAATTTTTTTACTTTTTTTTCTTATTCTAATTTTTTAACTTTTCCTCTTTCCTCTTTTAATGTTTTTTAACTAGTTTATCTTACCAATAACTTTCAAAAAAATTCTTTTTAAACCTTCATTATTATAGTCGTATTTTATCCTTCATTGTATCTAACTTTATTTTTTTTGTATAAATACATGTTTTGTTCTTCTAAAAAATTTTTGGGATTTAACTTCTTCTAATAGATCAAAATATACCCTAAATCTATCACAAGGCTTTGTTATAGTCTCCAGCCTGAGCAAATTCTGTCCACTTTCTTTTTCTTTCTTTTCCCAAACAAGTTATCAATTCCTTTTTAAGAAATTTTTAAATTTTCATCTTTACAGTCATTTTCCATCCCTTCATGTTTACCCTTATTTTTGTATACATATATTAGTTTTCTTTCTTTAAAATTGTGGAAAATAGTTTCTTCTAAGAGACCAAAATACACCAAAAATCAGGTGAGTGGCTCTGTTCTATTCACCAGTCTGATATGTATATATTTTTTAAACTTTTTTTAAACTTCTCTTTACCCCTTTTCTTCTCCCCCCAGTTTGGGATCTCTTCTGATTTGGTTACTACACATTTTTCGGAGATCTTTGGAACCTTTTAGTATTTTAACCTCTCATTCATATATTCTTATCTGGATAAAATGACAAGGTGGAAAAACTCACCACAAAAAAAAGAACAAGAGGCAATACCAAAGGTTAGGGACTTAATCAATATGGACATTGGTAATATGTCAGATCTAAAGTTCAGAATGATGATTCTCAAGGTGCCAGCTGGGCTCAAAAAGGGCATGGAAGATATTAGAAAAACCCTGTCTGGAGAAATAAAAGCCCTTTTTGGAGAAATAAAAGAACTAAAATCTAACCAAGCTGAAATCAAAAAAGCTATTAATGACATGCAATCAAAAATGGAGGCTCTTACTTCCAGAATAAATGAGGCAGGAGAGAGAATTAATGATATAGAAGACCAAATGATGAAGAATAAAGAAGTTGCGCAAAAGAGAGACAAACAACTACAGGATCACAAGGGGAGACTTTGAGAGATAAGTGATACCATAATATGAAACAATATTAGTATAATTGGGATTCCAAAAGAAGAAGAAACAGCAGGGAGCAGAAGGTATATTGGAGCGAGTTATTGTAGAAAGTTTCCCTAACATGGCAAAGGGAACAAGCATCAAAATCCAGGAGGCACAGAGAACCTCCCTCAAAATAATAAAAATCGGTCCACACCCCATCATCTAACAGTAAAATTTACAAGTCTTAGTGACAAAGAGAAAATCCTGAAAGCAGCTCAGGACAAGAAGTCTGTAACATATAATGGTAAAAATATTAGATTGGCAGCAGACCTATCCACAGAGACCTGGCAGGCAAGAAAGAACTGGCATGATATATTCAGAACATTAAATGAGAAAAACATGCACCCAAGAATATTCTGTCCAGCTAGGCTATCTTTGAAAATAGAAGGAGAGATAAAAAGCTTCCAGGACAAACAAAAACTAAAAGACTTTGTAAACACCAAACCAGCTCTACAGGAAATATTGAAAGGGTTCCTCAAAGCAAAGAGAGAGCCTAAAAGTGACAGACCAGAAAGGAACAGAGACTATATATAGTAACAGTCACCTTACAGGAATACAAAGGCACTGAATTCATATCTTTCAATAGTTACCCTGAATGTAAATGGGTTAAATGTCCCATTTAAAAAAAGAATCAATATGCTATTTACAAGAAACTCATTTTAGACCCAAAGATTCCTCCAGATTTAAAGTGAGGGGGTAGAAAACAATTTACCACACTAATGGACATCAAAAGAAAGCTGGGATAGTTGAGCTGGATAAAGTAATCCTTATATGAGACAAATTAGATTTTAAGCCAAAGACTATAATAAGAGATGAGGAAGGATACTATATCATACTCAAAGGGTCTGTCCAACAAGAAGATCTAACAATTTTAAATATCTATGCCCCTAACATGGGAGCAACCAACTATATAAACCAATTAACAACAAAATCAAAGAAACACATCGACAATAATACAATAATAGTAGGGGACTTTAACACACCCCTCACTGAAATGGACAGCTCATCCAAGCAAAAGATCAACAAGGAAATAAAGGCCTTAAATGACACACTGGACCAGGTGGACACCACAGATCTACTCAGAATATTCCATCCCAAACCAACAGAATACACATTCTTCTCTAGTGCACATGGAATATTCTCCAGAATAGATCACATCCTGGGTCACAAATCAGGTTTCAACCAGTACCAAAAGATTAGGATCATTCCCTGTATATTTTCAGACCACAATGTTCTAAAGCTAGAACTCAATCACAAGAGGAAAGTTGGAAAGAACCCAAATACATGGAGGCCAAAGAGTATCCTACTAAAGAATGAATGGGTCAACCAGGAAATTAAAGAAGAATTGAAAAAAATTCATGGAAACAAATGATAATGAAAACACAACGGTTCAAAATCTGTGGGACACAGCAAAGGCAGTCCTGAGAGGAAAATATATAGTGATACAATACTTTATCAAGAAACAAGAAAGATTGCAAACACACAACCTAATCCTACACCTAAAGGATATAGAGAAAGAACAGCAAAAAAAGCCTAAACCCAGCAGGAGAAGAGAAATCACAAAGACCAGAGGAGAAATCAATGAAATAGAAACCAACAAAACAGTAGAACAAATCAACGAAACTAGGAGCTGGGTCTTTGAAAGAATTAATAAGATTTATAAACCGCTGGCCAGGCTTAACAAAAAGAAAAGAGAAAGGACCCAAACTGATAAAATCATGAATGAAAGAGGAGAGATCACAACCAACACCAAAGAAACACAAACAATTATAAGAACATATTATGAGCAACTATACACCAGCAAATTTGACAATCTGGAAGAAATGGATGAATTCCTAGAGAACTATTAATTACCAAAACTGAACCAGGAAGAAATAGAAAACCTGAACAGATCCATAACCAGTAAAGAGATTGAAGCAGTCATCAAAAATCTCCCAACAAACAAGAGCCCAAGGCCAGATGGCTTCCCAGGAGAATTCTACCAAACATTTAAAGAAGAATTAATACCTAGTCTCCTGAAACTGTTCCAAAAAAATAGAAATGGAAGGAAAACTTCCAAACTCATTTTATGAGGCCAGCATTACCTTGATCCCAAAACCAGACAATGATCCCATCAAGAAAGGGAATTACAGACTAAATATTCTTGATGAACACACATGCAAAAATTCTCACCAAAATACTAGCCAATAGGATCCAACAGTCTATTAAAAGGATTATTCACCACGACCAACTGGGATTTATTCCAGGGCTGCAAGGTTGGTTCAACATCCGCAAATCAATGTGATATAATACATTAATAAGAGAAAGAACAAGAACCATATCATACTCTCAGTAGATGCTGAAAACGCATTTGACAAAGTACAGCATCCTCTCTTGATCAAAACACAAAATTGGACAGCCACAGGCAGAGAAATAAAACTTGAACATTTCCTTACTCCACCCATAAAAATAGACTCAAAATGAATGAAAGACCTCAATGTGAGAAAATAATCCATCAAAATCCTTGAGGAGAACACAGGCAGCAACCTCTTTGACCTCAGCCACGGAAATTTCTTCCTAGAAATCGCCAAAGGCAAGGGAAGCAAGGGCAAAAATGAACTATTGGGACTTCATCAAGATCAAAAGCTTTTGCACAGCAAAGGAAACAGTCAACAAAACCAAAAGACAACTGACAGAATGGGAGAAAATATTTGCCAGCAACATATCAGATAAAGGGCTACTATCTAAGTTCTTCTTCTACAAAGAACTTATCATACTCAACACCAACAGAACAAATAATCTAATCAAGAAATGGGCAGAGGACATGAACAGACATTTCTGCAAAGAAGACATTCAGATGGCCAACAGACACATGAAAAAGTGCTCCACATCACTTGGTATCAGGGAAAAGCAGATCAAAACTCCAATGAGATACCAACTCACACCAGTCAGAATGGCTAAAATTAACAAGTCAGGAAACAACAGACGCTGGTGAGGATGCAGAGAAAGGGTAACCCTCCTATACTGTTGGTGGGAATGCAAGCTGGTGCAGCCACTCTGGAAAATAATATGGAGGTTCCTCAAAAAATTGAAAATAGAGCTACTCGATGACCCAGCAATTGCCCTACTGGGTATTTATCCTAAGGATACAAATGTAGTGATCCAAAGGGGCATGTGCACCTGAATGTTTATAGCAATAATGTCCACAATAGCCAAACTATGGAAAGAACCTAGATGTCCATCAACAGATGATGGATAAAGAAGAAGTTAGAGAAACCCTAAAAACCCCAATATATGAGATTTTGGTGGTGGTGGTGGTGATTTTTTTTTTTAATTCAAGTATAGTAAAGAATCTAAATTTACAGTTAAAAATCTCCCCACATGGGGCACCTGCATGGCACATTTTGTAAAGTGTCTGACTTGGTTTCAGCTCAGGTCGTGATCTCAGGGTCACAAGATCGAGCCACATCAGGCTCTGTACTCAGCACAAAATCTGCTTAAGACTCCCTCTCCCTCTCCCCCTTCCTTGTCCCCACACTGCTTCCCTCTTTCTCTCTGTTTCTCAAATAAATAAATATTTAAAAAGAAGAAAACCTTCCCAGAAGGAAAACTCAAGATCCAAAGGGATCTGCAGGTATATCCCATCAAATATTCTCAAAAGAAATGACATTGATATTTCTCAAATTCCTTCAGAAAATTTTTAAACTCACAAATCAATATAAGAAAATAAATTGTGAAGCAATCTCTCCTGAACATAATACAAACTTCTTAACAAAATATTAGCAAATCATACTCTGTAATATGTATTTAAAAATACATCATAACTAATTGAAGTTTTTCCAGGACTGCAAGATTGGTTTAACTTCCAAAACTCAGTTACCATGATTCACTACATGAGATCATAAACTGTCTCAGTAGTTTAAAAAGATACATTTGATAAAATGCCCACTTATTATAAAAACTATCAGAGATTTAGGATAGAAGAAAATTTCTTCAAACTAATAAACATGACCTAAGAAAAACTTATATCTAATATATTAATGGTGAATGATGAACATTTCCCCCATCTGGTAGGATGAGAAAGACAAATATCATGATTTCACTCATATGTGGAATCTAAAAAAAACAAAACAAATGAACAAATAACAAAAAGCAGAATCAGACCTATAAATACAGAGAACAAACTGATATTTCCAGAGGGAAAGTGGGTGCATGGGATGGACAAAATGGATGAGTGAGAGATACAAGCTTCCAGTTATGAAATGAATAAGTCATGGGAATAAAAGTCACAGTATAAGGAATACAGTCAACAATATTGTAATAGCATTGTATGGTGGCAGATGGTAGCTACACTTACGGTGAGCCAAGCATAATATATAAGCTTGTCAAATCACTACACTGTATACCTGAAACTAATGTAACATTGCATGCCACTTCTATTCAAATATAAAGACTAAATTTACAAATACATAGGGATAAATTTAAAGAAATATGTACAAAACTTCTACACTGAAAATTACAAATATTACTGAGAGATACTAAGAAAAAACAAAACAATTAGAGAATGTTTCTTTTTTCTTGAATTGGAGAAAACACAATATTGATAAATTTTAATTCTCCTTAGTCTAGTTTTTATACAAGGCCAACTAAAATTCCAACAGGTTTTTGTAGAAACTGATAATTTGATTCCAAAATCTATTTGGAAATTCATAGAACCTGGAATAGCCAAAACAAGGTTGGAAAAAAAATTGGACTCACACCACCTGATCTCAAGACTTACATTAAAAGCTATAGTAATAGGGACGCCTGGGTGGCTCAGTGGGTTAAAGCCTCTGCCTTTGGCTCAGGTCATGATCCCAGGGTCCTGGGATCGAGCCCCGCATCAGGCTTTCTGTTCCGCAGGGAGCCTGCTTCCTCCTCTCTTTCTGCCTGCCTCCCTGCCTAGTTGTGATTTCTCTCTGTCAAATAAATAAAATATTTTTTAAAAAGCTATAGTAATAAAGACAGTGCTATACTGACTACAAAGGTAGATCAAGAAACAGGAGAGAGAGCATAAAAATAAACTGACACATACAACTGATTGATTTTTGACAAAGACATCAAAGCATTTCAAGGGGGAAATAAAGTCTTTCCTACAAAATTTGTTGAAACAACTAGACATCCACATGTAAGAATAAAGATAAACCTCAACATCTACCTCATATCAAAATGTAAAAAATTATTCAAGATATATCATGAATTTTTGGTTCATAAATTTGGGAATTTCTCAGGTGAAATCTGAAATTGGCCCCTTGAACATAGAGGGCAAGGAGAGCCTAAGAGACAGACCACTTCATATTGGTAAGTGGCAGGTTTAATAACCAAGGGAAACTACACAGGAGGCTTGTCTTGGATGGCCAGGAGATGAGTAGCTCTGCATATCCACCCTCCAGAATCTTTAAAGTTTATATAAAAGAATTACCTGTGTTCAATAATGTGTATCATCCAGATAGTCTCACCAGCACATTGTTCTCTCAAGGCTGTATCCTTGAAAATGGCTCCCACTGTAGGAATAGTAGGCCAAGCACACATTCCAAGGATGGAGGACTACAGACGGTGAGATGCCTCTGATTGTCTGGGTCAAGCTCACAGGACACCAGAGGTCCCCCTGATGACCTAGAGATACTAAGTTTCTAGAAGAAAGTGTAGAAAATATCTTTGTGACCTTGAAATCATTTCTTAGGACACAGGAAGTTCTAATCATAAAAAAATAGATAACTTAAACTTCATCAAAATCAAAATCTTCTGCTTTTCAAAAGACATCATTAAAAAATACAAAAGCCAAGTACAGAGTAGAAGAAAATGTTCACAAAACATTGTTTTGACAAAAGACATGTGTCCAGAATATCTAAACATCTCCTAAAACTCTATATACTCTGTTTTGTTTGATTTTTACAATGATAATGTTTTCCTGTTATTATGAATATAATAACCTCATAATGACCACATGTCACATGTCACAATTTAAATAAACAAGGAGAATAAAGAACCCTATACTCCAGTATCTCCTCTACATCTTCCTTTGCTCCCAGTGAAGACCAAATGAGAAGCAAACTACTATCCACCCCTTTTTTTCTGTAGACAGGCCAAGAAAATTCTTTACAAAGGCTGAGGAAGTGAATTTAATGAATAATTGGAAAGATAAAATTAGTAATATGAGGGCAAGCAGCTGCTCCTGAAATTTTAAAAAAAAAAAGGAAAGAAAAAAAGAAACTGGCACATATTTTTTTTAAAGAATTTATTTATTTATTTGACAGAGAGAGATCACAAGTAGACAGAGAGGCAGGCAGAGAGAGAGAGAGGGAAGCAGGCTCCCTGCTGAGCAGAGAGGCCGATGCGGGACTCGATCCCAGGACCCTGAGATCATGACCTGAGCCGAAGGCAGCGGCTCAACCCACTGAGCCACCCAGGCGCCCCAGAAACTGGCACATATTAAAGATTTTTTCTTCCTTTTTTAAATTGAAGCATAGATGATATACAGTATTATATTAGTTTCAGGTATACAACATAGCGATTCCATATTTATATACATTAAGAAGGGATCACCATGGTAAGTCTTGTTCCCATATATTACCACACATTGTTAGTACAGTATTATTGACTATATTCCCTAGTCTATACACTTCACAACCCCATGACTTATTTATATTATTAATGGAAGTTTGTATATCTTAATCCCCTTAACCTATTTTTTTATTTGTTTATTTACAGCATAACAGTGTTCATTGTTTTGGCATCACACCCAGTGCTCCATGCAGTACGTGCCCTCCCTATTACCCACCACCTGGTTTCTCAACCTCCCACCCCCTCGCCCCTTCAAAACCCTCTGGTTGTTTTTCAGAGTCCATAGTCTCTCATGGTTCATCTCCCCTTCCAGTTTCCCTCAACTCCCTCTCCTCTCCATCTCCCCATGTCCTCCATGTTATTTGTTATGCTCCACAAATAAGTGAGACCATATGATTCTTGACTCTCTCTGCTTGACTTATTTCACTCAGCATAATCTCTTCCAGTCCCGTCCATGTTGATACAAAAGTTGGGTATTCATCCTTTCTGATGGAGGCATAATACTCCATTGTGTATATGTACCACATCTTCCTTATCCATTCATCCGTTGAAGGGCATCTTGGTTCTTTCCACAGTTTGGAGACCGTAGTCATTGCTGCAATAAACATTGGGGTACAGATGGCTCTTCTTTTCACTACATCTGTATCTTTGGGGTAAATACCCAGCAGTGCAATTGCAGGGTCATAGGGAAACTCTATTCTTAATTTCTTTTTTTTTTTTTAAAGATTTTATTTATTAATTTTGACAGAGAGAGCTCACAAGTAGGCGCAGACAGAGAGAGTGAGAGGGAAGCAGGCTCCCTTCAGTGCAGAGAGCCCGACGTGGGACTCGATCCCAGGACCCTGAGATCATGACCTGAGCCGAAGGCAGCGGCTTAAACCACTGAGCCACCCAGGCGCCCTATTCTTAATTTCTTCAGGAATCTCCACACTGTTCTCCAAGGTGGCTGCACTAACTTGCATTCCCACCAACAGTGTAAGAGGGTTCCACTTTCTCCACATCCTCTCCAACACACGTTGTTTTCTGTCTTGCTAATTTTGGCCATTCTAACTGGTGTCAGGTGGTATCTCATAACTTCGATATCAGCCACAGCAACTTCTTTCAAGATATGTCTCCAAAGGCCAAGGAAACAAAAGCGAAAATGAACTTTTGGGACTTCATCAAAATCAAAAGCTTCTGCACAGCAAAGGAAACAATCAACAAAACAAAAAGGCAACCCACGGAATGGGAGAAGACATTTGCAAATGACAGTACAGACAAAAGGTTGATATCCAGGATCTATAAAGAACTTCTCAAACTCAACATACACAAAAGAGATAATCATATCAAAAAAGATATGAACAAGACACTTCTCCAACGAAGACATACAAATGGCTATCAGATACATGAAAAAATGTTCATCATCACTAGCCATCAGGGAGATTCAAATTAAAACAACATTGAGATACCACCCTTCCCCTATTTCATCTATCCTCCCAGTCTTCCCTCTGGCAACCACCAGTTTGTTCTCTGTATTTATGAGATTTTTGAGTGTGGTTTTGTTTTGTTTTATTTCTTAGAGCCTATATTAAAGAATTTTACAATTATTTGAAGAAATTTAGGCAAAATTAAAGAGACCAAAGAAGAGATGAAAGGATATTTCTGAAAAATTAACAATAATTATTGAAAACCAATGAAAGACTAGATAAGATGGTGAAATTAAAAATGAGTATATTCATGACCTCTTGTCCCTGGTGTTCTGTCACTGGGGTAGTATAAATCAGAAATTCTGAAGCATCTCAGTAAATGAGAGCAGCATACATTGACTCATTTGATTTATAGTGATTCTCTCCTGTTTGTAATTTCAATGCAAAACCATTTAAATATGGCTTTTGACTGCGCTGGTATTTTCCATGTCATAATCAGACAGAAACTAAAAGTTACAAACCCCCAAAGAAGGACATACATTAACTCCTCATGGGATATGTCCATTTTTAGCTATGATTTTTGCAGTTAATTTTCCATTCCAATGGACTAATGGAAGTTTGGTATATTGATATTGATGTTTGGACTAGTTATGCAGAGGATGTTTTGAGTTAAGTGTTATAGTTCCTCCTCCCCTGCTATGCAAAAAGCTAAAGATACTTAAATTTTCAGGGGCTGCTTAACTAGCACTGTTATAATTAGACATCATACTGCCTCCTAAGGAGTTGGTGGTGATTATAAATCCATGCCATTATTTTCTTAAGAAGATAAAGGGACCCAAGATCATTTCCTGAGTATGGCTACATCTTTGTCTGCTTCACAGTCCCCAGTATAATCCCTTGAACTGATCAAAGAATTCTACTTCCCTGGTGCCCCCAGCCCCACGAACTCCCAGCTTCTTCCATTATTGCTTCCCTGCTTCCTCTTTTACATTTCACTCACTCCAGAAATGCTCTGAGTACCAATAAAAAGAATACACAGTATAGCAGTAAAGAAAACTGCAAATAGTCCAGTTTAAAAAGACAATCTCTCATCCTAAAAAGAATACAAACTTGATCCCACATCTCCCTCCACAGCTACCTTATTTCTCTGCTCCCCTTTTCAGCAAAACGCTTTAAATATTTGTTCTTATTCAATGTCTCTATTTCCTTTCTTCTCATTCTTTCTTGAACCACCACATTCAGCCTTCAATCTCTACCACAGCACCAAGTGGATCTTGTGAAGGTCATTGGTGTCATCCACATCACCCAGACCAACGGTCAAGTCCTCATCGCTCACTGCCTGTCAGCAGCACTTACATAGCTGATCACTCTTATTTCATACACTGTTTTCATCTGGTCTTGGGATGGAATTAACTCTCATCCTTCTCCTCTACCTGAATAGCTGTTCTCCTCTGCCTTCCTGGTTCCTCCTTTTCTTTCTGATCCTTTATTAATGAAGAGCTCCAGGACCCAGTTCTCAGACTAGTTCAATCCATAATTGCTCCCCAGTTCATCCCATCCAGCTATTCAAAAGATTATGTTCTACATGGTGTTATGGAACAAACTTCAGGCTAAAGGATGGCAAGCTGGATGCATGCAGGAATTTCGAGGGACTGGCAACACCAAGATATAAAACTTAACTCGTATTCTGAAAGACTGGGGTATGAAATAAACCAGAAAGTCACATTAAAGGGCTGACAATATAGCCCCAATCAGTAATGTTTTTGCTAATTTAACTGGAGACAGTTAAAAAGAGGAATCAGACATACATCCCATTCTCCAGAAATGTGTAGTTAGCTGGGGGGTAGAGTGAAGGGGAGGGAGAGGAATGAAAAATAAATAGGTACAAAATAAGGAAGAAGATGGTGTCACCAGAGAAATAAGAACTAGAATGGGAGCTCAGAAAAAGAGCAGCTTTTAAAAGCTTGAGGAAGCTGAATTATTTGATTTTTTTAAGATTTTATTTATTTATTTGACAGAGATCACAAGTAGGGAGAGAGACAGGCAGAGAGCGAGAGAGGAGGAAGCAGGCTCCTAGTTGTTTCCATTATCAAACTAAAACTTCTAAAGTTTTCTGTCTCTTATCCAGGCTACTCTTTATATTCTCAATCTGAGAATATTGAAGAGTAGAAGAATCTGATTCTTCCAATCAGAGTGGAAAAGCTTTTTTTGTTTAGAACTAATCTTCTAACAAAAGTTAACTAACAAAAGTCTTCTAACAAAAGTACTCTTCCAACAAACCTCAAGGACCCAAGAAAAACATAACTTAGGATTAATGTTTGCAGGAAAAAAAAGACTCTATTTCATGTAATTAAGGAGAAGGGGGTCAAATAGAGAAATATACATGTTGGCCACAGGGAGAAATGTAGAGAGTTTGTCCAAGCTAATGGATGGCTCAGGTGCAACCCAGGTCTCTAATTCCAAAGCCCATACACTTTCAATGTTACAGCCTGTCTCAGATATAAATGCAAGTTTAAAGTGACTAGAAAAGAAGGGAAAATATCCAGGAGAGAAGGAAACATTTAATTTACAAGAAAGAATGTATTGTTGGTGGAGCAAAACCCATAGAAGAAGTAGGGAAGCTTGAATTTCAAGAAGGTACATCTACAGAAATACTATAAAAGCATAATGATCTTGATGAAATCCCAAAAGTTCATTTTCACTTTTGTTTCCTCTGCCTTTGGAGACATATCTTGAAAGAACTTGCTGTGCGTGATATCAAAGAGCTTACTACCTGTATTCTCCTCTAGGATTCTGATGGATTCCTGTCTCACGTTGAGGTCTTTTATCCATTTCGAGTTTATCTTTGTGTACGGTGTAAAAGAATGGTCGAGTTTCATTCTTCTCCATAAAGCTGTCCAATTTTCCCAGCACCATTTATTGAAGAGACTGTCTTTTCTCCATTGTATATTTTTTCCTGCTTTGTCAACGATTATTTGACCACAGAGTTGAGGGTCCATATCTGGGCTCTCTACTCTGTCCCACTGGTCTATGTGTCTGTTTTTATGCCAGTACCATGCTGTCTTGATGATCACAGCTTTGTAGTAAAGCTTGAAATCAGGTAACGTGATGCTGCCAGTTTTATTTTTGTTTTTTCAACATTTCCTTAGCAATTCGGGGTGTCTTCTGATTCCATACAAATTTTAGGATTATTTGCTCCAGCTCTTTGAAAAATACCAGTGGAATTTAGATCGGAATGGCATTAAAAGTATATATTGCTCTAGGAAGTATAGACATTTTAACAATGTTTATTCTTCCAATCCAAGAGCATGGAATGGTCTTCCATCTTTTTGTGTCTTCTTCAATTTCTTTATGAGTGTTCTGTAGTTCCTTGAGTACAGATCCTTTACCTCTTTGGTTAGGTTTATTCCCAGGTACCTTCTGGTTCTTGGTGCTATAGTAAATGGAATCAATTCTCTAATTTCCCTTTCTGTATTTTCATTGTTAGTGTATAAGAAAGCAACTGATTTCTATACATTGACTTTGTATCCTGCCACATTACTGAATTGCTGTATGAGTTCTAGTAGTTTGGGGTGGAGTCTTTTGGATTTTCCATATAAAGTATCATGTCCTCTGTGAAAAGAGAGAGAGTTTGACTTCTTCACTGCCAATTTGGATACCTTTTATTTCTCTTTGTTATCTGATTGCTGTTGCTAGGACTTCTAATACTATGTTAAACAAGAGTTGTGAGGGGCGCCTGGGTGGCTCAGTGGGTTAAAGCCTCTGCCTTCGGCTCGGGTCATGGTCCCGGGGTCCTGGGATCGAGCCCCGCATCGGGCTCTCTGCTTGGCAGGGAGCCTGCTTCCTCCTCTCTCTCTCTCTATGCCTGCCTCTCTCCCTACTTGTGATCTCTGTCAAATAAATAAATAAAATATTAAAAAAAAAAAGAGTTGTGAGAGTGGGCATCCTTGTCGTATTCCTGATCTCAATGGGGAAGGCTGTGAGCTTTTTCCCATTGAGGATGATATTTGCTGTTTTTCATAGATAGATTTTATGAAGTTCAGGAATGTTCCCTCTATCCCTATACTTTGAAGCATTTTAATCAGGAATGGATGCTGGATTTTGTCAAATGCTTTTTTTGCATCAATTGAGAAGATCATGTGGTTCTTCTCTCTTCTCTGCACAGTAAAGGAAATAGTCAACAAAACAAAGAGGCAACCCACAGAATGGGAGAAGATATTCACAAATGACAGTACAGACAAAAGGTTGATATCCAGGATCTACAAGGAACTTCTTAAACTCAACACACACAAAACAGATAATCATGTCAAAAAATGGGCAGAAGACATGAACAGACCCTTCTCCAATGAAGACATACAAATGGCTATCAGACACATGAAAAAATGCTCATCATCACTAGCCATCAGGGAGATTCAAATTAAAACCACATTGAGATACCACCTTACACCAGTTAGAATGACCAAAATTAGCAAGACAGGAAACAACGTGTGCTGGAGAGGATGTGGAGAAAGGGGAACCCTCTTACACTGATGGTGGGAATGCAAGTTGGTACAGCCACTTTGGAAAATCCTGTGGAGATTCCTTAAGAAATTAAAAATAGAGCTTCCCTATGACCCTGCAATTGCACTGCTGGGTATTTACCCCAAAGATACAGATGTAGTGAAAAGAAGGGCTATCTGTACCCCAATGTTTATTGCAGCAATGGCCACGGTCACCAAACTGTGGAAAGAACCAAGATGCCCTTCAACGGACAAATGGATAAGGAAGATGTGGTACATATACACTATGGAGTATTATGCCTCCATCAGAAAGGATAAATACCCAACTTTTGTATCAACATGGACGGGACTGGAAGAGATTATGCTGAGTGAAATAAGTCAAGCAGAGAGAGTCAAGAATCATATGGTCTCACTTATTTGTGGAGCATAACAAATAACATGGAGGACATGGGGTGATGGAGAGGAGAAGGAAGTTGAGGGAAATTGGAACAGGAGATGAACCATGAGAGACTATGGACTCTGAAAAACAATCTGAGGGTTTTGAAGGGGTGGGAGTGGGAGGTTGGGGGAGCCAGGTTGTGGGTATTGCATGGAGCACTGGGTATGGTGCATAAACAATGAATTCTGTTACACTGAAAAGAAATAAATAATAAATAAATAAAAGGCATAATGAAAACAGAGAGGCAGAATGATTCTCATTTCACTGCAGAAAGATAAAGACTGTTTTAAAAACAATTTCCCCATTTTTTGTCTTTAATGAAATCATTTTCTTTTACTTTTTATATCTAAAGAATAAATGGTAACCATACCCCAGTCTTCTTGATTTTTCCCAGTGGGCAGAAGAAATTAAATCCAGAGCTAGATAGCTCTCAGCCTGGCTGGAGATTTTTATTCCTACACCCCTGACTTCCAGCCCCCAGTCTACCCAAAGATTCTCATCCACTCCATTCTCCATTTCATACATGCCTCACCTGCTCCTGCCCTCATTTGAAAATGTCTGTTAAGCCTAATCCACATCAATCTATGTCCCTTCTTATAACTGCCATTGTCTTTGAAGTTTTCCTGGACCTAATCCCACAGAGACAAATCAGAGGATTTGATCAATGTTCTGACAAACAGCCATTGGCTGTGAATATTCCTACGTGGATTTTGATCGTGTTGTTTTCATGAATATACATTCATATATAAGCTTACAGTAGTCCCCCCTTACCTGCAGAAGATGTGGTCCAAGACTGAATACCTGAAATCACAGATAGTACTGAACCCTGTATGTACTGTCTTTTCCCATATTTACAAACCTATGACAAAGCTTATCAGTTAGGTACAACAAAAAGATTAGCAACAACAACTAATAAAAAATAGAAAAATTATAACAATATACTGTAGGGGTGCCTGAATGGCTCAGTCAGTTAAGCATCTGCCTTCCATTCTGGTCATGATCCCAAGGAAGTCTGCTTCTGCCTCTCGTTCTGCCCGTCCCTCCCTAACTCATGCTCTGTCTGTTTTTTCTCTCTCAAATAAATAAATAAAGTCTTTAAAAAACACACAGTATACCATAATAAACATTATATGAATGGAGTCTCTCAAATTACCTTACTGTACTCACCTTTCTTGTGATGATGTGAGAGGATAAAATGCCTTCGTGATGAGGTGAAGTAAGGTGAGTGATGCAGGTTTGTGACATAGCGATACATTACTATTGACCTTCTGAGGATTCATCAGAAAGAGGATCATAGGCTTGAAGACCAAGGTAACTGAAAGTGTGGAAAGCAAAACTACACATAAGGGGGACTGTTGTACCTTTTTTTTTTTAATTCCTTACAACTATGCATTCAATAAATGTCACTATCTCACTGATTGCCTAGTTTAATCACAACTATCTAAGAGGCAGATCATAGATGGTAGGTAGATAGAGAGAGAGAAATGATAGAGCTAGATAGACAGATAGATAGATAGATAGGTAGATAGATAGGTAGATGATAGATAGATAAATAGAAATTGAAAGAACAAAAATGTCAACCAAAACTAAAGACTTTTTTTTTAATGTGGAATTCTTTGACCTTGGTGATGATGCTGTTTCACTGTCAATTTACTGTGTTACTCTGAGAACAATTTGCCATAAACATCAAAGTAATGTTATATGCTTTTTTTCTCTCTTTTCTCCAAAGACATGCACAGTGGTATAAGTAAAATGTCAGAAATAATTAGACAAAAGTTGCACAATTTCATGGTGACACTAAAATATCTTTGGAGTTGAGCATTTGCTATGAAACTTTAAAACTGCTTTGAAGTCTGGGGGCACCTGGGTGGCTCAGTGGGTTAAGCCTCTGCCTTTGGCTCAGGTCATGATCTCAGGGTCCTGGGATTGAGTCCCGCATCGGGCTCTCTGCTCAGCAGGGAGCCTGCTTCCTCCTCTCTCTCTGCCTGCCTCTCTGCCTATTTGTAATCTCTCTGTCAAATAAATAATAAATAAAAATCTTAAAAAAAAAAACAAAAACAAAAATAAAACTGCTTTGAAGTCTGCTTATTATAAACAAAATAATTTTTTTCTATAATGTCCCAGAATTTTAAAGTATGATGCAAGGTGAATATATGTTTCCAAATAAAAAAAAATACTTTATGTTTAAGTGCATATATACATTAATAAATATAAATAAGAAAGTAATTCAGGTGGCAAGAAGACTTAAAAGATGATAATGTCCATGAGAGTTTGGGAACTTAACTTTTTAAAAAGTTTCTTTTTGGTAGCTACATTTGTGGTTAGCACAGCATAAGGATAAGATTTATGAATCACTATGTTGTATACCTGAAATTATGTATATTGTGAGTCAACTATACATCAATTTTTTAAAAAGTATCTTTTGAAAAATAATGTAAAGGTAAACTTTATACCTAGAGATAAAAAGAAAATTATATCAAAAATGTGTAAAGAATTTATGAGTACTGAAATACAATAACATTTTCCAGGGGGAAAAATATGACTTTTTCATTCATTAACCAGTAGCATACTATCTTCCAGGAACCCTCAGAAGAAATGATGTGGTGCTTCCCTTTACCCATACAAACCGGAACATAAGAAACTACATAGCTGAAGAAACTACAGTCTTCATATAAATGAGAGGCATTGAAGTCTAAGTGATTTCCAGTTGAAGGAAAATAACCAACAGCTTCTCCACAGTGTAGATTGAAACAGGGAAAACATGAATATCACTAACTGTACCGCAGAAGCCAGTGTGGCTGCAAGACCCAAGACCATCACTGAAAAGATGCTCATCTCCATGACTCTGGTGATCATCACCACCCTGACCATGTTACTGAACTTGGCAGTGATCATGGCCATCTGTACCACCAAGAAGCTCCACCAGCCTGCCAACTACTTGATCTGTTCCCTGGCTGTGACGGATCTCCTGGTGGCAGTACTTGTCATGCCACTGAGCATCATGTACATTGTCATGGACAGCTGGAAACTAGGGTACTTCATCTGTGAGGTGTGGCTGAGTGTGGACATGACCTGCTGCACCTGCTCCATCCTCCATCTCTGTGTGATTGCCCTAGACAGGTACTGGGCCATCACCAATGCTATTGAATATGCCAGGAAGAGGACCGCCAAGAGGGCTGGGCTGATGATTCTCACTGTCTGGACCATCTCTATCTTCATCTCCATGCCCCCCCTGTTCTGGAGAAGCCACCGTCAACTCAGCCCACCTCCTAGTGAGTGCACCATCCAGCATGACCATGTCATCTACACCATTTACTCCACGCTTGGAGCATTTTATATCCCCTTGACTTTGATACTTATTCTGTATTACCGGATCTACCATGCAGCCAAGAGCCTTTACCAGAAAAGAGGATCAAGCCGGCACTTAAGCAACAGAAGCACGGATAGCCAAAATTCTTTTGCGAGTTGTAAACTTACACAGACTTTCTGTGTGTCTGATTTCTCCACCTCAGACCCTACCACCGAGTTTGAAAAGATCCACAACTCTATCAGGATCCCTTCCTTCGATAATGATCTAGATCACCCAGGAGAACGTCAGCAGATCTCTAGTACCAGGGAACGCAAGGCAGCACGCATCCTAGGACTGATTTTGGGGGCATTCATTTTGTCGTGGCTTCCATTTTTCATCAAAGAGTTGATTGTGGGTCTGAGTATCTACACAGTGTCCTCTGAAGTGGCTGATTTTTTGACGTGGCTTGGTTATGTTAATTCTCTGATCAACCCTCTGCTCTATACAAGCTTTAATGAAGACTTTAAGCTGGCTTTTAAAAAGCTAATTAAGTGCCGAGAACATGCATAGATTGCATAAAGCCAAAAGGCATTGTTTTTACCAGCCGTGTTTGTGGACAGAGGAAAGGGGTTCAACTTCTTAATTCTTGAACATAGTTGGTTCAGAAAAGTTTGTAAGGTAGTGTGGTCTTTTTGTTTGTTTATTTGTTCTGTTTTGTTTTAGGTTTGTTATCTGGTGTGCCGTTTTCTACCTCTGGTTTTATTTGTGGTACATGATTTCAAATAAACATGCTATAAAGACAGAAATTTCATAGACATAATAATAAGGTGAAATAGTAACTACTTTTTTTTAGCCATTTCAGGTAATCTTGCAATTAAAAAATGCCAAAATAAATCTTCATTTGCAGAATTTCTTATTACTTATAAATCAAATACCTGATAACTTGCCCTCCTGTGCCATTAAATCTGAGGTCATGGCTCCATATCCGTGCAAATTTTAGAGGGAATTGCATGACTACATAAAGCATTAATTTTAAAAAAAAAAGTGGTGCCCTGTCATCTGCTTGCAGACCTGAGCTAAAGTCATTTACTGTGACTACATAGCCCACTCCTTTTAGGCACAAATAGTACAGCTGACGTGTCCTTTATAGTTCATGATTAAATATGCTTCCTCATTCTCTAAAAAGAACCTGGAATGAATACTCTGACACTTTCCTAGGTATTTAACTATGAAATGAAACAAAAACAAATACAAGATAATCTAAATCTCCTTTGATGTGTTGTTATATTACCTGACAGGAACACTGGACCTCCTCACATTCTGAGAAGAGTCCCACTGAGCCTTGCACACTCACACGGACTCTAGCAGGATTTGGGTGGGAGTACAAGCAGCTTCACAGGGTGGAGTTATCAAATGAAGGAATATATTATCTGAAGAACTTTGTTAGAGAATGTTACTCATTATCAGTTTTGCATTTGGAAAAACCATTAAAAGTTGAAAATCTATGTTTAGTGCAAAGGTCACCCATAGACTAAACAAGCATGAAATTGTATCCCCTGGGATCTCAGTGGCTTCCATGCCAGACTGCACCTTGTGGCCAGGAAGCTGCAGATGGAACCTGACCTGAGGCCACAGCGCCTGCCTGACCTGGGGTGACTGCTCTAGTCAATGTGGAGGAGCTTACCATAGTCAAGAGTGATGACAGAAGGACATGAAAGTTTGCAAATTTGTGTACACTCTCAAGTCAGTGACTATTTTATACCTCTTCTTATCTCAACCACAGCTTCTCCCCATCTCTTCACTCTCCACAGGTTATCTCTCTTCTTTGTTCACTGAAAAGACATGAATTTCCTCCCTCTGCATCTCCATATTTTAGCCTTAAATCTACACCCTCTAATCTTTTCTGTAATCTTGCACGTGTCTCCTTACCCCGACTCCTCTTCCCTACTACCCCCTCCTCTCTTTTTTTTTTAAGATTTTATTTTTATTTATTTGACAGAGAGAAATCACAAGTAGGCAGAGAGGCAGGCGGGGGGGTGGGGCAGATGCAGGCTTCCTGCTAAGGAGAGAGCCTGATGTAGGGCTCGATCCCAGGACCCTGAGATCATGACCTGAGCTGAAGGCAGAGGTTTAATCCACTGAGCCACCCAGGTGCCACCCCCCTTCTCTCTTTATCCCCTCTCTCTTCCTCCCTTCTCTCTTCCCTTTCTCCCATCCCCCTCCTCTCTTCTTTAATCTCACTTATCAGTTTGCTCAAGTATCTTGGACACTGGTGTACATTTCTTCTACTCCTACTTCCCACTCAAGAGTCTGTTTCATCTCTCTCCTGGCTCTCCCACCTGAGTTTCTCCACTCATCAATCCTTTGTTCTGCTCACCTCTCACCTTCCACTGACTTTCCTATCCTGTGCCATGTGAGTTTGTCCCTCCTAGTTCTCTTGAAACAGAACTCCCAGAGGTCTTTGGTGAGTTGCCAGTAAGCAAATATAATGGCCTTCCCTCTGTCCTTATCTACTTTCCAATCTCTCATCAGTTAAAATAGCTAAGCCTCCCTTTCTCCTTAAGCCCATGACTTCCAAAATACAAAATACATTACTCCCCTGGTTCTCCAACTACCTCCTCATTCTTTGTTTCCTTTTCTTCCTCCTGGGGCATTGTCCTCAGCTCTTACCTCCTGTATCTCCATACTCTGTCCCATCCCATCACATGCCTGTGGCTTTTCAATTTTTGTCTTTAGTTCTGATTTGTCTTCCTCAAATTCCAGACCCATGAATTACCTCCAGTGAACACGTCCATGTGACTAGCCTGTTCATTCCTCAAACATAGTTTTTCCATACTGAACTCAAGATCTTTTTCCCACACTCACACCTTCTCCTCCTTCCACCTTCCCAGTTTCAGATAACAGGATTACCTTGCTTCTTATCATTGCTATTAGATAAATGTGATCCTCTCTTTCTGACTTGCCTGTAACATTCAGATAGTCTTAAAGTCTTCTCCATTTACCTCTACAGAAATATGCCCCCTTCTTCTCCAATATGTTGGTCCCCTCATCTATTCCAAGTCTTCTTATCTGGTCCACCGACCTCTGGAGTCCTTCGCCTGCAACTACGCCCCCACACACCTGCACACCTATCAGATACATCTTCTAGAACAGCGGTTTTCAGAGTGGCAGCACCCGACTGAGAACATTTGCATCACCTGGGAAGTTGTGAAAAATGCAATGTCCAGGGCCCTACAGAAGACATACTGAATCACAAATTTGGAGAGCAAAAATTCTGTTTAATAAGCCCTCTAGGAGATTCTGATTTGAGAATCCCTATCCTTAAGCATAACACAGGTTTTAATCATAGTACTCATAATCCTCCAGTATTTCTCTATCAGTTTAAAATAAATTAAGATTCCTTAGTATAATATTCAAGGCTCCTTCACTATGTGACTTTAACTACCTTTCCAGAGTTGTGTCTCACCACTTTTTCTCACCCACCTCATACTCTAGAAAAGTCTGGTTATTTTCTGGGTTTTCTGAGCTCCCCCAGCAGTAGATCCCATTGCTTCAGAAAACTGACCCCACGGCTTTCCTTTCTTCTTCTACCAGCTCTTCAAGCCATCTTGCAGCACAAATGCAATCTCCTCTGTAAAGTCTTTCTGAGATCCTTCTTCCTTCTCTATCACTATGAAAATCCTTTCTCCCAGCTCTATGCTTCCATAGAACCCCATTTCTATCGCTATTACTATATGCACCCTATTTTATAGTGCATTGTTTTTGTATTTCTGCTGCCTGCCCTAATAGACTGCGAGTTCCTTGAGGGCAGGAACCATGTCTGTTTCATCTCTGTATCCCTAGGGACTTCTACAGTGTTTTGCACACAGTAGCCCCTCAATAAATGTCTGTTAATGTGAATGGAATTATGTCCCTGAAAGAGAAAATATCAATGTGCCATCTTCTTCCAGTAAGAAAACCAAACTTTTAAAATCCCATGGTACAGTACTTTCTTTTTCCCCAAAACTTACTCTGCCACTTCCCAACCTTGTTCAAAAACTGCTAGAAAAAGCTTCCACATGGAAAGAAAAAGGATTGGCTGTTGAATATAAATGAATATACTTTAAGCAATAGGATTCAAGCTAAGCTGCTGTCAAAGAAGCCCCCCCCCCCAATACAGTAATTCAACAAGATAGTTTGTTTCTTCCTCACATGAGAGTAAAGAGGTAGGAGGTCAGCCTAGAGTGAGTAGGAGACTCTGCTGCACAACATTATCCAGGACAGGGTGGTTCTTCCTTCCTCCCAGGGCTTGCTCTCATCTGCAGGGCCAAAGCTGAATCACCATCACATCCACATTCCAATCCATAGGAAGTAAGAGACAGAAGTAGAGAGCAGTTTCCTTTTAAGATATGGGGGGGGGGGGGCGCCTGGGTGGCTCAGTGGGTTAAAGCCTCTGCCTTTCGCTCGGGTCATGATCCCAGGGTCCTGGGATCGAGCCCCGCATCGGGCTCTCTGCTTGGCAGGGAGCCTGCTTCCTCCTCTCTCTCTCTCTCTCTGCCTGCCTCTCTCCCTACTTGTGATCTCTGTCAAATAAATAAATGAAATCTTAAAAAAAAAAAAAAAAAGATTGTGGGGATCAAATAACTTCTGCTTGTACTCCATTGGCAATAATTTGTCACAAGGCCACACCAAGTTGTAAAAGAGAATAGGAGAGTAAATCTCTTGCTGGGCACCCTCATGCCTTCCTAAAATTGAGGACATTATAATAAAAGGAAGAACAAAAGAATGAATACACAGGAACAATGAACAGTCTACCTCAAAGGGATATTGGTTTCTGTATGTAGAGCTCCAGTATCTCAAGGCAAGTCAATTGATACCCAGCTCTTGACGATCTATGCATGAGGATGTGGAGATTTAAATTATGGGTGACTGGACTGAGATTGTGCATATGCTGAAAATACAATATTTATCATGACTGTATCTCTAATATTTAGAAATGATATAAACAACTCACTTGCTTTCTCATCATCTTCCACATATCTATTGAAAATTCTTGGTAATTTTAAGCATTTTAAAATGTTAAGACTCTAAGTAAATAAAAAACAAAAAGCAGATGCAAAAGTAATTTTCACTTACTCATTTTTACTAACATATTTACAATTTACTAGATAAGTCCTAATTAAATGCAACTCCCTCATACCTACCTTGGCCCTTAGCAAAGAAGAATCTGTATCTATTTCCTAGTCTAAATCAAACCTATTGGGGAAAAAATCCATTGTTTGGTTTACTCATTTAACCAGTAGTGCTAGCTAGTATTGACTGCCATTGCTGCTTTCAGTTAAAACTTGAATAATGGTTCCTTCCAATATCATTAGTTTTTCTAGTGTAAATATTAAAGGATTAAAAGTAAAACCCAGAGGTGACATTTCAAACACTCCTGCGAACTAATAAATTAGGACTTCCTGATTTGTGTACTTGGTGAAAAAATTCTCAGATATAAGTCACTCCTTTGGAGACCTGGTAGGTGTTCAGTTACAACCAGTAGCAATAAGAATCCCTATGAGCATTGCCACCATTGTCTGCTTAGGATAACTGTATAGCCCCCATACTTATAAATTTCAGTTTGCAAACTCTGACACGTAAGTACAAGGGAAATTCCAGAGTGAGGTTCAGTAACTGTTCTGGCTACCAGCACAAGACATCCAGCATCATACTGGTCTCAGTCTACCATGTGTTTGCTGTGTTTGCTTAGGTTTTTAAGGTCTTCTATGCACAACAACTTCTAACTCCAGATATACAGTGCTTGTAAATGCAGTAAGAGCATCAGAAAAAATTAGTGAAAAGGAGCATATGACTACATAGGAAATACAAGCAAAGGCAATTTTTTAAATTACAAGTGCTGAGAAAACGTCAAGCACCACGTATGAGAATGGGATCAAAACTTGTTCAGGTTTCAAGGACCACCATATGCAACACGTGAAAAAGCAATGTGCCTAAATTATTGACTATAATCAGCAGGAAACAAGGAAAAATGATTAATGAGATGAAACACCACACAGCAGTTGCGAGCACCACACAGTATTTCTAAAAGGTGTTTGAGAGTGTGTATGGGCATATCTATCGCAATAGAGAACACTAATGGTATTTTGTAGGAGGAGGCACGGAGGCTAAATTCTGCATTGGGGGTGGAGGGAGCTCCACTCAATAAAGAATTGCCACACCCAAAATACCAATATCACTACTTGCTAAGAAATGCAAGAGTACCAGCATCGACATGGGATATGCAGAAACCTAATATTAATTCAGGTATTGGCTAGGGATTCTTTGAGAATTTAGAAGACTAAACATTGCAAAAGTTTGCTATGAACTTTTTTTGCAAGTCATGGAGGGTTGCAGAGGTTCAAGGCCAATTTGAATCTGCCCAATATCAAAGTGAGGGTCAGGCCAACAAATATAGACAACACATTGATTAGAGGGTCTCCCATGACATTGGAAGAGATCACTGAGAAAAGGAACACAATACAATATCTATCAGCAAGGAGGAGGTATTGGTGACCCAGAGGATTGACTCAGATCCTTATTTTATGGAAAGGCTTTCAGAAGTTAAACATGGTCTCACCTAAGTCACTTCAGAGTTAAAGTTGAAAGAGAATCTCAGGTACTTTTCACTAGAAGCAGGAGATACTTTAAAAGGTAGGAAGGATGACCCTGGATGATCCTGGGAACCTTATTATCCCATGGCCCTCCTCTCTGCCCATAAGCCCCACCTTGGAGAAAACATGGTAGGCTTCAGCCTTGCCAGAAAAATGGTTTGAAATTATTTCCTTCAGAATAGAAGAGAATTACTAGGAGAAGAGAATTTTTTCAGAAAAATGAACTGTCAGCTCCCTGGAAGCTCCTAACACCTAACACAGAGGGTGGTACATGGTGGCATTCAATTTACATAGCTTACATGCCTGCTGAATTTAATTGAAATGAACACATTGATTACAGAACTCATGAAATTTAAAAGTGGTACGACGTTGTGGTTAAGAAGGGAATGTCCTCAAATGGAGTTGTCAAATATTTATTTTTTTTTAAGGAAAGGGGGCATCAGGACAATGATGATACAAAAGAAACAGCAACAGGAGGAGTTTGGCAATGATATCAACAGAGTTTTAGGCAATAAAAAAAACATTAACCATCTGTAGTGAGCTTGAGTAGATTATAAAAGTTTTTCACTGAAAAAGAAAAAGTGGTATAAGAGCAATCGTATGACAAAAGCAAGAACAGAGCAATGAAAAGAGCAAAGCTGGGAAGATAAGGTTGGTGGTAGCTTGAGGTCCACATACATCAGGCGAGCATTGGCCATGAGTTTCACCTTGTACTAGGCACTGGGATCTCTGTAAGGAAAGAAAGAGGGAGGGGAGGAATTGAGCAGATAATTCAGGTAGAAAACTACTCCAAGACCCAAACCTTAAGAGCAGATTTGTAGAAAGCTGATTATAGTTATTTTCTATTTGGATAAAACAGCATTTCAGGGGGAGTTATGTATATTGCCTTTGCCTAAGGGGTGGGGGAGAAAGAAGACAGAGGAGAGCATTTTGAATCTTAGGGAAAAGGAAGGTGATACCAAAAACTCTGAAGAATGGAGGAGAACAGATGTTTCTTCAAAGAAAGTGTATAAACAACATGGATATAAGAACAAAGGTCTTAAGGTCATGTGTTTCCTGTTTGCATGGTATCAAACAGTTGGTACATCAAAGGATGATTTAAGAAAAGCTAATTTAGGGGAGGAGTCAGGATGGCAGAGAAGTAGCAGGCTGAGACTACATCAGGTAGCGGGAGATCAGCTAGATAGCTTATCTAAACATTGCAAACACCTACAAATCCAACGAGAGATCGAAGAGAAGAAGAACAGAAATTCTAGAAACAGAAAATCAACCACGTTCTGAAAGGTAGGACTGGCGGAGAGGTGAATCCAAATGATGGGAAGAAAGACCACGGGAGGAGGGGCCAGCTCCCGGCAAGTGCAGAGCAACAGAGCACAAAATCAGGACTTTTAAAAGTCAGTTCCACTGAGGGACATTGCTCCAGAGCCTAATCGGGGTGAAGCCCACGCAGAGTCACCATGGCCCCAGGTCCCACAGGGTCACGGAAGGATTGGGAGTGTTAGAGTGTCACAGAGCTCGCAGATATTAGAACGGGGAAGCCAGATACAGAGACAGAACAGAGGACTGAACTCTCAGCTCGGGGTTACCTTGAACCAGTCGCAGGCTGGGTGAGCTCGGAGCGCAGCCAGTACGGGAGTGATTGGGCGCTGTTCTCTGGGGGCACACTGAGGAGTGGGGCCCAGGGCTCTCGGCTCCTCTGGGCCGGAGACTGGGAGGCCACCATTTTCATTCCCATCCTCCGGAACTCTACAGAAAGCATTCAGGGAACAAAAGCTCCTGAAAGTGAACCCGAGCAGTTTACTTAGTCCAGCACCAGTAAGGGTGGTGCAATTCTGCCTTGGGCAAAGACACTTTAGAGTCACTACAACAGGCCCCTCCCCCAGAAGATCAACAAAAAATCCAGCCAGGACGAAGTTCATCTACCAAGGAAAGCAGGTTCAATACCTAGGACAGCAGCAGAATTCCAGAGGAAGAGAAAGCAAAACACGGAATTCATGGCTTTCTCCCCATGATTCTTTATTCTTGCGGTTAATTTATTTTTTTTTCAACTTTATTCTTTCTTTTTTCTATTTCTGCTAAATTTTTTTAATCTCTTACCCTTTTCATTTTTAACTTTTTTTTAAGATTTTTTATTTATTTATTTGACAGACAGAGATCACAAGAAGGCAGAGAGGCAGGCAGAGAGAGAGAGGGAGCAGGGTAGAAGCAGGCTCCCCACTAAGCAGAGAGCCCGATGCGGGACTCGATCCCAGGACCCTGGGATCATGACCTGAGCTGAAGGCAGTGGCTTAACACACTGAGCCACCCAGGCGCCCTCATTTTTAATGCTTTTTAACTACTTTATCTAATATATATATATTTTTTTCTTTTTTATATTTTTTCTTTATTTGTTTTCTTTTTTAAATTTTTCTCTTTTTTTTTCTGAATCTCTTTTTATCCTGATTTGGGGTCTCTTCTGATTTGGTTAAAGTGCATTTTTCTGGGGTCTTTGCAACCCTTTTAGTATTTTACTTGCTCCTTCATATACTCTTATCTGGACAAAATGACAAGGAGGAAAAATTCACCACAAGAAAAAGAACAAGAGGCAGTACCAAAGGCTAGGGACCTAATCAATACAAACATTGGTAATATGTCAGATCTAGAGTTCAGAATGACAATTCTGAAGGTACTAGCCAGGCCTGAAAAAGGCATGGAAGATATTACAGAAACCCTCTCTGGAGATATAAAAGCCCTTTCTGGAGAAATTAAAGAACTAAAATCTAACCAAGTTGAAATCAAAAAAGCTATTAATGAGGTGCAATCAAAAATGGAGGCTCTCACTGCTAGGATAAATGAGGCAGAAGAATGAATTAGTGATGTAGAAGACCAAATGACAGAGAATAAAGAAGCTGAGCAAAAGAGGGACAAACAGCTACTGGACCACGAGAGGAGAATTTGAGAGATAAGTGACACCATAAGATGAAACAACATTAGAATACTTGGGATTCCAGAAGAAGAAGGAAGAGAGAGGGGAGCAGAAGGTCTATTGGAGAGAATAATTGGAGAGAATTTCCCTAATATGGCAAAGGGAACAAGCATCAAAATCCAGGAGGTTCAGAGAACCCCCCTCAAAATCAACAAGAATAGGTCCATAACCCATCACCTAATAGTAAAATTTACAAGTCTTAGTGACAAAGAGAAAATCCTGAAAGCAGCCCGGGGAAAAGAAGTCTGTAACATACAATGGAAAAATATTAGATTGGCAGCAGACTTATCCACAGAGACCTGGCAGGCCAGAAAGAGCTGGCATGATATATTCAGAGCACTAAACGAGAAAAACATGCAGCCAAGAATACTATATCCAGCTAAGCTATCATTGAAAATAGAAGGAGAGATCAAAAGCTTCCAGGACAAACAAAAACTGAAAGAATTTGCAAACACCAAACCAGCTCTACAGGAAATATTGAAAGGGGTCCTCTAAGCAAAGAAAGAGCCTAAAAGTAGTAGATCAGAAAGGTACAGAGACAATATACAGTAACAGTCACCTTACAGGCAATATAATGGCACTAAACTCATATCTCTCCATAGTTACCCTGAATGTTAATGGGCAAAATGCCCCAATTAAAAGACACAGGGTATTAGAATGGATAAAAAAAACAAAACCCATCTATATGTTGCCTACAAGAAACTCATTTTAGATGCGAAGACACCTCCAGATTTAAAGTGAGGGGGTGGAAAAGAATTTACCATGCTAATGGGCATCAGAAGAAAGCTGGGGTGGCAATCCTTATATCAGATCGATTAGATTTTAAGCCAAAGACTATAATAAGAGATGAGAAAGGACACTATATCACACTCAAAGGGTCTGTCCAACAAGAAGATCTAACAATTTTAAATATCTGCCCCTAACGTGGGAGCAGCCAACTATATCAACCAATTAATAACAAAATCAAAGAAACACATCAATAATAATACAATAATAGTAGGGGACTTTAACACTCCCCTCACTGAAATGGACAGATCATCCAAGCAAAAGATCAACAAGGAAATAAAGGCCTTAAATGACATACTGGACCAGATGGACATCACAGATATACTCAGAACATTTCATCCCAAAACAACAGAATACACATTCTTCTCAAGTACACATGGAACATTCTCCAGAATAGATCACATCCTGGAGCACAAATCAGGTCTCAACTGGTATTAAAAGATTAGGACCATTCCCCGCATATTTTCAGACCACAATGCTCTGAAGCTAGAACTCAATCACAAGAGGAAAGCTGAAAGAACCCAAATACATGGAGATTAAACAGCATCCTTCTAAAGAATGAATAGGTGAACCAGGAAATTAAGAAGAATTGAAAAAATTCATTGAAACAAATGATAATGAAAACACAATGGTTCAAAATCTGTGGGACGCAACAAAGGCAGTCTTGAGAGGAAAATATATAGCGGTACAAGCCTTTCTCAAGAAACAAGAAAGGTCTCAGGTACACAACCTAACCCTACACCTAAAGGAGCTGGAGAAAGAACAAGAAAGAAACCCTAAACCCAGCAGGAGAAGAGAAATCATAAAGATCAGAGCAGAAATCAATGAAATAGAAACCAAAAAAAAAAAAAATACAAAAAAACAATAGAACAAATCAATGAAACTAGGAGCTGGTTCTTTGAAAGAATTAATAAGATTGATAAATCCCTGGCCAGACTTATCAAAAAGAAAAGAGAAAGGACCCAAATAAATAAAATCATGAATGAAAGAGGAGCGATCACAACTAACACCAAAGAAATACAGACAATTATAAGAACATACTATGAGCAACTCTACACCAACAAATTGGACAATCTGGAAGAAATGGATGCATTCCTAGAGACATATAAACTACCACAACTGAACCAGGAAGAAATAGAAAACCTGAACAGGCCCATAACCTGTAAGGAGATTGAAACAGTCATCAAAAATCTCCAAACAAACAAAAGCACAGGGCCAGACGGCTTTTAAAGAAGAACTAATTTAAAGAAGAGCTAATTCCTATTCTCCTGAAACTGTTCCAAAAAATAGAAATGGAAGGAAAATTTCCAAACTCATTTTATGAGGCCAGCATCACCTTGATCCCAAAGCCAGACAAGGATCCCACCAAAAAAGAGAACTACAGACCAATATCCTTGATGAACACAGATGCAAAAATTCTCACCAAATTATTAGCCAATAGGATTCAACAGTACATTAAAAGGATTATTCACCATGACCAAGTGGGATTTATTTCAGGGCTGCAAGGTTGGTTCAACATCCGCAAATCAATCAATGTGATACAACACATTAATAAAAGAAAGAACAAGAACCATATGATACTCTCAATAGATGCTGAAAAAGCATTTGACAAAGTACAGCATCCCTTACTGATCAAAACTCTTCAAAGTGTAGGGATACAGGGCACATGCCTCAATATTATCAAAGCCATCTATGAAAAATCCACCACAAATATCATTCTCAATGGAGAAAAACTGAAAGCTTTTCTGTTAAGGTCAGGAACACAGCAAGGATGTCCATTATCACCACTGCTATTCAACATAGTACTAGAAGTCCCAGCCTCAGCAATCAGACAACAAAAATAAATTAAATGCATCCAAATCAGCAAAGAAGAAGTCAAACTATCACTCTTCCCAGATGATATGATACTATATGTGGAAAACCCAAAAGACTCCACTCCAAAACTGCTAGAACTTGTACAGGAAATCAATAAAGTGTCAGGATATAAAATCAATGCACAGAAATCAGTTGCATTTCCCTACACCAACAACAAGACAGAAGAAAGAGAAATTAAGGAGTCAATCCCATTTACAATTGCACCCAAAACTATAAGATACTTAGGAACAAACCTAGCCAAAGAGGCTAAGAATCTATATGCAGAAAACTATAAGGTACTCATGAAAGAAATTGAGGAAGACACAAAGAAATGGAAAAATGTTCCTGGCTCCTGGATTGGAAGAATAAATATTGTGAAAATGTCTATGTTACCTCAAGCAATCTACACATTTAATGCAATCCCTATCAAAATACCATCCTTTTTTTCAAAGAAATGGAACAAATAATCCTAAAATTTATATGGAACCAGAAAAGACCTCGAATAGCCAAAGGAATATTGAAAAAGAAAGCCAGAGTGGGTGGCATCACAATTCAAGCTCTATTACAAATCTGTCATCATCAAGACAATAATGGTACTGGCACAAAAACATACACATAGATCAATGGAACAGAATAGAGAGCCCAGAAATAGACCCTCAATTCTATGGTCAACTAATCTTCGACAAAGCAGGAAAGAATGTCCAATGGAAAAAAGACAGCCTCTTCAATAAATGGTGCTGGGAAAATTGGACAGCCACATGCAGAAAAATGAAATTGGGCCACTTCCTTACACCACACATGAAAATAGAATCAAAATGGATGAAGGACCTCAATGTGAGAAAAGAATCCATCAAAATCCTTGAGGAGAACACAGGCAGCAACCTCTTAGACCTCAGCCACAGCAACATCTTCCTAGGAACATCACCAAAGGCAAGGGAAGCAAGGGCAAAAATGAACTATTGGGACTTCATCAAGATCAAAGGCTTTTGCACAGCAAAGGAAACAGTTAACAAAACCAAAAGACAACTGACAGAATGGGAGAAGATATTTGCAAATGACATATCAGATAAAGGGCTAGTGTCCAAAATCTGTAAGAAACTTAGCAAACTCAACACCCAAAGAACAAACAATCCAATCAAGAAATGGACAGAGGACATGAACAGATATTTCTGCAAAGAAGACATCCAGATGGCCAACAGACACATGAAAAAGTGCTCCACATCACTCGGCATCAGGGAAATACAAATCAAAACCACAATGAGATATCACCTCACACCAGTCAGAATGATTAAAATTAACAAGTCAGGAAATTAAAATTAACAAGTCAGGCAAGGATGCAGAGAAAAGAGAACCCTCCTACACTGTTGGTGGGAATGCAAGCTGATGCAACCACTCTGGAAAACAGCATGGAGGAGGTTCCTCAAAATGTTGAAAATAGAACTACCCTATGACCCAGCAATTGCACTACTGGGTATTTACCCTAAAGATACGAACGTAGTGATCCAAAGGGGCACGTGCACCCGAATGTTTATAGCAGCAATGTCTACAATAGCCAAACTATGGAAAGAACCTAGATGTCCATCAACAGATGAATGGATACAGAAGCGGTGGTATATATACACAATGGAATATTACGCAGCCATCAAAAGAAATGAAATCTTGCCATTTGTGACGACGTGGATGGAACTAGAGGGGATCATGCTTAGTGAAATAAGTCAATCGGAGAAAGACAACTATCATATGATCTCCCTGATATGAGGACGTGGAGATGCAACATGGGGGGTTAGGGGGATAGGAGAAGAAGAAATGAAACAAGATGGGATTGGGAGGGAGACAAACCATAAGTGACTCTTAATCTCACAAAACAAACTGAAGGTTGCTGGGCGGAGGGGCGGTTGGGAGCGGGGGAGGGGGGTTATGGACATTGGGGAGGGTATGTGCTATGGAGAGTGCTGTGAAGTGTGTAAACCTGGCGATTCACAGACCTGTACCCCTGGGGATAAAAATACATTACATGTTTATAAAAAAATAAGAAATAAATAAAAATTTTTTTAAAAATAAAAAAAAAAGCTAATTTATGGAGCGCCTGGGTGGCTCAGTGGGTTAAGCCTCTGCCTTCGGTTCAGGTCATGATCTCAGGGTCCTGGGATCGAGTCCCACATTGGACTCTCTGCTCAGCAGGGATCCTGCCTCCCTGCCCCCCCTCCTGCCTCTCTGCCTACTTGTAATCTCTGTCAAATAAATAAATAAAATCTTTTTTTTTAAAAAAAAGCTAATTTATGAAGACATCCAAAGGAATGAGGATGGAAACAGAGCTTTGAGGAAAATGTAGATTTATAAGGAGTCTTATAATAAGTAGAGCAGTGACCACAAGTGTTTCTGGTTCATGGTTAAGCACTCAGTAAGGAATTGGGAAATGAATAAATGAATTATTCAGTTAAGCTATCAAGCCTGTGTTAGCATTTGGATGGCAAAGAAGAACAACTTAGTAATATAACAAAAGTAATTTTGTGGGCCCCTGTGTGGCTCAGTCAGTTAAGCATCTGACTTCAGCTAAGGTCATGATCTCAGGGTCCTGGCAATGAGCCTCACTTTCAACTCCAAATCCAAATAAATTAAATCTTTTAAAAAAATGTATCTATGTAAGTCCATAAGAAACATGCTAATAAAATATGCATTCAGATGTATGAAGCAGTGATATAAAAATGTTGAACTATCAGTCATTCTTGATTCCTGCACTTTGGAGGGTATGGGCAGAGAAGAGGTATTTTATAAAGAACAATAAGCACAACCACAGTGTAAATAGTATTACCTGACAACTTTACCTGATTACTTCTTATTTATCTGTTTCTCACTAACAAAAACTAAGGCCTAACTGCCCTTTCTAATCACATACACTTGCATCTAGAAATAAAAATGATGTCTTCAACTCTAATAAGGAAAGCAAAGGCCAGTTTTATACAGGCAGATGTCATTGGTAGAACTGTTACAGGAGTCCAATTAGAAACAAATACCAGGGGACACTTGGGTGGCTCAGTCAGTTAAGCATCTGCCTTCTGCTCAGGTTCTGATCCCAGGGTCCTGGGATTGAGACCCATGTCAGGCTCCCTACTCAGTGGTAAGCCTGCTTCTCTCTCTGCCCCTCCCCCTGCTTGAGTTCTCTTGCACTCTTTCTCTCTCTCTCTTTAAAATCTTTTTTAAAATAAATAAATAGAAATGAATGACAAGTATGCACATGTTGTTTCATGTGTAGTTATTGGATATTCTACAAGTAGAATAGGAAGATAAAAAGATAACAACTTTATTGGTAATACTTAGGAAGAATCATGATCAGAGCTTCCAAGATATGTCTATAGTAGAGAGATCTTGCTTTAGAATCTTGCCTTGCCCATAAACTCCTTCTAACTGTATTACAAGACATAGCTCCTACTGAGAAAAGCAGCTCTAAATGGTTCTTTAAGCATAAGTCACTGTGGCACCATGTGACTTCCCCTGCCTATCCTGAGCTCCCCTATCTGCAGCTGATTAGTTGGGGCAGTTGGTCCCCTGACCCAAGAACAAGGGGTCTATATTCTAGCCATGTGCTATGATGTGGTCTGGTGGTGAAAGCTCCCCCCACACAGAAGGTGATTGCTTGTGATAATGACATTCCCTTTCCTTTTCTTTTCTTTCTTTCTTTCTTTCCTTCCTTCCTTCCTTCCTTTTCTTTCTCTTTCTTTCTTCTTTCTTTTTAGAATGGGGGAGGAGTAGAGGGAGAGGGAGAGAGAGAATCCTAGAGCCTGATGTAGGAATCAATCTCACAACCCTGAGATCACAATCCAAGCTGAAATTGAGAGTTGGATACTTGACCAACTGAGCCACCCAGGCACTCCAGTGATGACATTCTTACCGCTCAAGAATTTGAACAAAAAAAACAGAGTCATATATTGTCAGTGAAAGGAGAACTAGAAAGATAAGCAAAGTAAAGCTAAAACAAAAAGAGCAGCCAACTGGCATCCATGGCAAAGCACAAGAATGAAGCTCAATTAATTCCTGCTGCTGAGAAACTAACAATGTTGCCTGTCATTTAAAGTTACCTTTTATAATTCCAGACAACCTTCCAGTTCCCAAACCGAGTCCTTGAGGTTTAGCTGTGAGAATATTCCAAAGACTCCCTTCTCTCTCTCTTTCTCTCTCTCTCTCGACATTTTAAAAAAATTTTATTTTTTTAATTTATTTTCAGTGTTCCAGAATTCATTGTTTATGCACCACACCCAGTGCTCCATGCAATACATACCCTCCATAATACCCACCACCAGGCTCACCCAACTTCCCACCCCCTTCTCCTCCAAAACCCTGTTTGTTTCTCAGTGTCCACAGTCTCTCATGGTTCGTCTCCCCCTCCAGTTTCCCCCGACTCCTTTCTCTCTCATTGCAACAGTTACCACTACAATCAACCACCACTACTTGAGGTAACTGGTATTGTTCTCTTTATTCCAATGGAAGGATTCTGAACACACAGAGTTCCTAGGTTTCTGAGCCATAAGCTTCTGGAACAAACACCTCCGCTCCATTCGTACAATAAGTGCAACTGGACAAGAGTCTAGTCTTTTCATTCCCATTGACATTTCTAGTGTAGAAATGTACATAGTTTCCATTACTCTGACATGTCTCAGTTGTCTTCATGAAACTAAATTTTTTCATTTAGTTTTTACTCCATGAATTTCAATTCTATTCCTCATAGGTTGTTTTTTATTTTTAGGTTGTTGTTATTTGTTTTTGCTTTGGCCTCAGGATAAGTAACCTATCTTTGCCCAAGGAGCAACTGACTTTTACTTCCTTAATTCTTAGCCTTGGGAATCGGAAAGGAATAGAAAGGACAGGGTGGCAGGGGCAGTGGGCAGAGAGACCAAAGTACTGTCAGTCTGTCAGAGCTGCTATAATGAAAATTCCATAGACCAGTTGGCTTAGAAACAACAGGAATTTATTTCTCACAGTTGTGGAGGTTGAAAATCTGAGGTCATGATTCCATTATGGTTGGGTTCTGGTAAAGACCCTCTTCTGGCTCATAGAATGCTGAGGAAGGTTTTGATATATGAATTTGGGGGAGACACAATATTCATTTCATGACAAGTACTAACAGTCATCTTGAGAGGGTTTGTGAACCAGTTACACTTGCATCCTCAGCAGATGTTTTGGAGGACTTTGGGTGAGGGAAGGAAATACTCTTCCTCTACCCTCAAGGTCTTCCTTGAGGACTAAGAATTAAATTTATATGAGACAGTTGAACAGGAGGTCAAAAACAAAAAGTTTTATTATGGGCACATGGAGGCCCAATAATGAAATTGAGACCTAAAAAGTGACCAAGACAGGCAGCTTTTATTCTTTTTAGACAATGAGACAGTAAACCTTTGAGGAATTGACAGACAAAGAAAATTTAACTTTGGGAGCTTCAATTAGTAAAAAAAATTCTAAAGGTGTTTTTTTTTTTTCTTTTAATGTGGTCCCTACACCCAACATGGGGCTGGAACTCACAACCCCAAGATCAAGAGTAACAGACTCTACCAAGTGAGCCAGCCAGGTGTCCCAATTTGCAAGAAGTTCTAAGCAGAATCTGAACTGGGGCCATAAATTAGTAAAAAGTAATAAGGGTTTTTTATACAGTCTTCTTGGCTCTAAATTTCCCATCTCTAGTAATAAGGATGTCTCTTTATGTCCTGGCACAGGGAGGGTACCTTTCACATGGGAGACTTAATTCCTGCTTTCATGGGGGTAGAGAAGGGTCTGAGTGTCCTTCTTGCTCAAGCTATCTCTTAAGTAACTTTCATTTAAAACCAATAAACCAATGTGGTCCATCTTGGGGCAGCCTGTCACTGGCATCTCTACAGGGGAACAGAGTCATGACGTTAATGACCACTGTGTACTCAACCAGGCTTAGCTCTGTCACAAGCATCCTAGGAAATAGAATCACCTCTTTGAATCTTATAAAATATTGTAGATCTGAATATACTCCAGCAAAAGAGCATATTTCTACTGGATGAGTACCTTCTTAATAAAAATAACCAGAAGAAATTACTAAAATCCAGCAAAGGTGTGTGTGTAAAATTTAGTCTACTAAATAATAATTTGAAGATAAAGTTCATTCAACACATATCTATTAACATCTATGGGTCAAGTTTCACTACATATTGTCTTGTGAGACACAGTCCCAGTCCCTAAGAAAAACATGATCTTTTGGAAGAGAAAACCAAGTAAACAATAGAGTAGGATACATTCTATTGTAGAGAGATATACAATCTGCTATGTGCATGCAGAGGAAAAAATTATCAGTTCTGTGCAAGATAGTGGAGACTAACCTTCACTAAAAATTTGAAATGGAACATGTTATTTGAAATGGAACATGTTATTTGAAATGGAACATGAAGGGAGTTGAGGGAAATTGGAAGGGGAGGTGAACCATGAGAGACTATGGACTCTGAAAAACAACCTGAGGGTCTTGAAGGGGCAGGGGGTGGGAGGTTGGGGGAACAACGTGGTGGGTATTAGGGAGGGCACATATTGCATGGAGAACTGGGTGTGGTACAAAAACAATGAATACTGTAACACTGAAAAGAAATTTTTAAAAATTTTAAAAAAATGAAATGGAACATGCTATAAGAATTCAGTTGGCTGACAATTCATTCTGATAAACAGCATAAATAAAACCATGGAGACACAGAGATTTGAATGGTGTTTGGGGAATGAGAAGAGGCCTGCCATAACCAGCATATGAGGTAGGAAGGAGAAAGGAGACTTGTCGTCCAGGAGTGTCCATGAAGGACCTCAAATGCCTCACTAAGGATGTTAGATCTTATCTTGCAGACAGCAGAAATTTGCCTAAGGTTTCTAACCGAAGGAGACCATGATCAGACTTGAAGTTTTGAAAGCATCCTTGATTGAAAGAGGATAGAGGAATGAAGACCAGATTAGCAGGTGTTGGAATAAGCCAGGGAGCAAAAAAGGTAGAGTCTGTACTAAAGAAAAGGAAAGTGAACAAAAGGAGAGATGGTAGAAGATGTTGAAGAAATTTCAAAGATAAAACTAGAGGACAGACATATCAGTAGACTTATCTAGAAGATGACCTTTTTAAACTGAAAGGGAGCAAAGCTTCAGACTGCCAAAGAGAATGTGTAATAATTTCAGCTGCAGATCATAAATACCACAATTTGGTGATATAATAGAAGAGAACAAGAGTAACCTTCTTTGCTAAATAGACCAATCCTTTTCCCATGCTGGAGATTGTCTACCCTTCCTTAATCATAGTCAACTGGGCAGAAAATCTTTCCTAAGAAATTGCAATAGGTTAATTACACACCTCATTTGTCTCCACAGTTAGTACTACTCTTTCACTGATTCCTTCTAAACACACTGGTTTCTTAACAACTCAGTTCAGCAAACAACCTTTCCTCAAGCAGATATTCATTTATCATTTAACAAAAATTTACTGAGAACCTACTATCTGCCAGGACTTATATGCTAGGTCCTAGATATTCAGTAAAGAGCAATATTTCTCCAACTTCCAATATGGAAGATCTGAAGTAAGACCCAAGGTAATGCATTTCTAATTTCCCAAGTGATGCTGATGTTGCTGGTCTAGGAATTGAACCCTGCATGGCATAGAATCATGTATTGTGGTCTAGGACATCTTCATCCAAAGCCATCTGAAGAGAAATTGGCAGGAGAGTGAAATCTCTTGCATTTCCCACATTTCATAATTTGAGCAAAGGCAATTAAGAACAGAAAAAGAAATAACAAGCACTATCCACATAGATCTGCAGAATTCTGATGGGATCTCAGCTGGTCTTTGAGAAAGTTGGGACAGAAGATAATGGGGATGAGAATGCCCACACTTGGAACCTCAAGCAGAAATGTAGAAGATGAGTTAAAGAGTTGTAGAGGTCAAGAGCCAGGACAGAACACTTACTTCATCTCACAGGCTTTTTTTTTTTTTTTTTAACACAGCACAATGTAGAAGAATTCGTATTTAACATCTGGCCCCAAATTAAGTTATATCAGTACTTTTTAAATAATTTCAGTATGCTTTTATGCTTACATTGACCACCCTATAAATAAATGCACTTTATCCCATGGGCTGATATCTCCTCAATTAATCCTCATGTTAAAAGATCAAGAGAGGAGTGCCTGGGTGGCTCAGTCAGTAAGGCGTTGGACTCTTGATTTTGCCTCAGGTCATGATCTCAGGGTTGTGGGATGGAACTCCCATCCAGCTCCATGCTCATTAGAGAGTCTACCTAGAATTCTCTCCCTCTGCCTTTGTCCCTCTCCCTGCTTGCACTCTTTCTCTCAAATAAATAAATAAGTAAATCTTTAAATAAATACATAAATAAATAGGCTAGAGAAATGGAAAGCAAATGGAAAAAGGAAGGAAGTTGCCCCTGTTTATTTAGTTAGCCTGCCTCACATCTGACAATATTGGATGCTGCAAACCCAGAATCCTAACAAGGCAACAGCAAGGCACAGAAACATAATGCAGGAAATCTGGAGATATCAATGAAAGATTCTTCTACCAGGAAAAGCTCTTTACTTTGCATTTTAATACAATATAACATCTAAAATATGTCTATAAGTTCCACAATTTATACCTGTATCATTAACAGAAGATATTAAATGTCTACCTAAGTCAGCATCCTGAAACATGGCTCTCCTGGCTTCCAGAGCTCTATGAGACCATATTCAGTGAGCTTGTTCTCTTCCAGAAAGCTGTACTTCTGAGCCCTGTGTGTCCTGGTAAATGCCTCAGTGCAGGAGATGAGCCCCAAGAAGGAGGTACATCATGACTGTCAAGCCAAAAACCACAGTTTTGCATAGTTCTCTTTGGCCTTTGTTACACTGGTAACCAAAATGTGTCTTATAGGATACTTCTGAAGATCAGTCCTTAACACCATTAGATTCTTTAGGCCTTGCCTACACTTGCTTTTGGCTGCATTTATTGGCCTGCCCCAGTAAAGGACCTGCCCACAGATCTTCCTTGAGACACCCACCCTGGCCAACAACCCATTCTCCAAAACCATTTTATCTTTCTCTTTCTCTGGAAATAGCTCCTTCAGGAGTTTGGAGAATTCTACCTTGCCCCCATTTCATGTGGCTCCAGGAAGCCAAAGTCCATTCCTAGGAGTTATGTTCACTCCCTGAGAATTGTAAGCATAGGAATCCAGTGACCAAATTCTCTGCTGCATGGGAGCTAATGAGCTAATGAGACCAACCCAAGAGATAAGATGAAATAAGGGTAGAGATAAGCACAGAGCCATCAGCATTTTTGCTAATGAGGAATTAGAACAGCTAATTCCTTCCACCTCTAAAATCTTATTTTCTTGACAATATATTCATGAAAAATTGTAGTTTAGTAAGTTACTAGCAAACAACATATTTGGAATTAAGTGTGGACTTATTCTGGTAGACTGAAAAGAATATTGAACATGGGGTAAGAAAGCCTGGATTTAAATTTCCATCCCAAAATTAATGAGTGACAACAGGAAGTTGTTTAACCTCTTGGAGCCTCAGTTTCTTCATCTATAAAAATGAGCCACCTGGGTGGCTCAGTCCATTAAGTGTCTGCCTTCAGCTCAGGTCATGATCCTGAGTCCCTGGATCCAGCCTAGAGTCAGGCTCCCTGAGCAGTGGGGAGTCTGCTTCTCCCTCTTCCTCTGCCCCTCCATCTGCTCATTCTGAGAGTTAAATGACATAATGCTCAGAACAGTGCTTGGTACATGACAAAGCCAGAAAAAGAAGAAAGAGAGAGAGAGGAAGGGAAGGAGGGAGAAGAAGAGAGAAAAAAATTGAACAGGATGGGAAATGAAATCGGAAAATCTCTAAAACTGCCTAACATAATGCAATGTAATGAGGCCTCTATTTTGATAAGAACGCTCGCTAAGAAATCAGACACATCATGTCCACAAACCACCTAGTACTTTTAATCCAAATTCTGATCTGATGTCGGGAGCCCTCCAGTGGTTGAGAGATAGAGATACATCTGAATTCTCCCTTTTGAGCTGGTGCTCTCAGAAGATGAATAAAAACTAGCCATCACATTTCGATATAACTAGAAAAGACCTTGGAGAGTACTTCCTCAATCTCCCATATTTGAAAGATGAGGAAATGAAGACACTAAGGGGCTGTGTATACTTATGTTGAAAGTCAGAAATTACACTATTTATTTTGAAATTTAACATTTTATTATTTTTCCTAAGAATGCAAAATTCAACAGTTTCCATTTTGACACGAGTAAGAACTACTCTTACTTCAAAATGTATAACTAAAGCATGTCTATAGTGACCAAGACCCAAAATTACTCAATAATATAACCATGATGCTTTGAATATATTTACATCATGGAGTCATTTTTGTATAGAAGCTTTGGCTGAAAATGTTCTGCAATTAAAACACCAATATTTTTGTCTTATCAAAACCTGTACTTGGGACAATTCCTTGATGCCCTCTACTGGTCATAATGTTATTATCCAATGTGAAATGCTAATTATTTCTGCCTAGCCTACTGATCTACTTTATAACATGCCTGGGCACTAGAAAGGTTTACTTTGGGAATAAAAATAAGTAAATAAAGGAATATACAGTATATAAGAATGTATCAAAAACATTGAGGCAATGAAATAAACCAGAAACAAGCCATCACTGCAGTCAACATTTGGAATGCTAAGAAATTATGATATCAGCTAGTTATACCTAATTTTGCTCTACAAAGTAATATAACTAGGCTGTGAATTTTGTTCTTAATTTACATATTCAACTGCACCAGATTCCCTAAGGATGGTCTATAAAACAATATATTACTGACTTTGACACAGAAAAATAGAGTTGTTTAAATTATTAGGATGCCTGGGTGGCTCAGTCAGTTGAGCAGCCCTTCACTCTTGGGTTCAGCTGAGGTTATGGAATCAAGCCCCACATCAGGCTTCACACTCAGCAGAAGTCTCCTTAAGATTCTCTCTCTCGGGGCACCTGGGTGGCTCAGTGGGTTAAAGCCTCTGCCTTCGGCTCGGGTCATGATCTCGGGGTCCTGGGATTGAGCCCCGCATCGGGCTCTCTGCTCCGCAGGGAGCCTGCTTCCTCCTCTCTCTCTGCCTGCCTCTCTGCCTAGTTGTGATTTCTATCAAATAAATAAAATATTAAAAAAAAAAGATTCTCTCAGCTCTTCTTGGCCTTTTGGCTAAGATCAAGTGAAGATTCTCTCTCCCCCTCTCTCTGCCTCTACCCCTGCTCTGTCTCTCTCCCTGCCTCCCCCCGTCTCTCAAGTAAATAAATAAATATTTTAAAATATTTAAATTATCAAATGTTGAGAGATACCGTGTTTAGAAGTGCAAGAAATGGAAAAATATGAATGAATGTACTAAACACCCAGATAGCCTTAAGACTAGCCTTCTCCTTCCCTGAAACAGAATTTTTCAACCTTAGGATCAGTTCCACAGTTCATGCTGACCGTTACACTAGTTCCTCTGGCCTACTGGGTGAGTGTCAGGCTGAATCATAGATTCATCTACCTTCTCATCTATATAATGTTGCCAAAATATTACTACTACCTAAATAATAATAATAATAAAAACATTTATTGAGTTGTAGCCATGTTCCAGGCACTGTTACAAATGCTTCTCATGCATAGTTCTCACAACAATGCTGTAAATTTCATGCAAAATAGACGCTTGAAAATTACCTGAAAAAATTATTGCATGAAGACTGTAATTGCCCTTTTTTTACAGATAAGAAAAAAATGTCAACTTCTAGACATTAAGTCACTTGTTCATTGTCACATAGCCAGCAAGTGTCAGAGCTGGGGTTCACCCAAACCTGTGTTCCTTACCAGGTCTCAGGCACTGCCATGCCGTGTGGATACCCTCAGAGTTACACCTGCCAAGCCATCTACTGCTTTGTCTCTCTTATGACTCACCCAGATCCCATGCTTCAAAGATATGAGACAAGTGAGAATTGTTCTATGACATTCAAAATCAAAATTCAAACAGTAGATAGACACACTTACATAGACTAGGGTAAGAAATATATTTAAAGTTGGAAACACTTATTGCTTATGGCAATTTTAAAACCTGGTCTTCAGATTACATGATGCTACTCCCACCTCAAGATGGAGTATACATCCTCTCTTCAAATCTAGATGTGTTTGTGCCAGCCTAGATCAATAAAGTAGGAATAAACTGTACTCTGACTTCCTCAGTTAAGTCAGAAAAGACCATCAGTTCTCTACCTGGTCCTTTTGGGATGCTCACTCTGGCGAAGCTAGCCATCATGTGTAAGAAATCTGCAGACTCTGAGATCACCATTCTGGAGAGAGCTCAGGTGCCAGTGCTCCAGCTAACAGCTCCTGATGACTCCCTGCTGTCAACTAGCTTCAACTGCCATGAGAGCGAGCCATGGTGTGACCAGTCAACCTGGGTCTTCAGAGGACTGCAATCCTAGCTGACACCTGAAAGCAAATGTGTGAGACCCTCCAAGCAAAAACTGCCTCCCTGAGTCCTTCTTGAAGTATTTGTTGCTAAACTGTGAACAAATAAAATGCTGTTTTGAGCCAGTGTGTTTGGGTGCAATTTCTTATGCAGCAATAGTAACCAGACCATGACTCCACTCAGTTTTAGTTTCTCTTGTTACCCAAGCTCCTGGGCTTGTCCCAGTTGGTTCAACATGGGAATATTCTAGCAATCACATTCAACTGTGGTTTTGATGTTTTTTAGATATGCTTCCCCAAAAAAAGGCACATAGAACAGGAAACTGGTAGAACACATACTTCCTAAAGTTTAGGCTGACTGGTTTATAATTTTTTTTAAAGATTTTATTTATTTGACAGACAGAGATCACAAGTAGGCAGAGAGGCAGGCAGAGAGAGAGGAGGAAGCAGGCTCCCTGCTGAGCAGAGAGCCTGATGTGGGGCTCGATCCCAGGACCCTGGGATCATGACCTGAGCTGAAGGCAGAGGCTTTTTTTTTTTTTTTTTTTAATATACTAATAATATTTATTTATTTTTTTTTCAGCATAACAGTATTCATTCTTTTTGCACAACACCCAGTGCTCCATGCAAAACGTGCCCTCCCCATCACCCACCACCTGTTCCCCCAACCTCCCACCCCTGACCCTTCAAAACCCTCAGGTTGTTTTTCAGAGTCCATAGTCTCTTATGGTTCGCCTCCCCTCCCCAATGTCCATAGCCCGCTCCCCCTCTCCCAATCCCACCTCCCCCCAGCAACCCCCAGTTTGTTTTGTGAGATTAAGAGTCATTTATGGTTTGTCTCCCTCCCAATCCCATCTTGTTTCATTTATTCTTCTCCTATCCCCCTACCCCCCCATGTTGCTTCTCCATGTCCTCATATCAGGGAGATCATATGATAGTTGTCTTTCTCCGATTGACTTATTTCACTAAGCATGATACGCTCTAGTTCCATCCACGTCGTCGCAAATGGCAAGATTTCATTTCTTTTGATGGCTGCATAGTATTCCATTGTGTATATATACCACATCTTCTTGATCCATTCATCTGTTGATGGACATCTAGGTTCTTTCCATAGTCTGGCTATTGTAGACATTGCTGCTATAAACATTCGGGTACACGTGCCCCTTCGGATCACTATGTTTTAAACCCACTGAGCCACCCAGGCGCCCCTGGTTTATAATTTTTAAAAAGAAATGAATATTGCCGTTTGGAATAAACACACAGAGAAGCATAAGTGAACTCAGGGCTTATGAACTCCAGAAAACCATGAAAGAAAATCATTATTCTCAGGCCATTCTCCTTTCCCAGATGATATGGACCATTGAAGATGTCTTGTTCCACTGTCACTATATTTTCCTGGTATCCACTCTGCAATGGGGACTTTTGAGGCATCCACATGCCCCACATAGTAAGGTACCCATAGAGTCATCATGCAAGGTTCTGCCACCTCTTGAGGCCTATATACAAATAGGACACAGGACTCTAATACCCATGGAAATCGGTACATCTATGCCTTGTCAATCTCAGGAAATTCAATTCCTAAAGTTTGGAAGCTTTCCTACTTCTCTGAACAAAAGTCTTCACCCCCAGCCCAGAAAGTCAATCCTAATTGCCCAGAAAATCTTCAATATATACTCTAAAACCTCTCTAAGATTGTGTGCTCCAGGTACCAAGGTTGCTGGAAATTTCTTCATTGATCTATGATCTACATGGACATCACAACTGTTTACTTCTTTCCTGATACCATGGAAATTCCAAAGTTTAAAAATACAACCATCCCCCACAGGAACAATGAGCATATTTACTCCCCAAATCTTGGTTTCCAAGATCATTCTCCAATTAAAGGAACTAGGGATCCTTAGAAAAATGGCTGACACTAAGGCTGGGGCAGGAAATATACAAGATGAATTTAAAATATCTTGTAGTTTCAGAAAGCAAGGGTGTCCTCAAAAAACACAATGATGGGGGTGTGTCAAAGAGACACAGTAGTTCACTGATAGAGCTCCCAATTGCTAAAGCTGGAACAATTTTAGGAACAAAATAAATAATGTAGTTTTGGATTATAGCCCAATGTATAAAATAAATACCCATAAGTCCATAATGATATAAATAAATTACTAAGTTAAAAATGAAAGAAATAATCTCTTCCAGTCCCATCCATGTTGCTACAAAAGTTGGGTATTCATCCTTTCTGATGGAGGCATAATACTCCATTGTGTATATGTAGCACATCTTCCTTACCCATTCATCCATTGAAGAGCATCTTGGTTCTTTCCACAGTTTGGCGACCGTAGCCATTGCTGCAATAAACATTGGGGTACAGATGGCCCTTCTTTTCACTACATCTGTATCTTTGGGGTAAATACCCAGCAGTGCAATTGCAGGGTCATAGGGAAGCTCTATTCTTAATTTCTTCAGGAATCTCCACACTGTTCTCCAAAGTGACTGCACTAACTTGCATTCCCACCAACAGTGTAAGAGGGTTCCCCTTTCTCCACATCCTCTCCAACACACGTTGTTTCCTGTCTTGCTAATTTTGGCCATTCTAACTGGTGTCAGGTGGTATCTCAATGTTGTTTTAATTTGAGTCTCCCTGATGGTTAGTGATGATGAACATTTTTTCATGTGTCTGATAGCCATTTGTATGTCTTTGTTGGAGAAGTGTCTGTTCATATCTTCTGCCCATTTTTTGATATGATTATCTGTTTTGTGTGTGTTGAGTTTGAGAAGTCCTTTATAGATCCTGGATATCAACCTTTTGTCTGTACTGTCATTTGCAAATATCTTCTCCCATTCTGTGGGTTGCCTTTTTGTTTTGTTGACTGTTTCCTTTGCTGTGCAGAAGCTTTTGATCTTGATGAAGTCCCAAAAGTTCATTTTTGCTTTTGTTTCCTTGGCCTTTGGAGACATATCTTGAAAGAAGTTGCTGTGGCTGATATCGAAGAGGTTACTGCATATGTTCTCCTCTAGGATTCTGATGGATTCCTGTCTCACGTTGAGGTGGGTAATAGGGAGGGCATGTACTGCATGGAGCACTGGGTGTGATGCCAAAACAATGAACACTGTTATGCTGTAAATAAACAAATAAAAAAAATGAAAGAAATAGGAAGACATCCACATAGGATTCCAAATCATCTATATAGTGGCCCCTGAAAGAGATAGAGCATAACTCCTCATCACTTAATGTGTAGACCATGCATAGTGACCCCCTCCCAGACAGGGAATGGGGAACAGTATGGAAAGGGGAACAAAAAGTAACAGCACCTGACAAATACTACTTCAGTCAGGTGATCAAGGTTAACATTAACAGTGATAAGTCATGATGATAAGTCATGTACCCTTGATATGATGTGATAAGAATGGCACTCTATTTCCACAGTCAACCTCCCAAAACCCATATGTCCTGTCTAACTGGGAGAAATACAAATTGAGTAACATTCTCTCAAACATCTGAGCAATAATACTCAAACCTGTCAAGGTCATCAAAAGCAAAGAAAGTCTGATAAACTGTCATAGCAGAGGAGCTAAGGAGACATGATGACTAAATGAATGTGATAACTGGACAGGATCCAGGGACTGAAAAAAGAATTTTGGGTTAAAAATTACAAAAATATGAATAAAGAATTAAACTTAGTTAATGTATGTAACAATTATATACATTATATACACATTAGTTGTGACAAACATACCATTCAAATGTAAAATGTTAAAATGTAAACGTTAAAATATAATTATAAATGTAAACATTAAAAGAAACTCGGTACATGGTACACAAGAATGATCTGTGCTATCTTTCCAACTCTTTTGTGAATCTGAAACTGTTCTAACATAAATGTTTATTTTAAAAGAATCAAGAAGAATACCTGCTACTGTTCCATCAAATTTTCACAGCTCTTTACAACATTTTGGTGCATTTCACCATTCATTTATATATATTTAATCATAAACCCAATTAACAATCACATTATTAAGTATAACACTTAACAAACCCAAGAATTGAATGCTGCACTAATAATATGAATGCTCGGCAAGCTGTACTCTCTAATACATTCCCTGTAGTTTGGCACTTCATGTGCATGCCCTGTAAAGAGCTCTTATAATAAAATCCGTGTCTAAGATAGCATATGGTATACTTACAATCTATCTTTAACTGTCCCCAGTAACATGCATTGCGATGCTCCCAATTCTAAAACATACTTTTCTGTTACACTATTCTAACTTGATTAAAAGTTGATGATTTATATTCAGATTTCATTTCAACTAATCCTATAACATTTTCCTCCCCTTCTCAATTCCAATTATTCTTCTTTTTCTTTTTTAAGACTTTATCTATCCACTTGACAGACAGAGATCACAAGTAGGCAGAGAGGCAGGCAGAGAGAGAGGAGAGAGGAGGAAGCAGGCCCCCTGCTGAGCAGAGAACCCGATGCGGGGCTCGATCCCAGGATCCTGGGATCATGACCCGAGCCGAAGGCAGGGGCCTTAACCCACTGAGCCACCCAGGTGACCCCAATCATTCTTCTTAAAATAGAATGTTAAACAGGACATTTCCGAATCTCAGCTGAAACTAATAGGTGTCACTTAACTCTAGGTTCTAAAGAGAGGTGCCAACTACCCATACAGGACTGGCTAAGAAGCATCCTCCCCCCCCCCCCAAAAAAAAGAAAACTACAATCCATAGCATTTCACCAATCTCCAGGATACAGGAAAGCAAACCAATAAGTGATTTAAGGTTGTTGGTGAGTCCTTGACCAAAACTCCGAGTGTTATGCATTTCCACCCCAACACCAGTAGAGGACTGCCATCCCCTGCCACTAGCCTAAGGATAGGGCTTTCAGAAACTGCTCAGAGAGAACAGAGGTGTTTTCTGGGAAAATGAAGGATGAACAATGAGGAAGGGAGCCCAGGAGAACATTACTGATCACTGCGCCTGTATAACCATGGAACAGAATTTAACCTGTGTCCTCTGGGGTTGGAGAGGGAACATTCTGGGGCCTGTTATTATCTAGAAAACCTTACAGGAGAGGCTGGCTGGAGTGACTTTTGACTGGATGGGGCAAAGAGAAAACATGACATTTATACTCATAGTGGGCCAAGCAGAACAGAATCAGGCTTGAGAAACCTGGGAGGGACCCTGTCCCAGAGGACTGCCAGAGAGGTGAGCTGAGCCACATAGAAAGATACTGCATGGCACAGACAAGAATGGACATTTCAAGGGGGTAGCCAGTGAACACAAAGCCAACTTCAGAGGAATGTTGAAGGCTCTTGGCCAGGGAGGGGGAGGGATTTCTGAAAAACCAATGAAAAACTCCACAAGAGAAAGAGCTAGCATTTGGGCATAAGCCACAGAGATCACCAGTTCTAGATTACAATCATGCCAGGCAAGGCCAGATTGCTTCCATTCCAAATGATCAGAACTGATTTGAACCTACAGTAACTATCCTATTAAAATAAAAATGTTACAAAACCTGAAAACAAGAAATCTTAATAGGTTATACGTGAATTAATTTATTTTTTATGGCAAAGAGATTAAAAACAAGTAGCAGTTTTGAAGGCACAGAGGGAGTGAGGGAAGGAAGCATATTATTAATATTATGCATCTAATAGAAACTATTTATTTTCTGGCAAACTAGGCTTAACCTTAGAATCACACAAATTGATTTTTAAGGGAATGGGAAACCTGAGAGAGATCTGAAAAACACAGGTGAGACTCACCTTTCAAAACCATATTGATTCTGCCTGGAAACCAACTATTATACAAATACAAATTGCAACAAGAGAAAGAGTTTGTTAGCATAGTATCAAATAATACCCATTAACCAAATGACCATCTACTTGCTATGCAAACAGATGTGTCAGTCCCTGCTATTGTCAACAGATCAGTCACTCACCAACTTCAATTAGAGACTGTGAATCAATACTCTGGTTTAAGAAGCACAACTACTCTCATCCACACAAAATGATGGATTTCCTCAAGGAAATTTTCTCATGAATTTCTCGCTCATGATCAAAATTTACAATAGACTTTACCAAGGTATTGTCAAAATATGATCCCCTGACACTTGAGACCTGTAGGTATGTGATGATGACAAAGTCGGGATCTGGAGCCTCATACTCTACAGTATTTCTAATAGAAAACTGCAAGCCTAGATACTCCCCATGCCTGGGATGGACTAGAGGCAGGCTAAGCAGCTGTAAGCCACAGTACACAGGCCCTCATGTTGTTCATCTTGAGGGTTGCTACCTGGGTTAGATTTCTAGGACTGCCATAACAATGTACCACAGACTGTGTGTCTTAAACAACAGAAATTGATTTTCTCACAATTCTGGAAGCTGGAAATCCAAGATCAAGCTGTAGGAAAATTACCTGTCTGGTGAGGTCTTTATCCCAGGCTTGTACATGGCCACCTTTTCACTGAGTCCTCAATTACCTTCCCTCTGTGCTCTCAGGTGAGAGCTCTCAGATATCTAGCTCTCTTACAAAATTACCAATTCTGTTGGATTAGGGCCCCACCCTTATGACCTCATTTAACCTTAACTGCCTCCTCAAAGGCTTTGTCTCCAAAACAGTCACACTGAGGTTAAGCCTTCCATGGTTTACAAACTTGGAGTGGGGAAATGATGACACAACTCAGTCCATAACACAACCATTTTGGCAATAAGAGTAGAAATTGGGGTGGTTAATGTGAGAATGGAAGTATAAAATTTAATCCTGTCCTCTACCTTCTCAGAATTCTAAGATTAACTATTCAACCAAAGTAACGCTCACTGATTCAGACATCACTAATTTGAAATTCACACTGGAGAATCTGAAGCTTCCCACTCATACCCTAAAGGCCAAAGTAATCACCGAGGCAATTGCAAGAGTTCATGAGATTGCAGAAGAATTGAGAAACAAGAGACAATAAATTTCACACACTGCCATTGGTATGTAAGCAATGAGCAGGTTTCTATTTACCCTATTCTTGCCATGAAAGTAGGTTGGCCAGCTCTTCCTTCAGTGTTCCCTACTCATCTTTAGTCAACTAACTATATCTTCACTGCTCTACTCTTCAAAAATATGTCTTTTCAAGAATTTCTGAGCTCTGGTGGTGAGGAGCAAGATTGCAGAAGAGTAGAATTAAATTTCTCTTGGTCTGAGGAATTCAGCTAGATGGTTATCAAACCATTCTGGATATGTACAAACTCAACAGTAGATCACAGAGAAGAATAGCAGCAATTCTTTGAACAGAAAAGAGACCACTTTCTGGAAGGTAGGACGTGTGGAGAAGTAAATCCAAGGTGATACATGGAAAGTTAGACCACGGGAGGAGGGAGCTGGCTTCCAGCAAGTGAGAGAGCAGCAGAGCACAAAATTGGAACTTTTAGAAGTCTGCTCCACAGAGGGACATTGCTCTAGAGGCTAAGCAGGGGGTGGAGCACTCGCTGGGTCAGTGTGGTCTCAAAACCCTAGAGTCACAGAAAGACCAGAGGTGTCTGAGTGTGGCAGAGCTCCCAGGTATCAGAGCAGGGAAGCTGGATGCAAAGACGGAGCCCAGTAATGAGCTCTCAGCTCAGGGTTGCCATCAACCATGATCTGAGGCAAAGTCAAGCCACTACTCTTCAAGCAGGGACCCCACAAGTGGCAGATCTGGGGAGACCTCCCACTTCTTCCTCTGGGAGAAGTGGCCTGGGAGCACCATGGCAGGAACCTGCTGGGTTTGGAAACTCCAAACAGGGCCATGCACCAGAGATAGAAACACTCAATCACAGGCTGGGTGAGCTCAGAGTGCGGCCGGAGACAAGGGAGATGAGAGGAATTGACTACTCTTCTCTGAGGGCGCACTGAGGGGTGGAGACCTGAGCTCTTGGCTCCTCCAGGCCAGACACTGGGTAGCTGTCATCTTCATTCCTGTCCTCCAAAGATGTACGGAAAGTGTTCGGGGAAGAAATTCTCCTGAAAGCAAGCCTGAGCAGATTACTTAGCCCAGTCCCTGGCAAGGGTGGTGCAATTCCGCCTCAGGCAAAGACATTTGACAATCATGGCAACAGGCCCCTCCCCCAGAAGATCAGCAAGAATATCCAGCCAAGACCAAGTTCAGCAATCAACAAGAACTGCAGAATTCCAGAGTTAGGGGAAAACAATGCATAGAATACATGGCTTTTTTCCCATGATCCTTTAGTCTTTCAAAGTTATATTTTTTTCAATTTTCTTTATTTTTTTTGTCTTCTATTTTTTTTAATTTTTCCTCTTTCCTATTTTAACCATTTTCTTATCAATACCTTTTTAAAAATCTATTTTAATTTTCATTTTTATAGTAATATTCTATCCCTTTATTGTATTTAACCTTATTTTTTGTATACATACACATACATTTTTTGTATACATATTCATATACATATAAGTTTTTCTTTCTTTAAAATTTTGGGATACAGTTTCTTCTAACAGAAAAAAATACACCTTAAATCTAGCATACAGCTTTGTTCTAATCTCCAGCCTGATCACATTCTCTCCTTTTCTTTTTTTCTTTTTTCAACCACCTGATTTTCAATTCCTTTTAAAACTTTTTTTAATTTTTATCTTTACAGTCATATTTCATCTCTTCATTGTGTTTACCCTTATTTTTATAGATATATAGGTTTTTCTTTCTTTAAAATTTTGGGATGCAGTTTCTTCCAACACACCAAAATACACCCAAAATCAAGTGTGTGGCTCTGTTCTATTCACCAGCCTAGTCATATTCTATTTTTTCTGTCTTTCTTCTCTCCCTGTTTTCAGGTCTCTTCTGATTTGGTTAGTGTATATTTTTCTGGGGTCATTGTTACCCTTTTAGCATTTTGTTCTCTCATTCATCTATTCTTCTCTGGGCAAAATGACAAGATGGAAAAACTCACCTCAAATAAAAGAACAGGAGGCAGTACTGACAGCTAGGGACCAATTCAATATGAATATTAGTAAAATGTCAGAACTAGAGTTCAGAATGATGATTATGAAGATGCTAGCTGGGCTTTAAAAAAGCATAGAAGATACTAGAGAATCCCTTTCTGGAGAAATGAAAGAACTAAAATCTAACCAAGTTGAAACCAAAAAAGCTACTAATGAGGTGCAATAAAAAGGGAGGCTCTTACTGCTAGGATAAATTAGGCAGAAGAAAGAATTAGTGATATAGAAGACCAAATGATGGAGAATACAGAAGCTGAGAAACAGAGATAAGAAACTACAGCATCATGAGGGGAAAATTCAAGAGATAAATGACGCCATAAGACAAAACAATATTAGAATAATTGGGATCCCAGAGGAAGAAAAGAGAGGGGGTAGAAGGTATATTGGAAAAAATTATAGCAGAGAACTTCCTTAATTTGGGGAAGGAAACCGGCATCAAAATCCAGGAGGTACAGAGAACCCCCTTCAAAATCAATAAAAATAGATCAACACCTCATCATCTAATAGTAAAACGTACAAGTCTCAGAGACAAAGAGAAAATCCTGAAAGCAGGTTGGGACCAGAGGTCTGTAACCCAGAATGGAAGAAATATTAGAATGGTAGCAGACCTATGTACAGAGAGTTGGCAGGCCAGAAAGGACTGGCCTGATACAGTCAGAGCACTAAACAAGAAAAATATGCAGCAAAGAATACTATATCCAGCTAGGCTGTCACTGAAAATAGAAGGAGAGATAAGAAGCTTTCAGGACAAACAAAAACTGAAAGAATTTGCAAACACCAAACAGCCCTACAGGATATATTGAAAGGGGTCCTCTAAGCAAAGAGAGAGCCTAAAAGTTACAGACCAGAAAGGAACAGAGACAATATACAGTAACAGTCACCTACAGGCAATACAATAGCACTAAATTCATATCTTCCAATAGTTACCCTGAATGTAAATGGGCTAAATACCCCAATCAAAAGACACAGGGTATCAGAATGGATAAAAACCAAAGCCCATCAATATGCTGTCTGCAAGAAACTCACTTTAGACCCAAAGACACCTACAGATTTAAAGTGAGGGGGTGGAAAACAATTTACCATGCTAATGGACATCAAAAGAAAGCTGGGGTAGTTGAACTGGATAAAGCAATCCTTACAGTCTTTGTCTGAGCCAAAGACTATAATAAGAGATGAGGAAGGACACTATATCATACTCAAAGGGTCTGTCCAACAAGAAGATCTAACAATTTTAAATATCTATGCCCCTAACATGGAAGCAGCCAACTATATCAAACAATTAACAAAATCAAAGAAACATATCACAATAATAGTAGGCGACATTAACACCCGCCTCACTGAAATGAACAGCTCATCCAAGCAAAAGATCAACAAGAAAATAAAGGCCTTAAATGACACACTGGACCAGATGGACATCACAGATCTATTCAGAACATTTCATCCCAAAGCAACAGAATACGCATTCTTCTCTAGTGCACATGGAACATTCTCCAGAATAGATCACATCCTGGGTCACAAATCGGGTCTCAACCAGTACAAAAGATTGGGATCATTCCCTGCATATTTCCAGGCTGTCCTGAGAGGAAAGTGGGTAAAGTCTATCTCAAGAAACAAGAAAGATTTCAAATATACAACCTAACCCAACACCTAAAGTTGCTGCAGAAAGAACAGAAAAGAAAGTCTAAACCCAACAGGAGAAGAGAAATAATAAATATCAGAGCAGAAATCAATGAAATAGAAACCAAAAAAAAAAAAAAAACAGTAGAACAGATCAACAAAACTAGGAGCTGGTTCTCTAAAAGGATTAATAAGATTGATAAACCCCCAACCAGACTTAGCAAAAAGAAAAGAGAAAGGACCCAAATTAACAAAATCATGAATGAAAGAGGAGCGATCACAACCAACACCAAAGAAATACAAACAATTATAAAAACATATTATGAGCAACTATATGCCAGCAAATTTGACAATCTGGAAGAAATGGATGCATTCTAGAGACCTAGAAACTACCAAAATGGAACCAGGAAGAAATAGAAAACCTGAACAGACCCAAAGCCAGTAAGGAGATTGAAGCAGTCATCAAAAATCTCCCAACAACCAAGAGCCCAAGGCCAGATGGCTTCCCAGGAGAATTCTACCACACATTTAAAGAAGAATTAACACCTATTCCCCTGAAACTGTCCCAAAAAATAGATATGGAAGGAAAACTTCCACACTCATTTTATGAGGCCAGCATTAGCTTGATCCCAAAACCAGACAAGATCCCATCAAAAAAGAGAATTACAAAGCAATATCCCTGATGAAGACAGATGCAAAAATTTTCACCAAAATACTAGTGAATAGGATCCAGCAGTCCATTAAAAGGATTATTCACCATGACCAAGTGTGACTTATTCCAGGGCTGCAAGGTTGGTTCAACATCCACAAATCAATCAATGTGATACAACACATTAACAAAAGAAAGAACAAGAACCATATGATGCTCTCAATAGATGCAGAAAAAGCACTTGTCAAAGTACAGCATTCTTTCTTTTTTTCAAGATTTTATTTATTTATTTCACAGAGAGATTGAGAGAGAGCACAAGTAAGCAGAGCAGCAGGGGGAGAGAGAGAGAGAGAAGCAGACTCTCTGCTGAGCAGGGAGCTCAATGTGGGGCTCGACCCCAGGACCCTGAAATCATGACCTGAGCTGAAGGCACCTGCTTAACCAACTGAGCCACCCAGGTGCCCCAGAGCATCCTTTCTTGATCAAAACTCTTCGTGGTGTAGGATATAGAATACATACCTCAATATCATAAAAGCCATCTATGAAAAACCCACAGTGAATATCATTCTCAATGGGTAAAAACTGAGAGCTTTTCCCCTGAGGTCAGGAACATGCAGGGCTGTCCACTCTCACCACTGCCGTTTAACATAGTACTAGAAGTCCTGGCCTCAGCAATCAGACAACAAAAAAGAACTAAAAAACATCTGAATTGGCAAGGAAGAAGTCAAACTCTCACTCTCTGCAGATGACACTATACTTTATGCAGAAAACCCAAAAGACTTCACTCCAAAACTGCTAGAACTCACAGGAATTCAGTAAAGTGTCAGGATAGAATATCCATGCACAGAAATCAGTTGCATTTCTATACACCAACAAGACAGAAATAAGAGAAATTAAGGAATCCATCTCATTTACAATTGCACACAAAACCATAAGATACCTAGGAATAAACCTAACCAAAGAGGCAAAGAATCTGTACTCAGAAAACTATAGAACACTCATGAAAGAAATTGAGGAATACACAAAGAAATGGAAAAATATTCCATGCTCATGGATTGAAAGAACAATTATTGTGAAAATGTCTATGCTACCTAGAGCAATCTACGCATTTAATGCAATTCCCATCAAAATACCATCCATTTTTTTCAAAGAAATGGAACAAATAATCCTAAAATTTATATGGAACCAGGAAAGACCCCAAAGGACATGGAGAAAGGGGAGCTTTCCTACGTTGTTGGCGGGAATGCAAGCTGATACAGCCACTCTGGAAAACAGTATGGAGGTTCCTCAAAAAGTTGAATATAGAGCTACCCTATGACCCAGCAATTGGCCTACTGGTTATTTACCCTAAAGATACAAATGTAGTGATCCAAAGGGGCACGTGCACCCAAATGTTTCACAATAGCAGACTATGGAAAGAGTCTAGATGACCATCAACAGATGAATGGATGAAGAAGATGTGGTATATATACACAATGGAATACTATGCAGCCATCAAAAGAAATGAAATTTCCTGCAATGACATGGACGGAACTAGAAGGTATTATGTTAAGTGAAATAAGCCAATCAGAGAAAGACAGTTATCATATGATTTCACTGATATAAAGAATTTGAGAAAAAAACAGAGGATCATAGGGGGAGGGAAAAATGAAACAAGATGAAACCAGAGAGGGAGACAAACCATAAGAGACTCTTAACCTCAGGAAACAAACCGAGGGTTGCTGGTGCGGGGGGAGGGCTAGGGTGGCTGGGTGATGGATACTGGGGAGAGTATGTGCTAGGGTGAGTACTGTGAATTGTGTAAGATTGATGAATCACAGACCTGTATCCCCGAAACAAATAATACATTATATGTTAATTTAAAATTTTTTCTGAGCTCCTTGTGTATTTATAAAACATACCCAAGATTCTCAACTGGATAGTCATTTAATTTATACAGAGTTGCTCTTCTCTAAATTTCCAGATCCATTCCACTACCTCTGGCTATGCCATACAGCTCTTCTTGCTAGTTATTTTTCCTAAGCAGGTCTTTAAATAATTGTGAATTCTTTCAAGCCAGGTACTACTGACTTTTAATGTTTTTTAAACATCCAAAGGGCTCACCGCAGGGTGGAAACACAATGCGGTAAATATTTTTCTCTTCAAAGTAGCTCTCTCACTCCTTCAAATCAATCTTCCCAAGTAATGTTAATTACTGAGGCTGTGCCGCATCTGGCATTTTATTCATGCTTGACATCTCAAACCAATTCGGGAGAAAAAACTCTGTGATATCAAGAAAGAAACATAAAAGAGGTCTGAAAATTGACAAATTTTTTTAAAAAGGTGGAAAGAATCACTGAGCAGTAGTCAAGGAACATCACCTAGGGAAGTTTCAATATAGAAAGGAAAGTTCATACTTGAAGTACTCAGTGAGAAAACAATTTAATGTTCGCTTACATGTATTGGTGTGAATTATTTAAATAATAAGAATAAAATTAGTTTCTTTTCTTAAGACCAAATAAATGCAAACCTCTTGAATTTTCTGAAATACTAAAGCAAAGTTTTGGGTAGAGTGGGATGGGTAGGACAGGGCCAGGGGTGTTGTGATTGCATTTTTTTCAGAGAATTCATCACCTAAGAGCAACTTCTACCCCTTTCCAAAAGAATAAGCTACAGGGGTCACATTCTGGCCTTACTGTAACATGAGAGAGTGATGAAAAATTGCCTCTTATGCTCTGTGAATTAACAATTTTCAACCCTTTCAAATTGTATCTCTTACTCTAACTTGTCTTTACAACTGCACTCCACTAAAAGTCATCCATGATATAATTATATATACACTTGAAGCATATAAGCTAAAAACACATACTTTTACTAAAACTCTCGACACAAAAGGATAGGATAGATGGCACTGAATTGCCTAAGATATCCATTCTAGAACCTAAGCAAAGATTCTCAGCACTTTCTAATGCAGACTTTTACAATCCTGTAACTCCATGCAGAAAAAGCTATTAACTCCCTCTTCCTGAAGTCCTTGAAGTTTGCTAATCCAAGCAGCATTCTCAAAAGGTTTTGGACAAAACATTGACTTGATATGGACATAACTATTATTCGCATTAAGCCTGACTTTATTTATTTATTTACTTATTTATTTATTTATTTATTTTAATCCCAGTACACTTAACAAGCAGTGTGGAGATGCCTCAAAAATTGAAAAGTAGAATGGCCTACAATCCAGCATCAATCTTATCTTTGATCCGTCTCTGAAATATTTCTTAAAATGAAAGATTTTTGGATGTGCCAAAATTACACAACAAGGATTCCCCACTTGATCCAATGGTTAATCTTACTCAATAAAATATATGCAGCAAGTTGAGGAAAGAGCCATACAAGATTCCTCTCCCTGCAACGGCCAATGCAAAGAAGTGTGAGCTAAATGAATGGTTCTTGTTTTTGTTTTGCTTTTTTTATTTAATTTTTTATTTATTTCTTATTTTTTTATAAACATATAATGTATTTTTATCCCCAGGGGTACAGGTCTGTGAGTCGCCAGGTTTACACACTTCACAGCACTCACCATAGCACATACCCTCCCCAATGTCAATAACACCCCTCCCCCTCTCCCAACCCCACCTCCCCCCAGCAACCCTCAGTTTGTTTTGTGAGATTAAGAGTCACTTATGGTTTGTCTCCCTCCCAATCCCATCTTGTTTCATTTCTTCTTCTCCTATCCCCCTAACCCCCCATGTTGCATCTCCACGTCCTCATATCAGGGAGATCATATGACAGTTGTCTTTCTCCAATTGACTTATTTCACTAAGCATGATCCCCTCTAGTTCCATCCACGTCGTCACAAATGGCAAGATTTCATTTCTTTTGATGGCTGCGTAATATTCCATTGTGTATATATACCACTGCTTCTGTATCCATTCATCTGTTGATGGACATCTAGGTTCTTTCCATAGTTTGGCTATTGTTGACATTGCTGCTATAAACATTCAGGTGCACGTGCCCCTTCGGATCAGTACGTTTGTATCATTAGGGTAAATACCCAGTAGTGCAATTGCTGGGTCATAGGGTAGTTCTATTTTCAACATCTTGAGGAACCTCCATGCTGTTTTCCAGAGTGGTTGCACCAGCTTGCATTCCCACCAACGGTGTAGGAGGGTTCTCCTTTCTCCAGATCCTCGCCTGACTTGTTAATTTTAATTTCCTGACTTGTTAATTTTAGCCATTCTGACTGGTGTGAGGTGATATCTCATTGCTGTTTTGATTTGTATTTCCCTGATGCTGAGTGATGTGGAGCACTTTTTCATGTGTCTATTGGCCATGTGGATGTCTTCTTTGCAGAAATGTCTGTTCATGTCCTCTGCCCATTTCTTGATTGGATTGCTTGTTCTTTGGGTGTTGAGTTTGCTAAATTCCTTATAGATTTTGGACACTAGCCATTTTGTCATTTGCAAATATCTTCTCCCATTCTGTCAGTTGTCTTTTGGTTTTGTTAACTGTTTCCTTTGCTGTGCAAAAGCTTTTGATCTTGATGAAGTCCCAATAGTTCATTTTTGCCCTTGCTTCCCTTGCCTTTGCTGATGTTCCTAGGAGGATGTTGCTGCGGCTGAGGTCGAAGAGGTTGCTGCCTGTGTTCTCCTCAAGGATTTTGATGGATTCCTTTCTCACATTGAGGTCCTTCATCCATTTTGAGTCTATTTTCATGTGTGGTGTAAGGAAGTGGTCCAATTTCATTTTTCTGCATGTGGCTGTCCAACTTTCCCAGCACCATTTATTGAAGAGGCTGTCTTTTTTCCATTGGACATTCTTTCCTGCTTTGTCGAAGATTAGTTGACCATAGAGTTGAGGGTCTATTTCTGGGCTCTCTATTCTGTTCCATTGATCTATGTGTCTGTTTTTGTGCCAGTACCATGCTGTCTTGATGATGACAGCTTTGTAATAGAGCTTGAAGTCCAGAATTCTGATGCCACCCACTCTGGCTTTCTTTTTCAATATTCCTTTGGCTATTCGAGGTCTTTTCTGGTTCCATATAAATTTTAGGATTATTTGTTCCATTTCTTTGAAAAAAAGGATGGTATTTTGATAGGGATTGCATTAAATGTGTAGATTGCTTGAGGTAGCATAGACATTTTCACAATATTTATTCTTCCAATCCAGGAGCCAGGAACATTTTTCCATTTCTTTGTGTCTTCCTCAATTTCTTTCATGAGTACTTTATAGTTTTCTGCATATAGATTCTTAGCCTCTTTGGTTAGGTTTATTCCTAGGTATCTTATAGTTTTGGGTGCAATTGTAAATGGGATTGACTCCTTAGTTTCTCTTTCTTCTGTCTTGTTGTTGGTGTAGGGAAATGCAACTGATTTCTGTGCATTGATTTTATATCCTGACACTTTACTGAATTCCTATACAAGTTCTAGCAGTTTTGGAGTGGAGTCTTTTGGGTTTTCCACATATAGTATCATATCATCTGGGAAGAGTGATAGTTTGACTTCTTCTTTGCCGACTTGGATGCCTTTAATCTCCTTTTGTTGTCTGATTGCTGAGGCTAGGACTTCTAGTACTATGTTGAATAGCAGTGGTGATAATGGACATCCCTGCCGTGTTCCTGACCTTAGTGGAAAAGCTTTCAGTTTTTCTCCATTGAGAATGATATTTGTGGTGGGTTTTTCATAGATGGCCTTGATAATATTGAGGTATGTGCCCTGTATCCCTACACTTTGAAGAGTTTTGATCAGGAAGGGATGTTGTATTTGGACAAATGCTTTTTCAGCATCTATTGAGAGTATCATATGGTTCTTGTTCTTTCTTTTATTAATGTGTTGTATCACATTGATTGATTTACAGATGTTGAACCAACCTTGCAGCCCTGGAATAAATCCCACTTGGTCGTGGTGAATAATCCTTTTAATGTGCTGTTGAATCCTATTGGCTAATACTTTGGTGAGAATTTTTGCATCTGTGTTCATCAAGGATATTGGTCTGTAGTTCTCTTTTTTGGTGGGATCCTTCTCTGGTTTTGGGATCAAGGTGATGTTGGCCTCATAAAATGAGTTTGGAAATTTTCTTTCCATTTCTATTTTGTGGAACAGTTTCAGGAGAATAGGAATGAGTTCTTCTTTAAATGTTTGGTAGAATTCCCCTGGGAAGCCGTCTGGCCCTGGGCTTTTGTTTGTTTGGAGATTTTTGTTGACCATTTCAATCTCCTTACTGGTTATGGGCCTGTTCAGGTTTTCTATTTCTTCCTGGTTCAATTGTGGTAGTTTATATGTCTCTAGGAATGCATCCATTTCTTCCAGATTGTCCAATTTGTTGGCATAGAGTTGCTCATAGAATGTTCTTATAATTGTGTGTATTTCCTTGGTGTTAGTTGTGATCTCTCCTCTTTCATTCATGATTTTATTTATTTGGGTCCTTTCTCTTTTCTTTTTGATAAGTCTGGCCAGGGATTTATCAATCTTATTAATTCTTTCAAAGAACCAGCTCCTAGTTTCGTTGATTTGTTCTATTGTTTTTTTTGGTTTCTATTTCATTGATTTCTGCTCTGATCTTTATGGTTTCACTTCTCCTGCTGGGTTTAGGGTTTCTTTCTTGTTCTTTCTCCAGCTCCTTTAGGTGTAGGGTTAGGTTGTGTACTTGAGACCTTTCTTGTTTCTTGAGAAAGACTTGTACTGCTATATATTTTCCTCTCAGGACTGCCTTTGTTGCGTCCCACAGATTTTGAACCATTGTGTTTTCATTATCATTTGTTTCCATGAATTTTTTCAATTCTTCTTTAATTTCCTGGTTGACCCATTTCTTCTTTAGAAGGATGCTGTTTAGTCTCCATGAATTTGGGTTCTTTCAGCTTTCCTCTTGTGATTGAGTTCTAGCTTCAGAGCATTGTGGTCTGAAAATATGCAGGGAATGATCCTAATCTTTTGATACTGGTTGAGACCTGATTTGTGACCCAGGATGTGATCTATTCTGGAGAATGTTCCATGTGCACTAGAGAAGAATGTGTATTCTGTTGCTTTGGGATGAAATGTTCTGAATAGATCTGTGATGTCCATCTGGTCCAGGGTGTCATTCAAGGCCTCTATTTCCTTGTTGATCTTTTGCTTGGATGATCTGTCCATTTCAGTGAGGGGAGTGTTAAAGTCCCCTACTATTATTGTATTATTATTGATGTGTTTCTTTGATTTTGTTATTAATTGGTTGGTATAGTTGGCTGCTCCCACGTTAGGGGCCTAGATATTTAAAATTGTTAGATCTTCTTGTTGGACAGACCCTTTGAGTATGATATAGTGTCCTTCCTCATCTCTTATTATAGTCTTTGGCTTAAAATCTAATCAATCTGATATAAGGATTGCCACCCCAGCTTTCTTCTGATGCCCATTAGCATGGTAAATTCTTTTCCACCCCCTCACTTTAAATCTGGAGGTGTCTTTGCATCTAAAATGAGTTTCTTGTAGGCAACATATAGATGGGTTTTGTTTTTTTAATCCATTCTGATACCCTGTGTCTTTTGATTGGGGCATTTAGCCCATTAGCATTCAGGGTAACTATTGAGAGATATGAGTTTAGTGCCATTATATTGCCTGTAAGGTGACTGTTACTGTATATTGTCTCTGTACCTTTCTGATCTACTACTTTTAGGCTCTCTCTTTGCTTAGAGGACCCCTTTCAATATTTCCTGTAGAGCTGGTTTGGTGTTTGCAAATTCTTTCAGTTTTTGTTTGTCCTGGAAGATTTTTATCTCTCCTTCTATTTTCAATGATACCCTAGCTGGACATAGTATTCTTGCTGCATGTTTTTCTCATTTAGTGCTCTGAATATATCATGCCAGCTCTTTCTGGCCTGCCAGGTCCCTGTGGATAAGTCTGCTGCCAATCTAATATTTTTACCATTGTATGTTACAGACTTCTTTTCCCGGGCTGCTTTCAGGATTTTCTCTTTGTCACTAAGACTTGTAAATTTTACTATTAGGTGATGGGTTATGGACCTATTCTTGTTGATTTTGAGGGGGGTTCTCTGCACCTCCTGGATTTTGATGCTTGTTCCCTTTGCCATATTAGGGAAATTCTCTCCAATTATTCTCTCCAATAGACCTTCTGCTCCCCTCTCTCTTTCTTCTTCTTCTGGAATCCCAAGTATTCTAATGTTGTTTCATCTTATGGTGTCACTTATCTCTTGAATTCTCCCCTCGTGGTCCAGTAGCTGTTTGTCCCTCTTTTGCTCAGCTTCTTTATTCTCTGTCATTTGGTCTTCTACATCACTAATTCATTCTTCTGCCTCTTTTATCCTAGCAGTGAGAGTCTCCATTTTTGATTGCACCTCATTAATAGCTTTTTTGATTTCAACTTGGTTAGATTTTAGTTCTTTTATTTCTCCAGAAAGGGCTTTTATATCTCCAGAGAGGGTTTCTCTAATATCTTCCATGCCTTTTTTGAGCCTGGCTAGAACCTTGAGTATCGTCATTCTGAACTCTAGATCTGACATATTACCAATGTCTGTATTGATTAGGTCCCGCCTTCAGTACTGCCTCTTGTTCTTTTGTTTGTGGTGATTTTTTCCACCTTGTCATTTTGTCTAGCTAAGAGGATATGAAGGATCAAATAAAATACCAAAAGGGTGGCAAAGACCCCAGGAAACTGTGCTTTAACCAAATCAGAAGAGACCCCAAATTGTGGGGGGGGAGAAAGGGGATAAAAAGAGGTTCAGAAAAAAAAAGAAAAAAATTTAAAAATAAAAAAAATAAAAAATATAAAAAAGAAAGAATATATATATATATTAGATAAACTAGTTAAAAAACGTTAAAAAAGAAAAAGGTAAAAGTTTAAAAAAATTTAGCAGAAGAAGAAAAAAGAAAGAAAAAAAATTGAAAAAAAAATTGAATTAACCGCAAGACTAAAGAATCATGGGGAGAAAGCCATGAGTTCTGTGCTTTGCTTTCTCCTCCTCTGGAAATCCGCTGCTGTCCTAGGTATTGAACCTGCTTTCCTTGGTAGATGAACTTCGTCCTGGCTGGATATTTTGTTGATCTTCTGGGGGAGGGGCCTGTTGTAGTGACTCTCAAGTGTCTTTGCCCAGGGCAGAATTGCACCGCCCTTACGGGGAGCCCAATTAAGTAATCCACTTGGGTTCACTTTTGGGAGCTTTTGTTCCCTGAATGCTTTCCGTAGAGTTCCAGAGGACTGGAATGAAAATGGCGGCCTCCCAGTCTCTGGCCTGGAGGAGCCGAGAGCCCAGGGCCCCACTCCTCAGTGTGCCCCCAGAGAACAGCACCCAATCACTCCTGTATCCCCAGCCTCCAGCAGTGCTCCGAGCTTACCCAGCCTGCAACCTGTTCAAGGTAACCCCGAGCTGAGAGCTCAGTCTTTGGCTCTGTCTCTGTGACCGGTTCTCTGTTCTAATACCTGCGAGCTCGGTGACACTCTGATGCCCCCAATCCTTCTGTGACCTTGTGGGACCTGGGGCCATGTTCACCCTGCATGGGCTTCACCCTGGTTTAGCCTCTGGAGCAATGTCCCTCAGTGGAACAGATTTTTAAAACTCCTGATTTTTTGCTCCGTTGCTCCGCCACTTGCCGGGACCCAGCCCCTCCCACCACAGTCTATCTTCCCTTCATTTTGGATTCACTTCTCCGCCAGTCCTACCTTTCAGAACGTGGTTGATTTTCTGTTTCTAGAACTGCTGTTCTTCTTCTCCTCAATCTCCCATTGGATTTGTAAGTGTTTGCAATGTTTAGATAAGCTATCTAGCTGATCTCCTGCTACCTGATGTAGTCTCAGCCTGCTACTTCTCCACCATCTTGACTCCTCTCTGAATGGTCCTTGTTTTAAACTCCTAAGTTTTGAGGTGGTTCATTATTCAGTAAAAGCTAACTGACACACCATGAGATTTCAAATAAAAGTCTACCATTCCCCTCAGCTTTGACTTCAACTCCTATAATCCTTGTTTAAGCTGGTCATCGTGAGATCTTTTATTTTTCCTACACAGTGGGATTATGGGATTGTGTCTGGAAACCAACTCAGAGATCTGAGGGATTATCTCATAAAAGGGAGTGTGGGAGTGTAATAGTTTTCACCAGCTCGGTTTGACTCATTTTCAGCTGTCCTATCTAAGCAGTGTATTCCAAACGGCTGAAATACACACAACAAGAACAGCATCTTTCCTTGGAAAGTAATTTGAAGCCTTGTGAAACAATGAAAGCATTTGAACAAAACAATAGTTTTCCTTTGTCTTTTTTAATACAGAAAGCAGGTGGCTTACAGCATCCTATAGCCATAAAAAAAAAAAAAAAGCATTTCTATTTCAATCCATCTGAACAGTAACTGGGCAGTTATTTGGATCAATCATGGATCAAAGCCCAAATATCTGTAGTTTTTGTATTGGTTAGAGATTGCAAAATTGAACCAAAGGTGAATTATAAAACTAAGTTGTAGCACATCCAAAATAAACCATTAATTGGTCACTGATACAAGTCATTCCATTTTCTGCTATTACAATTACATTTATGTCATCTATTTTTTTCTGATTCCTGTGACAAAATATGATGTTTTAAAATTTTGCATACTTTTAACTATTCTTGCTTAACTTTAGGACATTGGATAGGTTTTTCCCACCAACGTCTCTAGGCCAAAAGTTATTCTGAAGTATTTTTCTCGTCTGCCAATGAAGAGGCAAAAACTGACAACTGAAGTGGAGACTCATCACAAACAAATATCCCAGGGAGGATCCTTGTAACATTTGCAGAGTTAAGTCTTCAGACAGTTTTATTACTTGTCGAGGTTTCTTTTCTGCCATCTTTATTCTTATTGCATTTGTGGGGAGCTTTAACATGCTTAAGGGAATTTTGATTGAGATACTATACCTCTCCTTCTCTGAAGAATGTATTCCACCAGGATTTCAGAAATTCTGCTCATGTCATGCCAAAACAAACTCAAATAGGAAACACTCCCTTTACAATGCAGGTATCTGATGGGTAGATCAGTTACATATGGGATTTTTTTTTTTTTTTTTTTGGAAACTAGAAGCTTGGTAAAATAAAACAGAGTTGACATTCTCAAGTCAAACAGACTCAAATCTTTAGGTTAAAACAGTGATAATTTTACTTGTGTGCTGGATGAGGAAAAGTCACTGAGGATATAGACTTAACAAAAGTGAGAAATGAATTTCTTTCTCCATCATCAAATGATTGGTTATTATTTAATAGCTTATTATATCCTGGGGGGAACAGACCAAGATTAATTTCACGATTATTAGAAGCAGATACTGATATCGATAAAAGGAAGTTGTTGAAAATTGCACTCTGGCTTTTCTACTGTTAAAACACTCTAACTTCCTGTCACTTAGATAGCAACCTGGGCTGTACATGATCACAGGCTTGAGTTCACATTATAAAAATAAATAACCCAGTGAATGTTTTTCATGAGAGAACACCTTTCAGTGTTAGAGGAAAAAGAGAAGGCCTGGTCTGTTCCATGGTTTCATGTTACACAGGAGTGAACTCAATCCCTCAGGACACTTAACAAGTGATGAATAATTATAACCCCTTCATTCAGAATCCAGTAATTAGGTTAATGGAAAAGCAACCCTTTTGGGTGGGTGTGAATTTATTACAGCAAGTATAAACTCCTCCAAACTTTCCATAGCTACCAACACCATATTATGTGTTCTTCATGCCTTATCTCACTTAATCTTCACAAACAACCCCTCAGATAAATAAGAAAATTGAGGCTAAGGAGTCAAGAAAACTTGCCTGTGATCATACAGCTTATAAATATTTAATTCAGGATTTGGACCAAAGAAGAGTTTGCCAACAACTACATTCTTAACCAGTACCTTCCCTGTAACAAAAGAAGTAGTAATGAGGAAACTGGGAGACCCTTGGTTTTATGGCTGTAATTCCCATTTAACTTGTGTGCTTGGTCCATAAAGACAAGCCAAAAACAGTTGATTTGCACTACAAATAAACCCAGGCAGTATATTAGACCTAACCCTTAGTGGTATTTTCCTTATGTACCCTCAGTCACTAAGCTTCAACACTCTAAATCAATGGAACCATATGTCAGCTGAGTTTATTGGATGTGGAAAAGCACCCAGGAACAAACAGAAGAAATAATACATTGTTTCCAGGTGCAAGTAAGTGATTATTGATCATGATACAGAAGAGTTCACTCAGGGGCTTTGCTGTAGTTGAATGGGTAAGAAAGAAAGGAAACAGGTTGGTAAAATAGAGAGGTGGATATTCTCTATGCTCTCCCCAAACGTGATTTAGGAGTATAAATTTGTGCCTCAGAGCTTGCCACCCACCAACCACAAGTATAATTGTATCAACATACTTTTATTTTATGTTAACCTTCTTTGTTCAGTTCTCCCTCTCTATTCTACTCTCCTTTTTGCCTCAGGCAACCCATGTGAACAATCTCATCTACCATAATTGTCTTCTTTCTTCCGTAAGCATGTGAGAAGCCCATTAATCATGTGTGCACACAGGACTCCGTGACTGTTCTTTAAAAACTGGATTATTTTATGCAGTCTTTGGCCACTTCCTTTTCTCACTCATGTTATCTTATGAAAATCCCTTCAAATCAATCAGAAGAGGTAAATCTAATTCATTCTGGGTCATGGCTGCAGAAAAGTCCACTCTCTTGCATGATAGCATTCACTTTGGTTCTAGATTTTCTCTACTAAGAAACCATGCTACAATAAACATGATTGCACAGATATTTTATGTAGTGGTGATTTTATTTATAAGGGATCCATTTTCTGGAGTGAAGTTTCTGGGTCAGGGTGTATATGGATTTGTGATTTTAAAAATGTTGCTAGATGTTATATTGCCAAAATGCTGCAACAATTCCTATTTGCACCTGCTGTGAATGTGAGAAGCCTTTGTCCCACATCCTCACCAGCAAGCCTTTTCATGTCCATCTGTCTAAGAGTTCTAAAATGATATCTTGGTGTTGCTTTAACTTGCATTGCTGGGTCACTAGTGAGTGTGAGAATCTTTTCACAGGCTTGCTACCCATCTGAATTTTCTGTTCTGTGAATTGTTCATGTCTTTTGATTTTATCTCTACTGAGGTCTTTTGGCAATTGGCAATTGGTTTTAATTTGTAAGAGGTCTTTGAATTTTATACACATTAACCCTCTGTCTGCTGTCTGTATTATAAATATTTTCCCAAGGCTTTCCTTTGGCATTCTATTTGGGATTGCCTCAAATGCATTTGTTAATTTTGTGAGAACTAACCTTTTATGATATTGCTTTTCAATCCAGTAAAAAGGCACGCATTTCCATTTGTTCCAATGTTGTTTAAGTCCCTGACTTGTGACAGCTACCAATAAAATGAGACCTTTGAAATAATTTTGTTTTCTGTCTCCCTTCATCCTCAGTCCTAGATGACACCCTCAAAAATGAAATTCAGTTTTTCTAAAAATTAAGTATTTTTATTTCTAGCTCATTATTAGCACTTATTCATAATTATGCCATATTCATTCATGCATTCAAGTAAACCATTATTGGGAATCTACCATTTGCTATGCATGGTTTCAGGTACTGGGGCTAGGTCAAGCGGAAAAAATCCTCTGCTCTCATAGAGTTTACATATGGGGAAACAGATACTGGGAAAAAATGAACGAATTAAATATAACTATGTCAGAAGGCTAGAAGAAATATTACAGAGAAAATCAAAACAAGAAAGTGGGATGTAATGCCATAACATCGAGCAGAGAGTACATTAAATGTTAAATAGTGTGGTCAGGGAAGGTCTGAAGGACAATATGGCACTGGAAAAAAAGACTTGAAAGATGTAAGAGAAAGGTCTGTGTGGATGTCTGAGGAAAAGCAATCCAGGCAGCGGAATGAGAAGTAAGAATGCACTGAGGAGGGGCGCCTGCATGGCACAGTCAGGTAAGTGATTAATGCTTGGTTTCAGCTCAGGTCATGATCTCAGGGTCTGAAGATGGATCCCCCAAGTCAGTGCAGAGTCTGCTTCAGAGTCTGTCTCCATCTCCTCCTGCTCCTCCTGACTGAGCTCTCACTCTCTCTCAAAAAAATAAATAAATCTTACAGGAAAAAAAAAGAAAGAATGCACTAAGGAGGGATCATGCCCAACTACTCAGTAACAACAAGGAAACCAGAGTGATTGATGAGGAGTAGAGGTCAGGGTCAGGAAGGGTGAGAGTACAAGAGTAAGAGATGAGACCTTAGAGATGATGGGGATCAGGTCACACAGGGCCTTGCTGCCTATTATAACTTTTACTGAAATTTCACTCTGAGGATAATGGGAAAGCCATTGCACAGTTCTTTTTAAAAGCATTATGATCTGGGGTACCTGGATGGCTTAGTCAGTTGAGCATCCAACTCCTGATTTTGACTCAAGTCATGAATCAGGGTCATGAGATGAGCCCCGCATCAAGCTCTGCACTCAGCAAGGAGTGTGCCTGGGATTCTCTCTCCCTTTCTCCCTCAGCCCCACCCCCACTTTCTCTCTCTCTCTTTCTCTGTGTCAAATAATAAACAAACAAACAAAATCTCCATGATCTGACTTAATGCTTTAACAGAAAGATCATTCCTGTGTTAAGAGTAAAGTGTAGGGGAATAAGATGAGTTGGGAGCCTACTGCAATAGTCTAAGCAAGAAATACTAGTGTTATGGACTAGGTGACAAGTGGTCAGAAAAGTACATATTTTTAAGATAGAGCAATGAGATTTGTTGAGGGATTACATATAGTGTACATGAGAAAGAAAGAGTTCAAGGATAACTGAAGATTTTTTTTTAAGATTTTATTTGATAGACAGAGATCACAAGTAGGCAGAGAAGCAGGCAGAGAGAGAGGAGGAAGCAGGCTCCCTGCTGAGCAGAGAACCCGATGAGGGGCTCAATCCCAGGACCCTGGGATCATGACCTGAGCCGAAGGCAGAGGCTTTAACCCACTGAGCCACCCAGATGCCCCGATAACTGAAGATTTTTCACTGAGCAACTGGAAAGATGGAAATCTATTCACTGAGACAGAATACCATGAGAGGAACAAAGGAAGATGGTAATTGGAGGTGGTAAATCAAGAGTTTGATTTGAACAGGTCTACTAGACTTCCAAGTAGCTAATAGATGGTTATGCCAGATTGGTGTTCAGGAGAGAAGTCCAGAGTAGAGATATAAATTTAGGAATTGTAAGTATATGGTTGGCCTTTGAAAGTATGTAACTGGATAAAACCATTAATGAGGTGAATGGAGTTTAATGAAGAGAAGCAGCTCAAAGATTTTACCATGAGGAACTCCAAAGTTGAAAGACTGGGAAGACAGGAGAAGCAAAAAGAAACTGGAAAAAATGTGGTCGATGAGACAGGAGGAGAGCCAGCAGAATCTGGCATCTTGGAAGTCAAATGCAAAGAGTATTTCTAGAGTGAGGAATGATCCATTCTGCCAAATGCAGCTGAAAAGATGAGATGAAGACTTAGAATTTCCCGGTAGATTTAGCAAGGTGGACATGATTGGCGGCCTCAATAAAAGAAGCTGTGGTCATGTGGATGGCATAAAAGATGATTTAAGTGATACATAAACAATGAATCTTGGAACACTGAAAAAATTAAATTAAATTAAATTAAATAAATAATGATGATGTGTATTCCTGTAAATAAATAAGTGAGAAAAAATACATAAATAGCACAGACTTCTGAACAGCATCTGAAAAAGGAAGTGACATAACATAATAAAAAAATTATTTAAAAAAATAAATTTAAAATTTTTTTTAATTTTTTATTTATTTCTTATTTTTTTATAAACATATAATGTATTTTTATCCCCAGGGGTACAGGTCTGTGAGTCGCCAGGTTTACACACTTCACAGCACTCACCATAGCACATACCCTCCCCAATGTCAATAACACCCCTCCCCCTCTCCCAACCCCACCTCCCCCCAGCAACCCTCAGTTTGTTTTGTGAGATTAAGAGTCACTTATGGTTTGTCTCCCTCCCAATCCCATCTTGTTTCATTTCTTCTTCTCCTATCCCCCTAACCCCCCATGTTGCATCTCCACGTCCTCATATCAGGGAGATCATATGACAGTTGTCTTTCTCCAATTGACTTATTTCACTAAGCATGATCCCCTCTAGTTCCATCCACATCGTCACAAATGGCAAGATTTCATTTCTTTTGATGGCTGCGTAATATTCCATTGTGTATATATACCACCGCTTCTGTATCCATTCATCTGTTGATGGACATCTAGGTTCTTTCCATAGTTTGGCTATTGTTGACATTGCTGCTATAAACATTCAGGTGCACGTGCCCCTTCGGATCAGTACGTTTGTATCATTAGGGTAAATACCCAGTAGTGCAATTGCTGGGTCATAGGGTAGTTCTATTTTCAACATCTTGAGGAACCTCCATGCTGTTTTCCAGAGTGGTTGCACCAGCTTGCATTCCCACCAACGGTGTAGGAGGGTTCTCCTTTCTCCGGATCCTCGCCTGACTTGTTAATTTTAATTTCCTGACTTGTTAATTTTAGCCATTCTGACTGGTGTGAGGTGATATCTCATTGCTGTTTTGATTTGTATTTCCCTGATGCTGAGTGATGTGGAGCACTTTTTCATGTGTCTATTGGCCATGTGGATGTCTTCTTTGCAGAAATGTCTGTTCATGTCCTCTGCCCATTTCTTGATTGGATTGCTTGTTCTTTGGGTGTTGAGTTTGCTAAATTCCTTATAGATTTTGGACACTAGCCATTTTGTCATTTGCAAATATCTTCTCCCATTCTGTCAGTTGTCTTTTGGTTTTGTTAACTGTTTCCTTTGCTGTGCAAAAGCTTTTGATCTTGATGAAGTCCCAATAGTTCATTTTTGCCCTTGCTTCCCTTGCCTTTGCTGATGTTCCTAGGAGGATGTTGCTGCGGCTGAGGTCGAAGAGGTTGCTGCCTGTGTTCTCCTCAAGGATTTTGATGGATTCCTTTCTCACATTGAGGTCCTTCATCCATTTTGAGTCTATTTTCATGTGTGGTGTAAGGAAGTGGTCCAATTTCATTTTTCTGCATGTGGCTGTCCAATTTTCCCAGCACTATTTATTGAAGAGGCTGTCTTTTTTCCATTGGACATTCTTTCCTGCTTTGTCGAAGATTAGTTGACCATAGAGTTGAGGGTCTATTTCTGGGCTCTCTATTCTGTTCCATTGATCTATGTGTCTGTTTTTGTGCCAGTACCATGCTGTCTTGATGATGATGGCTTTATAATAGAGCTTGAAGTCCAGAATTCTGATGCCACCCACTCTGGCTTTCTTTTTCAATATTCCTTTGGCTATTCGAGGTCTTTTCTGGTTCCATATAAATTTTAGGATTATTTGTTCCATTTCTTTGAAAAAAAGGATGGTATTTTGATAGGGATTGCATTAAATGTGTAGATTGCTTGAGGTAGCATAGACATTTTCACAATATTTATTCTTCCAATCCAGGAGCCAGGAACATTTTCCATTTCTTTGTGTCTTCCTCAATTTCTTTCATGAGTACTTTATAGTTTTCTGCATATAGATTCTTAGCCTCTTTGGTTAGGTTTATTCCTAGGTATCTTATAGTTTTGGGTGCAATTGTAAATGGGATTGACTCCTTAGTTTCTCTTTCTTCTGTCTTGTTGTTGGTGTAGGGAAATGCAACTGATTTCTGTGCATTGATTTTATATCCTGACACTTTACTGAATTCCTATACTAGTTCTAGCAGTTTTGGAGTGGAGTCTTTTGGGTTTTCCACATATAGTATCATATCATCTGGGAAGAGTGATAGTTTGACTTCTTCTTTGCCGACTTGGATGCCTTTAATCTCCTTTTGTTGTCTGATTGCTGAGGCTAGGACTTCTAGTACTATGTTGAATAGCAGTGGTGATAATGGACATCCCTGCCGTGTTCCTGACCTTAGTGGAAAAGCTTTCAGTTTTTCTCCATTGAGAATGATATTTGTGGTGGGTTTTTCATAGATGGCTTTGATAATATTGAGGTATGTGCCCTGTATCCCTACACTTTGAAGAGTTTTGATCAGGAAGGGATGTTGTATTTGGACAAATGCTTTTTCAGCATCTATTGAGAGTATCATTTGGGTCCTTTCTCTTTTCTTTTTGATAAGTCTGGCCAGGGATTTATCAATCTTATTAATTCTTTCAAAGAACCAGCTCCTAGTTTCGTTGATTTGTTCTATTGGTTTTTTTGGTTTCTATTTCATTGATTTCTGCTCTGATCTTTATGGTTTCACTTCTCCTGCTTGGTTTAGGGTTTCTTTCTTGTTCTTTCTCCAGCTCCTTTAGGTGTAGGGTTAGGTTGTGTACTTGAGACCTTTCTTGTTTCTTGAGAAAGACTTGTACTGCTATATATTTTCCTCTCAGGACTGCCTTTGTTGCGTCCCACAGATTTTGAACCATTGTGTTTTCATTATCATTTGTTTCCATGAATTTTTTCAATTCTTCTTTAATTTCCTGGTTGACCCATTTCTTCTTTAGAAGGATGCTGTTTAGTCTCCATGAATTTGGGTTCTTTCAGCTTTCCTCTTGTGATTGAGTTCTAGCTTCAGAGCATTGTGGTCTGAAAATATGCAGGGAATGATCCTAATCTTTTGATACTGGTTGAGACCTGATTTGTGACCCAGGATGTGATCTATTCTGGAGAATGTTCCATGTGCACTAGAGAAGAATGTGTATTCTGTTGCTTTGGGATGAAATGTTCTGAATAGATCTGTGATGTCCATCTGGTCCAGGGTGTCATTCAAGGCCTTTATTTCCTTGTTGATCTTTTGCTTGGATGATCTGTCCATTTCAGTGAGGGGAGTGTTAAAGTCCCCTACTATTATTGTATTATTATTGATGTGTTTCTTTGATTTTGTTATTAATTGGTTGATATAGTTGGCTGCTCCCACGTTAGGGGCATAGATATTTAAAATTGTTAGATCTTCTTGTTGGACAGACCCTTTGAGTATGATATAGTGTCCTTCCTCATCTCTTATTATAGTCTTTGGCTTAAAATCTAATCAATCTGATATAAGGATTGCCACCCCAGCTTTCTTCTGATGCCCATTAGCATGGTAAATTCTTTTCCACCCCCTCACTTTAAATCTGGAGGTGTCTTTGCATCTAAAATGAGTTTCTTGTAGGCAACATATAGATGGGTTTTGTTTTTTTAATCCATTCTGATACCCTGTGTCTTTTGATTGGGGCATTTAGCCCATTAACATTCAGGGTAACTATTGAGAGATATGAGTTTAGTGCCATTATATTGCCTGTAAGGTGACTGTTACTGTATATTGTCTCTGTACCTTTCTGATCTACTACTTTTAGGCTCTCTCTTTGCTTAGAGGACCCCTTTCAATATTTCCTGTAGAGCTGGTTTGGTGTTTGCAAATTCTTTCAGTTTTTGTTTGTCCTGGAAGCTTTTTAATCTCTCCTTCTATTTTCAATGACAGCTTAGCTGGATATAGTATTCTTGACTGCATGTTTTTCTCATTTAGTGCTCTGAATATATCATGCCAGCTCTTTCTGGCCTGCCAGGTCCCTGTGGATAGGTCTGCTGCCAATCTAATATTTTTACCATTGTATGTTACAGACTTCTTTTCCCCGGGCTGCTTTCAGGATTTTCTCTTTGTCACTAAGACTTGTAAATTTTACTATTAGGTGATGGGTTATGGACCTATTCTTGTTGATTTTGAGGGGGGTTCTCTGCACCTCCTGGATTTTGATGCTTGTTCCCTTTGCCATATTAGGGAAATTCTCTCCAATTATTCTCTCCAATAGACCTTCTGCTCCCCTCTCTCTTTCTTCTTCTTCTGGAATCCCAAGTATTCTAATGTTGTTTCATCTTATGGTGTCACTTATCTCTTGAATTCTCCCCTCGTGGTCCAGTAGCTGTTCGTCCCTCTTTTGCTCAGCTTCTTTATTCTCTGTCATTTGGTCTTCTACATCACTAATTCATTCTTCTGCCTCATTTATCCTAGCAGTGAGAGCCTCCATTTTTGATTGCACCTCATTAATAGCTTTTTTGATTTCAACTTGGTTAGATTTTAGTTCTTTAATTTCTCCAGAAAGGGCTTTTATATCTCCAGAGAGGGTTTCTCTAATACCTTCCATACCTTTTTCGAGCCTGGCTAGAACCTTCAGAATTGTCATTCTGAGCTCTAGATCTGACATATTACCAATGTCTGTATTGATTAGGTCCCTAGCCTTTGGTACTGCCTCTTGTTCTTTTTTTTTTTTTTTGTGGTGAATTTTTCCTCCTTGTCATTTTGTCCAGATAAGAGAATATGAAGGAGCAAGTAAAATACTAAAGGGGTGGCAAAGACCCCAGAAAAATGTGCTTTAACCAAATCAGAAGAGACCCCAAATTATGGGGGGGGGGAGAAAGGGGATAAAAAGAGGTTCAGAAAAAAAAAAAAGAAAAAAATTTTAAAAATAAAAAAAATATAAAAAGGAAAGAAAAAAAATATATATATATATTAGATAAACTAGTTAAAAAACGTTAAAAAAGAAAAGGGTAAAAGTTTAAAAAAATTTAGCAGAAGAAGAAAAATGAAAGAAAAAAAATTGAATTAACCGCAAGACTAAAGAATCATGGGGAGAAAGCCATGAGTTCTGTGCTTTGCTTTCTCCTCCTCTGGAAATCCGCTGCTGTCCTAGGTATTGAACCTGCTTTCCTTGGTAGATGAACTTCGTCCTGGCTGGATATTTTGTTGATCTTCTGGGGGAGGGGCCTGTTGTAGTGACTCTCAAGTGTCTTTGCCCGAGGCAGAATTGCACCGCCCTTACGGGGAGCCCAATTAAGTAATCCACTTGGGTTCACTTTTGGGAGCTTTTGTTCCCTGAACGCTTTCCGTAGATTTCCAGAGGACTGGAATGAAAATGGCGGCCTCCCAGTCTCTGGCCTGGAAGAGCCGAGAGCCCAGGGCCCCACTCCTCAGTGTGCCCCCAGAGAACAGCACCCAATCACTCCTGTATCCCCAGCCTCCAGCAGTGCTCCAAGCTTACCCAGCCTGCGACCTGTTCAAGGTAACCCCGAGCTGAGAGCTCAGTCTTTGGCTCTGTCTCTGTAACTGGCTTCCCCGTTCTAACACCTGTGAGCTCTGTGACACTCCGACACCCCCGATCCTTCTGTGACCTTGCAGGACCTGGGGCCACGCTGACCCCGCATGGGCTTCACCCTGGTTTAGCCTCTGGAGCAATGTCCCTCAGTGGAACAGACTTTTAAAACTCCTGATTTTTTGCTCCGTTGCTCCGCCACTTGCTGAGAGCCAGCCCCTCCCACCGTGGTCTATCTTCCCTTCATTTTGGATTCACTTCTCCACCAGTCCTACTTTTCAGAAAGTGGATGATTTTCTGTTTCTAGAATTGTTGTTCTTCTTCTCTTCGATCTCCCGTCGGATTTGTAGGTGTTTGCAATGTTTAGATAAGCTATCTAGCTGATCTCCTGCTACCTGATGTAGTCTCAGCCTGCTACTTCTTCGCCATCTTGACTCCTCCCCCTAAATTTTTAAATTTTTAAAAAATTGAAAAGGAATTGATATATTTCTTGAAACTGGGGTTCTATTTACATCTGGATTGTTAACTATAATTTTATTTTTTATATCAAGTTTTTTCATTGTCAATTAGCACGAGATAAAAAGGCATCTTCATCTCGTATTTAATACTCACTGGCTCTTGATAGATATTTGTTTGCTAAGTATGTATGATTTTCACATTATAACACTTCCTAGCAAGGGCTTTCCTCATCCTATCAACATACTAACTAACAAATGACAGGAGTCAAGAACACAGCGGTCTCCTTAAACTGGTAAATGATTATCTTTTACAATGGTACCTAAAGATCTCAGTTGATGACTGTGCTAAATGGTGAAGTAAAATTACATTAATTCTAGCCCAGACCCCTAACTTAAACTCAAATAATGTTTGAAAGTCCATGGAATATGTCATCTAGGACAGATGGCACTCCTATATGACCTTTTAATCAAAGAGCTAACTGGCTTTTTTTTTTTTCAACGTAACAGTATTCATTGTTTTTGCACCACACCCAGTGCTCCATGCAATATGTGCCCTCTCTATTACCCTCCACCTGGTTCCCCAACCTCCCACCCCCACCCCTTCAAAACCCTCAGGTTGTTTTTCAAAGTCCATAGTCTCTCATGGTTCATCTCCCCTTCCAATTTTCCTCAACTCCCTTCTCCTCTCCATCTCCCTATGTCCTCCATGTTCTTTGTTATGCTCCACAAATAAGTGAAACCATATGATACTTGACTCTCTCTGCTTGACTTATTTTGCTCAGCATAATCTCTTCCAGTCCCATCCATGTTGCTACAAAAGTTGGGTATTCATCCTTTCTGATGGAAGCATAATACTCCATTGTGTATATGTACCACATCTTCCTTATCCATGCATCCATTGAAGGGCATCTTGGTTCTTTCCACAGTTTGGTGACTGTGGCCATTGCTGCTATAAACACTGAGGTACAGATGGCTCTCTTTTCACTACATCTGTATCTTTGGGGTAAATACCCATCAGTGCAATTGCAGGGTCATAGGGAAGCTCTATTTTTAATTTCTTGAGGAATCTCCACACTGTTCTCCAGAGTGGCTGCACCAACTTGCATTCCCACCATCAGGGTAAGAGGGCTCCCCTTTTTCCACAAGCTCTCCAACACACGTTGTTTCCTGTCTTGCTAATTTTGGCCATTCTAACTGGTGTAAGGTGATATCTCAATGTGGTTTTAATTTGAATCTCTCTGATGGCTAGTGATGATGAGCATTTTTTCATGTGTCTGATAGCCATTTGTATGTCTTCACTGGAGAAGTGTCTCTTCATATCTTCTGCCCATTTTTTGATATGATTATCTGTTTTGTGTGTTGAGCTAACTGGCTTTTAAAAGTAAGTTTTCAAAACTGATCTATGTGTAAAAAGAGAGCAGTAGCGAGAAGAATAATAGCCCAGAAAACTATGCAATCCAATATGTCAGGTTTGGGTAGAAGGTGTCTTCATGTGAGAATTGCATACTAGATGGTGATCAAACATGAAAGAAAAAGAAAAAGAAAATACTGTAAGAGATAATGTTCATAATTCTACTCCAGTGGGTTTTGTGAATAAATACTTGTGAATTCCCTTGATGTATCTCAGGCCTGAAGCCATTATAAAGTGTATGATACTCCTTTTTCATAAAGTAGAGTTAAATTAGATCTCTCAAAGCTTCACCAATCTTGCCTCATGTACAGCAATTTGATTACAGATTGAAACATCTCTAAAATTTAGAGTAAACATCCTCACCCATTTAGAAAATGCCCAGAAGAATGAAATTCTACCTGCAGTACATTAGCCAGAAACTCACGTAGTAGAGTGTGTGTGAGGAGAGAAAAATCCTAATGTGTAAGGTGAGGAATACAGTCAAGGTGGTATCTTTATCCTCAAAGAAACAAAAGCATGCGATAAATGAGGGTGAAAAAAAAAAGATCATTTACAAAGCTGCAAATCATTTGCTTTGATTTATAGTAAGCCAAATAATTACAAATATAAGTTACTATTAGGCAGACATTGGATGACCTTAAGTCTTTGGAGGAAAATTTACATTAAAAATAACAAGATAAACTATTTGGGAGAGGGACTTTTTAAAATTGGGGTATATTAACATGTACCATTATATTAGTTCCAGGTGTACAACATACAGATTCAATATTTGTTTACATTGCAAAGTGATCATCACAAATCTAGTAACATCCATCACCACACACAGTTATAAATGTTTCTTAACATCTACTCTCTTAGCAACTTCCAAATATAAACATACTAGTATTAATTACAGTCACCACGCTATGTACTAAATCCCCAGGACTTACTTATTTTATAACTGACAATGTGTACTGTTTGACTACCTTTACCCATTTCACCCATCCCCACCCCCACTGCCTCCCAGCAACTAGGTATCTGTTCTCTATGTATCTTTGAGTTTATTTTTTGTTGGTTGGTTGACTTTTTAAAATTCCACATATAAATGAGATTACATAGCATTTATCTTTCTCTGTCTGATTTGTTTCACTTGCCATAATGCTCACTAGTTACATCCATATTGTTGCAAAGGGCAGGATTTCCTTCTTTTTAACAGCTAAGTAGCATTATACATAATTATACAGAATGTACCACATTTTTTATCCATTCATTCATCCATGGATACTTAGGTTGTTTCCATGTCATGGCTATTGTGAATAATGCTGCTATAGACATCGGAGTGCAGATATCTCTTCAAGTTAGTGTTTCTGCTTCTTTTTGACATATTCCAGAATTAGAATATCTGAATGACATGGTATTTCTATTTTTAATTTTTTTTCCAATGGGTTACTTTTTCTTTTTTTTTTCTTTTTTAATTTCTTTTCAGTGTTCCAGAATAAATTGTTTATGCTCCAAACCCAGTGCTCCATGCAATATGTGCCCTCTATAATACCCACCACCAGGCTCACCCAACTCTATGTTTAGTTTTTTGAAGACCCTTCATATTCTTTTCCATATAGCTGCACCAATTTATATTCCCACCAACAGTGAAAGGTGAACTATTGATATGTTATTCTACTCAGTTTTTCAGCTAATATATCAGAGAGGTATTGTTAAAAATGTCTGGGGCTTAGTCACTTAAGCATCCTACTTCTGATTTCAGTCATGATCTCATAGGTGGTAAGATGAAGCCCCATCTGGGGTTCCACGTTCAACCTGGAGTCTGCTTGAGTTTCTTACTTTCCTCTCTTTTTCTCCCTTCCCTTAAAAATAAATAAATAAATATTTTTAAAAATGTCTTTCAAACAACTAATAATAATGTTAAATTTAACATATACACATATACCCACTCTGAAAGTATGGAAAGCTTATAAAAAATGTCAGTAAGTGGCTTTTCCCCCTATTCTGCTAATCTTTATTTCTAATTTTTTTACAATGAAGCCGAACTGTTTATATAATTTTTAAGGGTTTTTTTTAAATGTTCATGCATGAAAACAATGAATACTGTTACGCTGAAAAAATAAATAAAATGGAAAAAATATTAAAAACGAATGTTCATGCATGGAAGAGTAATGGTTGTTAGCCAGACTTAGTGTACTTGAACTGAAAAATTAGAGAGTATTTCATCCAATGTTTCTATGTTACAGATTAAAAGACTGAGAGAAAGGTTATGTCAGTTTTGCTAATAATGACCTGAATGTATAGATGATGTAACTCAGTGATTCTCAACCCTGGCTGATTTAAAGGATAATAAAACTATGCCTAACAAGAGCCTATTCCAAACCAATTGGATTGTAATTGGAGCTACTGTGGACCAGAAGTTCAAGGTTCTCCATTCTACCTCCAAATAATCTAAGAAGAATAATAGGAACAGGAGATCACAAAAATAAAATCAACAGAAACTTGAACAAGTATCTCTGTATAAATTCCCTTTCCTAAACATATACTTATCTATTAAATGTGTGAGCCAGCTCATTCTGAAACACAGCTTGGCAATAGGGATGATGTATCTGTCTCTTATGCTAAGGGTGTGAGTTCTTCTTTGCACCCTTTAGATAAATTCACATCTCAGATTCTGCAAAGCATAAGAAGAGTAAATATTTATTGAATGCTTACTGTATGCCAGACACTGTTCTACATATTTTATTCAGTTTATTATCTCAATCCTAGGAGACAGGTTTTGCCACTCTCCCTGTTACATGGACACTGCAGCTCAGAAAAGTTAGGTAACTTTGCCTACAGTGACTAAGCAATTTTTTTTTATTACCTTCAGTTAACCACAGTACAGTACAGCATTAGATTTTGGAAGCAACTTAAGTGGACAAGCCTGGAGTTGAACTCAACCATGCTCCCAAATGCGTGCCCTTCAGCTGCACAGTGCTGTGCTGTAGGAGGTTTACACATAACCAAGTCCAAAGAGTTAACTTGAATTCTGATTTCTACATAGTAAATCAATAGCAGGGCTCCAGAAGAAGAGGGGGAAAGAGGACACAGGGGAGAGAGAGAGAGAGGATGGTATAATAGTACCAGAAGGAGAATCCAAGTTGTTTAAGTGGTCCCCCTGAGGAAAGTCTCCAAGCTTTAGTATGTGGACTTCATGTCATCTTTTAACCACACAGCAAACCTCATGCTTCACGGCTGAGCTCTGAAAACTGAGGTTGCCCGAGGATGTCCACTGTAGAGGGGTGTGTGGCTACGTCATCAGATGCTTGATCAAGTATATGCATTTAAAATAAAAGAAGTATTCCAGAGTTCCATTGTCTCCAAACCAACCAACCAACCAACCTCTGAGATCAAGAAAAAAACAAAGCCAAGGTTAATATCCCTGGTCCCACGTGGAAACAGACATTTTTCCCAGTAGTACAGCAAATAAGTTAGACTGAATCCATGTTTCTCAAACTTGAATTCACAGATACATTCCCATTTCTATGAGAAAGTCAGTGTTGTCATCTTATTTTAGTCACGATCTTGTTTAAAAAGCATATTTGAGTCATAAGGATAATTAGCTGCCTTATTAGCAAAACTGCTGTGTAATTCAGTACTTGTGTTTGTACTTGTATTTGCAATCCTCCTGTGCCCAACAATCACCTGTAATCATGGTATCTATCTTATGTGTATGTTGAGCACCAAGTGTGGCCACCGTTCTGTTGTCATATCCTAACATCACAATGATGACAGTTGGCCCACATCTGCTTTCATTTACTGGTTATAAATAAAAAAATGTTTTTCCCTTGCAGTTTAAAGACTTTTTAAATTAAGACTTTATTTTCTTTATTTATTAAATTGAAATTGACTTACTATTATTTAAAAACATAGAGTAAAGCAAATAATGTGTTCCTTGTCACAAGCTAATGGAAAGAACATAGACAGAGATGTGGTAGATAAATAACTCGTTTACACCGAGTTACACGGTAAGCTTTTTCCCATCCTCCCTTACCCCTGGCTCACTCAGTCCAAGCTAAAGTCATATTGTCCAGAAATGTATGTCAGTTCCCCTAGAAGTCCTTGAAGACATTGTTTCTCTCCCTCCATTCACCTTCTGCCCTACGTGAAGATTGATATGATTAACGTTGGGGTAACTCTTCATAACTTTAAAAGCACATTCACTTACATTATTGCATTTAATCCTTTTATTATAATTTAATCCTTATAAATGTCATTTTCATGTCCATTTCACAGATGAAAAAATCAAGGCTCAAAGAAATTAATAACTTAATGATAAAAATAACAATAATGATAACATTGTCTATAAAAACTGTGCTAAGTATGTAACATAAGTTACTCATTTACTCCTCAGAACAAGTCTTAAGGTACAGTAGACATAATTCTTGGGTGGCCCTCAAGTTGCCCTGCCCTTGTTCCCTACCCCTTGTACATTCTCTGGACAATCCTTGTACTGTGAATTTGGTAGCTGTCTCATTAAAGTTATTAAAAGCAGAGCTGATGAACTTGTTACATAAATAGCCATTTCCCTAGCTCTTTCCTCTGGTCACCATCTCTTCTCCTCAAAATCCAACAACTGAAGAATTAACCTCTGTCACAGTCCATCTAAAAGGTACCCCTGAAAGGCTGGTGCTTGTGCCTTTTTTATTGCTAAATATATTTATACAAACCCTGACTAAAAAGATGGAATGTCCCCCAGCCCCATGGCCACCGGTGTCCTTTGCTTCAAATATGTCTTTCGGGCTTATTCAGTATAACATGATTTGTACATGGTTTACAGGCCAAAGTACTCATATTCATCAAGCCTCTGTGGTTTTGTATCAGACATACAACAAGCTGTCTATAAGTGGCAGAACCCAACAGTCGGCATCGAGAGCCCTGGTTTTCAGCAGAGTGCCATATCGCCCTCCTCAGTCATCATGGCTGCCTAGAAGGGAATAAATACTCAAATCCTAACCCCGTCCTCCTTCCAATACCCCAGTGAGGTCAAATCTGACTCATGCGGTACAGAAATGCCCAGCACCTCCTCCACCAAGTAGAGCGATTGAAGACGACCCTCCAAGAGACCTGATAAGGTTGGAATCCCAGAAACATGTCCTCAAGTCTCAAGTCGGGTGACACAGAAAACAAAGTGGTCTAAACTCAAGCCCAAAACCTTCTAAAACCCTAAGAGGACACATTAGTTCTGCCTCTAGATAAGCTGTGTGAAGGGACAACATTTCTGGTTTTAAAAGTCTGTGACAAAATGTTTTAGAAATATTTACAGAATGAGAAATATTCTAGATAATTTATAGGTCAAACTTAATCATTGCAACAAGCAACCCTATCTCAGGACTTGTGTTCTTGCTGTGCCCTCTACCTAAAATACTCTTCCCCATGTAAACCATCACTCCCTTATACCTCTGTTCAAATGGTGCATTGCCAGTCTCTGTATAAGACAAATCTGCTCCCATATCCTCCCCTGGTCATCCTTGTTCCCTCTCCTCTCTCCCAATATTTCTCTCCATACCTCTGTCTCCACTGGCCACACTCTATACTTATTCGTTTACAGTATACATATTATATATTATACATAATATATAATTCTATAATAAATCATATATTATAAAACATAATGACATGTATTAATTATATATACATATTAACTAAATGTATAACTAATAAATATGTTACTAAGATATAAGTTGGAATAGAACAGGGAATCTGTATGCTTAGTTCTTTGCTGAAATCTCAGTCCTTAGACAGTTCTTGATACATAGTAGGTGTCAACAGCTACATACTAAGTATATTCTACTGAACAAGGAGATTGCGCTACAGAAACTAGATTAGTTCATGATAGATCCAGAATTCGGACCTAAAAGTTCAGATGACAAGTGTGAATTCTTTATGTGGAATAAAAGGGAGAGGTGCAACATACTTTTGATATTCACTGGGGAGTTAAAGGTGAATATGCTCACGCTGGGAAGCTTGGTCTGCAACAGGAGGCTGGATCCTGAGAAGGACAACCAGTCTCAGAAACAGACATGGCAAAACCAGCAGGACCCACCTCAAAATTCTCTGGAAGAGTGTGGTTTTGCTGGAAAAATTAGATGCTCCGTGAGCAAGGAGCGGAAAGAAAAGAAAGAAGACAAATAGGGACCAGAAGATCTTCCTCCGTGGGTCTAGGCTATCGGTTACAAGTTTCTATTGCTGACTGATTATGCAGGAAAGGCATTTTTAAATAAAAGGATTTTAAATAAAAGGATTCTTCTAAAAATCAGGGTGAAATGGAGAAACAGGGTCAGCACCTGAGGAATCTTCACTGATAAGGATGGTTTTTCAGCTGACTCATCATTCTCAAGTATAGCACAAGTTGCGGGTTTAGGCGCTGAGCTATTAGACTAGATGGATCAATGAGGGGAATGCTGGGGGAAAGGAATAATGGCTGCCAGGAAGCACAGGGCCAAGAGGGGAGGGGCCCTCCAGGTGGCATCACACCACAATCCTACAGGAGGCCTCTGCTGTCTCAAACTAGTTTCAAAATTCACAAGAAACTTTGCTGCTTGAGACACAGAGGAAGAAATGGAACCAGGAGGAGAAGTACAGGTAAGTAGGCTGCCTTTCCCATAGATTGGCCTCAAAGGGGCTCCAACCTGTATGTACAGGGCATCCCAGGATGCAGAGGGAGTGACAGATGCAGTCTGCAATGACACATGTCCAGAGGAACTAAGTATGGAGAGTAGAGTTGGAAATAGCAATGGAGAACCCAGTAACACGTCACATATTCCAAACATAGATAAGAACTGGGGAATACGCCGCAATGTGACTGAACAGCCAATATAGTTCATCTACTACACTCCATGCACTTTTTCAGAGAAGCAACTCATGCTCCATTCTCTATCCACTTACTCTTCTTTTATTGCAAAACTCTATCAAGTGTAACATCTACTTCCCAAGCCCTCAACATATTGGAAGCAGGAGAAAAGCCAACACACCAACTTCCACAAGAAATAGCAGACCAAAAAAAAAAGAAGAAGAAGAAGAAAAGAAAGAAAAAAGGAAAGAAATAGAGAAATAGCAGACAGGAGTTCAATGTTTTGGAAAGAAACAGACAAAATCAGAAGACTAACAGACGGACAGCATTTCATGTAAAGGTTAAAACAAAACAAAACCTTACACATCTCAGTAGCCCCATGATAATATTAAATTAGAACAAATTATAATGAAAGAATTGTTCAGGGTGCCTGGGTGGCTCTGTTGGTTAAGCATCTGCCTTTGGCTCATGTCATGATCTCAGGTTCTTGGGATCAAATCCAGTGATGAGCTCCATGCTCAGTGGGGAGTCTGCTTCTCCCTCTCCTTCTGCCCCTCCCCCATCCTGCTCATTCTCTCTGTAATAAATAAATAAAATCTTTGAAAAAAGAATTGCTTGGGGCACCTGGGTGGCTCAGTGAGTTAAGCCTCTGCCTTTTACTCAGGTCATGATATCAGGGTCCTGGGATCGAGCCCCCACATTGAGCTCTCTGCTCAGCAAGGAGCCTGCTTCTCCCTTTCTCTCTGCCTGCCTTTCTGCCTACTTGTGATCTCTCTGTCAAATAAATAAAATCTTTAAAAAAATAAAATAAAGAAAAGAATTGCTCAATTTATTCATTCATTGAGATATTTAAGAATATTTATTCAGCACCTAATATGTGTCAAGAAGTGGGCTAGTTGCCTGAGGCACAACCATGAATGAGACAAAGTTCCTGTTCACAAGGAAGGCTTGATCTAAATGAAGATACATATCATTTTAATGCAATACAGTTGATAGTGAATTACAATAAAATAATAGAGAAAAGCCAAGGACGCTTTTACAACACAGAAGACCAGCACAAAACCTCATCGAGAAAACTTAGGAGAGGCTTTCCAAAGATATTAGGGTCTACACCAGGGCTTGAGGGATACATAGGTGTTAGCAGGGGAAGCAGAGGCAGAACAGAAGATATTCCAAGCAGTGAGAACAGAATGTACAAAAGTCCAGAGGCAAATAGTAGCCCAGGGTCAGTTTAATGGGCATGCAACCCATTTTCTGTTCAGGCTCAGAAGCCTAACCCCCTGCCGCTTAGTTTAATATTGTGCTCCCACTGTCCTGAAGTTCTGAATAATTTTATCTTTGAAGTTGTGTTTTAGGAGTGAAGGCCAATGGATAATGTGTCACATGGCTGAGCAGAGGAGACACTCACAACACACAGTGGGTAGCCACCATCCCTTGCTGTTCCATTTGCCTACAGCATTCCTCTGATGAGCACAGAAATCTGGCAGGCCCACAATAGGTGGAAGTTCATCAAGACTCAAAGCAAGTAAAAAATAACTGTGTTGATCTTCAGCTGGGTGAGTGGGGACTGTTAGAGATTATGTGCCTCTTCCAACCAGAACTTGCCTCAAGCGAAGAAAGGAGACAGTGGTATTCTATGACCTGGGATAGCTTTTCTTACCCTGACTTTTCTGTCTTAGTGAACCACCTACGCTGAAAATGATGACTTGAAAAGAAAAGGATATAAAGAGTAGCTCACAGTTCTTAATTTCAGCCTTTCCATCCCCATCAGTAGATGAAGACAGGAAGTGTTGGTAGAATGTACAGGTGTCAAAAAGGGAAAGAAAAACCATTGAGTTAGTTTTGTGAAGTGTTTCCACTATCCTGAAGAAAACCAAATACATATGTGTGTATGAACTACAAAATACAAATTGTGCAATTTCAGTGATTATGCAGGTAAGATAACTGCTCTTACACATTTTTAAAACCAGCATCACACAATATAAACATGCATGATAAAACATGACAATACGGGGCACCTGGGTGGCTCAGTGGATTAAGCTGCTGCCTTCGGCTCAGGTCATGGTCTCAGGGTCCTGGGATCAAGCCCTGCATTGCGCTCTCTGCTCAACAGGGAGCCTGCTTCTCCCCCCACTCTCTGCCTGACTCTCAGCCCACTTGTGATCTCTGTCTGTCAAATAAATACATAAAATCTAAAAAAAAAAAAATGATGATACAAAATTTTCATTTTTCTTTACTTACAACAACATTAAGTGGCAACTGAAAAACACTGTAACAACTGGAGAGAGAGACTGTGGAAGAAAGGAAAGGCTATATATTTTTCCTGCTTTGGGGAAAAGGGCCCCACATTTTCTGTTCGTACTGGGCCATGCCAATTATGTAGCCTGCTGTGACAACGTAAGAAGTCTGTGTGATGTAGAAAGTTCCAAATTAGAAGAGCATACAATGTATTGTATCTGTGGTTGTTGGGAAAGAAAAAGAGATTTGAGTCAGGGAAGACCATCTGGCAATCTGTAAGGGAGGAGAGTGGCTTTGAACATCAGTGAGAAAACTGATAGGAATTTTGGAAGGGCTGAAGTCTTGCCAAAAATGCACCTAAAGGTAAAAATCATGGATCAAAAAAAAAAAAAAAAAAAACAACAACAACAACAAATTTGCACTATGGGAAGACTACTTCCATGGTCACCACAGGGGGAAAATGGCAGCATATGTGTTTTTTTATTTTTATTTTTAATTTTTTCAGTGTTCCAAGATTCACTATTTATGCACCACACCCAGTGCTCCATGCAATATGTGCCCTCCTTAATACCCACCACCAGGCTCACCCAACCCCTCTCCCCCCTCCCAGGGTATATACAAAACTATTTGTTGCACAGTGTTTATAATAGCCCCAAACTGGAACCAGCCCAGATGAATATGAGCAGGAGGATGAATGAACACCCAGCGGCACAGGCATGCAGTGGAATGCTGTTCAGCAATGAATGGACTACAGCTACCGTGCAAAGACATGGATGAATCTCACAACGTTGGACCCCAAAAAAGGAAGTCACAGAAGAATAATGGGATACAGTAATTCCATTTATCAAATTCAAGTATAGGCAAAATTAAATTGTATATTCTTAAGATATTTACATAGATGGTGAAACCATAAAGAAAAGCAAACCATTAACACAAGTGTTAGGATAATAATTACCTCTGGAGAGAAAGGAGGGAAATCTTGGTAGGCTCCTTTTTTTTTTTTTTTTTAAGATTTTTAAAATTTATTTATCTGAGAGAGCACACAAGCAGAGGGAGAGGAGAACACAGAGGGAAAGGGAGAAGCAGAAGGAGGGGGAGGAGCAGAGGGAGAGAGAAGCGGACTTCCCGCTGAGTGCAGAGCCCTACTGTGGGCCAAAGCCCTGAGCAAAAGTCAGATGCTTAACAAACTGAGCCAACCAGGCACTCCTCAGAGGGCTTCTTCTTCTTTTTTTTTTTTTTTTTTTAACATTTTACTTATTTATTCGAGAGAGAAAGTGCCTGTGCGAGCAGGGAGGAGGGGCAGACGGAGAAGGATAAGCAGATTCCCTGCTGAGCAGGGAGCCCAAGAACATGGGACTGCATTCCAGGACCCTGATATCATGACCTGAGCCAAAGGCAGGTGCTTAACCCATGGAGCCACCCAGCTGCCCCTCTTGGTGAGATTCTAAGAGACATTTCTGTACCCGAAAAACGGGTTCATGCAAGACAATTCATTTTAATATTGTTCTCTGGACTGTGCATATATATTTTATAGACTTTTTTCTATATGTGATCTTTTACAATAAAAATATTTAATATGACCACTTTATTAGACATAAAAATTGACTTGTTAAAAAATATTTTCAGCAAATTACATATAGAAAAAAAATCTGTATTCTAATGAAAGCAATCAAATAGAAATGTGCGTTAAGCATCTCAAGTAAAAGCAGAACATTAAAAGCATCCCCTGTAGGGTTGGAGGAGGTGCGAGGCTGCACCGTCACTGCTAGTCTTCATTCTGGATAAGAAGCATATAATTTTTTTATGAATTTGAAAACATTTAATTCACTAAGGAGTAGCTGGTACTTATTTCATTTGTGGTATTGACAAAAGCTAGGCTGACATTCTCATCATGTGACCATATTCCCAGGAACAATTACAAATATGCATTCCAACTCATTTAATAATGAATTAATTGTCCCAACAGTACTAATTGTTTTGAACTGAATTTTATCAGCTTGTAATTCTATTTCTCTGCTTCCTTTGACCAAGGATTACTTTTAAAGAACCATGTCTTCAAAAGACGAGACCATGAGGCATTTTGGTAGAGCAGAAATGTGTAGACCTTGAGGTCACTCAGGAATATGTGCCAGTTCAGCTCAGTCACTTCCAAGCTGTGTGCAACCGTGAGCATATCACTTATTGTTTCCATTCTTCTGTTTGATGTCTTTAAAACTGAGGATAAAAATGTGGACTCCAAGGTCTAATTTGCAAAAATTTCAACAACATTCAAAATCATACATGGTAATAATACATGCCTAGATATAAAAGATGATTCAAAACAATATAGTTGAGGGGCGCCTGACTTGCTCAGGTGGTGGAGCATGCAACTCTTAATCTTGGGGTTGTGGGTTCAAGCTCCATCTTGGGAGTAGAGATTACGTAAAGAAATAAAATTTTAAAAAATAAAATAAAATAAAGAGGCACCTGAGTGGTTCAGTTGGTTAAGCGCCTGCCTTCAGTTCAGGTCATGATCCCAGGGTCCTGGGCTCAAGCCCCAGGTCTGGCTCCCTGCTTAGCAGGAAGTCTGCTTTTCCCTCTACCCTTCCCCTACTCATTCTCTTGCTCTCTCCCTCTCAAATAAATAAAACCTTTTTTAAAAATATATAAATAAAATGGTGTTGTTGTGATTATTTTTTTTAATTTCATAAGATCATAGCCAACTAAATCCCTAAACCAACCCACAGAATGCTGCCAAAGTGCCCTGGACAGAACTCTGGTGTGCCACCACTGTTCTTGTTGAACATCTCCTAGTCTACGTGTTTATCAATAGCGAGAGACACAGATGGAATGATTGTTACATTTCTAGATGATGTAAAACTAGACCAGATGGATAAGACAATTCAGTGGACCCTAACAACATTGGGACCAAAATCAACAAGGCAAAATTTGACGTAAATGGAATGAAGGTCCCATGCTTGAACTTTGTGATAACGGTACCTCACCATGCTCTAGCAGCCAGTCATGGCTGAAAGACCTACGTGGCTTTGAGTTTGAGATGAGCTAACATAAGGGTCCTATCACAGATGAAAATGTAGGCTACAGTAGTCCTCCTTATCCACAGGGTACATTCCAAGACCCCGAGTGGATACCTGAAACTTCTGATGGGAAGACCCTGTGTATACTATGTACCTTTCCTATACCGACATACCTCTTATAAAGTAATTTATAAATTAGGCCTCATAAGATATTAACAATAACTAGTAATAAAATAGAACAATTATAACACTATATTGTAATAAATGTTATGAGAATATAGTTTCTCTCTCTCAAAATATCTTAATATACTGTACTCGCCCTTCTTGGGATGACGTAAGATGATAAAATGCCTGCATCATGAGATGAAGTGAGGGGAATGATGCAGGCTTTGTCATGTAGCGTCAGGCTACTACTGGCCTTTTGATGATACATCAGAAGGAGGATCATCGACTTCTGGATCACAGCTGATCGTGTGTAACTGAAATTGCAAATAAGGGAGAACTATTGTACTTGACAAGACAGGCAATATCCACAGGAAGCAATAGAGACACATTATGGGAGGGGCCCCAGTACAATAGGCAGGAAAGGAAGCGCTCTCCTCATGAGTCTATGACCCTTCTCAAAAGCCCTGGTAAGGTGGCAGTGGGAACACGCAGACTTGGATTATGTTCATATCGATCCAATGTTTAAACTAGTAAAGTGTCTATTTCAATAATAGCCTCAGGGAATAAATACTAAATACTAAAAACTATCACAAAAACTCAGGTTTGTATTTGGGGACGGGGGCAGAGTGGTTTGGTTTGGTTTGGTTTGGTTGGAATACATAGCAGCAACAATAAATGAAATGTCATGAACCAAAGGAACAAAAGCAAAGAGAAAGGTAAGAATTACAGTCATGACGATTGCAATGGTCTCTTCTATGCCTCTCTTGGAGTCACCAGTTTCTTCAGTTCATTTCAAAGAAAATTAATCAATTGGCTCTAATATTGCTTCCATCTCCAAATTATATATATATATATATCTCCATCTCCAAAATGCATACATATTTTTTTTGGCCACACATTGCCACTGGGTGGTGCTCCAAGTCAACAAAAATATCTTAGGGTTGCAATAAGCAAGTAAATAAAAAGCAGGCAGGCATTGACTGGTTTTCAGACACACACCCAAAACGTTTAAAATATTTTCTCTTTTGTGTTGATGCATAAATGAGCACAAACCCTGAAAGAAAGGAGGTAGAAGGAAGTGGCCATCTTTAAAAAGAAAAAAAAATGCATCTCTGTTACCGAAGAGGGAAAAAAAAAAAAAAAACCAGCCAGCTATGAAAAGAGGTTTTCAGAGATCGATTTCATGCAATCTCCTGAAGGTGTGATCAGTGGCTTACAGTAATGGCAGAACTAAGGGGCTTAAACAGAGATTTGTTTATTTTTTTTATTCAGCTTTTTCTCTTGCACAGAGGCACTTGCCTCTTCTGAAGCTGATTCACATATGGACACTGTGTGGACATGTGCTTCCCTGATGCATATATGTTAAATGTATTCCTGCAAAGAAGTCCAGGGATGCCCTTGGGGCCCAGATGGTCTATCTGGCTCCAGCATCTATCCCTTTGGGAACATCAAATACAAAATGTCGCTCAGACAACCAACTATTGCACTGTTTTAGATAAGGCAACTTGCACTTTCCCCCTTTATCAAATTCTTGAAAGGAAAAGGTGCAAACCAGAGAAGAAAAGAATAATGTGCTTTTCATTGCCTATAGAGCATGTGCTGAAAGGTTCTTTGTCAAAGAGAAGATGGAAATCGGATGTGTCTTGATTGGCTCTCACATTTGTGTGTGTAGCTATAATAACATTTGTTTCAATTTTTCAGTTTCTTTTTATTGCCCTGATTGACCCGATACAGGTTTAACAAAATATAGTTGGGTCATAACAAAATAGCTAGTGGTGCTGGGTAATTAAAAAAAAAAAAAAAAAAAAAAGCTGACACTGAATGAGCTTTTATTACATGCCAGGTGTTGAACAATTCACTTCCTCATTCCCTTTAATACTCATAACAACCCTCTCAGGAAGGAATTTTTATCATCTCTACATTGCAAGTATAGAAATGAAACCTCAGCAAGGTTAAGTAACTTGTGCAAGGACACACAGCTAGGAAATGGCCGTTCCTGGCTCAAAGGCATTTCTGCACCAAAACACATGCTCTTCCTTTTCCATAAGTGCATTTCAGCAAGATCTCAGTTGTCCTACTTAAAGCACTGCACCTGAGAGAAGGTGTCCTGGTTATGAGCTACCTTGCTGGCCCCACGCCCTCAGCTCCTTGGTCTCACAGAGCAACACTGGGATCTGAGGGTGATGGAAGACCTGGCTTTCCAATGGGAATTTCACCCAAAATAAGCACCACACCCCCCTCTGTTCAGTGGAGTTTTGATTCTGCTGACCTTCATTTCCATCCATGACAGTCACTGGAGATCACCCAAATCTACTGAGCCATGAGGTGACTTAACCTCACTTGTGTTTTTAAATCTTTGAAACACGAATAATAGAAATACCTACCACTCAGGGTGTTGTGCAAACTGAATGAACGTGTGTAGTGCTTCCAACCTTGCCTGGCCCACTGCACAAGCTAACAAGTGTTGGCCCTTATCAGCATCATCGATCCCACATCTCTAGGTTTGCAACCCCTTTTCCCACCATGGCCTCTCTGCCTGCCACCTCTCTGCACACATGACTGCCTGTCCACCACGGAAGCATATGCCCTGCCAGGCCTCTCCCTCTCCAAGGAATCTTGCAGCTGGCTTACAAGACTATTGTCACTAAAATGCCACCAGGTTCCTCACACTCTCCATATTAAATAATAATGATACTTCTCCACAATCTCAAAGCTTAAGTTTTCTGTCCTTCCACTACCCAGTACTTTCAACAGTCTGCTTCCAACCTATCTTTCCAAGCTTCTCTCTCCAGTTTTTGCTTTATTCCAGTCATGCCTCATACCAAGCCTTTGTGCACAATGTTCTACATGCCAGCATAACCACCTTCTTTTGTCAAAAGTTGACTTACCACTTAAGACACAGATGAAATTCTACTTTCTGCCAGCCTGATGTAACTGTTTTCTTGTAGGAATTCCCACAGCTTTCTTTTTAAAAAAATTTTTTTTTAATATTTTATTTATTTGACAGACAGAGATCACAACTAGGCAGAGAGGCAGGCAGAGAGAGAGGAGGAAGCAGGCTCCCCGCGGAGCAGAGATCCCGATGTGGGGCTCGATCCCAGGACCCTGGGATCATGACCTGAGCCGAAGGCAGAGGCTTTAACCCACTGAGCCACCCAGGCGCCAACCCCCCCACAGCTTCCTTTTTTGGAAACTTACTTATTTCTCTGAACTTATTCACTTGTTTTATTGTTATTTCATCCTTGCTTTTATGACTTCCTCAGGTAGGTTATAAGCAGAATGAGGGCAGAGACTGTTGAAATTGGATATACTTAATTTCTATAGCTAAAAGTCCTGAGCGGGTATATGAGAAGCTCTGATGGAATTATTTACCAGAACAAAGCTAGACAGAATTCCTCCCCCAGACTAACAGGAGTCAATATTTGTGATCCTGAGAGCCTGAAAGCTTAAGTGGAAGCTTCTAAGACAGTGGATGTGAGATGTTTGGTCTTCTGCATTTCCTGAGGTAACAAAGTATTGTTGGAATTACCAAAGGGAGAGAATAGCAACCTCACTGGCACCAAAACACTGGACAGATTAGTTTTGCCTAAAGACTCTGGTCAACCAAATGCTCTGGCAAACTCTAAGAATGTAATAGAACTTGCCATTACCAGGAAATTTTAGGAATTATCAAGAAAGGACATGTAGTATATATATTTTTTAATGATTTTAACATTCTTGAATATTGAGCTATTCCCTATTAAGTATCAGAGTCTTCTGGCCACCAAGATTGTTAAATAAAATGTGTTTTGTTTTGTTTCATTTGTCTACATATTTTATTATTTTAATGTGCACCGCTCCCCACAGATTTGATTTTGATATTCCAAACACTGACCACTCTGAAGAAAACATGGTCCATATTTGGAAAGTTTTTTGGCAAGTCATAAAGCTCACATTGGTCAAGTCTACATAGTTCTACAGGGGCCAGTCCTAATTCTCAGTAGCTCAATAAAACTAAGCTTAATTTTTTACTCATACTACTTGCCCGTTGTGGCTGGGAAGCCCTGCTGCATATAGTAACTACTCAGGGACCCAGGCTTATGGAGTCTCCATCCTCTGGAAATTCACCCTGGAACAGTCCTTGGGAGGCAAAGAGAACTTACATAAAAGTCATTTTCACTCATAGCTCATTGGTCAGAAGTGGTCACATGGCTCCACCCATCTGCAAGCAGGGAATATACATGGACTTTTTATATAGGTGAGCGTGCCTGTATTCATCCAAGACACACTGATCTACATTTCTCCTCTAATGGATATCAGCTTCTATTTCTTGTGTAAAAAGTTCAGGAAATGGGGGGACTGGTCACAGATGGCAGAGGAGTAGCAGGCTGAGATGCCATCAAGTCACAGGAGTTCAGCTAGATAGTTATCAAACCATTCTGAACACCTACAAATGCAACAGGAGATTGAAGAGAAGAAGAGCAGCAATTCTGGGAACAGAAAATCCACCACTTTCTGAAAGGTAGGACCTGCAGAGAAGTGAATCCAAAGTGATGGGAAGATAGACCATGGGGCCGGGGAGGTGCTGGCTCCCGGCAAGCAGCAGAGCAGTGGAGCACAAAATCAGAACTTTAAGAAGTCTGCTCCACTGAGGGACATAGCTCCAGAGGCTAAGCCAGGGTGGAGCCCTCATGGGGACAGCGTGGTCTCAGGTCACAGAAGGATCAGGGGTGTCTGAGTGTAGCAGAGTTCACAGGTATCAGAGCGGGGAAGCCAGCTACAGAGACGGAGCTGAGGAGTAAGCTCTCAGCTTAGGGTTACCTTAAACTGTGATCCGTGGCACAGTCAGGAAACTGCTCTTTGAGCAGGGACCCCACAAGTGTCAGATCTGGGGAGAGCCACCAGAGAGCAGAGCAGCAGGAATCTGCTGGGTTTGGAGACTCCAAATGGGGCTGTGTGCCAGAGACAGAGACACTCAGTCACAAGCCAGGTGAGCTCAGAGGGCAGCAGGAGACCAGGGAGATGGGAGTATTGAGTGCTCTTCTCTGAAGGCGCACTGAGGAGTGGGGCCTGAGCTCTCAGCTCCTCCAGGCCGGAGATTGGGAGGCCGCCATTTTCATTCCCATCCTCCAGAGCTCTACTAAAGCGTTCAGGGAACAAAAGCTCCCAAAAGTGAACTGGAGCAGATTAATTAGTCCAGCCCCTGGCAAGGGTGGAGCAATTCTGCCTTGGGCAAAGACATTTGAGGGTCACTACAACAGGTCCCTCCCCCAAAAGATTTGCAAGAACATCCAGCCAAGACCAAGCTCACTGATCAAGGAGAACAGCAGAATTCCAGAGCTAGGGACAGCAAAGCATGGAATTCATGGCTTTCTCCCCATGATTCTTTGGTCTTGCAAAGTTAACTCAATTTTTTTATTTTTTTTTCTTATTCTAATTTTTTAACTACTCCTCTTTCCCTTTTAACGTTTTTTAACTATTTATCTTAACAATACTTTTAAAAAAATCTTTTTAAACCTTCATTATTATAGTCATATTTTATTCTTCATTGTATCAAAATTTATGTTTTGTAGACATATAGGAGTTTTCCTTTTCCTAAAAAATTTTGGGATACAATTTCTTCTAATAGAACCAAATACACCCTAAATCAAGAACAGGACTTTGTTCTAGTCTCCAGCCTGAGCACATTCTCTCCACTTTTTTTTTTCTCTTTCTTTTTCCCACCAACTTATCTTATCAATTCTATTTTTATAATTTTTAAAATTTTCATCTTTACAGTCATATTCTATCTCTTCACTGTGTTTACCCTTATTTTTGTATATATTTTTCTTTCTTTAAAATTTTGGGAAGTAGATTCTTTTAACAGACCAAAATACCCAAAATCAAGTGGGTGGCTCTATTCTATTCACCAGTCTAATATATATATATATATTTTTTTTTTAATTTTTTAAAATTTCTTTTCCCCCTTTTCTTCTCCCACAATTTGGGGTCTCTTCTGATTTTTTTTTTCTGGGATCTTTGCCACCTTTTTAGTATTTTATTCTCTCCTTCATATATTCTTATCTGGATAAAATGACAAGATGGAAAAACTCACCACAAAAAAAAGAATAAGAGGCAATACCAAAGTCTAGGAACCTAATCAATACGGACTTTGGTAGTATGTCAGATCTAGAGTTCAGAATGACAATTCTCAAGGTGCTAGCTAGGCTCAAAAAAAGCATGGAAAATATTAGAGAAACCTTCTCTGAAGAAATAAAAGCACTTTCTGGAGAAATAAAAGAACTAAAATCTAACAAGGCTGAAATCAAAAAAAGTTATTAATGAGGTGCAAAAAAATATTAAGGCTCTTACTGTTAGGATAAATGAGGCAGAAGAGAGAATTAATGATATAGAAGACCAAATGACAAAGAATAAAGAAGTTGAGCAAAAGAGAGACAAACAACTACTGTACCATGAGGGGAGAATTTGAGAGATAAGTGATACCATAAGACAAAATAATATTAGAATAATTGGGATTACAGAAGAAGAAGAAAGAGAGAGGTCAGAAGTTATATTGGAGTGAATTATTGTAGAGAATTCCTTAATATAGCAAAGGGAACAAGCATCAAAATCCAGGAGGCACAGAGAACCCCTCTCAAAATCAATAAAAATAGGTCCACCCTGCATCATCTAATAGTAAAACTTACAAGTCTTAGTGAAAAGAGAAAATCCTGAAACCTTTCCAGGACAAGAAGTCTGTAACATACAACGGTAAAAATACTGGATTGGCAGCACACTTATCCACAGAGTCCTGGCAGGCCAGAAAGAACTGGCATGATATATTCAGAGCATTAAATGATAAAAACATGCAACCAAGAATACTCTGTCCAGCTAGGCTATCATTGAAAATAGAAGGAGAAATTAAAAGCTTCCTGGACAAACAAAAACTGAAAGAATTTGTAAACACCAAACCAGCCCTATGGGAAATATTGAAAGGGGTCCTCTAAGCAAAGAGAGAGCCTAAAAGTAGTAGACCAGAAAGGAACAAAGACAATATACAGTAACAGTCACCTTACAGGCAATACAATGGCAATAAATTCATATCTTTCAATAATTTCCCTGAATGTAAATGGGCTAAATGCCCCCAATCAAAAGACACAGGGTATCAGAATGGATAAAAAAACAAAACCCATCAGTATGTTGCCTACAAGAAATTCATTTTACAGCCAAAGATACTTCCAGAATCAAAGTGAAAGGGTGGAAAACAATTTACCATGCTAATGGGCATCAGAAGAAAGCTGGGGTGGCAATCCTTATATCAGATCAATTAGATTTTAAGCCAAAGACTATAATAAGAGATGAGGAAGGACACTATATCATTCTCAAAGGGTCTGCCCAACAAGAAGATCTAACAATTTTAAATATCTATGCACCTAACATGGGAGCAGCCAACTATATAAACCAATTAATAAAATCAAAGAAACATATCAACAATAATACAATAACAGTAGGGGACTTTAACACTCCCCTCACTGAAATGGACAGATCATCCAAGCAAAAGATCAACAAGGAAATAAAGGCCTTAAGTGACACAATGGACCAGGTGGACATCACAGATCTATTCAGAACATTTTATCCCAAAGCAACAGAATACACATTCTTCTCTAGTGCACATGGAACATTCTCCAGAATAGATCACATCCTGGGTCACAAATCAGGTCTCAACCTGGACCAAAAGATTAGGATCATTCCCTGCATATTTTCAGACCACAATGCTCTGAAGCTAGAACTCAATCACAAGAGGAAAGTTGGAAAGAACCCAAATACATGGAGACTAAAGAGTATCCTATTAAAGAATGAATAGGTCAACCAGGAAATTAAAGAAGAATTGAAAAAATTCATGGAAACAAATGATAATGAAAACACAACTGTTCAAAATCTGTGAGAGACAGCAAAGGCAGTCCTGAGAGGAAAATATATAGTGATGAAAGCCTTTCTCGAGAAACAAAAAAGGTCTCAAATACATAACCCAACCCTACACCTAAAGGAGCTGGAGAAAGAACAAGAAAGAAACCCTAAACCCAGCAGGAGAAGAGAAATCATAAAGATCAGAGCAGAAATCAATGAAATAGAAACCAAAAAAACCCAGTAGAACAGATCAACAAAACTAGGAGCTGCTTCTTTGAAAGAACTAATGAGACTGATAAACCCCTGGCCAGGCTTATCAAAAAGAAAAGAGAAAGGACCCAAATAAATAAAATCATGAATGAAAGAGAAGAGATCACAACCAACACCAAAGAAATACAAACAATTATAAGAACATATTATGACTACACTGAAAAAAATAAATAAATTTATAAAAAAAAAGAATAACATATTATGAGCAACTCTATGCCAGCAAATTTGACAATCTGGAAGAAATGGATGCATTCCTAGAGACCTAGAAACTACCAAAACAGAACCAGGAAGAAGTAGAACAGATCCATAACCAGTAAGGAGATTGAAACAGTTATCAAAAATCTCCAAACAAACAAAAGCCCAGGGCCAGATGGCTTCCCAGGGGAATTCTACCAAACATTTAAAGAAGAATTAATACCTAGTCTCCTGAAACTGTTCCAAAAAAATAGAAATGGAAGGAAAACTTCCAAACTCATTTTATGAGGCCAGCATCACCTTGATCCCAAAACCAGACAAAGACTGCATCACAAAAGAGAATTACAGACCAATATCCTTGAAGAACATAGATGTGAAAATTCTCACAGCCAATAGGATCCAACAGTACATTAAAAGGATTATTCACCACAACCAAGTGGGATTTATTCCAGGGCTGCAAGGTTGGTTCAACATCCACGAATCAATCAATGTGATACAATACATTAATAAAAGAAAGAAGAAAAACCATATGATACTTTCATCAATAGATGCTGAAAAAGCATTTGACCAAGTAAAGCATCCCTTCCTGATCAAAACTCTTCAAAGTGTAGGGATACAGGGCACATACCTCAATATTATCAAAGCCATCTATGAAAAACCCACCGCAAATATCATTCTCAATGGAGAAAAACTGAAAGCTTTTCTGCTAAGGTCAGGAACACGGCAGGGATGTCCATTATCACCACTGCTATTCAACATAGTACTAAACGTCCTAGCTTCAGCAATCAGACAACAAAAAGAAATTAAAGGCATCCAAATTGGCAAAGAAGAAGTCAAACTATCACTCTTCGCAGATGATATGATACTATATGTGGAAAACCCGAAAGACTCCACTCCAAAACTGCTAGAACTTGTACAGGAATTCAGTAAATTGTCAGGATATAAAATCAATGCACAGAAATCAGTTGCATTTCTCTACACCAACAACAAGACTGAAGAAAGAGAAATTAAGGAGTCAATCCCATTTACAATTGCACCCAAAACAATAAGATACCTAGGAATAAACCTAACCAAAGAGACAAAAAATCTATACTCAGAAAACTATAAAGTACTCATGAAAGAAATTGAGGAAGACACAAAGAAATGGAAAAATGTCCCTTGCTCCTGGATTGGAAGAACAAATATTGTGAAAATGTCTGTGCTACCTAAAGCAATCTACACCTTTAATGCAATCTCTATCAAAATCCCACCCATTTTTTTCAAAGAAATGAAACAAATAATCCTAAAATTTATATAGAATCAGAAAAGACCTCAAATAGCCAAAGGAGTATTGAAAAAGAAAGCCAAAGTGGGTGGCATCACAATTCTGGACTTCAAGCTCTACTACAAATCTGTCATCATCAAGACAGCATGGTACTGGCACAAAAACAGACACATAGATCAGTGGAACAGAATAGAGAGCCAAGAAATAGACCCTCAACTCTATGGTCAACTAATCTTCGACAAAGCAGGAAAGAATGTCCAATGGAAGAAAGACACTCTCTTCAACAAATGGTGTTGGGAATATTAGACAGCCGCATGCAGAAGAAAGAAATTGGACAATTTCCTCACACCACACACAAAAATAGACTCAAAATGGATGAAAGACCTCAGTGTGAGAAAGGAATCTATCAGAATCCTTGAGGAGAACACAGGCAGCAACCTCTTTGACTTCTGCCACAGCAACTTCTTCCTAGAAACATCACCAAAGGCAAGGGAAGCAAGGGCAAAAATGAACTATTGGGACTTCATAAAGATCAAAAGTTTTTGCACAGCAATGGAAACAGTTAACAAGACCAAAAGACAACTGACAGAGTGGAAGAAGATATTTGCAAACAACATATCAGATAAAGGGCTAGTATCCAAAATCTATAAAGAACTTTTCAAACTCAACATCCAAGAACAAATAATCCAATCAAGAAATGGGCAGAGGACGTGAACAGACATTTCTGCAAAGAAGACATCCAGATGGCCAATAGACACATGAAAAAGTGCTCCACATCACTTGGCATCAGGGAAATACAAATCAAAACCTTAATGAGATACCACCTCACACCAGTCAGAATGGTTAAAATTAACAAGTCAGGAAACAACAGATGCTTGCGAGGATGTGGAGAAAGGGGTACTCTCCTACACTGTTAGTGGGAATGAAAGCTGGTGCAACCACTTTGGAAAACAGCATGGAGGTTCCTCAAAAAGCTGATAATAAAGCTACCTTCTGACCCAGCAATCACACTACTGGGTATTTACCCTAAAGATACAAATGTAGTGATCCAAAGGGGTGTGTGCACCTGAATGTTTATAGCAGCCATGTCCACAATAGCCAAACTGTGGAAGGAACCTAGATGTCCATCAACAAATGAATGGATAAATAAGAAGTGGTATATATATACAATCGAATTTTATGCAGCCATTAAAAGAAATTAAATCTTGCCATTTGCAACGACATGGATGGAACTAGAGGGTATTATCCTGAGCAAATACAGTCAATCAGGGAAAGACAATTATCATATGATCTCCCTCATATGATATGAGGAATTTGAGAGGCAACATGGGGGAGTTGGGGGTCGGGAAGGAAAAAATGAAACAAGATGGGATCAAGAGGGAAAGAAAACACAAGAGACTCTAAATCTCACAAAACAAACTGAGGGTTGCCAGGGGAAAGAGAGGTATGGAGAGGGTGGTTGGGTTATGGACATTGGGGAGAGTATGTGTAATGGTGAGTGCTGTGAAGTGTGTAAGCCTGACGATTCACAGACCTGTACCCTTGGGGCAAATAATACATTATATGTAAATTTTAAAAAAGAGAAATTTTTTAAAAAGTTCAGGAAACTCAATGTTATTTAAATAAGTGAACACATTGGAAAGAACAGAGAGTCCAAGCAGATGACTTCAGTATGTTTAATTCCTGGATCAGGAAATTAAATTCCTTCTGAATTCCACCAATATCTGTCTTTTAGTTAAAATAATCATCTAGGCCTTCTTTGATATTTTGATTAATGGAACAATCAGAGAATGTGACTAAGTGGAACATTTTTCTCTTTCCCTTCTGAAGAGAGGATGGACAGCCAATAAACACTTGTATTTATTTGGTCAAGAACAAGGTTAAAGACTTACCATTTTCCTTTGTGCTCTGACTTCATGGAGTTGTTGTTTGTAGTAGCATGATTTTTTATTGCCTGTGTCCTATGAGAAAAATTATGTGTTAATAAGAATAAGGGGCGCCTGGGTGGCTCAGTGGGTTAAAGCCTCTGCCTTCGGCTCGGGTCATGGTCCCAGGGTCCTGAGATTGAGTCCGGCATTGAACCCCACATCGAGCCCCGCATCGAGCCCCATATCGGGCTCTCTGCTCAGCAGGGAGCCAGCTTCCCTTCCTCCCTCTCTGCCTGCCTCTCTTCTACTTGTGATCTCTGTCTGTCAAATAAATAAATAAAATCTTTAAAAAAAAAAAAAAAAGAACCCCTAACCAGCCTTCTTCACATAAAAATGTGAAGTGACATGACAAATGAATCCTTTGATTAGAGGAATTTAAATTCCTTTAATTTGAATAGAGCTAAAACCACAAGTAATAAGGGCAATAATCATTGTTGCTTTCTCTTGCTGAAACTTAGCCCAAGATGTTTATTTGAGAGAGTTAAGGATGAAGAAATGCAAAATAAAGGATTTTCAAGCAGTACTTCAAAACTAAGATCATATGTCCTTGAGGAAAACAGTTTCAAAAATTGTCCAGATTCTTATTTGCATTGTTACACCAATTAGGACTTTAGGAATCATCTGGAACAGCATTTTTCAATCATTGGTGGACATTAGAAATACCTGTGGAGGGGTACCTGGCTGGCTCAGTCAGTAGAGCATATAATTCTTGATCTCAGGGCTGTGAGTTCAAGCCCAGAGTTGGATGTAGAGATCATTTAGAAATAAAATCTTTAAAAAAAAAGACATTCAGAAATTAAATCTTTAAGAAATACCTGTGGGAGCGCCTGGGTGGCTCAGTTGCTTAAGTGTCCTACTCTTGATCATGGTTTAGGTCTTGATCTTGGGGTCATGAGTTCTAAGCTCTGAGTTGGGCTCTACTTTGGGCATAAAGGCTAGTAAGAAGAAGAAGAAGAAGGAGAAGGAGAAGAAGAAAGGAAGGAAGGAAGAAAGGGAAAAGAAATACCTGTTGAGTTTTCAAGTATATACATACTTTGGCTCAAAACTAGGAAGGCTGATTCATTGGGTCTGGGGTTGGGCACAAGGATCTGTAATTTTTAAAGTCTTAAGTGAGGTTACGATTTTTTTTAAGCAGGAAATTAAAAGAACCTGTTACCTAAAGGAACCTGGCATTCTGCATTTTGTTCTTCAATGCTATCACTAATGTATTCTCCATTTATTGAACTAGGGAAACTGAGTCAGGGCACCAAGGGAAAGAGTCATTATCAAAGCAGAAATTACATCTAGGATTTTCTTAACCAATAATCATTGCCCATTATTTGCAGCCACATAATTGATAATAAAATTCTCTTTCCAAAATTACTCTCTGAACTTTGTACTGTCTTCATCTGCTACAAGCAAGTTGTTGGAGCATGACAAGAGAACAACTGGCATTTATCGTCTCTCTGTACTTAGGACAAAAGCAAATTCTTTGTGATGTGGCCCTGTCTACCTTCATCCATTCCAGCCATACCAGCCAGTTTTTTCTATTTCAACATGTCAACTGGACTCTAGGTGGGGCAGAAACATGGATTAGATGGCCCCAGCTGGAGCAAGAATTGGGGCAGGGACCCAGGTGTGGCTCTGGGAGAGTCCAGTCTGGCTTTACTGAGGAGTAGCAGGTCAGTGTCAGGGAGATCCACAAAGTAAGGAATGCATGGGAGTACATAGTCACCAAGAATTCAGAGATAATTAAAATCTGGGGAGCCACTAGCAGCTAGACTTTCAGAGTCTGAAAAGGCATTGAATTAAGGCTCTAATAAACCTAGAAAAGTATCTTAGGTAGATGTTCAAGCAGATTGAAAGTCAGGAAAATTCTGTCACAACAGTCTGTGATTAAAGAACAATTAAGCCCCTTAACTGAATTTCTTTACGAATTTTTTCAACGAAAGCATGAATAAGTCTATTACTGACCCCTTTACATAGGTTGAGAGCAAAACTCAACTGAGAACAAAATCACTTTCTTAGAGCAGCACCTTTGTCCTGTGCTCCTCCCGCACAGATTCAGCCAGAGCGCCTCACTTCCCAGCTACAGCACTGAACCACCAAGCCAGAGTACTGGCCGATCTCCTCACTCACACCACATCACAGCAGGCCTTGGAGCACGGAGACAGCCATTGCCTCTGACTGGAATGTCCTTGGATTTCCTTTTCTGCCTTCTGAGGTGATGTCTATGGGTCAACGCCTGCCTTAGAGATTCCCAACCATGGAAAGTGACCCCTGCCCAAACGTCCTGTCCCAGGCAGAGAGGAATCCCCCCACCCCTCCCCACCTCCAGCCTGCACACTTTAAGGCATTCTCAGGGACAGCAAAGTGGGTCGAGGTTGAGAATCATTGTCTTAGAATGAATATCTATTACACGTGTATTTGAAAGTCAACAATTCTATCTTCTTCGCCTAGGTGAAATTCAAATGAAACGAAATTAAAACAGCACATACGGTGTGGCCACGTTAGTGAGCATATTTACTCTTCTTTGTGTGTATGCATTAAAATATCTTTTCACAATGATTGTTTCCCAGTGGTGGGATTATGAGTGGTGGGATTACGAGCAATTTTTTTGCACCGATTTTTGTGTTTTTCCATATTGATAGAACTATTTTAACAATGATATTTTTATAAAATGAATAGTCATTTTAAAAGAGACTTTATCTATCTTACCTAAAAATATCTACCCAGTCCCTGTCCACTATCCTCTATCACTTCATGATATTGGTTTTCTTTATAGCTCTTACCACAGTCTGCAGTGTTATACTTATTCATTCATTTGTTTATTTTCTGTCTTTGCCTCTTGACCTTAAACTCCTCAAGGGAAGGACTATGTTATTTCACTCACTAATGTGTACACAAAACCTAGCTCTGGGCCTGGTACAAACCAGTTGCTCCAAAATCCTTATTGCTTGATGGAGGCCTGGCACAGAGCAGCTGCTCTGAAGTATTTGTTGCTTGACAGATGGGTAGACAAATATGTGATGTAGTAGAAGGGGCTCCAGCATGACTTGAGGGAAAGAATGAATACAGTTAGAGAAGATCAAAGAAAGCATCACAGAGAAGGAGATACATGAACGGAGTTTGGAGCCATGAACAGGATTCTGGGCAGCAAAGAAGGAAAGCTGTCTAGGCGGTGAGAATATCCAGAGTAAGGGTACAGAAACATGCAAGGATATAAATGTTTGTGAAACAGAAGCTGGGTGTGGCCAGAAGGTAGGCAGAATCATATGGAGAAAAAAAAAATGAGACAGGAGGGTTGGGTTGGAGCCCACTGTAAAGAGCCTGGAATCACCATTAAGTAGTGGAGACTTTAATTTACAAGGCAACCTTAGAACATATGGGCAAAAGAAAAGGAGGGCAAAGGACAAAAGTCTGAGAAATACCTTGTGGAGAGACAAAGATGGGAAATGAATTCAAACAGAGCAGCTGGAGTTGAGGAAAACCAGGAGAAAAAAGTGTGGTGGGAGGCAAGGAAAAAGTGTTTTAAGGAGGAAAAGGCTCAGAGTGTCAGATGCTGCAAAGAGACAAAAACAATAGAATTTGGCACATAAACAGATTAGCAATGACCGTAAAAAGACTCAATACAGTAGAGTAGGGGATACAGGAATATGATTATAAGGAGGGTTTCTGTAAACTTATTTTGAAGTTATTGTAGATTTGCAGAAAAGTAGGAAAATAGAACAGAGTTCCCATATACCATTCACTCACCTCCTGCTAATGTTAACATCTTGCATAACCAGAATACAAAGATCAATTCCAAGAAATTAACATAGGCACCATACTATTGACAAAAGTACAGATTTTATTTGGATTTTACCAGTTTTCCACTAATGTTCTTTTCCTATTCTGGGATCAAACCCAAGAACCCCACTTTGCAGTTAACTGTGTGTCTCCTTATTCTTCTCCCATCTGTGATGGTTTCTCATCTCCTTGTCTTTCATGACCTTGACCTTTTAAAAAAGAACTGGTCAGTTATTTTGTAGGTTTTCCCTCAATTTGCGTTTGATGATTTCTCAAGATTAGATTGAGATTATTATGCATTTCTGACCTGTCTTGGCTTGTCATTTTGGGGGACTTTGATGTTGATAACACATTATTCCTGGTTCAAAGTTATTACTTTTCCCTTTATAATGAGTAGGTGTCTTTGAGCAAATTCTTTTTGATGATGTAAACATCCTATTTTTTCCTCAAACTTCTGCCCACCAATTTTAGCATCCAGCATCCTACAATTATTACTGTGGTGATAACTTGCTATTTTTCTCATTCCTTCCCTTTCTATTAATTGGGATTCTGCCATAAAGAAAAGCTATATTTTGTCCTCATTTGCTCATACAGTTAAGCATTTATATCAGCAAGGATTTATGGATATTTATATTATGGGTTTAATCCATTATTTTGCTATTTATTTTGTTCAAAATGCTCCAAATTTGCTCACTGGGAATTCTTTTAGGTTGGTTCTGTGCTTTCCAACTCCATCAGGTGATGTTCCTCAGTTAGAGATTTGATTTCAGCTTTTCAAATACAATCAGCCTTGTAGAAAGATTGCGCTACAGTACTCTAACCTGACAAAAACTCTCCACTCATTTCCTCCTCAAACCTTGGAAGAGATTGATTAGGAGCCTTGAATAATGTCAAAAGCTGTTATAAAGTAGCCAGTAAGGTTTTAAATTATGTGTTGTCACCTTACAGGTGAGTATGACAGCAGGTGTGAGAAGAAGCACATTCTCCTAGAGCGAGTGCCAGAATCACCTGTGTGGGGGGGAGGGGCCCAACCACATCATCTCCTTCCAAGCAGTGGTGAGCACCTGTTACTAACGGGTATGACACAGTCCTTCAAGTCAGCTATTATGGGGAAAACATAAAGGTAGGGAAACACTAATATAGGAAGTTCTGGAAATGAGAACACAGCTGTTTGTCAACTCCCCACAACCTGCCTTTGGCCATAAATGTATTGTCCTTTTATAACATAATTTTAATCTACAACTCTCTTGAATTCCCAAGCTCATCAAACTTCCGAAGGCACAATTCTGAAAGGCAAAGGGGCCATCTGGGATTCAAATGGCCCTGTGTGGGGATCTAGGAGGATTTCAGAGATTTTAATGTTCCTGGTGTGGGGCTAAGCATCAGCCTTCAGGAAGGTCTCCTCCACCCCCAAATTCCACCACAAATTGCTGCTTCCCATTTTTACATTGAAACTGGTCATGCTAAAAGGTATAAGTATATTATTTCTCTTCTAAAATATAATCAAAGACTTACTGGTATATGGAATAAAAGAGTCTGAAAACTTCAAAGGTTGATGCAACTGGAGGTACCCTTAGGAAAACTGTGGAATTGATAACAAAATTTCTCCAAAGACATGGGGTAGAATTCTTTGAAAGTTTGTGAAGTGCTCAGAGAGAAAGTCCATAAACCTGCCCAACTTCAGTATCTCTCTACCACTCCTTTAACTTTCTCTTCCCTTCATGCTCCTAAGGGTGTAGAGAGGACAGATTAGGGCAGCAAAGTGGTCCAGCTACAACTCCTCTCCTCCAGCAAATAATGGATAGGTGGAGGGACACTATCCTTCAAAGTTCTGGAGTTGAATAGACTTGGGGATGTCATGTACGGCACGGTGACTTTTAACAATACCGTACTAACAATATGGTATTTAACATTATACGGTAGTTAACAATACCGTATTATATAGTTGAAAGTTGCTAAGAGAGTGGATCTTAAAAGATTTCATCACATAAAAAAATTGTAACTCTGTGAGGTGATGGATGTTAACCTGGGGCAATGATTTCACATATAATATATGATATATAAGCATATATGATATATTTATGATATATAAACATATACCAAATCATTATGTTGTGTACCTTGAATGAATATAATGTTGTATGTCAATTATATCTGAGTAAAAGGGGGGGAACAAATACATTAAAAGCATAGTGGTCTTCAACAATATCTCCTAAATAAACTAATTTAAAGTTCCATTTTATGTTTCAAAAAAAGAGAAGGCCAGGATCCCTAGTCCCAATTTATCTCTATGGTAAACTAGGCCCAGAACTCTCTGAAATCTTAAGGAAGTCATTCTCACCATCCTACCCAGATTCAGCTCTCAAAATCAAGTAAAAGACACATGAGTAAATGAATCTACAGAGATGAAAAAAAATATTCTGTGGCCCTTTTTCCAACCACAGGAGAGAAAATGGACTTGACAGAATTAACCTATGAAGGCACTTAGAAATATTTTTATGTTCACTAATGTAAAATGATAAAGGCAGTGAACCAAATGACATTGTTAATGGAATTTCATACATCTTAAATTATATAACAGGTTACTATATAATTAATTCTATTTCCGTTCCTTATCTTGCTAAACATTTTTCAGTATCTCTTTCCCGAATGTTCAGTAGATGTGTTTGTGTATGCTTTCTTGTAGACAGCAACCAATCTTTTTTGTGTTTTTTAAAAAATCTTGCCTTCTATCCTACTGCTTCCTAACCTTTCACCTCATGGCACACAGGAAAACAAATGGGATGAACAGACGGGTATTTCGAGATGTCCATATAGACCGTGATTTTAAATAAATAAATAAGTAAAAGACGTCAAACTCCTCATCAAGTCTTACAATTCTGGATAGTCCTTACTACATGAAAACATTGTGCATGTTGGGAATGAAAGAATTTTCAAGCCACTATTTCACAAGCATTCAAAACTTTATAATAGTATAAACTCTATATAAAGGAACCGATGGCTTCTCCTTTTCTTTCATGGACTGTTGTCATATTGAAATTCATGTAATAATGTGAATAGATGTTGAGCTTTAACTTTAGCTCATCCAATATCTCTGAATAATGTTGAAGCTATAATTTGCTGAGTGCCCATGCATTAAAACTCTCACCCTGCAGCTAGTTGAATGTCAGTAAAAGGGCACATGAGAGGCAAATGAACAGAAAGATGGCATCCAAATGAAGACAAATGTACCCAATCAGCTAGACCCATCCTGCCAGGCATCCCTGGGAAAGCACACAGGCTTGCCGGCCTCACCCTCCAACTCCTCCAAACACTTGGTGTACCATTTGTCCACGAAATGCGGTATCTCTGCCTCTGACCGATGAACTAGAGGAGGGAGCAGAGGGGAGAGGCCCCTCTTGGCCAGGCTCAGCTTCACAATGCTGTGCTGAGCCATTGTGTCTTCAGCTTCAGGAACCACGGAGCACACCTTCAGAGCTTACTCTGTCTAAGCAGATGTCTGCCACATCACAGAGTGGTAACAGAGACACGGTCACTAGAGTAAATATAATTTAATTTAAATAGTTAAGAAATTCTCTCCTTGGGGGCTCCTGGGTGGCTCAATCGGTTCAGCTCAGGTCATAATCTCACGGCCTGGGATTGAGCCCTGCATTGGGGCTCTGTCTCTGTCTCTCCTCTCTCTCAAATAAATAAATAAAATAAAAAAGAAATAAATAAATAAGATCTTTTTTTAAAAAGATTTTATTTACTTATTTGACAGAGAGAGATCACAAGTAGGCAGAGAGGCAGGCAGAGAGAGAGGAGGAAGCAGGCTCCCTGCTGAGCAGAGAGCCTGATGCGGGGCTCCATCCCAGGATCCTGGGATCGTGACCCGAGCCGAAGGCAGAGGCTTTAACCCACTGAACCACCCAAGCGCCCCAATAAATAAGATTTTAAAAAAAAAGGAAATTGTCCCCCTAATACTCAAAGTTAAGTCTTTAATTTCTCCCACCATAACTTCAAGCCAAGCATCTGCCAGCACCTCCGTATCCACACGCCCATCCCACTTCCTCTGTCTTCACAAAGCACAGGTGCATTTCTAGGTCAAGCCTGGACTTCCTTTCTTCCTCTTCTTTCATCCTTTTGAAACCTTCTTGGGCAAACCACTACTTCTGCTTTGCCTCCCAGTTCCCCTCTGTTTCCCAGACCTAGCCCTGATGCCTCCTTTTTCTAGTTATCCCCCACAGGAGTTGCAATTGAGAAAAAGGTATGTGTAAGGAAATCTGTACATGCTGAAATTCTACTTAATGTCAACTTACTTGAGAATTAATTACTGTTATAGACAATTTACAACTGAATAAGTGATCACTTTATGATCAAGAGCATTTGCAGAAAATGGATATAGTTTTCTGTGCTTCCCAGATTTACTCTCCTACTTTTCTGCAAACATTTCATTCATGGAAATGGCTTTAAAACAGCAGAATAGCTTCATTAGAAACATTCTCCCCAACTTTCAGTTATGTGCCAAACTCTATGGCTGCTTCTTCAGAGACTCCTCCCTGACCCCCATTTCCCTCACTCTCTTCCCAAAACCTCAGCTTGCAAGTCCTTCAGATGAGTGAGCTCTGGAAGTCAGGTTCAACAGGCAAGTACTTATCAGAGCATGCGTTTCTCTAGGGTTCCGGAGGGAAATTCATTTAAAAAATCCAACTGTTATTTCCTTTTTATGTCTCACATTTTGAAGTTAGAAACAATAATTAATTTCTCTCTTTGCTTCAGGCAAACTCAGACTTGGCTTTAGTTCTCTGTGAAAACAATATTTAATATTTACAATTCCATATGCTACCCAGTTTCGAATAGGAGAATATGGAAATCCTACTTGGGTTTCAGAAGAGAGAAATCACTTTGTGTTTCTCCTAATGAAGTTCAAAAAGAAAGTATCTGAAGGAGGTGTTGAATGAATCAAAAACAAAAACAAAAACAAAAAAAATGTTATAATGGTAAAACTGAAGCTCTAGCTTCAGACAAAACATCAGTGGACAATTCATAGTTCAGACTTCATTTCTTTTACTAACATGGCATTTCACCCTGAGCAAATCTCCAAGAGAGTGCCAAGTCGGGACCCAAGGGAAAATAGGTTCTTTGCAGTTAAATACTTGATACCTTAAGGGGAAATTGGAATTTGAAAGAAGCAGCACAAAACTGAATATGGGGAGACCCAGGGTTCCATACATTCTCAGTCCCTGTACAACCAAAGTTCTTTGTGCCTCCATTTATTCAGTTGTCAGATGGAGATAGTGCCACCTGCCCTGACTTGCAGTCTACAAAGGGCTGAGTCAGACACACCGACATGAGGCACAGAAAGCTTTGAGAAAGTAAAAGTGCTATACTGATGTCAGGTGGTTTGATATTGATTAACTTTTTATCAAGTGAGGGGACCTCTCTGGACCTCTTGAGGTTTGTGGTCCTAACCAGCTTCTTCATGTCAGCCTTATGGTCATTTACATGTGTATTCTCTGGTTTTACCTTCCTGTTGGACCAGATTATGGGCAGCTCTTCTAGTTTCCGCATAGCTGGTAAAAGCAAAACCAAACTATTTGGGGGAATATTTTCTCCAGAAGCCTCGCAACACTATAAGAATATTAGGAATCAACATTTGGAATCTCGGATTGGAATTGGAGACATGTGGAATCTAAGATTCTCACCACTTTAGGACATTATCTCCCACAGTCATATTAAGATAAAGAGGTCATGGTCGTGGCTGGCATGGAAAGTTGCACAGTGTGTGGACTCCACAAAGAGGTTAAGGACTGACTGATACCTGCTTTTCTGTGCCATTTAGTTCTGAAGCCATTTACTTAAGGTGTTCTGCCTGCCCAGAGAGGGCATTTTCATCCATTTGCACGAAGGCTCCAGAATGGCTAGAGGTCTTCACTTTGGGTGATTACTCGGATTCCGGCAATGGTGGAGGAAGAGGTGGCAGCGTGTAGAGCCGTGACTTTTTCTCTCTGCTTTAATCCAGGTCAACCACCTCTGAGGCTGCAGACTCCTCCAGCACTCCTTCTTGTCTCTCCCCCGTCCCTCTCACACGTTTTTTCTGCCCCACAACTTTCTCTACCCCCTCCATTCTTCTTTCTCTTCCCTTCCCTGTGTCTCTTTCCCTCTCATTGTTTGCTGCCCTTTGCTTCTGCTCTCAGGAGACAGATTGAGTCACAGGAACCATCCTTGTTTCCTGGCCTCCTCGTTGAGCTCTCATCATCAGTGGCGTTCCCGTAATCAGGGCTCCAGGATTCTTGATACAACTATAGAGAAGTAAAAGTCTAGCTTTTTTGTTTTATCCTTTCAGCATTCTGCCTGACACCCCTCTCTCCCTAGTGACCAGGGTCCAGGACCCGAGCAGACAGACCTGGTGGTCTATTTATCTTATCTTTCAGGTTAATGGTCAACTATGTTGCCTCCGTCAGATTTGTTGTTAAGGGGTGGGAGGGGGGGGGATGCCCAGGAGACTGTGTCTTAGTCCTAAGGAAAGAATCTCAAATGGTAGAATTTCAGGCAGCTTTCCGGCTGAGGTAAATGGTAGAGATTTTTTTGGATAGAATAATCCCTCAAACACGTGCTCATTCTACCTCTTTCTTTTAGGGATTTTTCACAGATAGGCTTGAAACTAAATGTCCAGCCCCATGCCTGTCTCTCTTCTGCCTCGCTGCTTTTATGGTTAAGATTGTAATCTGTTCTCTAGAGAGCTCATATCAGGGCTTTCAACTTGTCTGTTGCACAAAACATAATCATTTTCTCAGCCAGGCTGGCCCAGAATCCAGGGCTGGTGGTCCAGCATCTCTTCATCACACATTCACACACTCCTGAGCAATCTAGACGCCCCTGTGCTTTTGGCCTCGCCCACCCCTGACGACCCTCAAGCCTGTACCTTGGGGTTGGAGTCCTTTCCTGAGCTCCGTGTCACTGTACAGGCTGCCTATCAGACAAGTTCACCTGATATTCCTTAGACGCCTTAACTCACAGGCCCCAGACTGAATGTCATTCCCCCCCTCTGCTGCCATGCAAACCTTTTCCATGTCCTAGTTATTGACCCAGTCATCGACCAGCCACCCAAAGAGACAGGAGCCGCACCCACAATTAGCTCCTCATTTCCTCCTAATTCCGCCCAACTTCATCTCATTTTCTTACTCTCATCCTCACTGCCAGCAGACTAGCACCGTCTCGTGCCAAGACAATTGCAAACTTGTGATCCTGGGTCCAGTCTCTCACTTTGCTTGCTCCCAAAATGATTTTTCCAAAGTGGAAAGCTAACCATATTAATGCTTAAATAATACCTCCTCCATTCAAGTACTCCTAAGGCAAGCTTGCAGCAGGTTTGGGAGGGGTCAGAAGAGCAGGGTCTGGAGGGCCCCACTCTCAGTACAAAGTTTCTTTTTTTACTCTCATTTTTACAATTTTACATTCTATTCTATAATGTGTTGGTCTTTGTTTTAAAATCAAAATAATATTTCCCCAAAGCTTCAAGCAAAATTTGTCTTGCAGAAAATGGCGTTTTTTCCTGCAGCCTCTGGAACCCTCGGGCCCTCTAGTTTGAGAGGCTACTGTCCTAATTGGAGTGCACTTTCTCTGCATGTTATACAAGGACTTTGACAAGTGTCCATTTGTCTCTGCAGTTGCAGGACTTATCCATCTCCCTGTGATCCAGTCACACTGAACTTCTTGCAATTCTGTGAGCATCACACCTGTTCCCATCTCAGGATGTTTACTTTTACTGTTTTCCTTGAACTAGACTGAGCCCCTCTGCCATCTCTCTGCTTAACTCTTAGGCCCAGCTCAAGTATCATCTGCCCTGTGAAACTGTCCATGACGAACCCTACCAGACCAAGTTAACCATCCCTGTTTTTGTGCCACCAAAGTCCCACACCTCTCCCATAGCATGTATCCCATTAGATTGTAATTCTTTGCCTGTCTCTCTTCCCCAGTGCACTGTGGATTGCTGCCGAGCAAGTCTGTGTCTTACTCATCTTGACCTTCCCAAGCCCAGCACCATGCCTGGCCCATGCCCAGATGGGAAGTCAGTACAGCCAAGACATTTCATCCTAATGTTCTCCAGGGTTGATCTGACTGATCTGAATGACCATAAGAATGCCTCCTCCCCGTCTGTCAATTAGATGATCCCAGATGGACAAGGACGCTCGGATCAAGGGCAGGTCAGTAGCTTTCCTCTCCTGCGGAATTCCCTGACGAGCTCTCCAGACCTGACACATGGTAGATTCTCAGTGAATATCTATTAAATATCTGTATGAACTAATGATCAGTTCCACTGTTCTCTAGAATTAAGCTACATTATATTTTCTCCATCTTATCTTTTTTTTTTAAGATTTTATTTATTTGACAGAGAGAGATCACAAGTAGACAGAAAGGCAGGCAGAGAGAGAGACGGAAGCAGGCTCCCTGCTGAGCAGAGAGCCCAATGCGGGGCTCTATCCAAGGACCCTGAGATCATGACCTGAGCCGAAGGCAGAGGCTTTAACCCACTGAGCCACCCAGGTGCCCCTCCATCTTATCTTTCCAGGAATCCTGATATCTCTGAATCCCTATAATGTAACAACATGCCAGCACTTAGTAGACACTAAATAAATGTATAATAAATGAACGAATGAACAAATGCAGTAATATCTTCATGTGTTTTTCTTAAAAAGTACATGCACTCATTTTAATTTTTTATCCTGATACCCGGTGTGTTTACCAACCTGTTAGGAACTAGTTTTTCAGTTAGAAGTGGAATCTTGACAAATTAATGATAACTGAAATTATTTTGAAACCTTTATCTGTGACCAGTATGATTTTTTTTTTTAATTTCAGGCTCCTCTGGAGAGAATTTTTGAGTGGCTTTGATCTCTTCCAGAGCTAATATAATTTAATGTATAAAGCCATGAGCCTCAGAAGAAGGGCCATCTCTGTTTTTAAGTATAAATACTCAATAAATGTGACACCGCTCTTAAGCATTTGGATACAACTACATAAAATTCTACTAAAGTAAAAAGCTTGGCATCCCATCTAGCCCACAGTGAGGCCTCAGTGAGTACTTTGCTCATCATTTATTCATTCCCTTCTAGACTTGAATGTGGACTGTAAGAGCCAATATCAAAGCAGTGCCCAATTTTTATGAGGACAACAATGCCCTTTCCTTAACCACCATTCAGTTGTAACATTGTTGCCAAGGACTAATAAAATGTACTCTTTTTTTGGCTAGGTATAAGCCAAGTGGATAGGATCTTCAGGCTGGGAAGGATTTTGTCTTGCTCAAAACTTACAACAGTGTTCTTTAATTCTTTTTCCCTAATTTTGCACATTTCTCCCAGTAGAAAGTGTCTGATCAAACGTCCTCAATCTATGCATAATTATTTATTTATAAATTTTATACATTTATTACCATACTGATGTATATATACTTTTATAAAAGTCATCAAAGTGGTGATATAAAAATTAATAGCAATGGAGGTTCTTGTGTTTTCTTTCCTCAACCCAACAGATTGTTTTATAACTAGCCCACTGGCTAAAGGATGTACTTCTGTATCTTACCAGAAGGATCTTGGCAAGATCAGTGTTCTCCAGGGTCACTGAGTGCATGGGACCCTGGCTCACCCATTGGCTCCCTCCCTTCAGTTAATCTTATCAAAAGTACCTGGCTTAAACCCTTAAGAAAAAAATTAGAATCCAATGATAGAATGATGATTTAAAAGGCTTTATTTCCAGAGGAACCAGCTTTTTATGTTCATGGTAAATGCAGTACTTCACTCCAAATGAAAAGAACTAGACTTCTGATTATACTGTAGGATAACGAGAAAGGCAATAAAGCTGCAGTACATCCCTGAAGCACACCAAAAGCAGTACGGTAAGGAAAAAGGGGGTTTTATCTCACAAGGCCATAAACACTGAAAAATTAACTTTTCACTCCAGGAAATCAGCAGTCATCAACATGCTCTTTTGCAAAATATTTAAGATTTGTGATAATAACAAGTACTGCAGTGGCACTCCGTGTGGTTCTCCACTTTGGCATTTCCCATCACCGTGGCCTAAAAGGAAAGTGAGAAAAGATATGGATGGATGGATGGATGGAGGGATGGACGGACGGATGGACGGATGGAGGGACAAAATTGAAAAATGTTAAATAACATTGTAGGCAGCCGGACTAAACAAATGCTTGTTCTGTTTGCACATTCTCTATTTCAGCTAGTATTTCACTCTAAAAGTTTGGGTTTGCGCTGTGTATGTATGTTATACTCTCTTCCAACCCACCCCTCATCACCTCCACAGCTATTCCTTGCAATTCTGAATAAGTCCAGTTTGTCCCCACCGGTTATTTTTGATGTAAAGGGACAAATCCGTGTACCAATGTCAAGCAAAGGATGGGTCATTAGACACTTCTGACATGAAACCCCATGGATGTGTTCTGGGGACATTTCTCAGGTTACACTGTTAAAAAATTCTGAGGCCCTCTAAGTTCTCACCTTGGTAAATGCTTTGGCCACACAGCATGTGGCTTCTGAAGTGATGTTCTTTGGGACCAACATGGTCTTCTTGGACCTTGCTGGAGTGGGATATGCTCTGGAGAAGCAGCAGCCCATGCATTGAAAAATTGGGGCACCCAACTTGGAGAAGTATTTGTTTTCCTTTAGCTTGCATTCTGGACAACCTACCACCAAAAAAGGCAAAGAGCAAAATAATTCAAGAATGACTCAAAAAGAAATGGCTCAAGTGGTGGAACATGTGACTCTTGATCTTGGGATTGTATGTTCGAGCCCCACGCTGGGCATAGAGCTTGTTTTTTTTTTTAATTGAAAAATAAAATTTAAAAAAAGAACCTGAATTTTCCCTGATTATGAGATGGTAAATATTCTTTTTCCATTGGAAATAGAAGGAAAATAATAAACATTTTTTAGCTGTTAACTTTCATGCATAGTATCTATTTGTACTGATTGTATTTATTTTCGTGGGAAATAATTTTTACAGATATGCATGAGAGATCTCAAGAGTAGTAGTTTCTCACATAAACATAAAAAAAAAAAAAAGAGGAGTTGTTTCTGTCTCTTCAACCATGGATTCTCTATCCGTGTTAATAGCATGCCTATAGGAAGCACAAAACTTGACAGATGAAAACACCATGCTCATCTGAAAGGAGAATTTTGCCCAGAGGCAAAACAGTTTCCCCTTTAGAACATGCTATTGTTTTTTTCCCCATGGAAACGCCAAATACTGACAGAGAAAAATATGTCAGAATTAAGAAAGCTTGGTGAATGGAGAGCCCTGATATCCACGCTTGAGAACTGGGATTAAAATATTACCAATTGTCTAAGAAAAACCATAACCGAAAGTAGCTCACAGTTTCATCACATACAGAATTATATCAGCTACTCTACGAGATTTTTCAAATAATACAGCAAAACAAATGTACTGCATAAAATGGTTTTGTTTTTCTCATTTGTTAACTGATGTGAAAATTCGTCTACAGAGGAAATGTTAAAATCTTCTCAAATCTTCTGGGAAAACTGGAAAAAAAAATCAAGCTAACTAAATAAGGAGCATTTTCTACTTATAAAACTCAGATAAAGAATAATAAGGAATCTATTTCAGACGAAAATGTATATGCTGCTATTTAAATGGACATGTTAGAAAAATTTTCACTATACATTATCTGAACCTAATTTAACTTCATGTGTATAATCGAAAAGTGTCTGGATATGTACCCAGCAGCAAAGATTTATCACATTTGAAAAGGAGGTGGAAATGTAATTAATGGAGTTATTGATGTACATCTAGAAATGTGTGTTTTTCTTATTACTGCAAATCCGTTGGGTCACATACCCTGCATTGTAAATTCTCCATCAGGAAAGGAATAGAGAATATGCAGAAACACAGACAATGTGGCCAGAATGACAGCTGCGTATTTTCTGTAGTAATCCATGGCTCTCCTGCAAAACAGAAAAGGAAAATAAAGTTACTCTAAAATTGGCTTACCAGTCATAAAAACAACTAGTAGTTTTAACAGTACTACTAATAATACTCATCAGTGTCTTGACCCCTCAGCTTATAGCTCCAAACACACTCTGGAGCCATGTAAATAAGAAAACAATTTTTCCTTAGGAAAGAGCTAGGAAATCGAATCTTTCCATTTCACATATAAATCAATAGAATTGGACTTGATGCAAATTAAAAATTCTCTTTTTAAATACATCATTCTGCTAAGAATTAATTGTAAGACATGAAACTTAAACTAGATAATGTCTAAGAAGACAGAGAAGGCGAAAGAGAGAGATAAGCTCATATAAAATAGATAAGCTTATATGTGTTATATAAAATGTATAAGCATTTGAGTTCATCCTTCCCATTCCTACACTCCCAGGTGGGAGAACAGAAGGAAAGGATAATGTCTTTCCTGCTTTTTTTATTAAGATTTATTTTATTAATTTGAGAGAGAGAGCATGAGAGGGGAGGGGTCAGAGGGAGAAGCAGACTCTCTGCCTAGTTGGGAGCCTGATGTGAGACTCGATGGGACTCAATCCAGGGTCTCTAGGATCATGACCTGAGCCGAAAACAGTTGCTTGACCAACTGAGCCACTCAGGTGTCCCTCTTTCCCGCTTTTTATTCACTGTTAGTAGTGAGCTCTAAGGTTCATTATCAGCATGCAACAGTATTTGTTAACCCAGCAATGTGGCAAGAGCAGACAGCAGAGAATGTTTATCAGAGGTTTCCTAAATACATTTCTTGACTTATTTATGCCTGTAGAAGATCAGGCTAGCCATCGTCAGCTGAACAATTGACCATATCCAGCATTGACCTCACCGCACCTGAGAATGGGCAAACAGGGAATTGGATTGTATCCCTACATTTCCTACAAAAACCTCACATAAGATAAAATGGGCAAGTTTTTATTCCTATTTTTTAAGTGAAAGTGTTATGGATTACTCATTTTCAAACCACGAGAGATAAGATGAACAGAGCATCAATTACCAATAAAAAGATAATTCAGAACATTTAAAGGAGAATTAGCACCAACTTTACAGAAACTCTTTTAGAAAATAGAGGAGGAGGAATAGTTTCCAACCCATTTTGTGAAGCCACAATTACCCTGACACAAAAACTAGACCAATTCAGTATGAAAGAAAGAAGGAAAGAAAGAACACAAGAAAGAAAGAAAGAACACAAGAAAGAAAATGAAAGACTGGTATACCTCATGAAATTAGATGCAAAAATCCTAAACAAAATAATAGTAGGTCAAACTCAGCAATGTATAAGAAGATTTGTATATGACCTACTGGGAATAATTCACATATGCAAGGTTGGTTCAATATGTGAAAATCATTTAATGTAATCTACCATATCAGTAAGATAAAGAAGAAAAAGGGGCGCCTGGGTGGCTCAGTGGGTTAAGCCTCTGCCTTCAGCTCAGGTCATGGTCTCAGGGTCCTGGGATCGAGCCCCGAATGGGGCTCTCTGCTCAGCGGGGAGTCTGCTTCCTCCTGTCTCTCTGCCTGCCTCTCTGCCTACTTGTGATCTCTCTCTCTCTCTCTCTGTCAAATAAATAAATAAAATCTTTAAAAAAAAAAAAAGAGTACCCAAAAAAAAAAAGATAAAGAAGAAAAAAAGTGATTTGATATATCAGTTGACAGCATTCGATACTCTTTCATAATAAAAAGTTTCCACAAACAAGAGTCAAAAGTTTTCTCAACTTGATAAAGAGCATTTACAAAAAACCTGCAGCTGACATCATACTTAATGGTGAAAAAATGAATGTTTTCCCCCCAAGATCATCAACATGGCAAGGATGTCCACTCTTACCTGTTATTCAGTATAGTCCTGGAAGTTCTAGCCAGTGTAAAATGGCAAGACAAAGAAAATAAAGACACACAAAATAAAGGGGATGAAATAAAATTATCATTTATGTAGATGACACGATCATCTATGTTTAAAAAAAAAAAAAAGGAACCTACAGCAAAGGTCCTGGAACTAATTAGTGAGTTCAACAAGATTGCATGTTGTAAGATCAACACACAAAAATGAACTGCATTTCCTCATACTAAAAACCTAAATAAATGGAAAGGCATATCAGGTTTATGAACTGGAAGACTCAACATGGTAAAGGTGTCAGTTGTTTCCAAATTGATCTTTTTTATTGAATGAAATGCTTATCCAAACCCCAGAACAGCTTCTGTAGACAGAGATAAGATTATTATTGAAAGGCAAAAGATCTAGAATAGCTAAAACAAGAAAGAAAGTGGGAAGAATCGTTGTTCCTAGTGTTAGGACTTGCTATACAGCAACAGTAATCAAAGCTGAGTGACATTGGCAGAGGGATAGATACATAGACCAGAAGAACAAAATAGAGAACCCAGAAATAGACCTACATAAATATGGCCAGCTGGCTTTTGACAAAGATGCCAAAACAATTTAACAGGAATTCAACCTTTTCAACAATGGCTGCCTGTACACTTGGACATCCATAGGCAAACAAACAAAAATTAAATACAAATCTCATACCTTGCATGAAAATCATTGAAAATGAATTATAGATGAATGTAAAATGAGAAACTATAAAATTTTTAGGGAAAAAATGGGGGGACCAAGGACTAGGTTAAGAGTTTTTAGGATTAACAACAGAACATGACACATAAAAGAAAAATTAATAAATTGGACCTCATCTAAATTATGGGTTAATGCTTTGTCAAGAAGATAAAAATACAAGGTAGAGACTTGAAGAAAATATTTGCAAGCCACATATCCAACAAAGTGTTAGTATCTAGAATAGAAAATAAGCTCTCAAAATTCAATAGAAAAAGAATCTAATTAGAAAATGGCTGGGGCGCCTGGGTGGCTCAGTGGTTTAAGCCTCTGCCTCGGCTCAGGTCATGATCTCAGGGTCCTGGGATCGAGCCCCGCATCAGGCTCTCTGCTCAGTGAGGAGCCTGTTTCTCCCTCTCTCTCTGCCTGCCTCTCTGCCTACTTGTGACCTCTCTCTCTGTCAAATAAATAAATAAAATATGAAAAAAAGAAAAAGAAAATGGCTGTTGCAGGGGCACTTGGGTGGCTCAGTCTTTTAGGTGACTGACTTTTGGTTTCTGCTCAGGTCATGGCTTCAGGGTCATGAGATTGATCCCTAAGTCAGTCTCTGCATTCAGCAGGGAATCTGCTTAAGATACTTTCTCTCCCTCTCACCTGTCCCTCCCTGCTCAAATAAATAAATAAAATATTTTTAAAAGAGAGAGAGAAGAAGAAAATAGGTTTTGCAGCAGAAAGGATATACAGATGGCAAATACATACATGGAAAGCATTTAACATCATCAATCTTTAGTAACATGCAAATTAAAACTACAGCAAAATAGTATATACCCATCAGAATAGCTAAAACAAAATATAATGATAATACCAAACACTGGTATGGATGCAGAGAAATAGGATAATTCAAACATTGCTGGGGAAAAATAAAATGAAAAATCATTTGAGAGCTTCTTTCTTTTTTTAAAAAGGATTTTATTTATTTGAGAGAAAGAGAGTGGGCACACGAGAGAGAGAAAGAGAAAGCATCAGCCAGGGGAGGGGCAGAGAAGCAGACTCCCCACTGGATAGAAAGCCTGATGTGGAGCTTGATACCGGAACCCTGGGATCATGACCTGAGCCAAAGGCAGATGCTTAACCGACTGAGCCACCCTGACGCCCCATTTGGGAGTTTCTTATAAAACCGACCATATAACCCAACAGTTGTACTCAGGCATTTATCTCAAAGAAACAAAAATTATGTTCATAGAAAACTTATATACAGAGAGGTTCAGAGCAGCTTTATTTATAAGAGACAAAACCTGGAAACAGCCCAAACACTTTCAGTAGATAAATAGTTATACAAGCAATGGTATATCCACATGAGCTAATACTATGTAGCGACATAAAGGAATACATTATTGATATCCATGCAAGGCAGATGGAGCTCAAGGGTATTGTGTTGAACGAAGGTTGCATGCTGTATGATTCCATTTATATAGCACTCTATATAATATAATAAAATTAGAGAGATGCTGAATAAATTAGCAGTTTTAAGGAGTTAGTGTCGGGGAGGGATCTGAGGGGAGGGATAAGCCTGGCTATAAAGGGAGCCACGTGGTGATGGAACAGTTCTGGATCTTGACTGTCATAGTTGTCATACTAATGTACACACGGGTTGCATGGAACTACACACACGAGCACACACACACACACACACACACACACACACACACACAATACCAGTGAAATCTGACTAAGCTCCGTGGGTTGTACCAATGTCAATTTCCTGGTTTTCACATTGTACAACTATGCACAGTATTATCTTCGGGAGAAACTGGCTAAATTATACCCAGGACTTCTCTGTACATATTTTTGCAACTTCTTCTATATCTATAATTTTTCAAAACAGGAAATTTATTTTTAAAAAACAAGAGCATTCTAAAATAAGGTTTAAAATTGCACGAGTCAAAATTTGTGGTTATTTTTCATGCAGATTGACAGAATGAGACCATATTTTGGCCAAAGGTTTATATCTACCTATACATCTTTTAAGAAAAAAATTGTCAGCAGAACTAACAGTTCATAATACAGAAAAACAAACTGTATGAATATAGGTAAGGCTAAAGCAGAGGTATGTTATTATTTCTCCCTGATGTATGTATTTACACATAAGTAATTAGGGTTTTATTTATCTCTGTACCTAATTAGCACCAAATAAACATTGTTCTGAGTTGGTGGTTCTCAAAGTGTGATCTGGGGACTCTCAAACTTTTCAGTGAGTTTGTAAGGTCAAAACGATTTTCATAGTAATCCTAAGATGCTATTCACTTTTCTCACTCTCAGCTTCTCATGAGTGTTCAGAGAAATTTTCTAGAGGCTACGTGACATATGCAATTGCAACAGATTGAGTAAAGATGTACATGGGAATCTAGCTATGTTCTATTAGGCCAATTTTTGAAAAAGAAATTACAGAAAGATAAAACCATGCCATCTTTCTTACTGGTTTTTTTTGTTTGTTTGCTTTGGGAGTTGTCATTTTTTAATAAATATATATTTATATTAATATGTAATAGGCTAAATCTTATTGTTTTAAAATGAATAAATGTGTTAAAACTTTTTCTAACAATTTCTAAATCAGTAAATATTGAGAAATACAACTTCATAAAAAGTTCTTTGGACTCTTCAACAATTTTTAAGAGCATAAACAGTTTCTGAGACCACAAAGTCCGAGAACCAGTGCTTAAGTGATTTAAAAAGCCACAAGGAAATTTTCAGAATTGAAACTGGTTTCCTTTTTTAAACTAGAATCATTTTTGTGCTTTGATATTGCAGCTCATATATTATGAAAATTCAGCATTATGCAGTGAACAATTATATCAGAATTAATTCAGAGAGAAACATTTATAACAAGATTGCAGAATGTGAGAGCATGAAGTCAACGCACATTTCAGAATCTGCTTCATGGTAAAGTGAAGAGCAGGTTGAAAAAGCAGAACAAAAGTCACCATTGCTGTAGCTTTCAGTAACAGAAGGGACTCTATTTTAAAAAAGAAATAGGATTAATCAAGCAGAAAGGGATTAACCTTCAAATCCTGAAAACATTTAAATAAATATTTTTATCATTCGAATCACCTTCAGGTCTTTCTGCTTTGGAATTTGGGAGAAAACATTAAGAATCAAGACAGGAAAAATAATTATGTCCAGCTGGGATTTATGCTTTTTGCAAAATATGCTCAATCTAAATAAGATTTCCTGACCTCAGCCTCTTTTGGCATTGCAAGTGGGTACCTTGCAGACACCCCAGGCTCTATACATCTGACTCTACGGTCAGTGCTCCAACATGCTCTTACCTCCCACCACCAGCCACATCAGAATGGTGTGACTCCAACAGAAGGTGCGTTTTCTCAACTTGGCCGGGAAAGCCTCTCTCCTCTATCTCAGTCCATCCACCTCATTCCTTTAAGGAGCGGTCCTGCTGCCAGCCTCCCCATGAAGGTTTCACACAACCCCAAAGCCAGAATACATCTCTCCATTGCATCCACCTACCGCTTTGCTTGGAATTCTTAGATCAAGTTCCACAATCTGCCCTGAACTCTAGCCAGTAATGTACATGTTGGTCTCTCCATTTCCATGAAAACCTCCTAAGGATAGAAACTACGCCCCTCTGATCCACCACCATCCCCGGCAGCCGGGTCTTGCACAGAGTAGATGCAATTATATTGCACTGGGACTTTACAACAATAATAATAGTATCAACTCAAAGTTGCTAGCATAGAGCTGTCATTAAAGAACAAGATAACTCTTGAATGGGGACTTAGAATAAATGTTTAATAAAATAATTAAAATAAAATAAAATAATTTCAAATATTAAATTCATTAGAGACTCTATGTTCTCACCAAGTCTCTAATTTGTAGCTGGCTAACATGTGAATCTCTAAGTGTTAAATATGCCACAGGTAGAAGCCACTGTATGCTGAGATACAAAATTCATAAGAATTTAAAAGAAAGCTTTAATAAAAAGCATACGTAAGAGCTTCAAGGTTTAAATTGGGTGTCTCATCTCTTAGTTTACATCAAACTATATGTGTGCACAAATTTAAATTTGCTAAGACTGAGGAAAAGACAACATTCTTGAAAGTATAGAAGAATATTATTGCCATAATTTAATATTATTAATGTTTTCATATTATTTATTGTGATTATATATAATTAATAAATTAAATGGTTTACCGCTCTACCAGTACATACAAGCTAACCAGCTAGCTAGATAGGCCAAGTATTCAAAACATACACACACATACACACCCTGTATGTCAAATGGGGTACAAAAATCAACACCCCACTTTTGGACATGGAAGTGACACGCACACTGTCATACTACAGAGGGAATTTAGTCTAAGATACTTCTGTGACCTTCTTTGGAAATACAACCCACTATCACATGAAAACTTAGGGGCAATGAATAACCAGGGGGCTTCTCTTTGCATCTCCTCTGCTCTGTGGTTTGTTTTTGTTTTGTTTTTTTGTTTGTTTGTTTGTTTTAAAACTTTTATTTTTTTAAAGGTTTTATTTATTTATTTGACAGAGAGATCACAAGTAGTCAGAGAGGCAGGCAGAGAAAGAGGAGGAAGCAGGCTCCCTGCTGAGCAGAGAGCCCTATGCGGGGCTCGATCCCAGGACCTTGGGATCATGACCTGAGCCGAAGGCAGAGGCTTTAACCCACTGAACCACCCAGGCGCCCCGTGTTTTGTTTTGTTTTGTTTTGTTTTAACATTTTATTTATTTATTTGAGGGAGAGAGAGCATGAGAGAGGGGAGGGTCAGAGGGAGAAGCAGACTCCCCGCCGAGCAGGGACCCAGATATGGGACTCTATCTCAGGACTCCAGGATCATGACCTGAGCTGAAAGCATTCGCCCAACCAACTGAACCACCCAGGTGCCCCTTTGCTCTGTTTTTATGGCAGAAAAAAAATCCTTATTAAGTTAGGCACCTGTCTATTGACAATTCTGACCTGTACACACATATCTGTACACACATGTATACATACATATATGGAGATGTACATATATATCAAAGATTGCTCAAAGAAGATTACAAGTGCTTGGTACAATGTGATATCCCGCCCTTCACTTGCAAAGATGCTGCTATTCCTCCCCACCCCCCAAAGAATAAGGTTTTCGGTTTTTCTAAAGGTGGTGATGGGAGGGGTGACTCATCCACACTCTCCACACCGAGAAGCCCATCTGACTCATAGCATGCTTTTGAGATGACTGGCTAAGACTAGAGGCACAATTCTTTTTGAACAAAACAGTAGAAATGTAACTGACTTCTAGAGGGTTAATTAACCCAAGGCTTCACCTCATTAGCCTCATCGAACCAAGCAAACTACCAAGGAGAGGAAAAGTCCAGCTGCCTTCAGTGAATAGTAACAAATGAAAGGGAACCTTTAAGGTAAAGCCTTTAATCCTTGGCACATTGCCTGGCATGAGAAAGGTATTCGATAATTGTTTACCAAACAGAGGCTCGGCCTGTTAGTTTTGAGTCTTGCCTGGTGAGAGAAGATAGCCATTGCTCACCTGAGGAAAGATTGAAGGAGGAACGTCACAAGGGAAAGTAGAATGTTTGCCATCCATCATCCCACAACTTCCACGGAGTCGGCCCCCCTCTGCCTGCTGCTGAGTGACTGCCTCTGTTTCTAGATGGACGAATTTAAAGAGCCTGGAGCCATGAGAGACTATGGACTCTGAAAAACAATCTGAGGGTTTTGAAGGGGTGGAGGGTGGGAGGTTGGGGGAGCCTGGTGGTGGGTATTATGGAGGGCACGTATTGCATGGAGCACTATGCAATGTGGTGTGGTGCATAAACAATGAATTCTGTTACGCTGAAAAGAAATTTAAAAATAATAATAATAATTTAGGACTTCAGGAGATCCTATGGTGGAACAGGGAATGTGACAAAACAATCTAGCTACAGTACAAATGTATGCGAGAACTCACTGTTGGGATGGAGGGAAAGTGGAAATAATGCAGTCTGTGGGTCTAAAAGCAAATGCAAATATACATAAGCATTATACTGAGGTTAATAAACTTTCCCATGGGAGCATGAATTAAAAAAAAAATAGCACTACCCTATAGCCCAGTATTGTACTACTATGATACAGAAATAGTGATTCAAAAGGGCACCTGCACCCTGATGTTTATAGCAGCAATGTCCGCAATAGCCAAAGTATGGAAAAATCCTAGATGTCCATGCACAGGTGAATGGATAAATAAGTGGTATATAGTGTATATACCACCATATTATACAGGCATCAAAAAGAATGAAATCCTGCTATTTGCAATGACGTGGATGGAACTAGAGGGCATTAAGCTAAGCAAAATAAGTCAGTCAGAGAAAGACAAATACCGTATGATTCCACTCATATATGGAATTTAAGAAACAAAACAGATGGACATAGGGGAAGGGAAGGAAAAATAAAATAAGATAAAAACAGGGAGGGAAACAAACCATAAGAGACTCTTAGGTATAGGAAATAAACTGTGGGCTATTGGAGGGAAGAGGGGTAGGGGAATGGGGTAACTGGGTGATGGGCATTAACGAGGGCACTTGATGTAATGAGCACTGAGTATTCTATGCAACTGATGTATTGCTCAATTCTACCTCTGAAACTAATAATACCCTATGTTAACTAACTTTGAGTTTAAATAATAAATTTTTTTTAATTTTTTTTAATTTCCATTTTATTTATTTTTTCAGCGTAACAGTATTCATTGTTTTTGCACAACACCCAGTGCTCCATGCAAAACGTGCCCTTCCTATTACCCACCACCTGTTCCCCCAACCTCCCACCCCTGACCCTTCAAAACCCTCAGGTTGTTTTTTAGAGTCCATAGTCTCTTATGGTTCGCCTCCCCTTCCAATTTTTTTTTTAATAAACATATAATGTATTTTTATCTCCAGGGGTACAGGTCTGTGAATCGCCAGGTTTACACACTTCACAGCACTCACGATAGCACATACCCTCCCCAATGTCCATAGCCCCCTCCCCCTCTCCCAATCCCACCTCCCCCCTAAATAATAAAATTTTTAAAGAGGAAAAAAAAAATAAAGAGCCTGGGGTCAGTAGTAAGGAAACTCAGCTTGGAGTGATCCTGGCAACTATTATTCTTTGCTCTCACGCTCTAGGTGCAGTAAGTGGGTTTCTACCTTGTTCTTGTAATGTGCTCTGCATCGCAGGTCCAGAATGAGTGTCTTGCATGATCCCATGCTCCAGCCCCCAGCCTCAATGATCCTCTAGGTTCTAGACATTCCAACATTGCTTCCAGGCACTGCAGAGACCTTCAGACCCATTAACATATTCGCTCACAGTTTTTCCAAAGATGAGGATGTGGATGGTTGACAATTGGGGGGACAAGGAGAGACTGGTTAATGCTCCCTCAATCTGTCCCTGGTCATTTCATCCACTCTTGGATATAGATAATTACTATTTTCTCTATCTTATAAAAAAAATGAGTTTGGGGGAGGGGGACCTGGGTGGCCCAGTCAGTTAAGTGCTTTGGCTCAGGTCATGATCCCCGGGTCCTGGGATTGAGCCTCCCATGGGGCTCCCTGCTTTGTGGGAGTCGTCTTCTCCCTCTCCCTCAGCTCCCCCCTCACTCGTGCTCTCTCTCTTTCTCTTGTGCTCTCTCTCTCAAATAAGTAAATAAAATCTTTTTTTAAATTATGTATCTTTCTTTTTTTTTTTAAGATTTTATTTATTTATTTGACGGACAGAGATCGTAAGTAGGCAGAGAGGCAGGCAGAGAGAGAGGAAGGGAAGCAGGCTCCCATGGAGCAGAGAGCCCTATGCGGGACTCGATCCCAGGACCCTGGGATCATGACCTGAGCCGAAGGCAGAGGCTTTAACCCACTGAGCCACCCAGGCACCCAGTAAATAAAATCTTTAAAAAATAATTTAAAATAGACTAAAAATAAATAAGTAAAAAGATGAGTTTGGGATAGTTTGAGGGGAGTTCGATGTCGTTAAGTGCAAAATTTAAGGTCCAAGTCAAACCTCTGAAAGACTTAAAGACTTTGAATAAGCACCTGCTACATGTCAGGCACCATGCCAAACAGTGGTGACACAGACTTGAATAAGCTTCCTGCTCTCTGGCCCAGATACAAAGGCAAGTAACTATGAGAGGTGAAGAATGCTGTAATGAAAGCATTTGTTGACACGGAGGCATTTGCTGGATGGAGGACATGAAGAAGGAGAGATGACAAGCAAATAAGAATAAGGAACATCTACTTGACCAGAAGAGAATCTCTATAGCAATAAATACGTATTTTAGTGTTTTGATATTTGTTCAGGGGCTTCATGGATTCAGTAGTCCCCATAACTTATGAAGCAGCTATAGGTGGCGAACAGTGGGCTTCAAAGCATCCCAGGATCCAGAGGAAAATCAGGCCAAGTGAAGTCACACAGATCAGGGGCAGTATTTGGGATGGGATTTCTGTCTATGAGTCACATAACAGCGTTTTGTGCCTCTTTCTCTGGGGCTGCTGACATGCCATCCAGGCTGAGAAAGACTCGGAAACTTCGGGGGAACGTAAGCCACAGCCACGGCTATGTGGGCAAGCACCGGAAGCACCCAGGGCCCAGGGTTATCCTGGTTGCATGGGTCATCGGCCCAGGATCAACTTCAACAAATCATATCCAGGTTACTTCGGAAAAGTTATTTTTAAAGCAGCGTTCTTATTATTGCCAAAGCCGGTATTGCAGATACTGTGTATACGATATTGTGCAGATACTGTGACCTTCTTTGGAATTACAACCCACTATCACATGGAACCAGAGCTTCTGCCCAGCTGTCAACCTTGATAAAGTGTGGGATCAAGTCCATCAGCCAACTGGAAGAAATGTGGCCAGAAACAGGAATGGAGCTGCTCCTATCATTGATGTGGTATGATCTGGTTACTGCAAAGTTTTGGGGAAAGGAAAGCTCCCAGAACAACCCGTCATGGTGAAGGCCAAATTCTTCAGTAGAAGAGCTCAGGAGAAAAATTGGGTGGTTGGGGTGCTGCATCTTGGTAACTCAAAGCCATGTCGAGGGAGGAGGTCCAATAAATGCCAAAGAATGCTTTACAAAAAACGACAACAACAACAACAAAAACAACAACAATGCTTTGTGTCTTCACGAAATCTTTAAAGGGATCCAACTTGTTTTCCAGATGAAATGGGGAGAAAGGAAATGGAAAAAATGGGCTCCATGGACAAGAGAAATATACAGCAAAACTTGTACAATTTCTGTCTTACAGAATAGGGGTTTCCGTAAGGAAGCACCGAACAAAAGATGACCTTGAGATATTTATCTTAAATATTTATTTTAAAAATAAAGGAAAAAAGCAAGCAGTAATTAGAAGAAAATTCAAGGGCTTATTGGATTTATGAAAATAACTTTAATCCCTATGACCATTCTTTTAACCATCATATTTTAAGAGGTTTCTTTTCTTTTCTTTTTTAAAGATTTTATTTATTTTTTCGACAGACAAAGATCATAAGTAGGCAGAGAGGCAGGCAGAGAGAGAGGAGGAAGCAGGCTCCCTGCTGAGCAGAGAGCCCAATGGGGGGCTCGATCCCAGGACCCTGAGATCACGACCCACGTGGAAGGCAGAGGATTTAACCCACTGAGCCACCCAGGTGCCCCAAGAAGTTTCTTTTATTAATCGAATAAATTTAAGGGGCTTATAATAAGATGTACACTTTCGACTTTAATTTTTATTTAAAGGCACTTTACACTGTTAATTATATAATTAAAATCTTGGTTTTTCCATTACCCTCTGGTTTTCCTGGCATATCAGCATTTTTTAAATTGTCTGCATACTGAATCAATAAGAAATTTTGATAAAACGGATGCTATGCACCACAAAATATTGTTCTAAATGAGAATTTCAAGTGTTTGCTGTTTAAAAATATCCAATTTTTAAAATTAACATTACTGGAATAATAAATGCTGGCAGGAATAAAACACTGGATAGTATCAGTTTATCACTCAGAAAAGTAAAATATCCAAAGGCCAGAAAAGTTTCACATGGAGCATTATTATAGCAATATAAGAATGTTTCTTGTAACTTTTAAAATTTGTGCATTGTATTTTGTTATGTTTCTCTGAGCTATTTTGATGCAATCTTTTGACACACCACACATCATTCCCATTTAAAAGCATTAAAGCATAAAAACATATTTCATTTGCCTTGAAGTTTTTCAATAATAGAATAGGCAGGCAAGGTTATTGATTTCTCTTCCCTGGTATCTTACTTTATAAGGATTTGTTTTTCTGTAATAAAAACACCAGAAGAGCTTCAAAGAGAAGCCCCTTTGTTGTTCATTGTCCCTAAGTTTTCATTTGTGTGGCAGGTTGTACTTCCCAAAGGTGGCAACAAAAATATGTCTCAGCCCCTTCCTTCTGTAGCATGACCTTGCCATTTCCACAACAAAACACACTGTGTCTAGGGGCATCTGGGTGGCTCAGTCGGTTGAGCATCTGCCTTCAGCGCAAGTCACAATCTCAGGGTCCTGGGATTGAGCCCCACATGGGGCTCCCTGCTCAGTGGGGAACCTGTTTCTTCCTTTCCCCCTGCCTGCTGCTCCCCATTCATGCTCTCTTTCTAGCAAATAAATAAACCTTAAAAAAAAAAAAAGAAGAAGAAGAAGAAAATCCACAGTGTGTCTATTTCTGTACCCCATTTGACTACTGAAACCAACAGAATATGGCAGGAACAATATTGGGCCGGTTGTTAGGTGTATCCAGGCTCTAACTTGGAAGTTCCTTCTTCCTGTCTCTTAGAAGACAGTTGCCAGAGGCACCTGGGTGGCTCAGTCATTAAGCAGCTGCCTTGGGCTTAGGTCATAATCCCAGTGTCCTGAGACTGAGCCCCACATCAGGCTCCCTGCTCAGCGGGAAGAATGCTTCTCCCTCTACCACTCCCTCTGCTTGTGTTCCCTCTCTCTCTGTGTCAAATAAATAAATAAAAATCTTAAAAAAAAAAAAAAGACAGTTACCAGATAGAAAGTGCTACTACTCTGAGATCACCCTACAAGAAGAAGCCAACCTACACGGAGAGAGAAAAGAAGGCCAAGCAGTAAAGAAATGAAGAAGTCAACTGGATGACCCATCCAGTTGAGCCTCCAGATGACTCCAACCCCAGCCACAACCTGACCATAAACACCTGAGAAACCCAAGTGAAAAACTGCCCAGGTGAGCCCAGGGTCACCTACAGAACTATGACAGAACAGTAACTTGTTTTACCCACTAAGTTTTGGGGTAATTGGATTCACGGCAATAGGTCACTGGAACAAATATCTATTGCTCTCTCTTATAACAAAAATTTTTCCTCCAGGGTCTGAAATAGAGGACCCCAATCTTGCCTTTCTGCTTTCTCCTCTTTCTACTGTCCTCTTACTTTTCCTTTGTGGGAGGTTATTTCTATAACACGTATTCAGTTTACTCTATTTGTGAAAAAAAAAAATTGGAGTGAGCATTATACACAGTATCTGCAATACTGGCTTCGGTAATAATAAGAACTCTGCTTTAAAAATAATTCCTACATTTAATGGAGCACTTGTGTGTGCTAGATGTTCTTTTGGGCACCTTGAACACATAAACATATTCAATACTGATGACAATCTTGTCAAGTATTACTTTCATTTTGGCTAAAGAAATTCTTGAGGCAAAGTAACCCAGACAAAGTCACAAAATTTGTTGATAGTGGAACCAAGATTTAAGAATATCTCTTTACAATTCCACTCCAAGCCCTGAACCACACTTCGCTATACAGCCTTCAAATCTTTATATTTTACAATGGAGTGCTTAAATGATTTTTTCAGATGAAATATCCCTAAATAAGATGCTGACATTTTTTGTCTAGAGCAACATTATGTTATGCCAGCTTAAATATAACTTGCCCATGTAATTTTTGATTTTACATATTTATCTGACTTCACCTTCTTCAGAGCAGCCTCAAGAAAGCCATTCCATCCGGATAGAGAGGCGTTTTACACCTGATCGAGTTGTGAGGACTGGTGTCTGACTGTGGGAGAAAGGAGGAAACATTGGCTTTCATGTAACAGTCCTTTGTTTGATTCTCTTTACGCCTCTATGAGGAAAGCCTCGTTGTGGCACAGATTTCATAGACTAGAAAACTATGCTTCAGAAAATCAAAGGGATCAGCCAAGGTCACATGGAAAGTGATCTGTTCCTAAGATCATACTTCTTCCACCCATACCATTCCTATGGCCCTACTTAGTTATTAATCCATTACCTTCTTTAGGACATTGATTTACCTATAGATCGTGCTGTTACAATTGTCTTCCCTAATTTGTTTCTCAATATTGCCCCTGATACCACACTAGTCCAGCCTCAGCCCCTTCTAAACCCTCTCTAAACCCTAAGCCCTGTTTAAACCCTCTATTGTATTAAGGATGCTAGAGCATTTTTATAACGTTATCTCTGAGTCTGATGAACCAAGAAATTACCAGATTATTTTGTGCAACGTTACAATAGGTAATGCTGAAATGTTACACACCAAAACCAGAATTTGCAAAGATCATAAATTGATAACAAACTACTTCAGGATTCACAATCTGTAAAAAAAAAAAAAAAAGAGAGAGAGAGAGTTTGGTGCTTTGAGTTGTACTGTTCTCAATAGAAATATTAATTGATTCCTGTACATTTTCTCTTTGTGAAAGCAGATTATCCTGATCTCTTTTTGGACAAGATGTACATTACTTTCTAATTCTGCTATTTCTTTTTCACAGCTTTACTTTGAGTTTTCATGTAAATTTGAGTCCCACATTTATAAGAAATGTACAATGAAACTGAGACTCTGTTCTGGAACATAATCAATTGCTTTTCTAACATTGTTCACATGCTACCCTTTTCAGCAGGAAATGGTAAGAAATATGACTCAAAATTTCAAAAACTCTATTACTGAAAAGAGAGAGAGAGAGAAAGGAAACTTAAACCAAAACCAAAGTTAAAATTGAAATGAAAGCACATGAAATATTCATAAATGGTAACTGTTCTTATCTTTTTTAAATAATTCAAACTATAGCAAAGTATTACAATGCAATTTGAATGACCAATATTTTAAATAGTTGATCTGGGGGCGCCTGGGTGGCTCAGTGGATTAAGCCGCTGCCTTCGGCTCAGGTCATGATCTCAGGGTCCTGGGATGGAGCCCCACACCGGGCTCTCTGCTCCGCAGGGAGCCTGCTTCCTCCTCTCTCTCTGCCTGCCTGTCTGTCTACTTGTGATCTCTCTCTCTGTCAAATAAATAAATAAAATCTTTAAAAAAATAAATAAATAAATAAATAAATAAATAGTTGATCTGGCATTGGGTCAAGTAATTATTTAAAAGGTATCTTCAGAGGTGCCTGGATGGCTCAGTGGGTTAAGCCTCTGCCTTCAGCTCAGGTCATGGTCTCAGTGTCCTGGGATCGAGCCCAGTGTCCTGGGATGAGCCGAGCAGAGAGCCTGCTTCCCCCTCTCTCTCTGCCTGCTTGTGATCTCTCTCTCTCTCCCTGTCAAATAAATAAATAAAATCTTTTAAAAGATAAATAAGTTAGAAAAAGGTATCTTCAGGAAATTAAAAAGATTCCCCTGATCTAATATAAAAAAATATTATTTTGGGGTGGGGAAAAGATTATAAGTGCTTAGGAAATAAAAGTTCCTATGACGTTTAAATGGAGCTTCTGCATTCCCCAAGAGACCCATAATTTTTCCATGCACCCAAATCCTATTCCTTGATACTAATAAAAAGGGACAAGAGAGCACTTTTATTTTCTAGTCTCACTTTCCCAATAAGCTGTCGTTTCAACCAGTGCTCATGTAAATATAAGGTTAACAAAAGTTTCCAGAAACTCTCATTGGAATGCAACCAACTAGACTTGGTCAGGAGATTCAGAATTACAAGGTCATCAGCAATAACTGGAGAAATGGCACTGACTCTTATTTTTGTAGCATTTTATGAAAGAAAAAAATGCAAACAATGTTGTCCAAAAATTTTCAGCGTGACTCTATTCAAGTCTACAGGAAAACATCTATTCAGAAGATACCAGAAGCTATGGTCATTTATTCGGCTCAACAAATGAGCAGATTTATCACTGGCCAGATTGAAGATATAGTTATGCATCATTTAAAAACTGATTACGGGCCCCAGGGTGGCTCAGGCTGTTAAGCATCTGACTCTCCATTTTGGCTCAGATCATAATCTCAGGGTTCTTGGACCCAGCAGAGTCTGGCTCCCCACTCAGTAGGGAGTCTGCTTGAGACTCCTCCTCCCCTTTTCCCTCTGCCCCTGCCCCAAATAACATGCTCGCAAATGCTTTCTCTTTCCCTCTCTGTAAAATAAACAACAAAAATCTTTAAACAAATAAAAACTGATGGTAAAACAGTAGCTGCAACTTATATAATATCTACTCTCCTTCCACCTGACCCCTGTAAACTGCTCAAACTAATGTCTTTCAAATGACACCCAATATTTCTTGAAGAAAATTTTTTAGATACTGACAGGCACTTGCAGATCTCAGCAGGAGACATTTGGTTTCTGGTTTCTGTTAGATAACATCTTAGCCTGTGATCACAGACCACAGTTTTGCAGACTTCCTCCCAATTCAATCATGAGTGCCGAAAAGAGAACGTGTAAATGTCTGTCTCTCTCCTCACGAAGGCTTATGCATAGCTGACCTATATTATAGAATATTTTACTCCTTACTCAATTAAAATCCCAGAAATTGTTTCATTTATATTACCTTCCTCAGGACTTTTTTCAGGATGTGTTCAGGGCAGTTGATTGTGGATCTGAAGAGGGATTTTAGCTTTGCCTTGTGACTTCTCAGTAACTACAGTTAATAAAGTCCTCACTTGTCTTTTATACCAGCAGAGTAATAAAAACTGCATGTTCCCACCTGCATCTAAGCCCAGGGATCAACAGTAAATTCCACCCAGTGATTGAATGGTCCTTCATGTAATTACCATGACATCAATTTGATCTTATCTTGTTTCAATCCTTAGATCATTTTTTGTTTTGAGCTCTTTTCAGGCTGTGGTGACTTCAAGGTCAGCCTATGAAATGAGAGTACACTCATTATCTATGTAATTTTATCAAGACTTAAACACAACATCCTGAAAGTGGACACTTTCCTATAAACAAGACTCTATTAATATTATATTTAATTAGCTAAGTACCTGATGTTTACTTAAAACAGGAGAGGAACTGTAAATGTCAGATAGTAGATACAGAACATTACCAGGCTTACATTGTTCTAGTAGGAAACAGAAAAATAAAACACATACCTATTTAGATTTTTCTAACCCATTACTATGTATTTGGATTTGATAAGAATGCATAGAGAAAGCATGAGATAGTTTTAAGAAAGACTGATTAGTTCTCAACCGTGACTTTTTTCCTTTTTTAAAAATTTCACATCTATAAGGCTCAGTTTCTGCCTAAACAAAAAAATACATGTTACAACTTGCCAGCTGGGGACATTTAACTCCAAGATTCCCAAACCATGTCTCTCTAAAACTACCCAGCTCCTCAGGATTCAACTCTGGCTTTTATCCAGAGATTATGATCCTTCCAAGCGTCCACTCTCCTCTACTGTGCTCAGTGCCATTTCTGTAGGAAGTGGCTTGAAAATAAACTACCAAGGACCTCCCCAGGGGAGGGCTTAGAAGATCTGCGGCATACAAAAAAGCAACTCTTGTTTCACATAAAGACACAGACCAAAGAAAGTAACATTGTTCTGTGATTTATTATCTGTGATAAGTTGATTTGTTTCAGTTCTTACACCTTTTCAGATTTCCATTATCTCCTTCCAGTGGTTTTTCTTAGGATCCACTCTAACCATTCACCTTTTTCTGGTGACAATTGTTGTCATCATTATTCATGAATTTCTATCATTTACATCTCGAAGGATTAGCAGTACATTTTTTTCTTTTTTTTTAAGATTTTTTTTTTTTTTTAATTTGACAGAGATCACAAGTAGGCAGAGAGGCAGGCAGAGAGAGAGGAATGGAAGCAGGCGCCCTGGGATCATGACCTGAGCAGAAGGCAAAGGCTTTAACCCACTGAGCCACCCAGGCGCCCAGCAGTACATTTTCAAAGTAGCAGACTTACTGCGGAAATCTTGAGCCTTTATAGCTTCAGAGGAAGGAAATCTCTCTAGTCTTATGGATAGCTTCCTTTCCCTCCCTTCTGGCATTGTGTTCTATTCTCTTCCTTCCCTCTGTGCCTTCTTTTGATCCTTTTTTCTTTTTTATCTGTGTGATCAAGTAGATATGATACTTCTTGTGTTCTCTTCAGATTATGAGACTGACGCACTGCCCATTGCGCTAAGAAGGCTATATTGTGTTCTCTTATTAAATTATTTTCATTTGGTTTATGATTCAGTAATGGGTTTCATTTTTATTCCACGTTTCTGTATAAGAATGAGGAATATTAGGGACTCGTATGAAAGTTCTTAGAGTATTTTTAAAGTTTACAGTGTTTTCGTATTCTTTTTCAAACATGATACGGCAAAATAAATAAATTAGACAACAGAGTTGTCAAAACAGTCCCTTCAGCGTGTGACCTCTCCCGCTCCACAGACTACCAATTTCCCTATTTAGGAGTGACGTTGAATCACTACATTCTACACCTGAAACCAATACTACACTAAGAATTTAAATAAAAATTTGAAACAAAATAAAAGTGTGATATTTTTAGTTTTTATATGTTTCTGCATTTATCCTATATATATATGTATATATATATATATATAAAAGTTACACATAACTCTCCTTCCCCATCCAAATTACCTTTTACATGATAAAGAGAACACAGAATTTGAAGGAAACTAACTTTGTACTCATAATTTAGAGGCATTTCTTTCTGTTAATATAGTATAAATTATAGTTCCCCATATTTCCAAAAATGAGTTTATATTACTTTTTTGGAGCATATATTACTTTTAATTATAACTTCAGAAATTAATTTTTAGTTACTGGAGGAGAAATAACAATTTTCAATTATAACCAGGTAAAGTACCAATACTGAAAACATGTTTTCAAGTCTCATTGTTTTATGTAGTTGTTTTCCTGTATTACTAACAGTTCTGTCCCATACCAGGCCATTCTCCTCTTGGATAACAGATAGGGCTGGTGGGTAAGAGATCCAAACCACACCTCATTCATTTATAGTTACTCTCCAGATGCTAAAATTTGGAGTGCCCATTTCCAAGAAAGTAGACCGGCTGAAGAACATGAGATGACAGGTCCACCAGTCACTCTTACTGGGCAAGGTCCTGAAAGCACATCATGCTACAGAGAGTGTGTCAGGCACATCTTTGCCTAGCGGTATGACACAGTGTTTCTCATACATGCTAGGCTAAATGCATGAATTTTTCCTAATGAAGTTTTGTCATGTACACATTGGATATTTTTTTTAATAACCACCTTTGTAAATGTTTCATATGTCTAATTGATTTGTTTTATTAAACATAATTTGATCTTTCTACTAACAAAGTATGATTATCACAAACATTATGCTATAATCAAAACAGCTGAGGCATGTTAAATGCCTGCTTTCTCGAGTAGTTTATTCTTCAGTAATTTTAATAATACATGACACGATTTTAAATTTTCAAGCAATCTAAGAGTATGCATAATGAAAAATTAGTCTTACTTCTACCCCAAAATCTTCACTTCCATTCCCAAAGTTAATCAATTTTTAACAATTTCTTTATTTGAGAGCGAGAGAGAGATCATGAGAAGGGGGAGGGTCAGAGGCAGAAGCATACAGGATCATGACCTAAGCTGAAGGCAGTCACCCAACCAAGGCACCCCATTTTTAATAGTTTCTTAATGTTTTCTGACATTTTCTACATATATAGATACATTTTCTGAGGTATTACTGTATCAGGGAGCAAGAATTCCTGTACCTTCAAAGGTTCTTTTGGCTGGACTAACTAAGAACCAAATTGTCATGAGACAGATTAAAAGGAGAAAATCAAATTTAATAGGTGAATCCACACAGACACGGATTCCAGAGATTATGATCCTTCCAAGGGTTCACTCTACATCTACTCTGCTCAGTGCCATCTCTGTAGGAATCTTTTGGCTGGACTAAGAACCAAATTGTCATGAGACAGATTAAAAGGAGGAAATCAAATTTAATAGGTGAATCCACACAGACACGGATTCCAGAGATTATGATCCTTCCAAGGGTTCACTCTACATCTACTCTGCTCAGTGCCATCTCTGTAGGAATTGGCTTGAAAATAAACATCAAAGACAGGCAAAATGAAATATATATGCTGAACTAAGGAGAAGGAGCTTATAGGGGTCTGGGTGACAGGGGTGTGGGACTTCAGAGAGAGGTCTGGGATTTGAAAGGGGAGGAATGCACTTTACAGGGTGATAAGAAGAGCAGATATTTGGTAATTCGATGTTTGCCCTACCATGAAGATGGGTCACTCAGATAAAATTTATCTCTGTAAATAACCCTTATTCTGGGAAAGACCCCCCAATTCAGATTCTTCTATGTGGTTAAGGGAAGGACAAAGTTTCTCTTGGGTCCACAAGGTCTCAAGTGCCTTCAGCTCAAAATAATCCCCATGCCAAAATGGCACATTCTACAGGAGATCCTATACTGAACCCCTTCAACTATATAGATATATACGCATTGTTTAGTACCCTGACTTCTTTTTATTTTTTAAAGTTTATTTACCTACTTACTTATTTATTTTAAGTAACTTCTATACCCAACGTGGGGCTCAAATTCATAATCCCAAGGATCATGAGTCACATGCTCTTTCAACAGAGCTAGCCAGGTGCCCCTTTCTTTTTTTTAAACCTTATGATATATTTTGGTGGTTTTTTTTCCCACGTGCAGATAGGTAGATCTAACCATACTTTTTAAACAGCACAAAGTATTATGGACCATTAATTATTTAACCAGTCCTCTGTTAATGATCATTTGCATCATTTCCAGTTTTTTACCATTACAAGCAATGCTATAATTATCATCCTTGTCCTGGTTGCATGTACACTTATAGTTCTTGAATACATTTTTAGAAGTGCAGTTGGATCAAAGAATATGAGTATTTTAAACTTGTATAGAGATTGCTCAAGTGCTCTTCACCATTCCTCAAAGCCAATGCTATAAAATGTTAGTTTTTATGAAATACATGAAAAATCATCTTGTTTTCATTTGCATTTATGTAATTTTGAGCAGGGTTAAACATCATTTCATAAATTATAGCTTATTTATGGGTTATTTTTCAAAAATCTTTATTTTCAAAAATCTTATTGTTCAAAAATCTTTCCCAAGTTGTTAATTTCATCTTTGATTTTAAGCTTGAGTTTTGACTCTTTTATGATATTTTTATCATACAATAGTATGTGAACAAAGACACCTATCTTTAACTTTTAGATGTGTTGGTTTTATGTAATGCCAAGATACTATAGAGAAGTCTTTTTTTTTTTTTTTAGAGAAGTCTTCATTTTTTACTCCAGCATGTGTACTGCTTCATTTATTTTCAGTTCAGATCTTTAATTCACCTCTAACTTCTTTGGGAGTGAAGAGTGAAGTAGAAATCCAGTTTATTTTTCAATCTAAATGGCAAAACAGTTGCTATAATATCATATAGGGAATAATCAATCCTTTATTTTTCTGGAGTAATTGGAAATGCCACTAAATTTACAAATATTTGGGGTCTTGTTTTGTGTTCTCTACTGTGACTCATAGCAATAAAAATTGGTCCATATGATAATAGATGTCCTAAATTTGTTAAGATAATTGAAAGAAAGATTTCATTATTTAGGGATTATCTACAAAGCGTACCAACCAGAGTACATTTACAACCAAAGAGAAATTAGATGTAAATAATCTCCTTCAGTAGCTAACAATCTCCTTGCTATAAACTGAAGTGTTGGGATTTTTCCCTCAACATTCTCTTTGATTTGTCATGAAGCTACTAAGACAGAATCCTGATCTCTTAACCTCCACTCAACTCTTTGATGCTATGAGGCTACATTTCTTACACTAGGTCCCATTTTTCATCGATAACTAGAATTTTCAGGCTGTTTAAGATCCAGATTCCCAGGTCCCATCTGAAACCTACCACATCCAAATCTGTCAGCTGAGCTGAGAAATTTGCATTTTGGGTACCAAAGCTTGAAATCCATGAGTGTACAGCCTCGTTCCATAAGCCAGAAACGTAGTTAGGGAACAAAATGGTTTGTTTTCATCTTCAGCTGTCCCCGTCGCACAACTAAATTCAAAATGGTGAAGAAATTGATTTCAGCCGTGTGGGCCTCCACTCTGTACAAACAGCAGAGACATGCAGCACAACGACCCCATGGTCACAGCCACAAAAACAGCAGCAGACAGTTTCTTGGTCAAGATAAGGTTTTTTAATCAGCACAGCAGGTAAGGTGACTGACAGACTGAAAGGACAAGGTGAGACGTGATGTCTAACACAGGCGGCCGCCATGGACTCTCATGGACAAGAAGCAGGCGGATGAGACACATGCAAAGCAGCAAGGATATTCGCCACTAATTCAGTCAAAGCAGCGCAGCCTAATCAATAATGCAAACATCCTGTTTCTCAGGCTAACAACCTCTGTCACTTGAACCCTCCGAGAGATAGAGACACTGAGGGGACAATGATGCAGATTCTTCCTCCAGTCTGAACCATCCATAGACGAGGCAAATAAAGCTGTGGAGAAAAGGGAGGAAAATCTCACAGGTGAAAAGGAATTTGTTGAACATTTTCCCGTTTCTTTTGCTTTGTGCGGCTCTCCTCCCACTTCCACTGCAGAAAGCTTTCAGGGATGGGCTCTCAATGAGAAGCTCCACGGAGACAAATGGGTTTGTTTGGGTTTTTTTAAAGATTTTATTTATTTATTTGACAGACAGAGATCACAAGTAAGCAGAGAGAGAGAGAGGAGGAAGCAGGCTCTCTGCTGAGAGCCGAAGGCAGAGGCTTTAACCCACTGAGCCACACAGGCGCCCCGAGACAAATGGGTTTTGTGTGGAATCAAAAAAGCAGCAACAGGGCTGATTCAGAAGTTCAGTCATATTTACAGTGCAGCATGGGAGGGACAAATGAAGCCCAATAGAACTTCCTACCCTTCTTTTGCGGGGGAAATCTTGGGAAATTCGACATCATGTGGGTTTGCCGAAGGCGTCTCCTTCCTGAAGGGCTTGGCTATTTTGCCATGAGAGGTAAGTGTACTACATTTAGAAACCTGTCTACATTCCTTCACTGGCTGCATAAACAGCCCTGTGCAGCTTTAGAGACAGTGAAGAAACTTGTGGGAGGGAGTCGGAGCCACTTTTATTGAGTAAAAGGAGCTTTCCTTTGGACAATGTTTTTGGTGTGCGTAACAGAAATCCCACTGTTCCTATAAGAAGGAAGAGTCATCGGTGCTGGTTGGTTGTCCTGGCCTAAAATCTTGGCTGCTATCCAAAAGAAAATACATTTAAGGAAAAAAAAAAAAAGACCCTGTCACAAACATTACCCTGATATCCTCCCTCCCCACATACCCAACCACCCTGGAGCTCAAACTGAATTGGAGGGTAGAGGGATTCTGTCTAATCTCAGCCTATAATTGCTGTCAAACACTCATTTGGGCTAGCTGATATGAGTTCCCATTGTTCACCGGGGGGACTCTGCCTCCCACATAGGTGCCTCCATATTTTGCCAGCCTTTTCAAAACACCATGAATCAGCCAAGACCCACCAGCCCTTCTCCACACCCATACAGTTCCCATACTCACATCTTCAGGATAACTGTACTCTGGGAATTGGGGACCAGTTGGAAATAGAGGTAAAGACACCTCCCACTTCATCCTTCTCTGTGCCTGATCAGATTCCATGGGAGAGTTTTAACTTGGGTCGCTCTCTGAAGCACTAAAGCAGGACTCCAAGGAAAAAAAGAAGAAAGAGAAGGAGAAGGAAGAGGAAGAATGGGATGTAAAGAATTATATATAAAGAGAATAGAATGCCATAAAACATAGCATTAGAACTGTTGATAAAGAGATGAAAAAAACCAATGTGGAGATTGACACCTAGAATTCAGAGAATTGAGACAATAAATCTTTATTTGAGTATGTGGCCCCCTCTTCTTAACCCCCCCAAATACTGTATTTGTTTAAAATAAATTTGTTTAGGGGCACCTGGATGGCTCAGCCTGTTAAGCATCTGCATTCAGTTCAGGTCATAATCTCAGGATCCTGGGATTGAGCCCCGTGAGGGGCTCCTTGCTCAGCAAGGAGTTTGCTTCTTTCTCTCTCCCTCATCCCCCGCTCCAACTCATGCTTTCTCTCACTTTCTCTCTCTCTCTCTCTCAAATAAATAAACACATTTTTAAATAAATAAAATTAATTTAATTTTGAAAATTATTTTTCTCCTTTGAGATAAAGATATTCTAGATGTGGTCCCAGAACTAGGTTTGGAAGCTCTGACCTTAAGCACAATCCGCACAAAACTAGTCTTCTCTCATCATTTCCCATGAAATCTCTATTCCATTCAACCTGGCATCATTGTTGAGCTTCATGCCAGTGTCTTAGTTCAGTGTACTAACTATCTATTGCTGTGTAATCAATTACCCCAAACTGGCAGCTAAAAACATATATTATCTCATGTAGCTTCTCAGGGTCAGAATTCTGGGAGCCTCTTAAGAGGATGGTTTTGAATCAGGGTCTTTCTTTTCTTTTTTTTTTTTTTTTAAGATTTTATCTATCCATTTGACAGATAGAGATCACAAGTAGGGAGAGAGGTAGGCAGAGAGAGAGAGAGCAGGAAGCAGGCTCCCTGCCAAACAGAGAACCCGATGTAGGGCTCGATCCCAGGACCCTGGGATCATGAACCGAGCGAAAGGCAGAGGCTTTAACCCACTGAGCCACCCAGGCGCCCCGAATCAGGGTCTTTCTTGAGGTTGCAGCCAAGCTATCAGATGGGGCTACTGTCATCTCAAGGCTCAGTCAGGGTGAAATCCACTCATAAACTCATTTACGTGATTCCTGCAAGCCTCCATTCCTCAATGGCTGATGGGCAGGGACAGGAAGGTACCTGGTAGAGGTCTCCTTGGGGCTGCTGACAAACTGTAATGAGATTTCTTGAGAGAGATGGAGAAAGAGAGAGAGAAAGAGAAGACACCTAAATCAGTCACTGCCCATGAGGATACAGAGTGATTGGAACTCTCATATATTGTTAGTGGGAACACAAATAGTACAATTACTTTAGTAAACAGTTTAGCAGTTTCTTTTTTTGTTTTTTTTTTTAATGTTTTATTTAGTTATTTGATAGAGAGAGACACAGGGAGAGGGAACACAAGCAGGAGGAGTGGGAGAGGGAGAAACAGGCTTCCCGCTGAGCAGGGAGCCGGATGTGGGGCTTGATCCCAGGACCCTGGGATCATGACCTGAGCCCAAGACAGACACTTAACAACTAAGCCACCCAGGCACCCCAGTTTAGCAGTTTCTTATGAAGTTAAATATATAACATATATTTATATTATGATCCAGCAATTTCTCTCCTAAGTATTTATTTAACAGAAATTAAAACATATGTCCATACAAAGATCTGTATGTGAAAATTTATGGTAGCTTTAAGCGTAATCGCCAGAAACTGAAAATAATTCAATTGTTCTTCAAGTAATAAATGTATAAAGTATGGCACACCCATACATAGAAATGTTATTAAGCAATAAGAAGACATGAACTACTGATACATGCAATACGTGAATGAAACTCAAAATCATGCTAAGGAAAGAAGCCAGACACAAAAGGCTGTACAAAGCATGTATGATTCCATTTACACGACATTTGAAAGGAAAAACTATAGCCACAGACATCAGATTAGCGTTTGGGGGATGGAGTGAGGGGATTGGCTCCAAGACACACGCAAAAATTTCTTTACCATGAATGTAGTGATGATTACGTGACTGTATATTTTTGTAGATACTCAAACCATACATCTCAGAAAGGATGAATTTTATTTTATATAGATCATATGTCACTAAAGCTGACTTTAAAAATAATAAAAATGAAGGTAGGAAGACATTTCGTCAGAGGTAACACAAGAGAAAAGGCATGGAAGTATGACAGTATGGTGCGTGAAAGAAAGAGAAAACAGTATTACAACACTCAATATTACAAGGACCAAACAGTCAAAGCAAGGGGTTGCAGGCAGTGAAATCCTAACCTTTTCACATGCGTCTCCAGCTTAGACCTCAAACTCAACGTATCCAACACTGCAGCCTGCGTCTCTCTCTCCCCACAAGAGCACTATCTCACCTGCTGCTGAAGTCATTTTCCCAGTCACTGAATCTCTAAAGCTCAGAATCATTCTTCACTACTTCCCTTCTCTGTCCTACCAAATCTATGCTATTCTCTTGCAATGCCATGTTCTTTGTGGTATTTATGGGGGCAGCCATCAAGCAATGATGACAGTAGCGATTTTCTCTTTTTTTTTTTAATGAAATTCAATTAGCCAACATGTAGTACATCATTTGTTTTTGATGGAGTGTTCAGTGATTCATTAGTTGCATGTAACACCCAGTGCTTATCACATCACGTGCCCGCCTTCATGCCCATCACCCGGATACCCCCACCCACCAGCCCTTCAGGAGAGATTTTCATTTCCCTCATATCCCATTCTTTCTTACCCCACTGGGGTCATACAGTTCAGGCATTTCTTCTCACCAGGAAGTCCTCTGCCTGGTCTTGGTACATCTGGTCACTCTCCCTTCTTGCCAGATGAGGCTTCGGAAGATATCAACCTCATCCCACTGTGTCCTAATCAAAAATTCAAGGTCCTTTTCAATGAAAAGACCCTCTTCCCTTGATCCTAACCTACTTTTTAAGTTTATTCCTCAATACATGTCAGTCAACAACCTGCTTCAAGGCCAGCCAGCTTGAGTGTTCATGCCCACCTGCGTACATCTTCAGATTTTACAGTTCTGCCCAGATGCCCACTCCTTTTGTCTCCACGAATTTAGCTCCTTCCTGTCCACCATGACCCAGCACAAATCCTGCCTCCCTACTCTCACTGCTCCCTCTCAAAGAGATTCTGCGAGTGACACGGTTTTCCTTCTCTGAACTGCAGTTCCTCTCGGTCCACCCATTTGGGGGTTTTGGATTAGATTGATAATGGTAGCATGTATTTCTACAGCTCTCGAAAGGTTTCAACGCCCTTTCCTATTCATCATCCTCTTTGAGGCCTACTCAACAAACGTGTGAGATGATTCCTGTCTCAGAGATAAAGAAGATAAAGGAGATAAAGAAGCTATGGTTCCATAATGTACAGTGAATTGTGCACAGTCACACGGCTATGTAGAAAATTTTTAATATATATAATATATATATTATATATATACATATAATACACATGCGTATATTATATGTATATATATATTTTAAGATTTTCTTTATTTGGGATGCCTGGGTGGCTCAGTTGGTTAAGCAGCTGCCTTTGGCTCAGGTCATGATCCCAGCATCCTGGGATCGAGTCCTACATCGGGCTCCTTGCTCGGCAGAGAGCCTGCTTCTCCCTCTGCCTCTGCCTGCCACTCTGTCTGCCTGTGCTCACTCGCTTTTTCTCCCCCTCTCTCTCTGACAAATAAATAAATAATATCATTTAAAAAAAGATTAAAGATTTTGTTTATTTATTTGAGAGAGAGAGAGCGGGGGGAAAGGGAGAGAATCTGAAGCAGACTCCACGCTGAGCTCAGAGCTGGACTCGGGGTTCAATCCCACCAACATGAGATCACAATCTAAGCCAAAACCAAGAGTCAGATGCTTCACCGACTGAGCCACCCAGGTGACAACCCCCCCCCAAAATTTTTAAATGAAGACAGACCCAGAATGTTGACTTGGCAATCAAGAGGAAGAGGCAGGACTTGTTTGTTTGGTTTTTTATAATCTTAGTAATATATTGTATTTAACCCAATGTATCCAAGGAGGCAGAGCTTTTTTTAATGGAGAAGAAACTATTTAAAGTCCAAAAAAGACTACATAAAATCAAAATTTGACCACAACTACATTCAATCTGATCACACTGTCTGCTTGGCTTTTGTGAGATTGGTAAGATAAAGAGAAGAATTTAATCTAAACTGTTCAACACGGGGTGCCTGGCTGGCTCGGTCAGTGGAGCAAGCAACTCTTGATTTCAGTGTTGGGAGTTTGAGCCCCATGTTGGGTGTAAAGATTACTTAAAAATAAAAGCTTTCAAAAATAAATCAATAAGTAAACACTTCAACAGGCAAATTTTTTAAAAGCTTAAAACTGGAAAACTGTGCCCTCAGCAAGCACTTATTTCTGCTTTTGCGACTGCTGGCGCTGACTGTGTGGGAGAGTCAACTGCTGTGTAAAAAGTGAAATTAAAATTTAAAAGTTCTTATGTATATTTTTAGAGAACAGAAACAATTAAGATTAAATGTAGCTCAAAATACAGTTAGTTGAGTTGGCACTTAAATTGGTCGTTTAATTAGCAAAATTCTATATGATTAAAGTAGTCACTTGAAAATGTCTTTCAAAGCAAAACATTTTAATATGCCTCAGTTCTTAGATGATCTGAATCACTGGACCTTCGTGCCCCCTCTGGAATTGACTTGCTCTGCAGTCTGAGTTAAGGGGCTTCTGGACTAAAGATTTAAAAGGGAGCTTATCAGAATGAGCAGAAAGTGAATCTTATTTGACAATGAAATACACAAGACCTTCAAAAACTGTTAGCTATCTCTAGTAAATGAAGGATTATACAGAGAAAAGTTTTTCCATATTGAAGTCTTAGACTCCTAGCCTACCTTTCATCTGAGACTCTGAGAAGGTGATTACCTGTGAGTGCATTAATGAATCACAGAGTTCTTCAGGTTGTGACCCTGATCTAAAATGGGTTTTAAAGCACACACTTTAAAAAACCCTTATACACAACCATAAGAAGGTCTTTGAGAAAGGATATGTAGTTCGACCCCCCTTTTTCACTTAGAACTAGACCAAAACTGTAAGGAGTAAATAAAAATCCAGATAGTTTTTTATTTTTTATTTACTTTTTTAAATTTTGTTTTTAAGTAATCTCTAAGCCCAAGGTGGGGCTTGAATTTACAACCCCCAAGATCAAAAGTCACGCGCTCTAACCACTGAACCAGCCAGCCCCCCCCAAATGATGTTTTAAAACTCCCCATGGCAGAGACTAGCTAGATATTCACCAAATGTCTTTCCCCTCCCTGGGCACCCAGATAAACTACATTTTTCTGACTTCCTTGCACCTAGAAGTGGGATCTTTAGAACGAAATGTGAAAAAGGATGTGTAACTGCCTCATCATGACAGTCAAAAGGGGCATGCCGTCCCCTTTGTGCCACCTGGATGATGCCAGGGCTTTTGAGGTGACACATTGAAGCTGGCAGAACCACAGCATGGAAGGAACCTATCTTTAAAAGTCTGTATACAGGAGACCTCCCCTCCACATTGTCATGCACAGCCCTGTACCTCCCCACCTCCCACCACTGATTGCATTGATTTGTGAGGTGAGCCAGAATTCAATTGCAATTATGATAAGTCTCTGGGTTTGGAGAGACTGTTTATTAGACCACTGGGTGTTGGTCTACCTGCAAACTCTACATTGCCTTGGAAAGAAATTCCCACTACCACTGTAATTCACAATGCAATGTCCAAACAATGTTGCTTCATGTCCTTTTGTATCAGTTGCCTATAATAGGGCCCTGTGGATCCTAATCTTTTTGGAGACAAGGACTTTTTTGAACCTGAAAAAAATTCAAAACTCTCTCCTTTGGAAAATACATGCGTATGTACTCAAAATTTTGCCTAAAATTTCAAGGTGTCTTGAGAACCTCAAGAAGCTCATCAATAAATTAGCAGTTTAGATTCCTGCTGTCAGTATTTAGTGTATTAGAAATGTAGAGGGACTCTGAACAAGCCGTAATGTGTATTATTCCAAGCTTTCTAGTTGTCTTCCTCATTCCTTTCATATACAGCTGCCCTGTCATATTCATGCCTGTGATCTTTGGATTTTAAAAATGCATAAAATTAAATGTTTCAACATCGATGTTTCTCTCCCAAAGCAAAAATGTCAGTGTAACAGTCCCAATGCCAAACATCAATTCTGTGACCATGCCTTTTGATTTCTGGATCGATTGTGAGCAGCCTGTACATCAGAACCACCAGCAATGGTTCTGTGATGATTGATATTTTATGCCTGGTACTGTGCCGTTGCTTTTGGAAACAGAATCTTAACTACCTAGCATGACCCTTGAAATGTTTTCTTTTTCTTTTTTTTTTTTTTTTTTGACCCTTGAAATGTTTTCAATTTTGCTTTGTCAGGCTCCCTAACTTCATTGTCATCATCCCTACATAAACTATTTGTTATTTTAATTAATTAAATAATTAATTGATTTTTAAATATTTATGGGATGCCTGGTTGGCTTAGTTGGTTAAACATCTGCATTCAGCTCAGATCATGATCCCAGGGTCCTGGGATCTAGTCCCACATCAGGGTCCCTGCTCAGCAGAGAGTTTGCTTCTCCCTCTCCCTCTGCCTGCTGCTCTGCCTACTTGTGCTCTCTCACTTTCTATCAAATGAATAAATAATTAATCAATTAAATCTCTAAAAAAATATTTATGGGTGCCTGGGTGGCTCAGTCAGTTAAGCATCTGCTTTCAGCTGAGATCGGGATCCCAGGGTCCTGCGATAGAACCCCACATCGGGCTCCCTGCTCTATGGGAGTCTGCTTCTCCTTCTCCCTCCTGCTTGTGCTCTCTCTATACATATTAAATAAATAAATAAATAATCTTTAAAAAATATTTATTTAGTGATTTGAAAAAGAGAGAGAGGAAGACAGTGAGCAAGTACACAAGCAGGGGGAGGGGCAGAGTGGAGCCCATGCAGTGCTCAATCTCACAACCCTAAAATCATGACCCGAGCCAAAACCAAGAGTCCCATGCTCAACTGATTGAGCCACCCAGGTGCCCCAACTTCTTTGTCCTTTTAATACCACAGTGATCATGGTGCACTGAACATGTTCTTCAATGTCTCATGACTTTGGCTGCAATGTCCTTTCCTTGACTGTCCAAAAGCTTCTATTATCCTCTAAGATTCAACCCTAGGATCACCTTTTGGGTAATTATCCCTGGCCTACCGTCTCCTGAACGAAGCATCCCCAAGAGTGCTCCTACGTATTGTCCAACCGCTGCCATAGTCCTCATCATGCACGGTGAGGATTTACTTCTCTGCCTCCCATGGAACTGCTGGCTCCTTTGGGATAAAGACTATCTTCTATCACATATCCTTCATGTAGCACAGTGCTGGAGCAGACGGAAGCATGCCACCCATATATCATGTCTATGTTCCAGACAACATGAGGGAATGAATAGCTGTGAAGTGTTTTACTTGATTAAGTTATTAAACTCCTCTGAGTACCCTCAACAGCTAAGACTTCTTTATTGTAATATGACCAGTTGGTAAATTAAAGGCAAGGATTCTAATATGTTGGCTTTCTGGGGTATATATATATATTCTACGGATAGAAAATATATGTGTATATTCTAAAAAGGAATTAACTTTATCACATTTATAAAAATATAACATAAGATGTAATGGTATATTCAATAGCTTTCATTGGATGTCTCCCCCATATCAGACACTGTTCATCCAGACACTGACGATGGACAAACAAAACTTATACATGAACAAGATATGTATGATCCCTGCCTTCTCAGTGCTTATAGGGATAATAAATACTAAATAAGCACAAATAAATATTTACTTATAAGTTGCAGTAATGTTATGAAGGAAAGGAGGAGACAAAATGTGAAACAAAACTTAAGGGAAATAAATTTAGCTGGGAAACAGGTCAGAGAACTTTTAGAGTTTTTCTCTCTAAATTTCTGATTTTAAAAAAAAAATAAGAAATGAAGATGAATTAACCACAATTACCTCTTTCATCCTTAGGTAATTTAACACTCACACTTCCCTAATAAAGGCCCACCCTGAGTTTTGGGTATATGGCTTTTCTTTTATGTTCTTCTATCTCTCTCTCTCTCTCTTTTTTTCTAAATAGCCCATGAAGGATTGGAGGTGACTTCCTGGGGAGGAGCCCTATCTTAAGCATTCTAGTGAGCCATTCCCTAAGATTCAGACATATTTATCGGAAAGGAAAAATTCTCTCTACAAGTATTTAAGCACAGAATCTGGGTGTGCTGAAAGGTAACAAGTAAGATAAATCTAGAAAAAAAAAATTGACTGTATATCCACCTTGGATATAGTTACAGATGATATCATGTTTATTTCCCCCTGCTTTCTCTCAAATTGAATATTTGGGTAAGGATAAAGTGATTATTTTTCCCCTTTTCCATTCTTTTACATACTTTACCTAGAAGCCATTTACTATCGGAATTGAATGGCAAAATTTAAGGTGCTGGAAAAGTGAAAGGGATCAAGAATATTCTTGGTTCTATGGGTGTCTTCTAAAATTCGGCATTGCTATTTCAAGGGCAAGTTTGCTCCCTTCACCTCTTATCTATGGATTGCTGATCACCTACATGCCACACTCTTGATAAAGATTGTAGGAGTCAAAAAGCCATAAGTAGTAACAAGACTTCTAAAACAAATTGGAAGTTGCTATTGGTTTATTACTCCCTAAAAATGATTAATCTCCTTAGTTCTCTTTTTTTTTTTTTAAGAAGGAAAGAAATAACACATACACACACACTCAAACTCATCTTGGATTACAACAGGATCTGAGATTTTAACTATCAGATCATATGGTATAATGAGGGAAAGTTCTAGGGCCAAGTTATTTGAGAAATAAATTTGTGAGTTAAACTGAGGACATCATATCTTTACCATCACAGTTATAAGTGATTTCTGAGGGTCAAAACTCAGACTAAGCAGTTGATATACATCATATTACTACAATACGGTCATAACAACTCTGAATGAAAGGAATAGCCCTAAGAAATGGGGAAAATTATCCCCATTTTACAAATGAATGAAAAGTCAGTTCGAAAACTGGAAAGCAGTAGAGCCAACATTTGAACTCAATCCCCAACTTCCCACATCCCAGAATGCTCTCTGATTAAGTATCAGTATTGTTTTCATCTGTTGTATATTGACTTTAGAACTCAACCTAAATGAATAAAAGAGTAGGAGCACAAGATTTTGTGGCTGTAAATTGTCAAGCCTGAAGCATTGTTTTTGAATGCATGCTACTTTGTTTACTTTCATTAACTCTACACATAGAAACCTGTCAATTTAGACACCAATAGTAATTTAATCCCATATTTCCAAGGGCAATTCTTTAACCTAGTAACTTACCATATCTTCCATCCAATGTGTATTTTCAGTGCTGGCTTTCTCAAACCAATGTTGGCTGTGAAGAGCAGGCATTCTTTAGAGAAAGTCATTTCCCTATTAACATTATTAAGCTCTCCAATTATCTTGTGGAGAAATCCGTTACAAAAATGTATTAGTAGGGACGGGAAGAAGAAAAATGTATTCATTGAAAGCCAATAGGTAGGGCATCATTTCCACCTTCCCACAGCAATTCCTGTCGATTCAGCTTCCAGAGTTGCAGCAAGTCGGATCACCTATGTGCCTCTCCCACCCCCCTCGCCCCACAAAACCCTGCCAGTCTGCTCTTCAGCAGTGCCAATGACAGTCTTTTAAAGCACAGCCTCACCCATTCCCCACTTACAATTCTTTCATTGCTGCCCTTGCCAACTGGACAGTCTCCCAGCCCTCTCCCATCGTCCCTTGAGCCTTGAGGGGTCCCAAGTCTCCCAGCCCTCTCCCATCGTCCACCTTGAGAGGTGGACTCGGGCCCACCTCTTCAGCCTTCTCTTCGTGCACCTGTTCTTGGAACACACCAGTGTCTCTCTTCCCTTTGCATGTTCTGCCTTGCTAAACCTTCGCTTTCATTTTGCTTGTCTACCCCACTACCCACCCTTCCCTTTCAGGGATGGAGTGAGACCATCCATCCTGACCTTCTCACACTGGCCCATCTCTGTCCTCTGTTTCCTGACCCTCTACTCTCTCCTTTGTTGTCTGCTCCAGCCATGTCTTCCTTGCTGATTCTAGATGCTGATTCTAAACAGGCAGTTTTCCCCTTCAGAGCTATGCCTCCTGCCCCAAATGCACTTTCCTCTGACACAGCTTATCCTCTCCCCCGCTTCACATCTGCTCAGGTGCCGATTTCTCAGTGGGACCTTCCCTGAGCACTACATTTAACATAACATTTCCTTGCACCTCCTACTCCTCTCCTCTTTTGTTTCTCCCCAAGCAGCCATTTAGTATAAAGCCACCCTTTAATACACTCTATCACCTACATTTAAAAAAAAAAAAGTATTAGCTGAAATATACTGGTTACACAGTGATTACAAATTAATCCTGATTTCTCAATGGCTTAACATAATGCAGATTTATTTCTTGCTCATACTACACATCCATCACAGGTCAGCTGGAGTTTCTACTCCACTCAAGGACCCAGGCTGACAAAAGCCCCACCAACGCGTAGATGCTCTGTATGGAACACACAGCATCCCTGATCAGAAGAAATGAGAGACTGGAAAATCATACATAGTTTTTCACTGCCTCAGTCCAAAGATCAGTTTTTTTTTTCTATTTCATTGGCCAAAGTAGTCACAAGGGCTTACGAACTACAAGGAGACTCATAAATGCAGGAGGTCAAATGGAACATTTGTGAGCATTACTGTCTCTGCCACAAATAATAGTTTTCTAGTCTTTTATTCATCCATCTTGTCTCTTGAGAATAGAATAAATTATTGGTCAGGTTACATGAACTCAAATAGAAATCTTTTTGAAATTTTGTTTTATGCTTATTTGAAATCCATATATATTTGAAGTAACTTGAGAATAAGAGTCTGAGAAAAAGAAGAACTTTTTAAAGAGTGGTTTCTTTATATGTTAGCTAATAATTTCCATTGAGGCAAAATGGGAATCTGCAATGGCCTCCCTCTTTGATATCTTTTTGCCCTTGTGATTTGACACTTTTCCATGATCTGGTTACATGACCCAACTATGAAAAAAAGAAAGATAAACATTCTCTTATATAGATGATATATCTCTATTCAAACATTCTAAGATTGGCTTTAAGAAAGAATTAACCATTGCTTCCCCTCACCACCACCAAATGGTTAGAGACCAAGTATTCTAGAAATAAAGTTATCATTTTTTTAAAAGATTTTATTTATTTATTTATTTATTTGACAGACAGAGATCACAAGTAGGCAGAGAGGCAGGCAGAGAGAGAGAGGGAAGCAGGCTCCCCGCTGAGCAGAGAGCCCAACTCAGGGCTTGATCCCAGGACCCTGCGATCATGACCTGAGCCGAAGGCAGAGGCTTTAACCCACTGAGCCACCCAGGCGCCCCTAAAGTTATCATTTTTGTTCAAAATCACTCCACATTAAATGGGTTCATGACTTTAAACTCTGTAAATCTACTTATCAATATTTAACAATCACTTTAACTTAATATGTTCACTAGGAAATTATATTTCTTAAAGGTGTACATCCTCTGGATCCTTTACTAAAATAGCTTTATGGCCAAGGCCAGTGTCTAGTTACAACTGCTCTATAGTTTTTCTCTAATGAAATAATCGTGGATGTAATCAGGGTGAAGAACTTTGACCTTCTGAGAGCTCATTTATCTATGTTTTAGAGTTCACTACATCCCACTTTTCGAGAAGAATTTTGCCCTGCCTAAAGATGTTGCCATAGCTATCTTTGTGCGGAGGTGAGGTAGCTTCCTCATCAGACTCTAAATTGTGCCTGCAACCAGTACACTGTTAAATACTAAAGCCTGTGTCTCTACACATTTGCATCACCAGAGAGTTTGTTAGATTTGCAGAAAGCAAGGCCCTAAGTCAGACCAGTAAATCAGAATCTGAACTTTTAACAAGATTTATATGTCCAGTAACATTCAAGAAGCACTACTCTAACCCACATTAACCTTGGAGTCCATGGATCCCTGGACGGGCCTCAGGAAGACTCTAAATCCCTTGAAATTGTACTTAAGTGTTGTCCTTTTGTACATTTTCTAGGGAAAGACTACATGATTATCACCAAATTTTTGAAAGGTTTCACTTCAAACATATTTGCCTCCATCTGTAGATTTTCTAAAATATTTACTAAATTATTCTTTGGTCTTAACTAAAGAATCAGAGAGGTTTGGACATTTACCACTTCTATTAGTTATTCATCGCTGCAAAACATATTACTCCCAAATTTGGTGGTTTAAAGTAACATTTATTAACTCAGTTTTTATGGGTCAGGAATCTGGAAATGGCTTGGCTAGGTACTGTGCCTCAGGATCTCGTATGAGGATGCAGTCAAACTACTGACCAGGGTTGCAATCTTATGAAGGCTCAACTGTGCCTGGAAAATCTACCTCCAAGCTCCCTCACACAGAAGCCCTCAGTTCCTTTTTGGCTATTGGCCAGAGACCTTAGTTGCTCAGTTAAGTGGGTCTCTCCATAACCTGCCTGAGTGTCCTTTCAACATGGTGGCGGGGGGCACTTCCCCCAGAGTAAGTGAGCCAAGAGAAAGACAGAAGGAGGCAGGAAACCACATTGCCTTTTATGACCTATCTCCAAGTCCCATTGCAACACTTTCACCTGATTCTATTCTGTATCACAATGTTTTTGTGAGGATTAGTTGACATATGTGTGTAAATAAATGCCTTAGCCAAGTGTTTCTCACATGGTAAGTTCTCAGGAAGTGTAATCATTTCACTGAAGGCTGCTATAAGGACCAATCCTATAAAGATCACTGTTACAGAAACATAAAGGTATTACTAAGAACATTGTCCTCTATGCTCCTCAGAAATCTCTTCACAAAGTAGTATGGAAAGATTTCTATTTGGTCTCAGTGAAATGAATAGGGGATCCACCTCCTAGACATTGTTAGTTAGATGATTGTGTCCTTCTTGTGTTGACTGGTAAAAAGTATATAATCACAAACATGGCCTGACCTAACAAGGGAGCAAAGACCCTCTCAACAAGCATTTTGTGCTCTACTCTTGCTCTTAACTTTACATTACTTCCCTATACTATGTTCTATCTATTCTGGTCCCCTCACATATCTAAAGTAATATTTTATCTTGTTTCATTATATTTAGTTTTTGAAAACTTTTTGAACCATGCAAGATACAAAATAATCTTTCAAATTTCACTAAGAAAGAATACATGAGTTATAGGAAATTTTACTTAGTACATTCTCTCCATAATATGAAATTTAAACATTTTTAGTAATAGTTACTTACTGATGAAAGCTATGGAAATTCTCCCTCCCTCCAAAATGCACAAACACAAAAGACATTTAGCAGAGTTTTAAGAGGCTTATGCACTACACTAAAGCCCATCCACAAGTTCCAGGTTTAGAACCCATTCTCTGTGGGGGTTTCCTTGATATTTAATTCAGAAGATTCCTCTTCCCCAAACTTCCTATGAGTAAAGCATAGTCGTTAAGTGGGGTGTACATGATCCTGGGAGTATTCTAAGACTTTTCAAAGAATAAAGGACATGAATAGTTTTGAGACCATCAATTTCCAAATCCTCAAATTCCATAGGCATTCTTTTCTAAACTTGATCGGCCTGAGAACACCTGACACAGTCAAGACATGCCTGTTCTCCTTTCCTACCTTCCCTTTCTTTTCATAATTGCATTTCCCATGTTACAGAATAAAGACATGTCTTTCATGCAGCCCAGAGCTTACTAATTGTATTGCCCTGAAAGTAAAAATCCACAGACTGAAAACAGAGGAAGATCCAAAATAATCCAAAATATCTGTATCAATGAAGCCATCTTTATTTTTTTAAAGCTCTTATTTATTTGTTTATTTATTTAAGTGAGAGAGTGAGAGGGGGAGAGAGAGAGAGCACACAAGTGGGGTGAGGAGAATGGGGAGAACAAGCTCTCCACTGAGCAGGGGCGCCGATGCTGGGCTCGATCCCAGCATTGTGGGATCATGACTCTGGCCAAAGGCAGATGCCCAACTGACTGAGATACCCAGTGCCCCTGAAGCCATCTTTGAGATGCCATAAGCTCACAGTAGACCTTAGCATCTTTCTTTGTCTTAAATCTTTATTTCCATTAAATCTTTATTTCCATTTTTAGGTGCTAGAAATCTTTGTTGAGATGTTTCAATTTAAATTTTTTAAAGTAATCTCAGGCACCCTGAGATGTTTCCATTACAGATGGATAGTGAAGTCGGACAGCAGTGGTGATGGCAATTGTTGCTCAAAGACCTCATTACCCGGATCATCTACACAGTGTTACAATGTGCATTGCCCCCGAGAATAGGCTCTCTTGAGAGCAAAACAAAACAATCTTTGCCAAGCAAAGTAATAGTCTTTTCTTTCTTTCAGTAACAAACTCCCCGCAAAGCTCAGTGACTTAATCTACACACTTACCCTAGCACTAGAACTAAGAAAGAGAGTGGTAATTGATGGGATGCATACTAACTCATACATTTGATTCAAAAAAGAAATCAGATTTCTTCTGACGGAAAGTAAATGTTATTTGACTCACTGGTTGAACAAAAGGGCTGGTGTGGCCATTTTACACTTTGGACATTTTCATAGATTGAAGAAAGCTCTAAGGATTTTACCCCTCTTAAGAAAAAAAAAAAAGTAAGTCACAAGATAGAATATATTTGCAAAAGTGAATTGACATCAATGGTTTCTCAATTTCCCCAGTCCTTTCTGAACATATTAGGATGCCTTAAGGGAACAAGTAAGAGTAACTAATACTCATTTTATAACTCTTAGTGAAGCCTCTTTGGGAGACTTCCCAGAAATCAAAGGACTCCAATGAATGAGTAAGTTAGGTGGTTTCTAATTCTGGGCTTTCAACAAAATTCGAGGAGCCACTAATCAAGATGTCAGTTGCAATATTTTTAGCAAATAACTTGAAAGAAATTTTTTAAATTGAGTAAATTGCCACATTAAAACTTCTATTCCATTAGTTATAGGAATAAAGATTTCTCAGAGTTTACTTTATTAAAATAAACAAAAATAGAATAGAACTGAGGCTGAAAATCCCTTCTTATAATGATAACAGTTACCCATAGATGCACCTAAAATGTGAGTGGTAAGCATCACCACACCATAGGATTGGTGTAAAAGTAAATAAACTAACATGAAAAGGACTTAGATATTGTGTGGCACAAAATGGATGGCAATACACATGACCTGTGACTATTACCATCCTTGTCATTATCATCATCATAGAGTGGACAATTGTGAATCACAGGTATCTCCACGTACATTGCCCAAATGTTTTGTGTTAATAATTATCAAATCATAATATATGTATGTTGTTTTGCTGAATTGGCACTAAAAATATTTTTTGTGGCAAAGAAGGATTTTAGGATTATCTAATAAGGATTTTCAAATATTGAAATATGTTACATTGGGATAAAATTATGTGGGGAAATGCAATAGAAATGAGCTTGGGGAAAAAGGCAACAATGTAAAACTCCTTTATTAAAGAAGAGTTCATATATTTTTTTAGATGGTTTATGATAGATATCAAGTTGGTACAGCATTTGCATTATATGTAATACATTCAAAAGAGTGATATAACCATTTCAATTTAGAATGTCAAGCTTAGAATAAGCAGGAAATTACACACTTTGCAACTTCTTAAATTTACAATGGAAATTTTTTAGAACCTAAAAAATGTATTGACTGGGCACATGTATAATGAAAATATTATGAAGACCACTGCCCTGGAGCTCTGTCTTTGATTTTCCACTTACTGTATAACACCTGCTTAGTCACACTCATTGTTCCATCAGCCTCCTTACCACCAACTTTAACTGTTAAAGGGAGATTCTCTGAGCAAACATCTCCACATATTTGCATTTTCGTTTATATTTCCAAATGTCTGTGGAACATCTCCAGTTACTGTTCTAACAACCTTATGCACAACTTGTTCAAACCAAACATTTCTCTTCCAAATTCTTATTCTATTTTTGCTAGTATATATATTTTGAAGTTACCAGAAAACTAATACAAATGGAGCTCATTTTAGAAGGGAATCTATTGGCTCATATAACTTAAGCTTTCATCAAGAGGGATAGTTGAGCTGGCTTCGGGGCTCAAAACTTGTCTTTGGAGCTCAGCATCCCTCCTTGTTCCCTCCCGATTCTCCCTTCCACTGTGCGGGCATTAGTCACCGGCTCCACATGATAGCAGTCGGCTGTAGCAGCTCTGGACTTCACAGTCTCTGAGTTCTAACCCAGCAGCCTGGAGTATCTGCCTTTCTCCTCAAGAAAGACTCCTACTGTCTTAGGGACTCCTTTGGGATCGGTCAGCCTCAGATGACTAGGGCCAAGGAAACTGAAGGTCTGGCCAGGATGGAATCACCCGAATCACCTGCCTCCACATTTCAGGGCCTGATGGAACTCAGTGCGTGAGAGCTACACAGACTGAGATTCTGAAAGGAGAGATCCCAAAACAAAACTTGAAGGCTATCACTAACTCCAAGGAGTTCAGATGCCAGGCCACAACGCCACTGTCTGCCCTACAATCTCACTTCTGTTCCAACCTCATCCTCCATCTGGGGATTACTTTTGACTTTTCCTCTTGTTTGATCCCTATACTCATTCACTCAGAGTGAAGGCGGTCAGGCTTAAATCCCACCTCTACTCTTTCCTAGCTCCGTAAATTTGGGCAAGTTTGCTTCACTGCTCGTTTTGTTAGTCTCTTCATCTATAAGATGTGGATATAGAATTCTTTTCATGGGGTTGCTGTGAGAAGTAAATATGCTAATTCAGGGGAACTTGGGTGGCTCAGTCAGTTAAGGGTCCGACACTTGATTTCAGTTCAGGTCATGATCTCGGCGTAGTGAGATGGAGCCCACCTTAGCCTCCATGCTGGGCATGGAGCCTGCTTAAGATTCTCTCTCTTCCTCTCTCTCTGCTCCTCCCCCGCCCTCTCTCTCCCTCTCTAAGAAAAGGCTACTTCACATAATGCACTTAGACAATGCCTGGCACATAAAAAAAAAAGTTCTATGCAAAATCATCATCATCATCATCATCCCCCCTATGCTTGGCACAAAAATTACAAGATTAGTAATGGAGACAATTTAGCACATGCATATCAGTCCCTACCTGGTCCCACACTGCTTTTCTAGCTTTCTTTTCCATTATGATCCCCAATGGAGTTGTCCTGGGAGGCTTTTATCTACTTTCCTTACATCCCCTGCATTTCCTGTCTTCTGCTTCTCTGCTTTGTTCCCTCTATTCACTTTTCTCAAAATGTTCCTGTTTTACACATCTGGGTTTACAGGGTTTGTTGTTGGTATTTTTTTCTTTTGCTTTGTTGGAGGCACAGGTTAAAATAATTACAGACCGGCCTGTGGTTTTTGAAGACATAAAGGCCACTTAGTTAAGGACACACTTGTTCTCAGTCTGACTTCTAGTAATAGTCCATGCAGCTTCTTTCTTAGCAGCACCATTGGGATCTTGTTGATGAAGAGAGAGAGAATGCTGCTGGTACACTTCATCATAAAAACTGAGAAGAATGTGTTCTTCACTCTTTGTGGGGCAAACTGGAGTTTGATGGAATGAGTTGGCATTCTGGGATGAGTAAGCTAAGCAGCCCAGAATTGAAAGACCCTGGACTCCTGACCATCTGTAAGGCCCAGACAGATTACCTATCTCCTGGGTGCTTGGGTGGCTCAGTGGGTTAAATCCTCTGCCTTCGGCTTGGATCATGGTCCCTGAGTCCTGGGATCGAGCCCCGAATCAGTCTCTCTGCTCAGCGGGGAGCCTGCTTATTCCTCTCTCTCTCTCTCTCTGCCTACTTGTGATCTCTATCTGTCAAATAAATAAATAATCAGTCTTAAAAAAAAAAAAGATTGCCTAACTCCTCAACCTCATCAAAGTCATTTGTTGAAATTGTGGAACATTCGAACATGTCCTTCTGACCAGCATCACAAAGCAAGATTATTCCAAGGTTCTGGGCACACCTGGTCTCTATGAGGAGACGTCTTCATAGTCTGCTCCCATGGGGGACACCATATCAGCCCATCTACTCTATACTTGGTCCAACCCAGATTCTCTGACCTCAGCTGTCACCGAAAAAGTATAACTTGGCATAAATAACTCCAGAGTTCTTAGCCAAAATGAAGTTTTGGCTTTAAAAGAAAGTCATGTAAGTTCATAATCCCACAGCCTTACATCTGAAATCTAAAAATCTCTTAAAACTGAAATTTTATTCATAATTCAGTTGACAATAAAACCTGACCCAATTTAGATTCATTTGGCAGTAAATCCTGGCCTGAACTGAGGAAACCATTTATAACCTTTATTTTACTTTGTGTGAATATTTATGTTTTGCTAAGAAATGTTTGTACACTTGATTATGAGTTATTTTCGCAAACTGTACCAAAGAGAGATACCAAACAATATTGTATTCTCTCTATATATTTATATATATGTCTATACCCTCTAGTAGAGCTGGGGAAAGTAACTTGAAATCAAATAATCTAGCACCCCAATATTTCTTAGCAAAACATATATACACATATACTTCTTAAAAAAATTAATACCTTTTTAAAAATGTCTATAAATTGTGAAATACATCTATCCCCAAGGGTTGCAGACATGGAATTATTGACCAGAACAGATATAAAAACAGCTACCAGATACAGTCTTCCTTTTGCCACATGTTTAACCCATTAGATAGGGACTGGGGTTGATTGAGGCTGGGTCTAAAAACATTTTAAATAGGTAATAATGGGCACCATACAATTAATTTTCATTTACTAGTTCCTGCTTGCTAGAAAATTTTCCAAATCTCCTTCTCTTGCAGTCTCATGGAAATGCTGGTAAACTTGTTTCAGTTCCTTGGAGACAGTACACATCCTAAAAGTTGTCCCTTTTTTGCAGCTGCTTCTTGCTGCAAATGCTAAAGCCTTTCTGCTCTTATTACCCAGGACTTGCACTGTTGTCCCAGAATCCCAATGTAGCCCTGAAGGGAGGTCCCAATTCACCTGCTCCTTTAGAGCTATCTCAGTGTCCTTTGTTCTAACAGAGGTAGCAGGCTGGTTCCAAAGTGTGGCTTCTTTTTTTCCATCTTTGTCTAACTCAAGATTTCTAAAATCCTGCTCTCCTCATTTGCCACTAACACTTTTGTCATTTTCCTCTTTTTTGTTTTCAGCTCTCTCTTTCTTTTATTGCTCACAAAATAAGTGTGCACTTATTTTGGAAATAAAATTTTCATAATTATCAAAATGCATGTAGAAATAAAATTAAGTACACTAGAATTTCGTATAGAAGGAACTTGCACCTAGGGAAGGATCGCTGACTTTATAAGACTTCAAATATAATTTCTAGGCATCACTTCCATGCAAATAGCCCTGATTGTGTATATGCAGCATAATCATAATAATTTACTGGATAATGTGACTTTGACCCAAAGCCGAGATGATAATTCTTGTTTCTGGCTTATGAGTGGCTTAAAAAGTTCAAGCGGTTCCCTCCACCCCCTCCCCCGCACATGTCTTCACACCCAGTGAAGCCATTACCAATCTGGGATTTGTTTAATCATTCAGTCTGATTATCCTGATGGTTCCCTACCCTACATTTTTCTAAGAAGACATTGCTACAGAGCTGGGCATTTTCTCTGGTAGATAGTTTACATCTTCAGTAGTAAACTGTGCTTTTTTAGTTTTATACTCATTAAACAAGACATACACATCAAGCAAAAAATCTTGAGCTCTGTGTCTGCACCAATAATCAGCAGCACAGGATAATTTTTCCATAAGATTCTCAAAGAAAGCTCGTAATCTGTACAAATTGTAAAAGCATGGTCTTACCAGAGAAAGACGTGAGACTTCCTAATCCCTGAGATAACACGAAGGACTTCTCTGCAATTTGCACGTCGTTTGTTCTCTAAGTGATCTTCTCTTAAATAAGTAACAATTGGCGTGTCTTTGCCAGCGGCATTTTATGACTAGACCCAGCTCTGGCACAGACGTGCTGACATGGAAGTGGTAAGAAGCAGCAGTTTATGTTCATGCTAATGCTTTGCTGTAGACTAAAAGTCAATAACCACTTGACATTCAGAAAGCATCCTCGTGCTGGTGAGTCCAATTCTTCTGCCTTAGTTTGTTCAGGATGCCATAACAAAATACTTTATGGGGTTTAAACAAGAGAAATTAATTTTCTCACAGTTCTGGAAGCTGGGAGTCTGAGATCGGGGTGCCAGTATGGTCAGTTCTGGTGAGAATCCTTCTCCGGGCTTGTAGACAAACACCTTCTCATCACATTCTCCCATGGCAGAGAGAAAGAGCAGGCTCTGGCATCTCTCCTTAAAGGGGCACTAAACCCACCACCAGGACCCCACCCTGATGACCTCGTCTAAACCAAATCACCTCCCCAGAAGCCCATCTCCAAACATTATGAAATTGGGGGTGAGGACTTAACCACGCATTAAGGAGAAGGGACACCATTCAGTCCACAGCAACGTCATAATACCTCATCAGAATGAGCTATGGAATAGTTACGCAGAAGCTAAGCTTTGTGTGAAAGCACCTGGAGAGGGGGCCCTGGGTGGCTCAGTGGGTTAAAACCTCTGCCTTTGGCTATGATCAAGATCCTAGGGTCCTGGAATTGAGCCCCGAATCAGGATCTCTGCTCAGCAGGGAGCCTGCTTACCCCGCTCTCTCTCTCTGCCTGCCTCTCTGTCTACTTGTGACTTGTGATCTCTGTCAAATAAATAAATAAAATCTTAAAAAAAAAAAAAGAAAAAGAAAATCACCTGGAGAGAATGATGTAGTAGGTACAAGGGCAAGGGCCCTATTTTGAACTACATACATGCACACACACAAACAGACAGACAGACAGACACACACACACACACACACACACACACACACACACACGAGTTCACAACATGGCATCTGAGAAAATCCCCAAAGCTATGGTGCTTGGTTCTTCATACAAGCCACAATGTGGTCTCTAGTTTGATGATTCTATTAGGGAAATTTACATTTCAGAATAATTTCTGGTGTTTTTGATAATTCCACCTGAAGACTAGCCACACAAATAAAAACAGGGAGCAGTGATTTTCCCCTAGCCCTTTTTCCGGCTGAACTAGTCCACTTGCATATTTGTGTCCACAACTGAGCCTCCACAAAGGCACTCCTTTGCCCATTACTGGATTGGACATGTTGAAGGGAAAAATGAGTTATCATTTACTGTTCACTTACAATTCTTTTCAGTTTCTGTACAGCTGTGCTTCAGTGATTGGGTTTAACCAACAGGGGATTCCAGGAATAAAAGACTATTTGGGGTTTTTTTTTAAGATTTTATTTATTTACTTATTTATTTGCCAGAGAAAGAGACAGAGCACAAGCAGGGGGAGCAGCAGACAGAGGGAGAAGCAGGCTCCCCACTGAGCAGGGAGCCCAATGTGGGACTCGATCCCCGGACCTTGGGATCATGACCTGAGCCAAGGCAGCTGCCTAACCCACTGAGCCACCCAGGAATCCCTAAAATATCATTCTTTTGAAAACTTGTGCCTTACTTGACTGACTTTTGTGTTTGGGCTTTGTTATATTTTTACTGAAAACCAATGTCTTCACTTCCCATCCAAGACCTATCTCCTTCATGAAACTTTCTTGGCTCTTAAAACATGTGTTATATGGACTGCATCATAATTTTCTCAAAGTTTTTTGAAGGTGGTCAGATATGACACTCAATAAATATTTGACTGATTCATTGATATGCTTTATAAATAGCTCCAGTCTATTAATTACATACCCACAGTGTACAGTTTTTAAAAAGAGAGAGGAAGCAGGGGAGAGAGCAAGTTGTGTGCAATTAATTGGACTTCTTCCTGAAAGCTTCTTCACTGTTTCTGCCACCCAAAGCATCTCATCTGACTCATAGGGCCACCTGGAAGAAGGCAGGACACCAGACACACCCACTCTTGGATACCCAAATTTATCTGGAGAGTCTATTAACATCCCACTCTTAACCCAGAGTGTTGTTTGAAGAGGTGCAGACCTCTTTTCAAGGGATGTGTCACTAACATCTGACTACTGTTTACTTTCCAGTGTTGTCTTCCTCTCCCAGTGCAGGATGAGGTTCATATGGGAGTTGGGTTTCATTTTGTTGTCCTGCCTGTTTCCATTGCTCTCAGGTAGGAACAAAGGGAGGCTGGGGCAGAGTGGAACTCACTTGTCAAGTATTCCTTCCCGTCTTTCTGCTTTATCCTTGGTCCTGGAAATTTGAACTTAAAAAGCAAGCAAGCAAGCAAAAAAAGGAAGTTCCTGCCTCAGCTCTCTGGTTCAGTTGTCCCTGGGGCAATGATGGCCTATCATCCAGTAGTGTGTTATTGGGGAAGAGTTAGGGAATAAAAAAATAATAATAATAGAAGGAGACCGCATCCATTCATATTTTGAAATATCATCTAGTTGTAGATTATGGCAATTTGGTTCAATGCCAGTGGTACTGCAATAAGTATTGAAGAACTTATTAAAATGATGCTTCTGGGGGCACCTGGGTGGCTCAGATGGTTAAGCATCTGACTTCAGCTCAGGTCATGATCTCCAGGTCCTGGGATCAAGCCCCAGTTTGGGCTCCCGGTTCAGCAAGGAGTTTGCTGCTTCTTCTTCTGCCTCTTCCCCTGCTTGTGCTCTCTCTGTCTCTCTGTCTCTCTCTTTCAAACAAATAAATAAATAAAATAAAATTATACTTCTGGGAACAGGATTTTGTAATAAATTCAAACATTTTTAAATGAATCATAAAATTAAGTTTATCCTGGATTCCTTCATTTTTCCCCAAGTCTTAGCTCAGGCGACAACTTAACGCCATCAACAACCTTTTTCCTGTGAAAGTCCATGTGCAATTTCTATCTATAAAGTGGAGTTTTGATCTCTGATTGCTGTGAAAGCAGTGGGTTGCTTTCAGCGAAGGTGACATTTTGCCCCTAATCAAGTAAGGGAATAGTTGTGTAAGGAGCTGTTATCTGGGCGTGAAAAAATGGAGACTGTGCATCCCTGACAAGGAATGTATTTGCAAGTTGTTGATCTCCGGGGAGATTTGGGAGAGGAAGTTAATATTTTCTTGCTAAAATCTCTATCACCATGAACTGTGAACTAATTGTAAATAATGCAAAGGTTTGTATGGGCGAAAATTATCTGTATACAAAGAGCTGTAGGAAAGTAAATTAAGCTGCTGAAATATATGTTATAAAGGCTTTTTATTAAAAAGTGCTTAACATTACATTCTTCTCCCAATATTTTCTACATTCTTATTACTGCTAGTCAACTATGTTACAAGAGGAATTTATTACATTCGTTGTATTCCTATTAATCTTTTTTTTTCATTTTATTTATTTTTTCAGCGTAACAGTATTCATTCTTTTTGCATAACACCCAGTGCTCCATGCAAAACGTGCCCTCCCCATTACCCACCACCTGTTCCCCCAACCTCCCACCCCTGACCCTTCAAAACCCTCAGGTTGTTTTTCAGAGTCCATAGTCTCTTATGGTTCGCCTCCCCTTCCAATTTTTTTTTTTTAATAAACATATAATGTATTTTTATCCCCAGGGGTACAGGTCTGTGAATCGCCAGGTTTACACACTTCACAGCACTCACGATAGCACATACCCTCCCCAATGTCCATAGCCCCCTCCCCCTCTCCCAATCCCACCTCCCCCCAGCAACCCCCAGTTTGTTTTGTGAGATTAAGACAACTATCATATGATCTCCCTGATATGAGGACATGGAGAAGCAACATGGGGGGGTAGGGGGATAGGAGAAGAATAAATGGAACAAGATGGGATTGGGAGGGAGACAAACCATAAATGACTCTTAATCCTATTAATCTTTTTTAAAATAAATATTATATTGTTTTTCATTTTATCATTGCACAGTTATTGTTTTTCCACTAAGCAATGATTTTTACCATATGGCTGAAATCAATAGACATTTCACAAGTAATATACATAGGTTTATCATCAATCAAAAACCCCAAGGACCTAACATAGCACTTAGTAAATTGAGTTTGAATTCATCCTCGCTATTATTGTCTTTTTTGAAAGCCTTTTAAAACGTTCTGGTTTGTTTTACTGAGAAAATAATGCAATTCTCAGTAATAATTGGCAAAAATTTAAGGAAATATAATTTGGAAAAAAATTATTTATTTCACATAGCTCAAATGTGAAAATTTGGAAACTTTTTCTTTCATATTTGCTCTGCCTCTGGTAATATAGCATAACAGGATATTTTGAGACTACTTCGATTTTCTGCAATTTTTGCATAGAAAACCTTCATCTAAAAAAAGAGTTGGAAATAGTGTTTGCTTTCTAGGAAGGCAAAACCAAACTCCTCTCTTAGGAAAAGGCATATGAAACCATGAATTGTTTTGGGTTATTTGATTATACCACCTGCCCTCAAGTCAAGACACTAAAATGAGGAAACTAAAAACTTAAGGGCCGGGGCACTTGGCTGGCTCACTTTTACAGCATGTGACTCTTGATCTCAGAGTTGTGAGATCAAGCCCCATGTCGGGTGTGGAGCCTACAAGAAAGAAAGAAAGAAAAGAAGGATGGGAGGGAGGATGGAAGGAAGGAAGGAAGGAAGGAAGGAGAAAAGAGAAGAAAAGAAAAGCTTAAAGATCAAATTTTTAAAGAAATTGTAGCACCTAAATTAGAATATGACAGAAATTGATATTGAGAGTAGAAAGGGAAGTACAGAGTTAAAATTAAGGGAATTTGAAAACATGGCTGTGGATGGGTACACATATCAAAAGAATCTAACTAGCACTTAGAGGTCCTGGTAAAGAAAACCAGATAACTCCAGATACAGAAAATAGGGAGATAATAGAAATCAAGTGTTTTTACACCAGGACCTCAAACTTTTCATACACCAGTTTCCATGTTTGCACAGTACCTGGGAATTCCTTCTTCCTGTGTATAGTATAATCCTCCTTCATACAGGTACCTAGTCCTTTATCATACCCATCATAGTTCAGTCAGCACTTCTTTGGGTTCTAGAACCCACCTGCAGGATTCTCCCACCTGCCAGGAAGAATTTCATGGTGTATAAGTGTATAAGCACTCTTTCTTAATGTAAAGAAACTTGTTGCAATGATTTTTACATTTTATCCTCAGGAACTTGAACTCAGTGTTATTTGGAATGGCAGTACAAGTGTACGCACACGCAAAATTTATAAATGAAACTTGCCAGGGAATGTTTCGATAGTAGAAAGAAGGAAAAGAAAGGAAGCGAGAAAACACTTTGGACAGAATTAAATTTAACAATTAACTATAGGGGCACCTTCGTGGCTCAGTTAAGTGTCTGCCTTCAGTGCAGGTCATGATCCCAGAGTCCTGGGATCAAGACCTGCATTGGGCTCCCTGCTTGGTGTGGAGCCTTCTTCTCCCTCTCCCATTCCCCCTGCTTGTGTCTTTCTCGCTGTCTCTCTCTCTCTGTGTCAAATAAATAAATAAAATCTTAAAAAAAGAAAAGAAAAACCTGTGTTAAAAAAAAGCAATTAACTATAAACCCCTGCAAGATACTGGAAATTTTGTAAAATAACCATAAAATCTCCAGGCTCACAAATCATTCCATAGTCCTTCTGACCTCTCCATAAAAGCTGTCAGAGAGTTAGCCTTCCACCTTTCCTGCCTTTTGATTTAGAAATTAGAATCAGACGTGTTTTGTTGAAAAGGACCAACAAACCAAAAGGTAATAAGGACCATTCAAAATTTGCAGTTTGGAGAAAAATCAGAGCCAGAAACTTTTTGACTTCTCTATGGTTAATATTATTTTTGCAGAATATAATACAATTTTGCTATGTAGTAACCCATAAAATGTTAGAAGCAAAATTAGAGTAACAGTCATCCCTTCAAGCTTTAGTTAGTATTCCTTTAGAACAGGGTGATTTTCAGAAACTTAAATGCTTGCAACTGAAAACAGCTTTTATGAATAAGAATAAGGTAGATTCTTACCAGATCAATACCTTGTTTTCAAGGGGCCAGGTTCTCATTCCATGTAGCTATGGAAATCAGATTACACGGGAAGGCAATCTTCCCCAGAGGGAGCTGGTTACAGGTGAACTTTCTGATACTGCCAGTGAAATTGAAATTCTGGATCCAAGCTATGTTAATTGAATTCAACACGCTCTAATGAGTATATACATCATTATAGTATTTTTATTCTAGTAAAGGGAAAACAAAGCACAAATAATATGACTGAAAGTCTTACTTTTCCTCTAAGTATATGCTCCTGAACAAATGTGGGAACATTCTCTACATGTTTTAAACCCCTATTTAACAAGGTATCTTTTAACTACTTCCAGCAGTAACACATTAGCAATTGATTTTGATAAATCATTATCTGAGCCAAATTACTAACATCTACCCTAAGTGTGTCTATTTTAAAGCTTCAAGTTGTTGTTCATCATTATATTAAAATTGACCCGTTTAAATACTATCTTCCTTTTGTGACACTAGCTCTTGTATTAGTCTCCTATGCCTGCTATAATAAAGTTATCACAACCTTAGTGACTTAAAACAATGCCAATTTGTTATCTTCTAGCTCTGGAGGTCAGAAGTCCTTAATGGATCTTACTGTGCTAAAATCAAGGTTTGGACAGGTCCGCATTCCTTCTGGAGGCTCTAGGAGAGAAACCCTTTTCAGGCCTTTTCTAGTTTTGAGAAGCCACTGTACTCCTTGGCCAGAGGCCCCCTTCTATCTTCAAAGCCAGATATGGCTGGTCAAGCTCTTCTCACCTCAAATCATTCTGACCTCCTCTTCTGCCTCATTCTTACACATTTAAAGGACACTTGCGATGACATCAGGTCCCCTCAGAATAATCACCTATCTGAAAGTCAGGATTATGCAACCATAATCCTCCTTGGCCTTGTAACCTGACCTATTCACAGGTTCTGGGGCTTAGGGCATGGACACCTGTAGATGAGAAGGATCATTCTGACCACCACAGTATCCCAATGTTCATTGTAATTTATCACATCCTCAAAGACTCATTTTTGGACTAAGATACATTTCAACTTTTAAGAGGTCTTTATAGGTTATACTCTGTTACAGGTTGGATTGTGTCCTCCAGAAAGTTAGGTCAAAGTCCTGACCTCTGTTACTGTGACTGTGGCCTTACTTGGAAATAAGGTTTATGTGGATGTAATTGAGTTAAGATAAAGTCATTCGGACTTTATACCAGTGGGACTGGTATCCTGAAAAAAAGAGAAAAATGCCTTGTGACACATAGATACATAGACGAACCACCACAGAGACACTTGGGTGGGGGGACACTATGCGACGGCAGAGGTAGAGATCGGGGTTGCCATCCAAGCAATGTCAACAACTTACAACCACCACCACCAGAAGCCAGGAAGAGGCAAAGAAGGATTCTCTCCCACGGGGTTCAGAGTAAACACAGTGCTGCCAGCATCTTAATTTTGAAACTCTAGCCTCCCGAACTATAAGGTGTAAATTTCTGTCATTTTAGGTCATGCAGCTTGTGCTATTAAAGTATGAGTATTACAGCAGACCTAAGAAACAGATGCAAACTCTATGTTCTTATCGCCCTCATTGACTCTGTATGGATACTTTCTAGTCTATCAGCATCTTTCTTCTAATGGGCTCCAAAGTACACAAAACTTTACCCAAAATGGAATTTTACCAAAGATGAGTAGAGATGGCTTCTTGCATTTCTTCAAAGTTCCCTGGTTTAGACATGTTCAAGTATTTCCCTCATTTTGTGGGAAAGCTTTCCATTGCATTGTGAGCTCCTGTACCTTTCAATCAAACCTGTATTGTTCATTGTGGATTAAGTAAATTATCAGTTTAACTTCACTTTTAATATCAGCATGGTTTCTAGGAACCTTACAATAGAAGTTTTCAGCTCTTTCCATAACAATTTTTTGAAAGGGTCTATGCGATGATGAGAAAATACAAAAATGAAAAACACTACTTGTGCTCTAATGACCCGATTTTTTAAATACATTAAGTATCTTTGGAGCATCTGACCCTGAAGGGACTTTCTCTGAGAACAGCCCAGCCCACATAGGGTGGGCCCTGGAAGCCAGGTTTGTCTGAGATGACCTGTCCTGCTGCTGTGACTGACCGCCTGGCTTAGAATGAGTGCTAACCTGATTCTTTTCCCCAGAATTTGGAATTGGGAAGTAGGGCCCTTCGATCTGTGTGTGGAAGCAAGTGAATGGAAATAACAAGGCCTTAATGGAGAGATGTGTTTCTCCTGGGTATAAGGAGAACTTGAAAAAGTCAAAGTGCAGGGGCAGAAAATGAAGTCCCCAGCAATCCCAAATCGAGAATGATTTAAAGAGTGCCATCCATGGTTCCTGAGCACTTTCCGGTTCCTGGCTAGCCCACACATGTGAGTTAATAATTCCCTTCCTTTTTACTTAACTTACTGTGAAGAGTGCAGGTCATCTGTAACTAAGAGAATGTTGACTAAGACAGGGGAAATGAAATAAATGCTAAAAGACAAATTAGAAAGTAAGAGACATCTTAAATAAGCAATATGTGTACAAACACAGTTCAGCAGATGTGACTAAAGAGAGTTTTAAAAGGTCAATAAATGGGATTCCGAGCTAGAAAGGTAGGCCAGAGCTGCACTGTTTGGTTGACATGGCACCATTGATAGTTTGGAGCAGCAAAGTGACATGATAATAACCATTAACATTTATTGAGTGCTAATTATGTGCCAGGGATGAAAATTTTATGTGCATATTTCCATTCAGTTGCACCAACTACAGGTTGGGGGAATTATTAAAATCCACAATACAAATAAGGGAAGAAGGTATGAGAGATAAAGTGGCTTAACCAATCCCCCACACTTAGCTCACTCCACATTTGGGGTTCAACTCTTTTAGATTGTCTTCTCTCAAAATCAGAAGGACAGCTCTAGCTGGGAATCCTTAGCACAAAACAGATGAAGAGGAAGATGGTAAAGGGACAAATTAAGAAAACTTACCCTAGGAGAGATTAAGGAGAGCCACTGGGAAAGACATTAGGCATGGAGAAGAGAAAGGATGTAGTGATTTCTTTGGCACATCTGAACAGCTTATGGCAACAGGGAAAAGGAAGGGAAAAGTCACAGCTGAACTCAAGCTTTGGAACCTAAAGTTTGGAGGGATAGTAATGCCCCAAACAAAAAGAGGAAAGCCAGAGCTTGGGGGAGAACAAGGGCGGGAAGGGAATTTGATGAGTTCATTTGGGTATTGAATTGCCAGCCAAACATCTGGGTGGGGCTGCCTACAGGCAAGAGGATGTGTGAAGCTAAAACTCAGGGACAATTTCAGATGGGAGGCATTGGTTTGGGGAGTCATCTTTTCACAAAATAAAATTTAAAGCCATGAACATGGATGAGGCTGCCAAGAGAGAGATATAATGAAAAGGTTGACAGTAGAAGAGTCAAAGAAGATGAAGGCAAATATTATATAATCTTGAAAAAGAAAAAAAAAAGGTTGATAGCAGGAACTTAAAAAACCATTTAGCAGTCTCTGAAAAGTTTCTAGTGAGATCAAAGATCTAATATAATGGAATCACATTATATCACTGGAGACAAGAACGAGGAAAACAATTAGTAACTCAGTATCTTGAGCAACTAAGATGCAATTTCAGATCTTAAGGACCTAGAAGATACGTCTCCAAACTAGATACTTAATGGTGCAAATGTGGCTCTTCCTGGTCTTGGTCCTACTTTGTGGCAACATAGCTAAACACACCAAGGTCAGAATTGTCAGCAAATAGAGGAGCCATTATGGTGTGTCCTTCCAGAAAATGGCTAGGAAAATTGAAATAAGCCAGCATGCCAAGTACACTTTCTCCTTCGGTGGCAAATCCAAAGTGAAGAGACCAGCTGTGGGGCTTTGGCGCTGTGCTTCCTGCATGAAAATAGTAGCCAGTGCTGCCTGGGCCCCCAATGCCACTCCTGCCATCACAGTAGCGTCTGCCATCAAGAGACTGAACGAACTGAAAGACCAGCAGAAGCTCCACCATTTGAAACCTTGTTAGCCTGTAACAAATGGGTAAGTGTAGGCAACAAAATTACATGGTTTCTTGTTATTAATTGGATGTTCTGGTTTGCATTACATTGATTTTGTGTTCTCAAAAAAAGATTTGGAAATTAAAATCCTTTTAAGTTTTATGGGGAAAAAACTCCTGGCAAATGTGTCACAAAGGAGTTATTTTCTAAAATAATTGTATAAATAAGGGCTTTATGAGATCAGAGGTGGAAGGAAGGAGCTTGCGGTTCAATTCATGAAAGTCTTCATTGCAAGTTTCTGGGCATCCTACATTACACACTCAAGGTATGTGTGATAATCTTCAGTCATCTTCAACAGAACGAAGGGGGTTACATTTACTGTGCTTTAAAGGGAAAGCATTTGGAATAACTGTGAAAATTCTCAGTGCAAAAAAAAAAAAAACAAAACACAACAAAAAACTTATACAGGGAAGTGATGGTAATCAGTTACCCTTTTAAAAATAGTCTTTTGCTTCCCGTATAAATAGTGCAAGTATATGAAAGATGCAAAATACTCCAAAAGATTGAGTTTGTCTTAAAACTAGTTTTTAGAGTGTATAGCTTTATAACCTCAAAGGAAAAGTACAGAGCAGTTTCCAATAATCCTGTGAGGAGCAATACAGACTGATCATTTGGAAGTTAAAAACTCATGTTTTGACTTTAATCTTGAAAGTTCATTTGAACCACATCTGGTTCATTTTTAAGTCCTGGTTTTATGCGTTTGACAGGAAACTCGAGCAAAAAGAAAACAATTTCTAGTGGTTTCTCCTTTCAGCTTTGCTCCCCTGCTGTGTTGTGCCAGTCAGTACTCAGCCAAAAATGATTCTTGCTTTCTAAATGATGCACCAAAGCTGCAAACAGTTGAGTGCTTATAAAGGTTCTGTTACTTTCTACAGTTAAAATAGGGCAGAGCTTCAAAGAAGGAAATGGTTCAGTGGAATAGAAGGGACAGCAAGATTTGAGCATCCTGAAGCAAAGAGGAAAGGAAGTTGCCTCCTTGTTTCACATTATATTTCATGCATAGAATAAGTAATTCTCCCTAGAAATCAACCCATTTACCTTTATCTAATTCAAAAGAGGAATAGTATGCCAGAAAGCTATTCAATGGGCAGAAATATCAAATAAGAAAGAAATATTAGGTCCATCTTAATATTCCCCTATCAACTTAAGAGTAAAGTATTCCCCTAAGAGTATACTTTAAATCTAACTTAAACAATTTCAAGCACAGTATATTTATGGAATTCCATATTAATGTTATGTAGAGTTAACAATTGCTTAAAATCCTATCTGATTTTAATTGACTATATCCTTCAGAAATCAATAGGAGCAATGATCAAGTCAAGAGATACTCAATTTCACCCCAAATTTAAGAAATGCTCATTAAAATGGAGTACTATTTTTAAACTATGAAATAGTTTTAAAAGTTTGACAAAACAGTTCTACTAAGAATTTAGAGAAAACTGGCTCTCTTCTACTCTGTTGTTGGGACTATAAGTTAGTCCAACATTTTAGAAGGGCAATTTGGCAATATGACTAAATTAAAAGCACACATTGCTTTTGATCCAATAATTCCTAGTTGGGGGGAATTTTTCCCATGGATATTTGCTTGCTCAGATAGGTAGATATATGCACCAGTGGGGTGCCTGGGTGGCTCAGTGGGTTAAAGCCTCTGCCTTCTGCTCGGGTCATGACCCCAGGGTCCTGGGATGGAGTCCCACATTGGGCTCTCTGCTCAGCAGGGAGACTGCTTCCTCCTCTCTCTGCCTGCTTCTCTGCCTACTTGTAATCTCTGCCTGTCAAATAAATAAATAAAATCTTTAAAAAAAAAGATATATGCACCAGTTTACTTTAAAAAAAAAAAAAAAAGAAAGAAAGAAAGAAAAAAAAATGATGCAAGGGCCATGAGTTGGAGGGAAGGAAGGAGAGGCAGAATTAGACAACCATAGGTCTAGAACAGTATGATCTGAAGTCCCCTGAAGTATTAATTAGAAATGCAGGTTTCCAGGGCCCAACCCTAGTCTACTGAATCAGACTTTCTAGAAGTGTGGTCTGGAAAACTGCATTTAAGTTAACTTGTCCAGTTGATCTTTACCATACTAAAATTTGAAAGCTTTTCTCTCAGAGAATTCAGATACTGAAGAAGAAGTCGTACCTGGACCCAGAAGTAGTCTCCTCACATTTATTTTCTCTTTAGATTTCTGGGAAGGTAGTAAGGGCCCATATTAAGCAGTACATTAGATGTTAGTTGGTAAACTCATGGTGAAGAAATTGAGAAAAGAACCAGTCATGTTAAGAAAATCACTGGGTTGGAAATTTAGATTCTTTCAAGAAGATGATGGAAAAAAAAATCAATATTGTGACAAAATCCAAGACCTAAGACAAAACTAAATTAGACCTGAAGCACAGATTAAGGTGGTGAAAGAGAAAGCTAGAGCCCACGTATTTGCAGTTCCTCTGTTACCATGGAACAACTGAGCATATATATTCTCTTCTTTCTATTGTACTTGCGTTACAACTTTTGATTATACACAATTTCATTGTTAAAGTATAGATCCCCCAAATATTTGAAAGACAGTTGTAAATAAGCTCCTAAAGTTTGGAGGGCATATGTTCCCCCTGCAGAGTCTAGGACATTTTAAATAATGAGGATAAGTATAAATCCATATCCATAGGACTGTAAAATATAAACTGAATTGAATTGGTTTCAATGGGCATTTACTGACTACTTATTATTATCTTGCAATGTGCCAAAGGATTTTAGAGAACTGAGGCTGAATACAAAACAAGATCTCTACCCTCAAAAGGCTTATGGGCTCCCAAGCAAGGCTCATCTATAGATTAACTGAAATAAAAGGCAAAGTGACAGATTCCAAACCAAATATAGTAAGTAGCAAATCAAAGGTATGGGTATTTGAAGAGCTGTTATTTCTGTCTGGGAAGGGTAGGTAAGGGAAAGCAGAACAAATGAGTCAAATGTACTCTAACAATGATGTTACACCTAGACTTCCCTCCACCCAAGCAGACCAGGGAAGTCTTCAACACAGGAGCTCAAGAGGATGGGGATGTGGGGAAAGAAATAGTAAGAGAACACTTTTGTAAAGGATATGAGAGAGGGTAAGTGCTTAGTGGGACTGATTCTGCCCAGTACATGAATAGAATACTAAATACTCCAGTAATATTAATTGAATGATTGTTATTGTTTTATTGAAGAATATGTCTGTAAGAGTCACAGACATCAGCAAAACTTCTTAAAGCGAATCTTTTTAAAGTTGACGTCCTAAAACGGGAAGAGACCTGTGCATTTCCAAGTTCGTCCCACTTTGGCAGGCCTATTTTTAAAAAACCAGATGCTTGTGGGTGAAATAGCTGAAGGGCATTAGGAGATACAAGCTTCTAGTTATAAAATAAATAAGTCATGGTGATGAAAAGTTCAGCATAAGGAAGAAATATAGTCTAAAATATTGTGATCGCATTGTATGGTGACACATGGTGACCATACTTATTGGGATGAGAATTGCATAATGTATACAATAGTTTAATTGATATTTTATACATAAAAGTAATATAACATTGTACATCTATTTTATTTCAATAAAAGAAAGCGTTAAAAAAATCCAGATGCCTAAAGGGAGCAGAAGTTACCACCCCAAAATGTGTCTCTTTAGCATGAGGTTTATTTTAATTTAAATTCAATTAGCCAACATGCAGTACCTCATTAGTTTCAGATGTTGAGTTCAATAATTCTTCAGTTGTATATAACACCCAGTGCTCATCACATCTCGTGTCCTCCTTAGTGCCCATCACCCAGTTACCCCATCCCTCCACCCATCTCCCCTCCAGTGAACCTATTTGTTCCCTAGAATTACGAGTCAGCATGAGTGGGCACTGGGTGGCTCAGTCATTAAGAGTGTCTGCCTTTGGCTCAGTTCATGACCCCAGAGTACATGATCGAGACCTATGTTGGGCTCCCTGCTCCACCAGAAGCCTGCTTCTCCCTCTCCCTCTCCCACTCCCCCTGCTTGTGCTCCCTCTCTCAAGCTCTCTCTCTCTCTCTCTCTCTCTGTCAAATAAATAAATAAAATCTTTAAAAAAAAAAGAAGAAGAAGAAAGAGAGACAGCATAAGAATTATTTTAAACTGGTTAAGTTTAATTATAAACTGATTAAGAAATAGCAGACACAGGTCAAGTTCTGAAACCTGAGAAGTTACTCTTTTTAAGAGACATTTATATTGATGAGGGAAATCTCTGTTTCTAAGGGTGTCTCCCTCTCTGTGCCCGGAAGAGGGGAATGACACAGTCTCTAGAAGCTTTTATCAATAGAGAAAACAAGACTGAAATCTGCAATTACAACCATACCCTGGTTTGGTGTGCTTTTCCCTGTAATCTCCCATAACTGCCCGCCCCCCCCCCCCCAACATCTTCTTTTGTCTTTAGCTGAAGATGATATTTAAGGGGCTTGGATGGCTTTGGCCATTTGGGGGTTACTCAGCTTTCCAAGGTCTCTTCCATGTATACAGGAAGTATATATGAGAAAGCAAGAATTCTTTTCTGTAGAGGCCACTTTTAGGCAACAGGGTTCAACAATGGAAACCTGATGGAGATAAAAGGGCCCATAGCAACCGTGGGGCTGAATGCAAACAGGTTCATTAGGCAACCCACCTTGAAATAGCCATAGCCCTTAGCTGACCAATGGGCAACTTACAACCCAGCACGGGAACCAAAAAAGGAAAATTCCATATGTTCCCAACTCCTCACCTTCCCCCCTTCACTAAGCCTCTCACCACGGCCTCCTGGCAAAACAGTCTCTCCTTTGCTATCCTGCAGCCTGCTCTTCTGCAGTGTATTCAACCCTCCCACCTCCTGTGGCACCTGGGTGGCTCAGTGGGTTAAGAGTCTGCCTTTGGCTCAGGTCATGATGCCAGAGTCCTGGGATGAGCCCTGCATCGGGCTTCCTACTCAGCAGGAAGCCTGCTTCTCCCTCTCATTCTGCCTGCCACTCCCCCTGCTTGCGTTCTCTCTCTCTCTCTCTCTCTGCCAAATACATAAAATCTTTTAAAAATTAAAACAAAACAAAAAACCTTCCATATCATTAGTTCTGCCTTGGGTACAGTCTTTCACCACCTGCCACCAGGCTCCACCCAATCGGGTCGCCCCACATTGTCCCCTCAAATGTCCTTCTAACTGGACTAAGATCCAAATTGACATAAGACAGATTCATGGGAGAAAATCAAATTTAATAGGTGTCCACGCAGGGAATTCACGTAGACAAGCAAATTCCAAAGACTGTCATGTAAAATGAGGCATATATGTCATTCAGAACCAAGTAGAGGGAGTAGGGGGTCTGGGGTTTCAGAGAAGAGGAATGAACTTCTCAGGGTGCTCAGAAGAACAGATGCTTGGTAATTAGATTTTGCCCTACCGTACAGATAGGTCACTCAGATAAAATTTACACCTGCTAATAATTCTTAGTCTGAAAGGCCCCCAGTTTAGATTCTTCTGTGTGGCTAAGGGAGGAACAAAAGTTTCACTTGGGCCCACAAGTTCTCAGGTGCTTTCAGCTCAAAATGACCCATAGGCCAAAGCGGCACATTCGGTAGGGGCCTGTCCTGAACCCCTTCATATACATGTTTTTAAACTTCATTTTTCTCCTGTTTATCTGTTTTATATCATTTTAATGATGAGGCCAGCCAAGGAACCTGGATGGTAAGAAGGGAAAACTTTTCCACCCATAGAGTTTTAGCAAGTGGGGTGGGACCTTCACCAGCCAGTCACTGATTGTTTTAGATGATCTGCAGCTGAGAGATTCTGGGACCTCTGACAAAAAGCTGGCAGAAGGTAAGAATTCCTACCAGCATCAGTCTCCCGGATCTCTGCCTGCAGGGTCTGGTGGAAGTGAAAGTGATGAGAGTCCTTTTTTATTTTTTTATTTGCTTTGCTTTTCTAAATTTATATTAGCAAAGAAAATATTTGTGGAACTATTTCCTTGGGTATAGTGACTTTGGTAAAGATTTGTTTTGAATAGAGTTGGTTTTTATTGATCCTTTTTCTCCCAGAGATACTCAATGTTTTTCTTAGTTTCTGTCTGTTGTGTTGTTTGTCATCAAGAGGAAAACCATAAGGTAGGATGGAGGCATAGGTATGCCTCTCCATCAGGTTTTCGAGCCAGCCTTGGACTGGCAGTTCATGGTTCTCACCAGACCAGCATCTGTATGAACAAACTTGACTGTAGGTTAATGTGAACATGAGGTGAGGTTGTTGCTAAGGGGCATCTCAAAAGCCAAAGCCACTATATCGGTGGGCACAAATAGAGCGCTTGAGTGGTTAGAGTGCTTGCCCCCTAACCCATAGAACCCCCATGTTAGGATACGTTGGTCACAGAACAGGTTAGATTGACGCAAGGTCACCCACCAACCCCAAGATAATTTCTGTGCAAAGAGACACTTTGTGAAACACCACACAGTCCCCCTAAGGTATTAGTTTGACTCCAAGAGATCCAAGGCTTAAAGTTGTTAACGTGCATATCAGAAAAACCGGATGAGGCTTTCCTATAGTGTTCTATGTCTCAGGAGCACAGCTTTGTGACCGGAAAGAATATTCTCACTGCCAACTGCAGGATGCACGTACTGGTGTACACTTAACTGACAGTCCAGTAGGCTGAGGATCCAAGAAGAGAGGGAGTCATGGGAACTGATTTATAGCCAGTGGGTCAGAAGCATAGGTAACAGCCTGGGCTTGCAACTGGCAACCACATTCTGTTTGTCCAACAGTGCCAGTTCTCAGGAGAGTTTGTTATAAGGGGTCCGGGTTCATAAGGGACCTTTGTTGTTTCAACCTCTGTTGTTTTGAGAGTGCTGGAAAAGTCCCATTCCAGCAGCGCCTGCCCAGTGTCACAGATTAGCGGGTCTGTGACCGGAGGCATCTCACATTCTCGTGGGAAACTGGATACACAGCTCTACACCATTCTTACCACCTGTGCCAGTGAAGACTGGCTTCTGAGGCTACTGCTGGGAGTGAGCTTTTTGAATGTTGTGGGTGCTGCATCTTTTGTGTTCTCCCTCGGGGACACCTCTTGTGTCTGTGGTTAAGGCATAAAAAGCCTTGTTGGTTTGAATCATTATTAAGATTAAAATAAGTTCCTATTCATCAATGGTTGGATGATGGATCCTTTGCACTGGACAAATTTCTGTATCTAAATTTTTTTTTTCCAAAGAGCTTTTATCCTAAACAATTGTCTTATTGGAAAGATCAAATTGAAAAGTAAATACAAAGGATGGTGGCTAGCCTTAGGGACCAACTCCCTTAATAAGATGGAAGTATAGAATAAACATCGTACAAAAATTATAGTCCTCATCTAACGTAAATTCCCCTTCTCCACTCTCTCATACACTCCTTTATCCCCACCTCCCTGTCCCAGACCCTTCAGAAGATCTTTTATATCTCTGGCCCCCTGGCTTAACCCCCATTTCAAAATCCAGCCTCATTGTCCCTTACATTACCAAAACTTTTCCAATTGCCCCAGAAAATCCCTTAAATACCCAGCTTCCTGTTTTTGTTTATTTGTTTTTAAGATTTTATTTATTTAGGGGTGCCTGGGTGGTTCAAGTGGGTTAAGTCTCTGCCTTCACTTAGGTCACGATCTCAGGATTAAGCCCTGCATCAGGCTCTCTGCTCAGGGGCGGGGGTGGCGGGGTGGGGGGGACTGCTTCCCCATCTCTCTCTCTCTCTGCCTGCCTCTCTGCCTACTTGTGATCTCTGTCTGTCAAATGAAAAATAAAATCTTTTTAAAAAATATTTTATTTATGTATATATTTGAGAGAGAGAGAGAACTTGATTCTCCACTGAACAGGGAGCCCAACGCCATTGCTACTAATGGGGCTCCAACCTAGGACCCTGATCCCAGGACCTTGAGATCATGACCTGAGCGGAAGACAGATGCTTAACCAATTGAGCCACCCAGGCACTCTGCCCCCCACCACCCCTGAAGCTGCCTGTTTTGACTTACCTTTCTCTACAAGATTTATAGATGGCACTCTAATCTGATTTCCACCCCCAGGGTATACAGGTTACTCATGTATATTAAAAGTCAGGAAGTGAATTTAGCAGAAGCACCTCAGACTAGGGTAGAGCTCACTCTGCTGTTTCTTACAATTCCTCCTACTTTCCAGGACTCTGTAATCACACGGTGCCAACTTCAGGCCTTCCTATACAATGTTCTTTGTGGATGTATCCTGGACCTTCACTACAAAACATTCATATCCCCTGGACAGCAACAGATCTTCTAAATTATAAAGCCCTTTCAGAAGACCCCACCAAATTTAGAAGGGAGTTGGAAAGATTAGTGGTCATTCACAAGCCCACTTAAAGAGACCTAGATTGTCTGTTAAGGGGTGTTCTTCCCTCCCAAGATTATACTATAGTTATCAGACAAGCCAGATGGCCCCCTGGGGGAACTTCCTTCCCTCACCCCCAAAGGAAACAGATGACCAGAATCTCTTCCAGACCCTCCTCCAAATGACTAGGAAATAGCTCAGCTGGAAGCTGATAGGGGCTTGATAGAAACAATATCAGAGACTTTCACCCTAAAGTGAATTGGTCTAAGGTTGAGTTATGGTTTGGAAAGAAGAGCATCCAAAGGCCTTTGTTAAATACTGTATACAGACTTTTTAAAGACATAAAACATTAAGCCCTGAAGTTCTAAAACAAGGACATTTTTTAAAATTCCCATTTTATTTGTAATGACAGTCTTCCTGATATAAAGAAACAAATCGAAGATAATTTAGTTGGATGGGTAGGTCAGCCCCCTGATATTCAGGCTGCAATCCAGTTCTTTAAGGAATTTGAAACAACTGTCTTTATCATGCAAATCTATATGAAGCCAGAAATGTGGTTCTAGAAGCAATTCAAAGCTTACTATTCTTACCAATCCCCAAACTCCCTACTCATCTCAAAATACTTACAGGTATTGTAAAAGATCAGGACATTGGAAGCACAAACGTCATGCCCTTAGGGAAAGGAAAACATTTAAATAGTAACTACCATAGGGGAGCCTGGCTGGTGGGTAGAGTGCGTAACTCCTGATCTTGGGGTCATTAGTTCAACCTCCACATTTGGCAAAGAGCTTAATTAACCAAAACAAAACAAGGTAGTAATTAATTTAAACCTCTGCTAAGAGGCAAATATACCCTAAAGCTCCTACTGTGAGGCCTTGCTAGGTCTGAAGACCCAGGCGAGGTCCGGAAGGACCAGCCAGAGGGGTCCTTGGCTATATGCAGGATAGAAATCAAATTTGAGCCAGTAGGAAGTGAGACTAGAGTTTACTGATGATATACGAAGAAAGAGCAGATATAGATGGAGAGGCTGGGAGACTCTGAAAGGAAAAAGAGAATGAGTCTTGTTTAAGCTTGGGGTCTGGTGTTTTTACTGAGGACTGTCATCTGGTGTACATATCTTCTCGGGCATTCAGGAACTGGTCGAACAAGGACAAGGGTTTAGCAGTACTCCATAAGTTACTTATGCCCTAAAGCCAGGGGTCTTGGTGTCAGGGTGTCTGTAGTCAGTGGTTTTGGAAAATGTACTTGATAACCTTGCCTGGTGACTCTTTAGATGTTATCTATTATGCTGGAAGTCTCAAAAAAAAAAAAAAATCATTAACTCCTTGACCTTTATAAGGAGGACATACATTAAGGCAGGGGTGCAGGTTCTAGCAAGAATAGAAGCAGGAAAAGGAGCAAAGGAAAAAAAAAACCTGCTGTTTTCCTTTGCATCTCTTCAGTTTCCCTCTCTCACCATCTTGGAGGAAAACTGGATAATTTCTCTGTGTCTTTGTGATGTAGATTTTCTTTCTTTCTTTCTTTCTTTTTTTTTTAAGATTTTATTTATTTATTTGACAGAGAGAGAGATCACAATAAGCAGAGAGGGAGGCAGAGAAAGAGGGGGAAGCAGGCTCCCTGCAGGGTTTCCCTTTCAGGACCCTGAGATCATGCATGACCTGAGCCAAAGGCAGAGGCTTAACCCACTGAGACACCCAGGTGACCATGATGTCGATTTTCTACTCCCATCTTCTCTGGGAACTAAGAGCCATTTTTTGAAATGCAAACTTTAGGGAGAAGTTTCTCATCAGAAGAAATACAAAGAGGGTAGGTATTTAGAAAGTAGGCTAATAAAAAATCTTAAATGGATTCTTCACAAATATTAGTAGAAAAAGCTTTAGCCATCTAAGGAGGTAAACTTAATTTATTCCATTTGCCAGAAACAGCTTGGATCCAACTTCTCTTTTATAAACCAGTAAGTTTTACATTATTAGGCCCATCTCTTAGCTAAAATTTTATTTTATTTTATTTTTTAAGATTTTATTTATGTGGGGCACCTGGGTGGCTCAGTGGGTTAAAGCCTCTGCCTTTGGCTCAGGTCATGGTCTCAGGGTCCTGGGATCAAGCCTGGCATGGTGCTCTCTGCTCAGCAGGGGGGTCTGCTTCCTCCTCTCTCTCTGCCTGCCTCTCTGCCTGCTTGTGATCTCTATCTGTCAAATTAATAAAAAAAAAATTTTATTTATGTATTTATGTATTTCTTTATTTAAGAGAGAAAGAGAAAGAGCATGAGCAGGAGGAGGGGCAGAGTGAGAGGGAGAAAGAGAATCTCAAGAAGATGCCACACTGAGCTTGGGCACCAACGCAAGGCTGGATCTCACAACCCTGAGATCATGACCTGAGCTGAAACCAAGAGTCAGATACTTAACCAGCTGAACCACCCAGACATCCCTCATAGCTAATATTTTAAAACAAAGCTTTAAGATTTCTTTGAGTCTGTCTATATGTTTATGTGTATCTATGCATGTAAACACATGTTAATAGATATGGGATATTTTTGTTGCTAAAATTAATTTGCAGGAGAGCTCTGTCTAATTGGCTTAAAAACAAATTCTTCTAAACAGTTGTTGGGAACAAATGATTTAGATAGACGTAACTGGGATAAGATGTAAGTTATAGATAAACTTTTTAACAGCAATTATATTTTAAAGTATGTATCCTTAGAAAAATTTCCCAGAGTTCTGGTAATCTGAAACTTTAGTCTTGCTAAGTTAAAATAAAAGATGAGATATTTATTGAATATCTAAATCATTTTCAAATAAGATAAAATATTGATTGTAGAAAGAAAGAATTAAGCCTCAGTAGAAATTATAGTGCAGAGATATCAGATTTTAATCCTGTTAACTCCAGTCATGTTAATTGTCTTTGAGGTCTTGGTATTTCCTGTAAATTGGATGGACCTAAATTCTTCTAGTTTCTTCATCTGGTGACAATCTCCAAAGTAACTTTTCCAATTTTTCTCCTATCCTTTGATTTGGGAATCACTGAGAAATAAAACTGTCCTTCACTTTGAAGCCCTGCAAACTGAAACTAGATACTTAATAAAAATTTCAGAGAAATTGGGGTGCTTGGGAGGCTCATTCCTTTAAGTGTCTGACTCTTGAGTTCAGCTCAGGTCATGATCTCAGGGTCATGAGATCCAGCCGGAAGTTGGGCTCCATGATCGGCTCGGGGTCAGCTTGACTTTCTCTCTCCCACTCCCACAGCTCTTCCCCATCCCTGTCCCCATGTTCTCTCTCTCTCAAATTTAAAAATTAAAAATTAAAATTTAATAAATTTAATAAAATTTAAAAAGATTTTATTTATTTGATAGAGAAAGAAAGAGAGAACACAAGTAGGCAGAGCAGTAGGCAGAGAGAGAGGGAGAAGCAGGCTCCCTGCTGAGCAGAGAGCCTGACGCAGGACTCCATCCCAAGACTCCCGGATTATGACCTGAGCTGAAGGTAGATGCTTAACCATCTGAGCCAACCAGGCATCCCTCAAATAAATCAATCTTTCAGAAAATTCAGAGAAATCGCCACAACAGCTCATATTTAGACAATCTTTTTCACACTTGTTGTTATATGGTCTTCTCAGGAAGCTTATTGGTACACAGATGATATAATCAGAGGCATTCAAACTGCAAACCACAAAAATCTCTCAGATTGTCATTGCCTCCCCTCGCTCCATCTGAAGGTGCTTCAACCCTGACAACTAGAAATCTTGACTGGCTGTCCCCTGGGCTCAGAAACGGATTTATTATGTGCTCCAATCATCAACTTTTGCTTTTCTTTTGTTTCCACAGAAATGGTTCTTGTTAATTATCTGATTGTTTTCACAATACAGCCTAACTTTGGGATCCCATCTAGACTGCCTTCTGAAAGGAGTGCTTAACTGAACTGAACAATTGTCAGGATTAAGAGACAGCTTCAGTGAAATGGAGCAACTCAAGCTCCTTGATTGTGAAATTTCTTATTTAAGGTTTCAAAGGCGGGACTAAAGGGCAGCAGAATTTGTTACCCCAAAAATGTGTCTCTTAGTCTGGATTATTTTAAACTGTTTTTTTTTTTTGGTTTTTTTTTTTTTTTTTTTTAAGATTCTATTCATTTATTTGACAGAGAGAGATCACAAGTAGGCAGAAAGGCAGGCAGAGAGAGGGAAAGCAGGTCTCCTGCTGAGCAGAGAGCCCGATTCTGGACTCGATCCGAGGACCCCGGGATCACGACCACGGCCGAAGGCAGAGGTCCAACCCACTGAGCCACTCAGGCGCCCCTTAAACTGGTTATTTTTAAGAAACAGCAGACACAGTTAAGCTCTGAGAACTGAGTAGAAGTTACTCTTTTGTAAGTCACATTTATATTTATAAGGGAAATCTCCATTTGTAAGGGTGTCTCCCTCCTTCACTGTGTCTGGAAGAAGCAGAAGAGGAGGATTTGATCTCTAGAAACTCCTATCAACAGAAGAGACCAGGACTTAGATCTGCATAACAACCATACCTGGCTTACAGTTTCCCTGGGTCTGTATACATGTTATTGGACTTTGTTTTCTCCTGTTTATCTGTCTTACAATGATTTAATCACTAGAACCTAGAAGGGAAGAAGGGAAAACTTTTCTGATCCTTCATGCTACAAAAGTAATACTCTCTGCTGGATTTCCAATGAGGTCAATGAGAAACAGTGATTAAAACAGAAATATAAGAAAGGCACTTTCTACATTTCTTTTTTTGCTTCTTTGGAGAGATACTGTGAACTAACTCAAGGATTCTCTGCAGAAATGATGCATAATACTACTTTCATGCTTCCAAGATTTTATTTCGCTCTAGTTAGTGATTATTTTCACCTTGGTTGATTTTTAAGTTTGAATAATTGAGGCTGTATTATAAAGCATTTCCTGGGACACTTGGGTGGCTCAGTCAGTTGGGGGGCTGTCTTCCACTGTGGTGGTGATCCCAGAGTCCTGGGATCCAGCCCCACCTGCAGCTCCGTGCTCCATGGAGAGCCGGCTTCTCCCTCCCCTCAGCCTGCCACTCTGCCTACTTGTATTTCTGTATTCCTCTGTCAAATAAGTAAAATCCTAAAAAAAAAAAAAAAAAAAGCATTTCCTTAAGGTGTTGTTCCTCTTTCTCATTCACACGTGGCTTTTCTTCCTGTGAAAAGAAAAAAAAATATATCCAAATAGGCAATAAAAATGTCCCTCCTCACTTAATTACCTGTCCATCTTCTTTCGGGGAAAACTCAAGGACTAAAATTAATCCTCCTAAATGTGGGTCCTGTGACCCGGTGCGTTTGGAATCATTTCCGGCAAGTACAACAGCACCTGTCTTGTGTTTTCAATATCTTACTTGACTCCCTTCCCTGTTCCTCTCAAGAAAAATGTCTTCCTTGTCAAAGTGTGGTAGGTTTTTAACTGATGCCAACAGAGCCTTAAACCCATGCTCTTTCTTTGTGTCTGCGGCACGGCAGTGGTTCCCAGACTCTGGGGATACTTTCTACTGGACCGAACCCCAGATAAACTCCAGCGCTCACTTCTGAGTTCCAGGAGGTGGCCTGTCTGGGGCCGGCGGCCCGGCTCTTTGGAAGAGAGCAGGCTGAGCTGCCAGAGACCAAAGCAGCCGTGCCCGCATCGCGGCCTCGTCAGGACAAGAGAGGAGCATCCTTTCCCGGTCCGGTCGGTTTCCGGAGGCCCAGCGCCCCGCCGCGCCCTGTTGAAGCTCCAGCATTTCTAGGCCCGGAGGCCCGCGGCGTCCGCTGCTCCTGGGCCAGGAGACACAACCGCTCTGTGGACTTGATCTGCGGCGCTAGGTGGGAAAACCTCCTTGGCCAGGGCTTCCTTGCTAGCGCGCCAGCGGCGGCGGCCCCACCACCGCGGACGCAAGCACTCCGGCGGCTGCCTGGCTAGCGAGCGAGATGGGCCACGGTCCGGGGACCCAAGTGTGGCCTCCGCCGACTGGAGCCCCGCACGCAGGGTTAGAGGAGCCCAGAGAGTTTTAGTCCGGCTCTAGTCCTCTGGACGTTCTCAGCCGCGGGTGACCACAGAGATAGCCGGGAAGGGAGAAACAGCCGCTCGAGAGCAGCCCGCTGTCTCTGCCACCTCCTTGCCTTGCGCTCTCTCCCTGTGTGTTGGGGTTGTGGGGGTCCGGCTACGGTGGTTCTCTGCGCCCGGGGTTGGAAGGACCTGCCGGGCCTCACCCCTCAGCGATACGTTTTCTGCAAACATCGAGCTCCCTGCATCCCTGGCACGGCCCTCTGGCTCTGTTAGCAGGCACAACCCAGCTCCCTTCCTGCCCCTGGGCCCTGCTATTTCAAGAATTCTAGTGAAAAAATGTGCACTGGCGAAACGCAGGCCGGGGCAGGCAGGGCAACTCGCGAAGCAGGCAGGCACAGGTGGCCTGGATGCAAACATATCTGTCCCCTAAAGTTTTCCCCAGCTTTATTGATCGCAGGAGTGGGATAGGGGTCTATTCCTGTCTCTCAGATTTACTGTGAAGTAGAGCCTCTTGGGAGTGAAAGTCCATATGATAGTCCATAGCAGTTGCTCTGTGTCCAAAATGGTCATGGGCATTCGCTGTGCTGACACTGAGTTCTCCAGAGAGGCGGATTATCTTGGCCACAGGGTTTATTCTTATTTCTCGGTGGAACAGGCCTGCGATTTCCCCAGGAACATCTCAGTAAGTAGGGGTGTGTGTGTGTGTGTGTGTGTGTGTGTGTGTGTGTGTGTGTAATGATTCTCATGAACTGACAGTTTGGTATTTAAGAACAAATGGACTTAGGTAGGAACAAGTGGTGTACTTGTGGATACGTGTTTTCTATGGATAAGAATGAGATTTCTGATATCTCCAATACAATGTTGACCTCCTAAGGGAGAGTATTTCCAATCCCTCTCATTTCATTAAAAACCTGTACTTTGTTGAGATTCTGGGGAACCTGTACTTTGTTGAGATGGTAGACATTCTACTCAGCACCTCAGACTCTTGTGTTCTGAATTGAATCTACATGCATTTTCATAATAGAACACTTATGTTGTAAATAATGCCTTTGCAGGTGATTCTTCCTCACAACTGTAAGCTTCTCCAAGGCAGGGATAGTGTTTATTCACCTCTGATGTTCCCAAACCAAGCAGTGCATGTACATAAAAGCTCAGTAAATGATGATTAACTATTACACCACTTACTCCTAGTCCTTCCATTTTCTGTAGGCTCTAAAACAGAGGAATGGGGAGGTAGAGCTCAAAGATAACAGATAAAAGCCAAGGACCTAATCATTCCTGCTGAGGGACATTTGCAAGAACTTTATAGTGCTCAGAATCAATTTGCTAATCAAGTCTCTTGGTTTTAGGGCTATCCTGAGCCGGAGGAGGGAATGACCTACATCTCAGGCTATTTTTTTAAATCCGTATTTGAATATATTTCTCTTTTCATGCATTTTCCTTTCTTTGCTCTGTTTTTCTTTCTTTCTGTAGATTAGGTGTGGTGCAAGCCACTATTCTTGAAGTGAAAATATGCCTTGCTAACCTTTTGATATCTATCTTTGGATTTACTGGTACATTTGGCTAAATTTCATATTTCTCACTTTTTATATTTGCACTGTCATCCTAAAATAACATAAATTGAGAAACCTGGTTTTGGATGTCTAAAATACTTCACTTGGGAAAAGTGAGCTGCAAATATTAAAATCTGTTAGGTGCCTTAATTGTTGCTTTTTCAGCTATCAGTGATACTTTAAAATATAACCACATTCCCTAGACTCTTCCTTAAGTACATATTTGGAGAACTTGTCTTGTTAATATGTAGTATCAGTACACTATGTAGTACTAGTATTTTAGCTGATACTGTTTTTCATAAGGGGTTCAGTTGTGCCCACTCATCTTATACATCGGTACTTAACAAATGTCACTACCACTGATGCATTACAAAACATTCATTCTGGACAACATACTATCTAGAATATTTTCTGTAGCTGCTAGAAATCTCTGAAAGAGGATGCTGCACACAATAGGAATTCTTATTTTAAATTCTTGTACTAGAAAAATATCACTTTGAATGATAGTGAAAAGACTAGGTAGGTGCCTGATCAGTATAGTTTCTGACTTTTTGTAGACCATTCAGTTTTAAGAAAGATAAACATCTTGTCTAATTTTTTATTACTAACAAAATATTCATTTTATTATTCTGAGCATTAGGATTAAGGACGTGACTTTTTGTTGTACCTCTTCTGTTTTGCTCAAGTGTCACCTATTCATTCCTTTCAGATAACCAAATAAAATATGGTTGAGAATGCCATCTCTATTTGCAGCACCAGGAAAAAAAAATGCTGTTGAAATAATTCACGGTAACCTTGTTCTTTTATTTTAGCATCAATTTTCCTTCCTCCGTTATGATTTTAATGGAGTTCTTATTGTTTTTTTTTTCTTGACCTACTTTCAGGAGCTTTCATATAGAGTGTTTTCAGTGATGGTGATTTCTGTAGTGTGTAGGAGAAAAGTCTTCAATAAAAGTGAAACAGATTAGTTGACTATCACTTATTTTAGAAATGTTTTCGTGGCTTAAAAATCATCTGGTTACATCGTCCACAATTTCATAAAGCGAAATCTTTTAAGCTACGTTTTTCACGAGTTCTCTCCGTTTTCCAGACAGAGGATTTGAACCTCATCCTGCTCTGATCCAATTGTTATTTTTCTTTGTTGCCTCCACCCCCTAGAGATTGTGTTTCCACGGGAGAGGCGTTCTTGGGACTGAAGAGCAGAGCTCAGTGAGATATCTGGTACCTCAGGAACTAGATCCCTCCTCCCCCGCCTGGTGAGAAGTCAGAGACAATTTTGACAGCTCATAGTACCGCTTTGGCTCTCACGCTTGCGGTCCATGGGTAGGTTTTCCCTTCTCCCTTTTCCCCTGTTCTGGCTTGCCTACAGGCCAGCCGCATGTGTAGCCATTGCCCCAACCGACCCAGAGCTTTCTCTCACCTATCTTCTTGGGGAACTGGGGCAAATGTCCGCAGAAGACTTCGGGGATTGGGGAAAGCTACGCCGGGATCGGGATACTCGAAAGGGGAGTCACTCCGCAGGCTTCCCTCCACCCCCCGTCGCGGACCCACGTGACCGAGAGCAGGCCTCCACCAGCCCGCCCCTTTCGGCCGCTGCGGCCCACTTCCCGCTCGGGGTAAGTAAACCGCGGTTTTCCGCACCGCCCCAACCCCGCCCTCTTCCTTTCCCCTTCCCTTCACCTCCCTCGGACTCCCTCGCGCCATTCTCCCCGCTCCCCCATCCTCCCCATCGGGCCCTTTGTACGTGCTCGGCGGCGTGCGAGCGCGCCCGGCACGTGACCCCGCCGAACGTGGCATTGTGTTATCACGTGACCCAGGTGCGTACGCGACGGAGCGGGGTGTGAAGATGGCGGACGAAGAGGCCGAGCAGGAGAGGTTGAGTCGCGGCGGAGGTGGCTGCGTCGCGGAGCTGCAGCGTTTGGGCGAGCGGCTCCAGGAGCTGGAGCGACAGCTGCGGGAGAGCCGCGTGCCGGCCGTGGAAGCGGCCACGGAGTACTGTCAGCATCTGTGCCAGGTGAGGGCGCCTGGGGGTCCCCTCCCCCTTTTCCCCAGCTAGAGGGGGAAGAGGGCGAGCGAGCGCCTGGGGGCTGAGCGGTGGTCGTCCCTTCTTTGCCATCGTTGGCGCCGCCGCCCAGGCGGGAGCGGAGAGTATGAGGAAGGCGCCTTTGTGTGGCTGCCGTTGTGGCGGTTGTTGTCGGTAGCTCCCGACTGGGGGAAGGGAGTTGTGGTCAGGGTGGAAAATCCCCCTCCCCTTTCCTTCCCCCAGCTCGGGACTGCTTGGTCCCCGAGGCCAGGGAGATGTGGACAGCCAAGGACCGGAGTTCTCTCTGCCGCAGGGATAGGGTAAAGGAGGAATGGAGGCCAGGTCCTCTTTTTCCTCCTCCTCTTATTGTGCACTGGGGATTACCGCGCCCCCCGCCTCTGCGCCTCTGGTTTCCCACTCCGACGGGCCTCCGCCCCCACTGGTTTGATTCCTTTGCTTCCCCCTGCTTTCATCCGTCCCGCCCCCGGCCCCGTCCTCGCTGTCTCCCGGCCTTTGTTGTTCGAGTTTCGCCTTAGGACTGAAGGGGCCTTTGTTGATGTTCCGTGGAACAGTCCTCGCCGACCCCTTGTAGCTGGCTGAGATGTTCCGGGGTGGGGGCTCAGAGGTTGTCCCTTCCTGCCTTTGCTTGCCTGGTTGGTGCACCGCTTCCATGGTAAAGGTTGCTCTCCTCGGTAGAGGAGAGGAGCTCTCCCTGCATCCTGTGGGGCGGCTTTCCAGAGTCTGCTTCTCTTTTTGCTTTCACTCTTCGAGGAGTACGGTTTCCTCTGACCTTCCCCCCCCCCCCCCCCCAATCTCCCCACCGCCTCTATTACTTGGAGCCATCCCTATTTGGCCTCCTGGTGAAAAAGAGGATTGAGGTTCTTATGGACCTGTGCTCAGGTCAGTTTCAGCCCTTTCCTTCCCTTTCTTGAACAAGGACATTGCTTTCCAGTAACTGCGTTCTAACCAGGATTTAGAATGTTAAAAGCACGTTTGCTCGATAGAAATCGCAGAGTTTGGGTCTACATTTGGCCCTGATTACAAACCCTCCAGTTACGTTTGAAATTTCAAGGAGCTGCTCCTGGCTGTGGTGAAGATTTTGGTTAGATTGTCTTCTCGAGGAGGAAACAGACAATTTATACGGATCACATTTAGAGTTAACTTGTCAGTGTATCATTATAGAGAAGTTGTTTTGGAATGATACTGAGCCCAAGGCCGAACAATGGGTGGACTATTTTGAAATCTCCGAAAAGATTACATTTTCATTTAATTTTTAGTCTTCAGAAATCTTCCCTGTAGAAGATAGGGATACTTGAACTCGTAGAAAAAAATTGTCCATTAATGTATGCACGTTATTGTCACTAATTATTTGGTAGTACTTCATATCTTAAAAAAAGAAAAAAACTTTGTGAGATCAAGTGGTGACTTGTCTAGGAGTCTGTGCAGTGTCAGAGCTTCCCACTTAAGGTAATAAAGGTCTGATGAATACCTGTGGCAAAATTAGAGATTCCATCATTCTTTTGAATCCTTGTTTTAAAGAATTGTTGAAATTTGCCATTTTAACCTACCTTGGGAGTGCCAATTCATTGTTAATTGGTCTTTTAGATATATTTATTTTCGTTGTGAGAGAATACTTAAAGTACCCATAAAAGGAAGTGTTTCTGTTATAAGTAAAGTCTGCTTTAGCCAGTGAAAAGTATTAAAGTCTAGCTTTGCCAAAAGGTACTTTTTAAATAGCAATATCCACTGATGGGTTTTTAGCTAGTTACCGTAAATACTCTTAGCCAGCAATATTTATAAGCCTGATTAATAATTCTGGAAAAAGGAATCTCATGCAGGTTGGACTTTTTTGAGTGTATGCAATATCAGAAACTTATCACTCTAAGAAGTATTTTTAGTGAATGAACACCGTTTTTTAATCAATATGAAAGGAATTTACTGTGTTTTAAATGATTAGTTTTATACCATGTAAATAGTTTTTATTGACCAGTGTTGCAGGAAACAGTAATAAAACAAATGCTAAGTTTCTGGATTTCAAGAAAAATGAAATATTTCATGCACTAAAATGCCACAATAATTTAAATGTATTTAAAAGTAATCTCCATTACTTGAAAAGTTACAGAATGTGTCTGATATTTGATTCCCTCTAGAACAAATGCTCTGTTTTTTGTTTTGTTTTTTGTTTTTTTAATAATCTGTTTTAGTGATTTGGTGGAATGGGCAGTAACTTGAAACAATTGTTTCTTTAAAATTGTATCCCAGCCATTATTACTTAACATGCTGATAGGAAGGAATTGAGCAAAACAATGGTTAGCAATTAAAGAATTTATTGGAGCAATTTAAAAACAGTATTTGATATGCTAGGAGCTGGAAATTGTTTCTAACCTTGAGATTAGCTTTTTCTTTGTAAGTTTTTCTGTAAAACTGTGATATTCACATGCTTCAGAAAGGCAAAGATAAACAAATATTTGTCAGAGTTAGTGGGCTTCAGATTTAATATTCTATACCTGTTAACAGTTAGTGATTGTGCAGTCCTTATTGTTCATTTGTTTTTAAAAAAATGAGTTAGTTAAAAAATTAGTTTAAAAAAATGAACTAGTTTATATTTTGAAGTTTTACCTCAGCAGAAGATGAGTTTCTGGAGAATACAGTGAAACCTACAAAAGAAGAAGTTGCTTATGCATCCTAGTTGTAGATTTTCTTTCTTTTGCAGTGAAGTACAATAGATTTCTTTAGTTCTGAGAAGTAAAATAGAAATAAAAGATATTAAGTTTTTCTTACTGTTAACAGTATTGTTTTGTTCTTTATATTGTGTTGGAAGTATGCCCCACTTTTACTTGTTTACCTGAACATTTGCTTAAAGCTTAAGTTGGAGGAGGAAAAGGTGATAGAGGATGAGTATAAGGGAGTGCCTGTCAGAAATCTCAAATTTCTTTAAATCTTTACAAGCTAGCTTTAATCTAGGCAATGTAGTTTACTTCATTTTTTAAAAAAATCAACTTAGAATAAGAATACAGGATAACCAGAAATAATTTCTTAACATTTATTTGTGTCAGGATCATTACTGTACATAAAAATTGATTATAATTGGAACTTCTTGGACTACTTATTGTATTGGATGGGGTCAGTGTTCACTCAGTCACTCAGCATTGTTATTGAATACCTACACTGTGGGCCAGCCGATCATGATCATGGTCCTTGGCTTCACAGAGGTAGACAACCACTGATTGTTGTGTACTGTGACTTATATCTTTTATTTAGGAGATCAGTGCAGTACAGTGGAAGGTTATTTATTTGGGAGTTTAAACAGAAGCATTTCAATAGAAGAATTGTTCTAAAAGGATTTTAAAATTATTCATTTAAAAAGTTAAGCCATTTAATAGTTGAAGAATGATTTGTTAGGGGGTGGTATTTGTTGACAGCATTATACACAGGGCTAAATGACTGGGTTGATTAATACGTGAGTTGTGACTGGTTTTGGTCATTCATCTTCATGTGGCTGATAATTGTTTTAAAAGATTGACTTGGGGATGCCTGGGTGGCTCAGTGGTTAAGCGTCTGCCTTTAGCTCAAGTCATGATTCCAGGGTCCTGGGATCCAGTCCCTCATGGGGCTCCTTGCTCAGCGGGGAGTCTGCTTCTCCCTCTGCCTGCTCTGCCTGCTGCCCTCCCTGCTGATGCTTGCTCTTGCTCTCTGAGAAATAAATAAAATCTTTAAAAGATTGGATTGCATTTTTGGAAATAATGTATTTTCCATGTGTGCCTACATGCACACACACACTTCATACTAACATATACTTCATATAAACAGTGGTTCTTAACTACCTAGTACTTTCTCTCCTGAAGATCTTTCTTTAGGCGCATTTGAAAATATGTGGGGTCAGTTGTTTGGTGATTGCAGTGTCTGTGGATGTGATACTGGCATTTAGTGTCCATGGCCATGGATACTAAATTTTCTGAGGTGATTAGTAGGACAGTCCCACTCCACCAAAATGGATTCCTCTGCCTAAATCCTACAGTGTTTTTTTGAGAAGCAGTGAACAGAAAGAAAAATAATATATTAAGATTTTTTTTAGTTGCTATGATCTTTTTATAAGTATGTAGCTAAGAAATGTAGCTAATCTGGAACAGGTCTAGGTAAATGTTGTTCAGCGATACTTAAATTCACACTGAGCTTGAGAGGTCAAGAAAATGTCTGCGTCCTTAGTAGAAATTACAAGCAATTACTTAAACAATTACTAAAACAATTCTGTTTTACTGGGGTAAGAGGTTGGCAATTTAGCATACTTAATTGTCCTGATTAAAGCACAGATTTGACCTTTTGATATAATTAAAATTCTGTACTTTTAAGAAAGCATTTAATGCAAAGACTAGATTAAGATGTTAGCAGGGAACATAAGATACAGAAGACTCTTTAGTATATAAATAAGATTTAGATAAAACTTCAAGATGACACTTGAAGAGGTCAAAATGCAGTGTATCATTAACAAGTTTATTTTTTATTCTATTTTTTACTTATTTTTTAAAAAGATTTTATTTATTTACTTAGAGAGCATGAGAGGGGAGAAAGTAAGAGGGAGAAGCAGACTCCCACGGAGCTGGGAGCCAGATGTGGCACTCAATCCCAGGGCTCCAGGATCATGACCCAAGCCGAAGGAAGTAGCTTAACCAACTAAGCCACCCAGGAACGCCTTATTATATTTTTTTAAATTGAAATACAATGAAGGGACGCCTGGGTGGCTCTGTTGGTTGAGTGTCTGCCTTCCATTCTGGTCATGATCCCAGGGTCCTGGGATCGAGTCCTGTATCCGCCTGCTGCACCCCTGCTTGTGCGCCCCCCCCCCCCATCCCTGGCAAATAAATAAAATCTTTAAAAAGGAAGTGTAGTGTACTGAATTTTTTTTTTTTATAAATTCAAACAGAGAAAGGACATATAACAAAAACTTGATCTTTCTATCCCAGACCTCCTGTCACTCTGAACAAAGATAGTCCCTTAATAGTTTTTTAATTCCTCTTTCCAGGAATACATGTTTGCTCTTTTTTAAAAAATTAAGATGATGGGGCTCCTGGGTGGCTCAGTGGGTTAAAGCCTCTGCCTTCTGCCCAGGTCGTGATCCCGGGGTCCTAGGATCCAGCCCTGCATCAGGCTCTCTGCTCAGCCTGAGGCCTGCTTCCCTTCCTCTCTCTCTGCCTGCCTCTCTGCCTACTTGTGATCTCTGTCTGTCAAATAAATAAATAAAGATAAGGACATACTGTACACTGCATCTGGCTTTTATTCACCAAAAAAATACATATCTTTGAGATCATCCCATAGCTTCTCATGTAAATTTGTGGCTTTTTTTTTTTTTTAAGATTTTATTTATTTGTCAGAGAGCACACAAGCAGGGGGAATGACAGACAGAGGGAGAGGGAGAAGCAGGCTATACTCTCTGCTCAGTGAGGAGTCTGCCTCTCCCCCTCCACCTGCTTGTGCTGTCTCTCTCTGTCTCTCTCTCTCAGATAAATAAATAAATGAATAAAATCTTTAAAAAATCCTGTAATAATTCCAGTCTATGGCAGTGTTTAATGAGTTAATTATTGGTGGCTATTTAGAGAAATAAGTTAATTTTATGTATAGTAATTTCAACAAATTGTTCAAAGTAGGAGGTAAGCATTTCTGGCTGGGGTATCAGAGAAAGCCTTACTGAGAGAGGATTTGAGCCGGACCCTACTGCTTTTATTAACTGGTGCCTTACTGGAATAAGAAACAACAATCAAAGTAAAACTGTTAGAAGAGCTTCTGGGTATTTGAATTATGTAATTAAAATATTTCAGAGTATATTTTAGTTTCATCTGTTTGATACAAGTTGATTGTTTTATCTGTATGTTCTGTTTAGCTTTGTTACAATGGCAAACGTTTTGAAGACGCCCACTTCCCTCAAAAAAAAGCTAGGTTTTTTTTCTTTTGATTATTAGAGGATATCTTAAGTTAATTTTTAGGACACTTTGAATAGGAAGAAAGGATGGCTTGCTTGTTAATTAGTGATAATTACTTTAGGTATTGAGGGAGTAATAAGTCATTTAAACTTTAAAAGTGTAGGTAATGCTCAGGGGAAATAATTTTTTGAGTGTTCATAATTAGTATGATTGCATATTGGAGATATTAAATTCCACTTTCCAGAATATGCTTCCACCAATTTTAGCAAAGGAAAACTTTGCCAAATTTTGCTTGCCTCCTTCTTGACACTTACTTCCTGGTCCTAAATTGAAATAGAGGAAGATAAGATGTATTCTGCAGTTGCCCCTCGTAATATTTTATGTGACGAACCTGTAAAACCAAGGATTTTTGAAAATATGTGTTCTTAACCATATGAAGCTTTTGCTGTATTTATGTTCTTTAAAATTCTGTCAGAGTTGAGAATTTACCTTTTTTTCTAACACCCACACATAAATCCAGTTCATGAAATTAACCAGTCACTATGGGAGGAGCCTCATTTATAAAATGGAAAGTTTGTTTTTTATTCATGCATTTGTTACATACCCCATATAACTTTTTAACTACGTATTGTTCCCAGGAGAATCTCTTGATTCATTATTTCCTTTTTAGCATTGAGAGTTGCACAGTGCATCTCAGAATTAAAATGTTAATCTTTTCCCCCTTAACTTTACATTACAAAAACTTTATGGTCTGTGAATACACATTTTTAGCCAAGAAGATGTGTTAAAATTCAGTCAGTTACATGTATTTTTTCTTAATTTGTCCATTTAAAAAAAATTTCTATTTATTTGCCAGAGAGAGAGCACAAGTATTCGGAACAGTGGGCATAGTGTGAGGGGGAAGCAGGTTCCCCCACAAGCAGGGAGCCTGATGTGGAGCTGATACCAGGACTCTGGGATCATGACCTAAGCTGAAGGCAGACTCTTAACCCACTGAGCCACCCAGGTGGTCTTTCCTTAATTTATTTTAATTAAGTAATTAAATTCCTCATGTGGGATACTAAGGGAGCTGTGGAGAATTATGGAGATCTCTGCCTTCAAAGCCCTTACAAATTTGATGTGTATATTAGCAGTTAAACAACAGTATTAGATAGTAATGTGTCTAGTGATAAATAACAGTAGGTGGAGTGTAAATTAAGAGCATTTTGAAATTAATTTAGTAAAAATTGATCTGGAAAGGAAAACACTTATTTACATTGAGTCCTTGATGAATTTGGATAAGTAAACAGAAGTGGGCAGGGTGGGAATAAACAGAAAAATGAAACAACTTCAAACTGGTATCTTGGAGGAAAATGTCAGGGATTGGGTTGAAAAATAGGATAGAAAAGGTAAATTAGAACCAGAGTAAGGGTTTAGGATCCAAACAAAGGAATTTTAATTGATCTTTTTTTTTTTTTAAAAGATTTTATTTATTTAATTGACAGAGAGAGATCACAGGTAGATAGAGAGGCAGGCAGATAGAGAGAGGGGGAAGCAGGCTCCCTGCCGAGCAGAGAGCCCGATGCGGGACTGGATCCCAGGACCTGAGATCATGACCTGAGCCGAAGGCAGCGGCTTAATCCACTGAGCCACCCAGGCGCCCCTTAATTGATCTTTTAAGTATAGATAATATATAGTAACATTGCTTAAACACTCACCCTTCTAAATTTGGGACATTGAAACAGACAAAAAAGTTGAATGTCATAACTTCAGGTGTTTGTTTGTTTGTTTGTTTTTTAAGTAGGCTCCATACCCAGTGTGGTGGTTGAACTCAGCACCCTGAGATCAAGAATCACGTGCTCTACTGACTGAGCCCGCCAGGCACCCCCAGCTTTGGTTTTTCTTGAAGTATCCTGTATTATTGCAGTGTATCAAACTACCCAAAAGCATAGTGGTTTTAGAAGAACAGCTGTTTTTTTGTTTGTTTGTTTGTTTTATTTTAAGTAAACTCTACCCCTGATGGGGGGCTGTAACTCAGCTACCCCAAGATCAAGAGTCACATGCTCTAGCAATGGAGCCAGCCAGCTGACCCAGAAGAATAGCTGTTTTTATTAACTGTACTCCAGTCTAGGGGTCTGTTGGATGGTTTGCAGTCAGCTGGGAGGTTGTCTGGGGCTGAGTGGTCCCAGATGGTCTCACTCACTTGTCTTGTCAGGTGTGTTGGACACCAAGGTTCTTCATTTGGGTTGGCTCATCTGCTCCACTCTTATCATCTAGTAAGGTAATCTGGGATTTCTTTACATGAAAAGAAGAGATAAGTTTTGTTGCACAACTGCTTTTTAAGCCTCTGCTTGTGTCATGTTTGCCAAGATCCTTTTGGGTACATGTGGTCAAACCCAGCTTCTTTTGGGTACAAGGAAATGGGATTCTTTCTGTAGCGTAACAGTCTGACACATATCCCAGTTCCCTTTATTCCCCACTGCAGTGTCAGATACTTTATAGGTCAGATTTCATTTTTTCCTCTCTGTAGCCCTACTTCTGCTTTTTTCTTGTCAATCTATATTCTGCAATCAAAGCACATCTCTTTGCTCCTTTTCTCATAGATTGGCTACAGGCATTTCCAGTTCCATTTTAGCCCCACTACATCACTCAAATTTTGGGAAATTTTAGAACAGCCTGTTTATTTACAATAGTTCTTTACCTTAATATTAAATCTGGTTTCAGTTTGGTGTTTTGTGCTTTCTGAACATTATGCAGTCCTACAGTAGCTTCCTAGGTCTTGTTCTAATCCTTGGCCTTTCTTTCTTTCTTTTTTTTTTTAACTGATAAACTTGCTTTTAACCTTACTTTCAATTTGTGAAAGTCCCTAGTATACTGCTTTTATCTTTCTGCCTGATTGGCAGTCCAGTATTTGTAACACTGTTTCTCAAACTTGAATTTGCAGAAACCAAAAAAGTGTGAGTCTTTCAGGTTTTCAGGTTTTGACCTCAGCTTATAGTAATATGTAACTTTTTTTTTTTTAATTCACCATGTAGTTATCACTCTCAAACAAAAATCTCCCAAAACAGTACTTACCCTTACTAGGTATGATGTATTCTGTTTTATTATTATTATTTTGCAAAGCTGCTCTTGATTTTATAGTCCACTGATAGTCATAACCAAGCCCCCCCCTCCTTATAGGGGAATCATTGTGCTCAGTTTAGTAGTTAGCACAAGGGTAAGGCAGGCAGTCCTAAGTTTTAAGCCAGCCTTCTAGTCTAGCTGATTCAGAACTTCTTACACTTTATTTAGGAGGAAGATCAAAATGAAAATACGGTTTTAAATTTCTTTTTTTTTTTTAAGATTTTATTTATTTATTTGTCAGAGAGAGAGAAAGAGAGAGCGAACGAGCACAGGCAGACAGAGTAGCCCACAGAGGTAGAGGGAGAAGCAGGCTCCCTGCCAAGCAAGGAGCACGATGTGGGACTTGATCCCAGTCGAGCCGAAGGCAGTCGCCTAACCAGCTGAGCCACCCAGACGTCCCTGGTTTTAAATTTCTTAACAGTGAATGCCAGAAACCCGGCATAATGGCTGTGGAATCCAATTCGAGAAATACTGGTGCATAGGATAACATACAAATTTAAGCCTCGGGCCAGGACTGTGCTTGCTCTGTTTACTTTTTCCCCATCCTTTCGCTGTTACAACAGGAACTTTCTGCTCCATTTAAATTGGCTCTTCATTCCTCACAAGTATACCTACCTGTTCATTTTACTTTCTTTCTGATTTTCTTGGAGGAGCAGTGTTACGTAGTTGAAAACCAAATGGATTTGATGTCAGATATGAGCTCATCTCTAATCAGGACAAGATCTTTAGCTCATACTTTCTTTGAAAAAATAAGTGAGATGAGAGGAAGCTTGGAGTTAGAGAGGCTGGACTAAGATTGAAGAGGAAGAGAATTAATGTTCAGAAAGGCACTGTTAGGTGCTTTACTAGAATTTTTTGTTCTGAAGACCTGTGAGATCATAGGATTAAATACCAGTTTGTTTAAATGTCTCACTTAATCCAGATTGCCTCCTAGGATCTCATCATTACTAAATAATATTGTTTAGTATGACACTGAATCATCAGAAAATACTAAATTTTGTTAGGCATTTGTTTAGGAAGACTGAGATATTTGGATAAATGGCTAAAAGGAAAACAGTTCAAATGTCTGGACATTGTATTCATGTGGAACATTTGGCATCCTTATTGATGCCTGACATAGGCAGCGTTATATATTAAATTCATAACTCAGATATAGGTTTTATATTTAAAAGAAGATAATCTAAATTTAAAAGTGGTAATTAACAATTGACTGGAGTCCCATCATAAACAGTTTTATCAAGATATTAGAAAGTTGGTTTGTCAAGTATTTAAATTAATTGCTGCGGTAATTTTAGCTTACCAAAGTTAATTGAAGCAGATATTTGTGATTTTTGAGAGAAAATTATTTTATTACATAAGAATGATTTTACTACTTCTTTTGGATGAGCCATTATCATCAAAATGAGGCATTTAGAATCTTACTCCAAATTAATAGCTTACATTTTATATTATCTGTATAAACATTGTACATATTCTTGATCTTTACCAGATTTTTGCAAATATGATAAATCTGTCTGTAAAAAACCTGAAGTGTATATTTAACTCAAAAGCATTATCATTTTGTCAGTTTATATTCTGAAAACTATGAATTTTTATTTTTAACTTTTGAACAAAACTTTCATAAGATTATCTTTGAAAAGAATAAAACAAAGTTTAATAAAATGCTTACTAAAATTGATACTTAAGTAGTTTGAATCTTGTGACTTACCACAATTTATCCAAACTGTATTTATATAACTTTATTTTTTTTAAATATTTATTTATTTATTTCAGGGTGAGAGAGTGCGCCCTTGTGGTGGTAAGGAGGGGTGGGGAAGGTACAAGGGAGAGGATGAGAGATGCTTTAAGCAGACTCCATGCTGAGTGCAGAGCCCAACATGGGGCTCCATCTTATGACCTAGCTGAAACCTGGAGTCCCACACTTAACTGTTCCACCTAGGCACCCCTGTGTAACTATTTTAAAGCTCTATTAGGGTAATTACAAAAAAAAAAAAAAAAAAGTTGCCTGCCTAAAATGAGATATTGCACATAAAAACAGATAAGATGAATAAAATGTATATCCTTGAACAAATTGATCATGAACTTTTTTGTTAGCATGAAAATATTTTATAGGAACAGTTCTGAATGTGCCATAACTGCTGTTTCTTTAGTAATTAAGAATTCACCACCATATTGTATAAAACTGAGTATGTCGGCAAGTCACGGTTAGCATACTCAATATTGTGACCTGTTTATAAAATATTTCTGAAAAGGTGACCTGATGTTGCAAATGCTGCCAAAGAGAAATTATTTTTAACACCAAAAAAACCTTTGAGGGTTTACTTATCTTGAATGAAACCATTTGCGGTGTTTGATATCCACCCCATCCCGAGAATCATCTTTACATGTGTTTTACTTAATGGAAAAAACTTACTCTTTACATCCTGTCCCTCATAGATACTTTGCTTGACAGCCCATTAGATACTGTGAATTAAAGTTTGGATTCTAAGGACACTGCTTTTAATTTCCATAAAATTGTTTATTATGACCCTTGGCATGCTACTTACAACTCTGCTTTATCCTTGAAATGGAAATGGTACAGACCTTTGTTGTTGTAAGAATTGATCAAGGACACGAAGTTATTTTAAATGATTGTTACAATATAAAGCAACATTTTCATTTACACTTAGAGCCTACTTTGGAAACACCTTTGATGTTTTATATATGATAATGACCTAGCATAATTTAAAAACAAAAATTCTGTCATATTCAATGCCATCTATTATCATCACATTGAAAAATAACAGAGTACTGATCTACCAACTTTTTTGAAGTCTGTATTTTAGAGAAGGTGGAATTTTATTTCATAGTAATTTATAAAAAATTGTTTTGATTTTGGGGGTGTGAGCGGGAGAGAGATTACTTGATGTATGGAATGTACCAGGAGTAGATTATTGGCTTTACAATTACTGAAACCTTTCCTTTGTCCAAAATTTAAACCTGGGATCTGAGAGGCTGGGGATGGGTGAAGGTTTTACAGAGTAACTAAAAGTACAGTTTTTGAACTGTGATTCAAATTACAACTCCCTTACTTCCTTTAGGACTTCAGGCTTCGTTTTGTGTCTGTGTTCTCATCTACAGAGTGGAGGTAATACCTGCCTTAAAGCTGTCGTGATTAAGCCATAATATTTGCTGAGCACTTTGCATGTTATAATGCTGGAAGTACACAGTGATTGCTAGCTATTAATACACTTAAGAGGACTAGATCTGAAATTTTCCCTCGTAAAAGAACATTAATCTTAGTGTTAGTAAAATACTCTCTAATTTATTGTTATCTAGATAGTGGTTTTAAAACTTTAAAAAATTGGGGTGTCTGGGTGGTTCAGTGGGTTAAGCCTCTGCCTTCGGCTCAGGTTATGATCTCAGGGTCCTGGGATTGAGCCCCGCATCGGGCTCTCTGCTTGGCAGGGAGCCTGCTTTCCCCTCTGTCTCTCTGCCTGCCTCTCTGCCTACTTGCGATCTCTGTCTGTCAAATAAATAAATAAAGTCTTAAAAAAAAAAAATAAACTTTAAAAAATTAAGGGAACTCCTTCCCTTTACCCCAAACTCTTACCTGGTATCTTGATGTATAAAACAGAGAAGTTACCTCTGCAGAAAAGTTTGAGAAGTACTCATCTAGCATATGTAACAATACCATTGCCAGAGGTTGTAAAGGGAGTTCAGTATACTTTTCTGACATTATTTTCTTCTTAAACAGGTGTGGGTTTTTTCCCCTTTTGTTTTCTTCATTTTACTGCTTTCTTCTCTGTATTCTGGAGGACATAATGGATGTTCTTGTCTTAGAGACATAATAAAGCCATCACTCAGAACTTTCATATGTTCTGTTTAATTTTTAAAGAGTTGTAATTGTGTGGCTTGCTTTTGTTTTACGTACTAAGTCACATTAAATAAACTCGGGGATTTTTTGTATCTAATATTTAAATATTAGAGATGTATATAATGTGAATAGAGAAATTGTACCTTATCAGAATAACAATAAATGTTAATAGTGAAACTTGTGCACCCTTCCACAAATATACTCATTGCTAACATTTAGTTCTTTTTGAAAATTCATGAAGAAGACCTGTACCATCTTACACATTTCCCCCCAGTCTTCATCTATTTTTCTCTGGATCTTTCATTTTCTTTCTTAGGTTTCGGAGAATGCTACATCACAGTGCCTATGTCATTCACTTTATCTCATTGGGTAAGCATTACATAATTTCATCCTAAGAAGAACAAGGGTTAGTGTAGCACAATAAGATATTTTGAGAGAGTGTACACACACACCACATATATGTACTATTACCGCTTACATAGTTATTTGAGTATGTTTACTAAATTACAAAGTTTATGTTTTAGATAAATTCAATATAACAAGAAATTTTTTCCCTTCTGTACTTCACTATATACTCTTTCTTTGGAAACCTGGTTTATAGTGCTATGAGTAGCTGACATTTCTGACATAAATTATTAAATAACTTCCTGATTTATTTTTCCCATTTTCAGAGTGTACTGGAGATATGACAACAGTGACAACAGATTTTAATTACTGTCTTTTAGTCAAATTTAATGTAGTATGTATTTCTGGCTTATTGCTTCTGTCACACTTTCCCCTTTATAAAGATACCTGAGTATTAAGTTGTCCCAGTTACCAGATTCCCTCTCAGCTCTAAATCATCTCAGTTGCTTGCTCTGTGATATTGGAGCTTGACCCTAAGTTAAGCATTTCTTCTTGGATGTTCTACTTTGTTAGTAGAGCAAACTGAAGGGACACTACACAAGGAAGGGGCTTTAGTTTTTGTTTCTCTCTCCTACTGCATGACTGCTAGTGGGACAGGTATGGGGACATCCCGTGGTGCTCTGTCCCAGGATAAGTGTCCACAGTAAACACACTTTTGGTGAGCTCACAGTCCCAGCCCCAACTTCGTGACCATCTCCCCATAGTTCCCCTGACATGTACATTGCACACCCCGAACATATGTCTCCTTTCTGGAGAGCCAGCAGCTAGCACTCCAGTTCTCCCTGCATGTCTTATACCATTGAGAGTTGTTTTCCATGGCCCTCCCTGTAGGCACTGTTGGGTCAGGTTCTTTGTGTTTCATCTCCCTGTATGTGCTCACTAACCAGCCTGTTAGGTCCAGGCATCCCAACCTGGTGAACTTCCTTGCCATCCAGCAGGCTGCAAGCACACCTTTTCCTTGGTGCATACCCTGGTTTGGGGGGGAGAGCCCTCTTTCTGTGTTTATTTCTGCCTTGGATACTTTCACCCAGCCCTCTGGTATTCTTTAGAGTTCTCTTTACACATTTATATATGTTACTCCCTTGGTTTATTTCTTTCAGTGCAACTTTCCTTTTTCAAATTACTGTGTGGTTCCTATTTCTTGGTTGAACCCTGAGGCAGTAGGCTAAAATGAAATAAATTACATACTATAGTTATGCATAAAACCTATAGATTGGTACTGATACCTTTCCCCTCATATGCACAGTATTATTTGGGTCATCACCTAGTCGATGCAAACTTAGTTTAGATTAAAGAAATAAAATAACATGGTTGTAAAATTCAGTTATTCATTCCAGTGGGCTTATAACTGTCTAGGAGTCATCCTTAAAAGTCTCTGGCACCTGAGTGGCTCAGTCAGTTGAGTGTCCAACTCTTGCTTTCAGCTCAGGTCATGATCTTAGGGTCCTCGGATTCAGCCCTCAGTTGGGCTCTGGGCTCAGCGGGCGAAATCTGCTTCCGCTCTCCCTCTGCACCCCCTCCATCCCACTTATGTGTGTGCTCATGTACATGCACGCTTACTCTCTCTCTCTGAAATGAATAAATAAATCTGAAAAAAGTTCACTGGCCTCAACAATTGTTGAGATGAGGGGATGGAATAATTGTGTTTTCATAGTTAATTATGTCTCTAAACAGTCAAGAAATACCAAGTGAGTACTTCTCAATCCTATTAAGTTATGAGCATATTTGATAGCTCAGAAAATTTCCACCTGGTCATTTCTTTTTGAATAAATTAGCAAATGACAGTCTTGTGAATTATCTTTTTAAAATTTACCCATATAGAAGGTTGGATTAAAAGAAAAGCACACCCACACTCTTAGAGGAAGTGGGACTGTTAAGGAATAGGGAGACACAGAAATGCTGTTGTGACCAATTTATTAGTAATGCTAACTTGTTAAATGTTATTTGTAGACATGTAAATTTGTTCATTTTCATATCTAAATCTTGTGGGTATTTAAAATCAGTACTTTTGCTAATTTTATGATCCCCTTATATCTTTCATAACATCACATATCTGTAGTTATTTCTTTGCAGTTGACTAAGGTGTTCTGTTAATACTACCTTCATTCCCAAGCATTTTTCTCAATTCAGTGGATACCGAATTTCTGACTTAATATGTTGGCTTCTGTGTACCCTAGTGCTTGTTTTTTCTTTGAAGCTGTGATATATATTTAAAATGGATAATGACAGTAGCTCCAGAAATTGAAGGAGGAAGGAATAGAATTAATGATAGATCATTGATTCTATAGCAAAATTTGTTAAATCTGCTATATCTCATAGCTCTTATACTGGTACAGAAGTAAAGAATTTGCATTTTGTATTAAATATGTTAAAGTAAAATCAATAAAATAGGATATTAGACTCTTGTATGAGGGGTCTTCCTCCTGGACCTACTGCTTTAATTTCACTATTTGTGACAACTTTGGGTAGAGCTATTATTAGAGATAAAACTGATGCCACTGACTGCGTAGATGATGATCTTCCCAGTGGGACATTTATCTAGTTAGTATTTTAAGTAAATTTTTAAAAGCAAATGATGTTTTCTGTAGAGGAGCCCCCCCCCCTTTTATTTTAAACTTAGGATATAATTACTATGTATAAAGTGAATGTTCTTGAAAAGGAAAAAGTACTTTCTTTTTTTTTTTGGGAAAATACTTTTCAATAAATTTACAAATAGGAGTTTTCCTCCCTTGCAGTGAAAAGATTCCTATTTTATTCTGTTCTTTGACATGTGAAACTCTGTAAGGGTGTAATGTACTGGAGAAAGATAATTACAAGGGAATGAATCTAATCATAACAGAAAATAGAATTCTTTGCAACAGTAAGAGTAATAAGAAAGAAAATATTTTATAAAATATATTGCTGTCAGATACATTTTTCTCTTTCCTGCTGGCCCCTGCAAGAAAAGTATAACATGAAATTCACATGGTATATATTGTATCTTACTAAGAAGTTACTTCTTTAAAAACTTTTTTAGAGGCTTCTTCAGTTAACACAGTGTGGCAATTTAACTAACAGAGTAATAATTTTAATTTTGTTGGTGTACTGTTTGTATTCTTTTAGAACTACAAGCATACTTTTCTGTGTTTATTGATAGAGGTAAAACTCCCAGGCTAATGACAAAAGTCTTTTGTTATTTACAGTATATGCTTTATTCTTTATTTAAAGATTTATTTTTTCATTTGAGAGAGCGCGTGTGTGCAAGGAGGGAGGGCCAGAGGAGAGGGAGAATGGAAACAGACTCTGTCGTGGGGTGATCCCATAATCCCCGAGGTCATGACCTGAGCCAAAATCAAGAGTCAGACACAACCAATTGAGCCATCCAGGCACCCCTACAGTGTATGCTGTAATGTTATTTCGTATTCTAGGGACATTATGCCATGCAGGAAAGAAGGTTTCCTATTCTTTCTCTTGAGCATTAGGCAAGCTTACTATCCAAGTTAGAAACGAGGGTGGGTGGGTGGGTGTGTGTGTGTGTGTGTGTGTGTGTGTGTGTGTGTGTGTGTGTGTGTGTTTCTGTTAAGGAACATCTAGAATAATTTATAGGGATGTGTGGATATGTCTTAGGTAGATAAGATTTTAAGTAGATAATAATGGGGAAATATAGGTAATTTAGGGAAGAATAATTGGAATAGAAGAGTCTCCAAAGAGACAAGCTGCCTCGTTACTGCTGAGTGCAGTCTTTTTGTTTGTTTAAGTTTCTGTGCTCCTGAACCCATCATTTCTCTGAAAACTTGAATTTGAAACTTTTTCTTAACTATGTACATTACATTAGCAGCAAGGCTTCATGGAGTAGATGAATAGGGCAGGACTGTTGTGTGTGCTTTTATAAGTTCAGGATTCCAGTTGCGCTGTCATCACTCTGATCTTTTAACAGTTATTATGAGAGTGAATAAATTACCTTTTTTCCCCTTTAAGTGACCTTGTGTTAAATTTCTCATCCTAATAAAAATAGTGATCAAATTTTTAGGTAAAAGTGCTTATATAAAACAGTTTGTCAATTCTTTCTGACTTAAATACATTAAAAATATTGTGAGTTATGGGTACAGATCAATTGTGATAAGTATCTGGGAACTCTTTTCCAATAACACACTTGACTAAATCTCTGGATTTCAAGACCTGGCCACTTGCTACTGGAAAATGCATATATCCATAGCCACGTCTGTAGCCGAAGGGCTTTTGGATGAACCTATTCTGTGGACAGATACATGATATTTACTGATGACTAAATATAGTTTGGTGTTTCTGTATTAAAAAGTACTGTCAGGGGCGCCTGGGTGGCTCAGTGGGTTAAAGCTTTTGCCTTCACTCAGGTCATGATCCCTGGGTCCTGGGATTGAGCCTGCATAGGGTTCTCTGCTCAGGAGGGAGCCTGCTTCCTTTCCTCTCTCTGCCTGCCTCTCTGCCTACTTGTGATCTCTGTCTGTCAAATAAATAAATAAAATCTTTTTTAAAAAATCATTTAAAAACTACTGTCTTTACTTAACCGCAGTGACAATAAATGTCTACAAACCCCAGGTATGCAAAGTAGGGTAGGGAAAGAATAGTGAGGTAGAACAGTTCCCACCCAGATTCCCTGCCTGCTGACTACCTCCTTATTACTGACTGCTGTGTGGGAATTCTGGCCTAATGTTGCTGGATCTTCTGATTTCCCAAGAACTAGAAATCCAGATTCTTAGTATAACAGCACAATTTTGAAATATTGGCAAGTAATTAAAAATGTCTGAGGGGAAACACCCCCATACACTGTATGAGCCAAACAAAATATGTCTGAGTAATTTAAATTTATTCCTGGGTATTTTGAGTGATCTGTCGTTTGCCAGAAACAGGACATGAAAAACAGTTCCTCCTTCAGAGTGAGTTTTGGTTCTTTATGATTCCATCACACTATATGTGTTTCCATTTTTCATTTGCATCCCTGGAAATTGTAGTCTCCTGAATGCATCTGGGAAGAGAGTTGTACAAATAGCCAATGAGGTAAGGGGAGGGAAACAACTCAGGTTGCTTTGGTACCTAATTTGTAATAGAGAGATCTTAAGGTAAAGATTCTCACTGGCAGATAGGTAGAAATCTCTTAACCATCTTCCTGGTTGTCTTTTCCTGCTTTGCTTAATTTATTCTGAGGCCTAACAGATTTTCAGCCAGTGTTTTAACATTCCAGAACTATTTAAACATTGTATATACCCCATGTATGATTTCATGAATAGTTCAGTGGAAGGATGGAAGAGAACCAATCAGGTAACACTAGCTTGCAACCATGTTAACTTGCAGCTAACATGGTTAAAATTTAGAAAATATACTTACGTTAAAATTAGTTTATATTACGTCAGTATTGCTTAATTTTTTGCATTATCTGAGAAAATTCTCAAGTTTAGATTAATAATGGACAGCTGTATTAGTTTCTGATTATTTTAGCAAGTTTAGTTCACAGTGTTGAAAGAGCCAGTATCAAGTTCGATGGCCCGGTAAAAATAACCAATATCAAGTATAAAAAGGAGTATAATAATGAAGGGTTTTTAAAAATACAAAACTTAGGGGCAGCACCTGGGTGGCTCAGTTGGTTAAGCATCTGCCTTTGCCTCAGATCATGATCCTGGGGTCCTGGAATGGAGTCCCACATTGGGCTCCCTAGTCCCTCTCCCTTTTGCATTCTCTCTCTCAGGTAAATAAACCTTAAAAATACAAATTTTAAAAATAAATAATTGCAAATACAAGTCCTTTTTTTTTTTTTTTTTTTTAAGTTAGCTTCCACATGAAGCCCAGTGAAGGGCTTGAACTCATGACCCTGAGATCAAGACCTGGGCTGAGATCGAGAGTTGGATGCTTAACCAGTTCAGCTATGTGGGTGCCCCGATAAATCTTTGTATTTTTTTTAATAAATTTTTATTAAAGTATTTTTAAATTTACAGAAACATTGTGAAGACAGTATAAATTGAATTCCCAAATACCCCACAGCTAATTTCCCACATTAGTCACATTTTGTATGGTACATTTGTCACAATTAACCAATATTGATACAGTATCATTAAAATCTATATTTGGATTTCCTTAGTTTTTATCTTAATGTTTTTTCTGTCAGGATCCCATGAGGATACCACATTAACTTTTGGTTGTCTTAACTCCTTTCGCCTTTCTGAGCTGGCGCAATTTCTCAGACTTTTCTTACTTTTGGTGACTTTAAGTTTGGAGTACTGATCAGGTACTATGTAGAATATTCCTCAGTTGAAATTTGTCTAATGTTTTTCTCTTGATTAGGCTGGAGTTACGGTATTTTGGCAGGAAGATCACACAGGTAAAGTGCCATTGTCATCACAGTCATATTAAGGGTGCATATTATCAACATGACCTAATACTGTTGATACTAACTTTGATCACCTGGCTTAGCAGTATTTGTCAGTTTTCTCTACTGTAAAGTCATTCATTCTTTTTTAGCTCTTTCCGTACTGTACTCTTTGGAAGAAGTCACTGTGTACAGGCCACAATTAAGAGGTGGGAAGTTGTACTCTACTTCCTTGAGAATGGAGTCTAGGTAAATTATTGGGAATTTTTTTCTGTAAGAGGTTTGTCACTTCTCCTGCATTTACTTATTCAGTCACTTATTTACATAAGTATGGATTCATGGATATTTATTGTATACTTTGTGTTATAATCCAGTACTGTATTTTCTTGCCCAGATTATTCCAACTTTGGACATTGGGAGCTCTTCCAGTTGATTCATGTATGCCTTTGACATTGCTCTTCACCCCAGTCTGTGTGTGTGTGTGTGTGTGTGTTGCGTGTGGATGTGTTGTAGCACAAGTCTTTTGATCTAGAAGAAAAATTTTAAAATACAGGTTATGTTTTATGTACTAATTATCCCTCCATTTTTACACCTTTGTTAACCCTAAAGCCCCATAATTAACAGTGGTTATGCCCTATCAGCCTTCTTCATTCAGGTATTTCAGAGGCACTGGTGAACATTGTCAGGATAGAGGATTCTGGAAGATTTTGAAGTTGTCAGAGCCGTAAAGAATGCCTCTGCTTGCTAGAGGGAAATTTACCAGGAAAAGGAGTTTTTAAGCAAGTGGATATATATTTTTAAGAAGACTGAAGAAAAAATTCCTTCAAAGGAGTGTTTAAATAGCTAAAAAACATCTTTGAAGCCTGAGTTTGTTTTACTTTTGATCAAGTTTTTGGTGGTATAAAACTCATTTCCAGTAATTGGACTTCCCTATATATCAGCCTGTATAGTTGGATTTACTAGGAGCCAGAGAGGTCATTGGTTGGGGTGGGAGTGATCACTGATACTAATTTATTTATAGAAATGTAATCAGCATCCCAAGTCAGTTCTAACAGTTTTTAGGTAGTGGAAACATCTTTTAAGACAGATACACTTGTGATTAGCTTTTCTTAACTCTCTAGTACATAGTATAAAAAGCCCCTTTCCAGTTTTTTTTCTTCAGTGTTTCCTTTTTTAGGTTATAAAAATAACATTCTTGTTATTTAAAAATCCAAACAATACAAAGATTGTTATCCTCTCCATCCTGTTCCACTTTTTACTCCTGAAGTAACTAGTTATAAAATTGAGTATCTTTCCAGACGTTTTTCTATGTATTGACATTAGTATAATTCATTCGTATTTATATGTTCAAGCTTAAAAAGTGGAATCATGTATATTGTTCTGTGCCATACATTTTTTTCACCTTATGATATATCCTGATCATCATTCCTTGTCAATAAACTCAAAACTACTTCATTTTTAAATTTTATTTATTTATTTAAGATTTCATTTATTTATTTGACAGAGAGCAAGCAGGGGGAGCAGCAGGCAGAGGGAGAGGGAGAAGCCAAATATGGGCTCAATCCCAGGACCCTGGGATCATCATCACCTGAGCTGAAGGCAGACGCTTAATCAACTGAGTCACCTAGGCGCCCCTTAAGATTTTATTTTTTAAGTAATCTTTACACCCAACATGGGGCTCTGACTCGTGACACCAACATCAAGAGTCACACACTTTTTCAGCAGAGCCAGCCAGGAACCCTTACTTCATTCTTTTTAAATAAGACATTTCATAGTATGGACATACCATAACTTATTAAAGTGTCTTCTATTAGTGACATTTAAGATATTTCCAATATTTTGGATTACAGGAAATATCAGAATACCCTTATATCTCTATTTTTGCATGTATGTGGCAATATTTGTTTAGGATTATTTTGTAGAACCAGAATTTTTAGTTTAACAGTTGTGCCCATGTGAAATGTTTTTATTGCCAGCTTGACCTCCAGAGGACTGCACTGATAAATATTCTACAGCACTGGTTGTTTTTAAAGTTTTATACTTTTTGCCATTTTGCAGGGTGAAATGGTTTCTCCTTGTAATGTTTTTATCTCTGACAACTCTGGAGGTTTAATTTCTTTTTGTTACACATATACTTTGCAAAGAAAAAGTCTTTAAAAAGTTTTAATTTTCCGTCTCTGAATAGGGGTATTGAGGTTGCTATAGTAAAAGTAGCTTTCAGATAATTTCTATTTTAGGAGTATTTTTTTGGTACCTCTGAATTATAGTTAATTTTTTTTTAAAGTAATATGATTTTGAACCATTAATATTTATGCAGAGCTTAATATATGTTGATTGGTATTTTCTTTTTGATTAGTTTCAAATTCATTCTGTAAATTTGATTCCTTATATCAGAAAATTCAGGTAGCTAGGGATCTGTGTGTTAAGGGACACTAATTTGTTTAAAATTTTTCAAGTCTGGTTCTATAGAACAATCCTAAACAAACTTTCTCTATATCCTCACCAAAACTTGGTATTGTTTGTCCTTTTAATTAAAGCCATTCTAGTGGATGTGTAGTGGTTTCTTGTGTTTTAATTTGCATTTCCCTGATGACTAATGATACTGAGAATCTTTCATGTACTTTCTAAGCCTTTTTTTTTTTTTTTTTTTTTTTTGCAAACTGTCCATTTACCTTTGCCCATTTTTGAGGGGTCATTTGTCTTTTTATTATAGAGTTGTAATAGTTCTTTATGTATTCTAGATACAGGGCCTTTATCAGATAATATCACTTAAAAACATTCTCTTCCAGCCTGTGCTCTTTTCATTTTTTAATCTTCTTTTTAAATGAGAAATGTTTTTACCCCCCATTTTTGAGGTATACTTGATAGATTAAATTATATATATTTAAGGTATGCAAGATGATATTATGAAATGATTACAATCAAGTTGATTAAAACATTCATCACTTCACAGTTGCCAGTTCTGTGTATGTGTGTGTGTGTCCACGTGTGCATTGAGAACACTTAATATTTACCCTCTTAACAGATTTGAAGTATACAATACATACTATTATTTTTTTTTTTAAGATTTTATTTATTATTTGAGAGACAGATCACTAGTAGGCAGAGAGAGAGGAGGAAGCAGGCCCCCGGCTGAGCAGAGAGCCCAATGTGGGACTTGATCCCGGGACCCTGAGGTCACGACCTGAGCTGAAGGCAGAGGCTTAACCCACGGAGTCACCCAGGTGCCCCTACAATACATATTGTTATATAGTAACTCTAATTATCATGCTAACTATTAGATCCCCAGAATCTGCTCATCTTATAACTGAATTTCTTAATTTCCTTCACTACCACCCCCAGTTGCTGCCAACCACCACTCTGTATTCTCTGTTTCTATGAGTTTGGCTTTTTTTTTTTTTTAAAGATTCTCTGTATGAGTGACATCATACAGTATTTGACTTTCTGTGTTTGGTTTTATTTCACTTATCATAATGTTCTCTAGGTTCATACATATTGTAGCAAGTAGCAGGATTTTCTTTTATTTAAATGACTGAATACTATTCTGTAGTGAATTTATACCACATTTTCTTTATTAATTTGTCAACAGCTATGTTTTTTCCATATATTGGCTATTGTGGGTAATGCTGCATTGAATACGGAAATACAGATACCTCTTTGAGATACTGATTTTATTTCCTAGAGGTATATACCCAGAGGTAGGATTGTTAGATCATATGGTAGCCCCATTTTTAATTTTCTGAGAAACCCCTTACTGTTTTCCATGATGGCTATACCAGTTTACATTCCCACCAGCAGTGTACATGGATTCCTTTTTCTCCACACCATGGTCAACACTTAAATCTTATCTTTCTGATACTAGGTGTGAGGTGGCATCTCACCACCTAGTGTGGTTTTGATTTGCACTCCCTGATTGGTAATGTTGAGCACATTTTCCTATACCTGTTGGCCATTTGTATGTGTCCTTTGGAAAAACGTCTCCAGGTCCTTTACCCGTTTTTTAATTGGATTTTTGTTGTTGTTAGCAAGTTGTATGAGTTCCTTATATATTTCAGTTATCAACCCTCTTATCAGATACATGATTTGTGAATATTTTCTCTCATTTCATGTTTCCTTTTAATTTTGTTGTTTCCTTTGCTGTACAGAGCTTTTTGGTTTGCTGTCCCCCTTGTCTGTTTTTGGTTTTGTTGCCTGTGGTTTTGGTGTCACAGCCAAAAAAATCATTGCTAAGACCAGTGTCAGGGAGTTTCTTGTTTTTAATGTTTTCTTCTAGGAATTTTATGGTTTCAGGTCTTATTTACATTTATGTCTTCAATATATTTCAGGTTATTGTGAGTGGTATAAGATGGGAGTCCAACTTCATTCTTTTGTATGTGAATATTCAGTTTTCTCAAGACCATTTAATGAAGAAACCATTTATTTAAGAGTCTTTCCCCATTGTCTGTTCTTGGCACCCTTGTCAAAAGATTAGTTCACTACCCCCCCCAAAACAAAACCCCAAAAGATTAGTTGACCATGTATGTATGGGTTGATTTCCACACTCTCTATTATATTCCATTGATCTCTGTCTGTTTTTATGCCACTGTCATACTGTTTTGATTATTCTAGTTTCATAATATAGTTTGGAAACCAGGAAATGTCGATGGCATCCATCTTTGTTCCATCTCAGGATTGCTTTGGTAATTTGGGGGTCTTCTGTGGTTCCATACAAATTGTTCTTTCTCTGTGGCAAATGTCATTGGAATTTTGATAGGATTGCATTAAATATGTGGATTGCTTTGGTTATTTACAGACATTTTAACAATATTCTTCTAATCCATGTTCATGGACTATCTTTCCATCTACAGGTTTCTCCCACTATCCAAAGTAGAGCATTCTTTTTTTTTTTTTTTTTTAAAGATTTTATTTATTTATTTGACAGAGAGAAATCACAATTAGGCAGAGAGGCAGGCAGAGAGAGAGGAGGAAGCAGGCTCCCTGCTGAGCAGAGAGCCCGATGCGGGACTCCATCCCAGGACCCTGAGATCATGACCTGAGCCGAAGGCAGCGGCTTAACCCACTGAGCCACCCAGGCGCCCCCAAAGTAGAGCATTCTTATGAAACTTTTCATAAGCCAAAATTGTGTAAAGCGATGGAGCAATTACCATTTCATAAAAGCAAAAATCTTCAGATTTCTTTTAGTTAGTGAAAACAGATACTAATGTAAGTCTTTAGCAAAAGCCCAAGTGGCATAAAGCAAACTTTCACGAAGCAGGGGAAAACTATATCTTTTGCATTTTCTTTAATTGATGTCTTAAGTTTTCAGGATAGTCATCTCTTTGGTTAAATTTATTCCCAAGTATTTTACTGGTTTTGGTGCTATTGTCAGTGGGATTTTCTTAATTTCTTTTTCAGATAATGTTACTAGTGTATAGAAATGCAGCTGATTTTTGTATTTTAGTTTCATACCTTACCAGTTCACCAAATTTGTGTCTTTTCATTTTTAATGTTTTTTCGAAGTGCAAAATTTTAAATTTTGATAAAATCCAATCAACTTTCTTTTTTTAGATCACACTTTACCCTTGTATCTACAAACTCTTTTCCTAACCCATTGTCACTAAGATTTTTCCTACGTTTTCTTGTAGGAGTATTATAGGTTTGGCTCTTCATTTAAGTATAGTCCATTTTGAGTTAATCTTTATATGTGTTGTAAATGTCTCATTTCCCTTTTATGCATGCAAATATCCAATTGTCCCAGTACCGTTTGTTATGTTGAGAATGGATCATATCTTCTCATAGTCAGTTTATGTTGATTAACATTTTTCCTGGGAAGAAGTAACTTTTTATTTGTTTTTAATCAAAGGTCCTTGTGGATCACTGAATATAATATAAATGATTAAAAGTTCTAGAAATGAAAGAATTTGAGCATCTTTTAAGCTGGGCTTCCTGCCATTGTATTTCATGTTCTAAGGTAAGTATACTAGTCCATTTGGGCTGCTGTAGCAAAAGTACCATAAACTGGACAGCTCAGAGAGAACAGAAATTGATTTCTCACAGTTCAGGAGGCTGGAGAGTCCAGGATCAAGGCACTGGCAGATCCAGTATCTGGTTAGAACCTTCTTTGCAGTTCGTAGACTGCGCGCACCTTCTTGCTGTGTCTCACATGGTGGGAAGGGCAAAGGAGCTTTCTTGAACCTCTTTTATAAGGCATACTCACATTCATGAGGGCTCTACCTTCAGGAGACCTAATCAGTTCTCAGAGGCCCCGCCTCCTAATACCGTCGTCTTGGGGATTAGTATTTCAGCATATGAATTTTGAGATACACGTGTATTCAGTCCATAACAGTGGGAATATCATATATGTGGCAACTGACCCATGATAGGCATTCCTAGTACTTTTCTGGCTGAGCCCAGCAAGTTCAGATTGAAACTCATGCTGTTGTTATTTGTGGTATCTTGACTCTGCTTCTTTGAATAGGGTTATATGCAAGTGGGTTTGTAGGTTCTTGGACATAGTAGGGTTATATTCTGTGTAGAGAATTTCTTTCCCCCACTCTGCAGGATTTTGGACCACCCATGTGACATTTGCTGTATGTTGAAATAAAGTCATCCCTCTCGACTTTAGCCTTGTGCTTCCCTTCTCTAGGACTGAGTATTGGAATCATGATAAAAGGTACAGATCTGCCAGACATAATGCTGTCATGGTTCTTGGAATATAAATACAAAGTTAGAAATGTTGTGGAGGTTAAACTCCGTGGTTGGAATTGTCCTTTTTAGGGTGCCCTATGTACAGAAATAATTATATAGCATTATGAGTTCATTGAATGGGATCTAGAAACATTCCTTCTCTAGGTTATGTAGTAGCATTTTTTTATCACTACTTTCATTACATCAAGTTTTATAGGAAGTTAGTTACTTGTGAGCATTGTGAATAGTTTCATATCAAACTGGTTAATACTGATCCAATATTGACACCCTCTACACCAAGAAACTGATCTGGTTGCATACGTAAGCCTTGCTTATTGCAGAGGATATGCTCTACAAGAACTGGGCCATGTCAGGGTAGGGAATAGGAAATTGGGGATCATGATGTTCATGCTACCAAAGTGCTGTGAAGAAAGTAGGCCTCGAAGTCTGAGAAGTTCTGGAGAATGAGTGTTTGTAGCATCTGTACTGAAGAATTTTTTTGATTGAAAGCTGTCATAAGTTCCATTTTTGAATGATGACCTCACTCCCTAGAATGAGTTTATGAGAGTGTGAATTATATGAAAATGGATTTTATCTTAGTAAAACATTTATTTGTTAAAGTGTCACAGGTTATTCAAGATTCTGTAGTCTTAAATCATGGATTGCAATGTAACATGGATTGATACGGAACTCAGTGCCAGTATAGTCTTTTTCTGTACTTTGAAAAAAATACTTGTAGGCCAGAAGAAGAAAAATATTTTGATTTTAAAAGGGGATGAAGCATGGTCTAAGGGAGCCAGTTCTGCTGGTATGAGACTTCTGCCTTGGCTGCTGTAGACAGTTTCTTCAGGCCACCAGTTCACCAATCAGCCTCTGTAAATTGAAATATTTTTTAAACTTTATCCAATAAAAATATCAGTGGCAACTTTTCGAGAGAGAGAGAGAAAGGGATTGAGGTGCTCTTCAGGTAAATTTCAGCCTTTCTGGAGCCTGAAGAGTTCCTCACTGCTGTGAAGGAATCAGCACTGTGCCAGATGATGGACAGGGTAAAAACATCTTCAGAGCTGATTCCGAGGATGGTGTTAAGAAGAAAGGGTACTCAGCTACTCTGTATCTTCCCCACACCTGAATGGTTTTAGGGACTTAGATTACTGGTTTTAATAATAAAGACTAGAACTCAGGAACATCCAGATGGAAAAGATGCACAGGACAAGGTAGGCAGAAAAAGCACAAATGTTCTGTGACCTCTCCAGGGATGTCACTCTCCCAGTATCTTCTTGTGTTTATCCTGGAAGCCGCCGTAATGGATTTTCTTCAAAAAATGCTAAAGTGCCCTGAAATTGCTAAAATAGTGGCCATTTGCCAAGGATAGTAGAGTAAGATGTGAGGCAACAAGTATCAGGACCAGAATAATGTAGAAGTAAGATGATAAAATGATCTTGCATTTCATTTTAAGTAAGAGACTCTCCTGAATTCTTAATGTTTAGGAAAAGGTGTATGAAAGTAGCATCCTCAGAAGAAAACGTGGTGGAAAGTCAAACCTGAGATAAAGAGGCAGACTTGGGAGTTGTAAGTGATGTTGATGAACATCAGTTCTTTTAAGTGAGACTTCTGACAAGCTTGGTAGTTGGAATTCTCTTGGACATCTTATGTATGAATTGCCTCCCATAGTGACATTTTTATTTTTCCTCTCCAATCTTTATTTCATTTCTTTTTTGAATTGCACTAATTAGTCTTAGGTGTTGAATAAAAGCAGTGGTAGTACGCATTTTTGTTTCGTTTCTGACTTTAAAGGGAAATGATTTTAACATTTCACTTTCACCAGTTCTAGTCAGAGGTATCTTATTACCCCAGAGTCTACCTGGGATTTTAGTTGATCACAATTTTATCTTTTTTTTTTTTAAGAATTTATTTATTTATTTGACAGAGATCACAAGTAGGCAGCGAGGCAGGCAGAGAAAGAGGAAGGGAAGCTGGCTCCCTGCTGAGCAGAGAGCCCAATGCGGCTGGATCCCAGGACCCTGGTATCATGACCTGAGCTGAAGGCAGAGGCTTTAACCCACTGAGCCACCCAGGCGCCGCACAATTTTATCTTAATACCGGATTAACCATTTAGCTAATAGTTTCTGTCCTTGGCCCATTTCAGTTGGATTGTGTATGTGTTTCTTTTTTCTTTCCTCTTTCTTTTTTTACTGATTTGTAAGTTATTTTTATATTATGAATATATTAATAAGCTTTCTTTGGGAATATGGATTGCAAATATTTCTTCCCAGTTCATGGCTTTTTGTTTGATTTTTTGTGGGGTTTTAATGGACAGACGTTTTAAGTTCTAATGTTGCTGCAGTTGTCATTGTCTTGCTTTATGATTTTGTATTTTGTGTCTTATTTAAGAAGCCCTTTACTTTCCCTTGAGATATTCTCAAGCTCTTGAGATATTCTCCTCTTATGTTTTCTTCTTAAAATTTTCAGATACTGCTTTTCACATTTTTGTATTTAATCCATATGGGACGTAATTTGGCTGTATGCCGGGAATAGTTGTAATTTTTTCCCCGTATAACTGGTTGTTTCATCATTATTTAAGGAATAGTCTGTACTTTACTCACTGATTTCTTAATGGCACATCTTTTATGTACTAAGCTCCTGTGTTGTATACCTAGTAGTGCTGTTTTAAAGCTCTGATTTTGGGGACACGTGCGTGTCTCAGTGGGTTAGGCGGCTACCTTCAGCTGAGGCCCGGCATCAGGCTCCTTGCTCAGTGGAGAGCCAGTTTCTCCCTCTGCCGCTCCCCTTGTGTGTGCTCTTTCTCTCTCTCTAACAAATAAATAGATAAATATCTTTAAAAAAAAAAAAAGCTCTGATTCTCTTCTGTCATCTGTACCTCTACCAATATCACATTCTCTTAGTTTTTCTTTAGGATAAGTTTTGCTCTCTCATTAGGGCAAATACTGCCACCTTACTTTTCAAAATTGGTTTGTCCTTTTTTATGAATTTTTCCAAGTTATATGAAAATTCCTGTGGGGGAATTTCATTGACATTGCTTTGGGTCACATTGCCATCTTTATTAATTTTATCTTACTACATCTGTGAATGAGGTTATTTCCATTTATTCAGGCCTTCTTTTATGTCTTTAAGTGAAGTTTCGTATTTTTTTTCTGATGACGTCTTAAAAATGTTTTGCTAAATTTATTCCTAGGTATTTTCATGGGTTTAGTTATTGCAGGTGGTGTTTTTTAGCAATTATATTTTCTAGTTATTTACTTGTGAACAGAATTGATTTTTTGCATTGGCTTGATAACCCTGCAGCTATATTGAATTCCCTTGAACTTCTTATGTATGCATTGTCTGCAGTAATGACATTTAAAATGTGTGTGTGTGTGTGTGTGTGTGTGTTTATTAGAGCACGTGAGTGCACACCAGCAGGGAGAGGGGCAGAGGGAGAGAGGAAGAAAGAATCTTAAGCAGGCTCCCTGCCCAGTGTGGAGCCCAAAACGGGCCTGTATCTCAGGACTGGAGATCGTGACCTGAGTCAGTCGTTTAACTGAGCCACCCAGGCACCCTGATAAATGATGCCCCCCCCCCCCCACATCTAGCCTTTATTACTTAAACTTATTTTTCTAACTACACTGATTAGCCCTACAGTGTTGAATAGAAGCACTGATAGCAGGCACATTTTATTTGGTTTCGGACTTTTTAAAGGGAAATATTTTAACATTTCACCATAAGCATGAGATTTGCTCTGGGTTTTACTGAATACCCTCAATTATGTTGAGGAGCTTTCCTTTTATTCATTGTTGCAAAGAAGATTTTGTTTGTTTTTTTTTCTTTACCTTGAATGGGTTGCATTTTTCCATTTTTTTTAAAAGATTTTTTTTATTTATTTGACAGAGATCACAAGCAGGCAGAGAGTGAGGAGGCAGCAGGCTCCCTGCTGAGCAGAGATTTCCCGCTGCTGGGCTCAATCCCAGGACCTTGGTATCATAACCTGAGCCAAAGGCAGAGGCTTTAACCCACTGAGCCACCCAGGCGCCCCTCCATGTTCTTTTTTGAGTAATTACTGAAATAATCATATAGGTCCCCTTTAGATTTATTATTATGGTAAATTTGTAAATATATTTTTCTAATTTTAAACTGTCCTTGTATTGCTAGGATAAATCCCACTGGATCCAGGATACATTTTAAAAATACATTGTAGCCATTCTTTCCTTCCGAAGTAACTCAGTCCTTATCTTTAATCCATTTCATAGGGTGAAATAGGTGATCTGGGATGGGAGCAGGGGTGCTGCATTGACCCAGAGTGAGTGTCAAAGCCCAGATTGGGCAAAGAGGGTATCTGCACAGAATAGCAGCTCAGTGGGGCGGGAATAAAGCCCAGTTAGGATGACAAATGCTCCATAGGAAAGTGACTTTTACATGGCTGTGTGTGGAGATTTAGAGCCCAAGAGTGATGAGTAGAGAACATCCATGAAGAGGAAAGGGAGCAGCCTGAGGTGGAGCTTCACAGCCCGACCAGGGGGGAAGAGGGGCATTTCTGTCAGAGCCTAAGCAGAGGGAAAAGGGTGGTCCGGGGAGTGTGTGTGGAAGACAGCCAATTCCAGCATGCTAAGTCAGAACCCAAAAGAGGGCAGACCCAACTTTAATCAAGTGATCAAAGGGAATGTCATAATGGGACAGATTGAAATCAGATACCACTTAATACAGTGAGATACAGTGAGAAGAAATCACTATCACTTCAGTGGTATTCCTGCCAAAATGCATAACATGAATATAATTACAGGAAAATACCAAACTTAAATTAAGGGACATTCTACAAAACAACTGGTCCATAATCTTTGATAGTGTAAGGGTCCTAAATGAGTCTTAGAGACCGAAAGGACATAATAGCTAAATACATTGCATGGTTCCAAACCGTGTACTTTTCTCTAAAAGGAATGATCGGTATAACTGGCACACTTGAATTGTGTTTGAAAACTAAATGGCATTAACTTATCTATTTATTTCCTGATTTTCATGGTCATACTCTGTTTGCATAGGAGATCCTTGTTTGTAGGAAATACATGCAGGTATTTAAAGGCAGTGGGGCATCAGGTTGGCAATTAACTTCAAATGGTTCAGGAAAAAATTTTCTCTACGTATTGCCAGTTTTTCTGTAACTGTGATTGTTTCAAAATATTTTTAAAATTTTTTTAAATGTTTATTATAGGATATGATTTAGTTATACGTGGGATTTTTAACAAAATATTTATTTATTTGACGGAAGGAGAGAGTACAAGCAGGGGGAGTGGCAGGCAGAGGCAGAGGGACAGGGAGAAGCAGGCTCGTGTGGGGCTCAATCCCACAGCTCAAACCCAGGACCCTGAGGTCATTTCCTGAGCCAAAGACAGACGCTTAACTGAGTCACCCAAGCACCCAATATTTAGGATTTTAAAATCTCTGTTTATAAGTGAGATTGGCCTGAGATTTTCCTTTTTCATACTACGTATGCTCAATTGTCTTCAAGTTTATAATAGCCTCAGACGATGAATTGGGAGAGTTTTCTTTCCCTCCATATTCTCATTCCTTTTTTCCAAAAGTTTCTATACTAAAGAGATTATCTGTTTTCTGACAGATTGTTTGCTGAATTTTCCTGTAAAAATCATTTGGTGATTTTTTTTTTTTTTTAGTTGGATTCAGATTGAGTGGGTAAAGGACTCTTTCTTTCTACTTCTTTTTGAGTTAGTTTTAGAAACTTTTTCTGAAATACTTCCCATTCAGATTTTTTAGCCTTTTTATTAAATTCAATTCAGTTAAATAGTTAAAAAAAAGATTTTTAAGCATTTGAAATAAGGAGTAACGTTATTTAATGTAGTAACTTAAGAGTTAAAAAATTATTATGCTTCGGTAGTGGTGGTCTCTTCTCATTCCTATTCTATGTATTTGTGCTTTTTTTCTTCTTTCTTTTTTTTTTTTTTTTTGATAAATTTTGTCACAAGATTTCTTATTTTTTAATCTTTTCAAATGACCAGTGTTTGGATTTGTTGATCCTTTCTCTTGTATCTTTATTTTCTATTTCATTTATTTCTTACACTTTTTTAACTTTTAAAAAATTCTTGTACTTTGAGTTTATTAACTGTTTATTGTTTAAGTTAAGTTGGCTTAAGTTGGCTGCTTAGTTGTTTTCACAAAATTCTACATAATAACCGCAAAAGTCTTAGTGATATGTAACACTCAGCATGTATTGCTCACTTGTCCGAGGTTGGAAGATGGTTGGCTAGGCAGTCTGCTTGTCTTGGCTAGAGTCATACATAGGTAGGACAGTGGCTGGATGTTGACTGACACAGGTTGGCCTCAGCCAGAGCAACCAGATGACATCTGCTTCTCATTCTCTTGATATCTTCTCATGTTGAAAGTAGAAGCAAAAGACAGGAAAAGAGCTTTAAACTTACAGCTGGCCTACCATTACTCCTGCCCCATTCTTTTGGTGAAAAAAAGCTGCAAAGGACAAGAAAACATTCTCTACCAGTATGGGAAGTATTCCAAAGTCATGTCAAAAAGAGCCTGGAATGCAGGGAGTGGAAAATTCAGTCTGCCACTCTTGCCATCGCCAGTGTTTTGCTTTTCCAAACTTTTTATTACAGAAAAATTACAGAATAGTACAATGGACACCTTTCACAGGATCTGCTAGCTGTTAACATTTGCTGTGTTAGCTTGTCTCACACTTTATTTTCTCTTTCTCCTGGATTTTTTAAGTTAGTAGGCATCATGACATTGTCCCTCTTATATTTTTATATCCTAACACCAAAAACTGTCATCACACTCGGGAAATTTAATATTGACACATTAATATTATCTAGTTACAGTGTATGTTTAGACTTCTGTATTTGTCCCAGTAATATCCTTTATAAGTGTTCTTCATTGTGTCTTTTCTAATGCAGTCAGTTTTGCTTTATCACAACATATGTATTCCTAGCAGACTTTGTTGTGCAATTGCACAACAAAAATCACGGGGTTTGGGGCACCTGGTGGCTCAGTGGGTTAAGCCTCTGCCTTTGGCTCAGGTCATGATCCCCGGGTTCTGGGATGGAGCCCCACATCGGGCTCTCTGCTCCGCGGGGGAGCCTGCTTCACCCCCCTTTCTGCCTGCCTCTCTGCCTACTTGTGATCCTTCTCTCTGTCAAATAAATAAATAAAATCTTTTTTTTTTAAGATTTTATTTATTTATTTGACAGAGAGAGAGATCACAAGTAGGCAGAGAGAGAGGAGGAAGCAGGCTCCCCGTGGAGCAGAGAGCGTGATGCGGGGCTCGATCCCAGGACCCTGAGATCATGACCTGAGCCGAAGGCAGCGGCTTAATCCACTGAGCCACCCAGGCGCCCCTAAATAAATAAAATCTTTAAAAAAAAATCACAGGGTTTATAGAGAAAATGGGGTTAGAGGCACAACATTGAAAAACTTCATGTCTCTCTCTCCTTTCCTTCCTTCTTCCTTTTCCCTCTCTCCTTTACTTCCTCCTGCCCCGGCAGAGAACCTTATAAAAACAGTAGTACTCTTTTATATCCATTCAGTGGTTAAGACATATGTAAATACTAAAATGAATGTGGTACTTGCCTTGAAAAAGACCTGAAGTTTGCTTGTGGAAGTAGGTGTCAGAAGGGATACAGCTTGCAGGTTATTGTGAGGTGGTTGAAGGAGGGTTCTCTGACATTGGACAGAAAGAGTAATACTGTAGGTGTGGTTCAACACGCCTGGTGAACTGATATAGATGGTACATGTGTTTAGTTTTGTGTATTTTGCATATTCCAGCACGGCTCAGTTTCTCTGGGTTCAGTTTTCTGCTTTCACCTGATGTTTCTCACCCCAAAAATAAATAAATAAATAAATCACACATAAGCGAGTGGGAAATTCATGTCTTGCTCATACTGTGTTGAAACAAATGTGTGGGTTTTTTTTTTTTTTAAGATTTTATTTATTTGACAGACAGAGTTTACATGTAGACAGAGAGGCAGGCAGAGAGAGGAAGGGAAGCAGGCTCCCATCTGAGCAGAGAGCCCAATGCAGGGCTCTATCCTAGGACCCTGGCATCATGACCTGAGCCAAAGGCAGAGGCTTTAACCCACTGAGCCACCCAGGCGCCCTGGGTATTTTTTTTTTTTTTTTTAAGAAAAAACTATAGAAGAATTTTGAGGTAAACACTTCCATCTATAAATTTCCCTTTTTAGATTGCTTTAGCTGCATCCTACAAATTTTGATATATTGTGTTTTTGCTGTAGTTCAAGTCTAAGTATTCTTTGTTTCTATTATGATTTCTTCCAGTCATGATTTAGAAGTACATTTAAAGATTTTTCAAGTTTGTAGTTTTCCTTACAGGAATATTCTTTTGGTAATAGTTTCTAACTTTATTTCACTGTGTTCAAAGAATGAAATATATGACATGAATTGTTTGTGGGTATTTTTTTTTCTTTTTTTTTCCCCCCTTCGGTGACCAATTTGTGGTTAGTTTTTGTAAATGTTTTATTTGTGTTTGTAAGGAATGTTCATTCTCTAATTGTTTACCATTTTTTGAAGACTCTTTGCTTTATCTGAATTACATATATATATACACATATATACATATATGTGTATATATATACATATGTATATATGTGTACATGTTTTGCTAATTGAATCCAGACTCTGCCCTCAGTTGTGTAAATCTCCTTTCAGTTTATTCAGGCACATCAGGTAGTCATCAGGTTCCTCTTGAAGAAATTTCTCCTAGAGCCATCTGTTAGGTTGCAGTTATTCTTTGGGCCTGTTACACAGCTTTCTTCTTGGATCTTCATTGTCTCTCTCTTTGTTAGCTTCCCTTTTCTTGGATATCACTGTCACTAATTTCCTGCTTTATTCTCATTTTGGCAAACTTCTCCTTTCGGTAGCATCCTGAAAAAATGTACTTAGAAGGTGAAGTTTTTGAGAACTTGCATGTCTGAAAATGAGTTTGCTGTCTTAATATTATGATAGTTGGATGGAAATAATTTCCCCTCAGTTTTTAATACAACACTTCATTTTCCTTTGGCTCCATTCCTGCTGTTGAGAAGTCTTTTTTCCTTTGAGTTTATTTTGATCCTCCTTGTCCTTGAGCTCTGAAATTTTATGAAAAAGTGCCTTGTGTAGGTCTACTTTCAGCAATTATGATGGGCACTTGGTGGGTCTTTCCATTAAAATTCATGTCCTTAGGTTGTTGGAAATTCACTTGAATTAGTTCTTTGATTTCCATTTCTCTGTTTTGACTTTCTGGAATTCCTGTTGTTAATTATGGGACGTCAGGCACTGGTCTCCAGATTTCCTTATCTTTTCTCTCCTATCCCTTTTATTTTACTTGCTGGGGACCTTTCCTCATCTTATCTTCTACCTCTTTGAGGATTTCATTTCTGCTATTTTTAATTAAATCTTTTTTTCCAATATGACACTGTGTTTTGTTCATAGGTCTAATGTATTCTCTTACCTTTGAGGATGTTAATGATAGTTTTGGGATTTTGTCTTTTCCCATAGTCTCATAGTCCCTGCTTACTCCAGGTTTCTTTCTTGTTTGTTTTGTTTTGATTTTGATTTTGTGTGTGTGTGGTTTTTGTTTGTTTATTACTGTTCGTTTTGATTTCACTATTAGATGCTTTTTATCAAATGTCTATTTGGTCCTTGCCTGTGCATATCTAAAGGTATACTACTGAAAAAGTGATTCAGAGCTCCAAGCCCCTGAATAGGGTTTGCTGTGATCTTCACCTAAAGGGAACCTAGCTAGTCGTCTCCTCCCGCCCACCCCGAAAAGCCTGGCAGAATCTTTGGGTCTTTTCTCTTGAGTTCCAAGAGAAGGGCTCCACTAAAGTCTCTGGAGGTTCTGACAATGATTTTGGGAAGAGGGCTTGAGAAATGGAGCTGCCTCTGTGGTTAGTCTTGTGTGTAAAGTTGATTAATGCTTTGTTATAAAAGTTAGATAGCTCTCCTCAATTGTGTACGGACACCTTTTTAAAAAAGTGGGGGGGTGGGGGAGGAAGAGAGAAAGAGGACTTCTCTACAGAATAGCTTCTGCTGACAATAGAGAGGATAGTTCCTAGCTTGGGTCACCTAACTGTGGAGAGCGACTAAGAAATCAGAGAGGCCTAACTGCTTAAATAGACTTTCAACCAATCCACTTCCTAGACCCACCTTCACCCCCATTTCTAGAGGTACCTGGTGCTCCCAATTCTTGAACCCTTTGGTGTTCCTGCAGTTAGTGATTTATATACGTAGGAGTCACTTTTCTTAAAGTGCCATTCTTCCACTCTTCCATATGCTTTTTAGTGTTTAAAATTTTCTCTTTCCTCCATTTCTATTTTCTTGGTTTATGTGGGCTTATAATACTTAATTTTATTAATTTGACAGAGGGAGCACAAGCAGGAGGAGCAGCAGAGGAAGAGGGAGAAGCAGACTCCTCACTGAGCAGAGAGCCCAATGCAGGGCTCCATCCTAGGACCCTGCAATCATCACCTGAGCCGAAGGCAGACACTTAACCAACTGAGCTGCCTAGGTGCCCCTGGTTTATGCTACTTTCGTGAAGTTTGGAGAGAGCAGGGTGCAAAAATGTGGGTAACCAGTCAGTCATTTTTACACAAAACCTTAAATTTTAATAACTTTGAAATTTAAAGAGCATTACACACCAAGTGCTCAGGGGGTCCAAAAAGTCAAAACTATAAGATGTTATTTGCCTTCTTTCACTTGTGTACAATGGAATCTTCCAGAGGTTACAGGATATGTGATATTGCAACCGATTAAATGCAGGAATAGGTGAGTCATGCTTTTTTCTAAGTCAAACACTGAAGAAATTTGAAAAATGTAAAATAATGACATTTTACTAATTTTTTGGAAAAGTTTTTCTCTAAAAATATCTTTTTTGTAGTAACATAGGTTTTTTTTAAAGATCTATTTAAAAAATATATAGTTTAAAAATCTTAGTTTTCATTTCTCATATGGTGAATATCAGTGGTTGTAGCCCACGTAAAAAACAAGTCACTGGTATCCTCAGTAATTTTTAAGAGAATAAAGAGTCATGAGGTCAAAACTTTTGAGAGCTTCTGCTCTAGACTATCCTAGATGTAAATTGGAACAGAACATGAGTATAATAGTATAAACATATCCAACACTCCACCAGTCTCAGCTTTACATAGGACAGTAATGTGGTTTAGTCCTCATGCTCATTAAATTTAACACTCCTGTAGTTTTATTCAAAATTATTTTCTTTTCTTACCTAATAACCCTCAGAGGAACAAAAGGAAGCTGCTGGAAGTTAATTTATACTGTCTTTCTCCTTAAAGTATTCATGTTCCAGTCTCTGCTGACTTAGATAATGAGAAATAAGTTTAAGAGCCAAAATGTTAAAGTGTGCATTATTATTCCCAAGGGGGTAAAACTTGGCTCTTCAAGAGAAAAACTTAGAATTATAATAGTTTGTGGCCCATAAAGAGGTATACAATACATCTGGGTATTAAAATTTCATTGGAGATGGGGGATGGTTAGGGAAAAAAAGTCAAAAGTTTCCTTAGAAAAAAGAGGTTGGAAAACAGTGCATTAGAGGTCCTATTAGAGCATGATCTGTTAACCTTTCTCTCACTTATGTTTTTTTTCTCTTCTCTAGGCTTACTCCATAATGCCAAAGAGTAGAGGCTGTAACTACAAATACCTTATAGGGGTGCAGTAGGTCCCTTAAAGAGGGAGATAACTAGGTAAAGCTAGTAGCAACCAGAGAGTTTATGCCCAAGGACCTTGGCTCATCACTCAGCTCCAGCCAGTTGTTGTCATAGTGGATTATATGCCCAAAGTTGTCAAAATTGCTAATTTTTTTAAAGAGAAAAGCCAGAAATCCAAATTTTATGGAAAACTTATTTTTAGGGGCTCTTGGTTAGCTCATTTGGCTAAGCGTCCAACTTTTGATTTCAGCTCATGTCATAATCTCAGGTTCTGACATTGAACCCACCTTGGGTTCCACACTGGGCATGGAGCCTGCTTAAGATTCTATCTTTCCCTCTCTCTCTCTGCCCCTTCTCCCTTTAAAAAACTTATTTTTAAATATCAGAAGCTAATTTAAATAATTTTAAAATAATACAGCATTCAGAACCTCTATGAACCCCTGGTTTGGGACACTCCCACACACACCACAGTAAGTGTAGTCTCTTCCACTGTGATAGACTGTGTCTCCAAAATATGACTCTCCTACAGCATCCTGAACTCTGAGTCCCTGCTTGAATAACTGTGGTAGATCCTCTTGTCCCAGGAGGCTAACCTGTCCTATTTTGGTTAATTCTGATTGTTTGATGGCTCTGCCTCAGAGGAAGCAGAAATGTATCTTCTTCAAACTTTAACCTAGTGGTCCTGGTTTGTTTTGTGAGACGACACAGAATAAAATTTATTCTTCTCTTACATGACAGGTCTTCAAATTTGTGAATTTGAGAATCAAAAATTTCTTCAGAAATGTAGAGCATAAAACTTAAACTCTAAAGTCAAGCTTGTTAGGGTTTGGATCTCTTCTCTGCCTCTTAACTAGCTCTGTAGTGTTGGAGCTTGTTACTTAAATCTTTTCGTACCCCAGTTGGTCCAGTTAATATAGTACTGTAATTTATCTAATTGCTAATAGGTATTACGTGTAAAGCTCTCAGAACAATGCTTAGCCTATAGTAAATATTTTTTAATTGAAGAAGCATAATTTATTAACTAATTATGTTGGGGATAGTCCAGTTTCACAGTGGTTCTACTTAGTGTTTTGAGAAACAATGGAAGCTCTACTATTAATACACTTACCGGCTATAAATACCAACTCTCAAAGCTCTATACACATAGATACTTGCTTTTTTAACCAGCTTTTTAACTTATTTTCTTACATGTAATCATTATGAGTATATCATCACATTTCTCATATTATCTCAATCTGCTGTCATCTTTTCTACCCTCTTCCTAGTTACATTATTCCCAGACTATTAAATAGCCACCTGAGTGGTCTCGTTTTCATCAGAATCTGCTTCCTCTCCCTCTTTCCTCATCAATAAAATGAGGTGAGGAGAGAGAGTTTTTAAGGTGCTTTCTGGTTCTAACATTCTGTGATTTGTCAGTTGTTTTTCTCATCACTTCAGACTCTGTTAAACCTTGGTTACCTATTAGAGTTCAGTTTAAAAACTTTTTTTTTTTTTTAAGATTTTATTTATTTATTTGACAGAGAGAGAGATCACAAGTAGGCAGAGAGGCAGGCAGAGAGAGGAGGAAGCAGGCTCCCCGCGGAGCAGAGAGCCCGATGTGGGGCTCGATCCCAGGACCCTGAGATCATGACCCGAGCCGAAGGCAGCGGCTGAACTCAGATCATAAAGGAAAGAAATAATGGATGAGTACCCTTTGCAGAGTTAGACACATCAAGAAATGTAGGTCTTGGGAAAAGTGTAGGTACAAGCATACATTGGAGATACTGCAGGTTCAATTCCAGACCACTGCAATAAAGCAAATACCACAATAAAGTGGGTTAGATGAATTTTTTGTTTGCCCAGTGCACATAAAATTACACTGTATTGCAGTCTATTAAGTATGCAGTAGCACTAAGTCTAAAAAATACTCCCTTAATTTTTTAAAAGATTTTATTTGTAAATAAGCTCTACACTTACATGGGGCTTGAATTTACAACCCCCAAGATCAAGAGTTGCATGCTTCACTGGCTAAGCCAGCCAGGCACCCTTGTACTTACCTTAATTTAAAAAATACTTTTATTGCTAAAACATATTAACCGTCATCTGAGCTTTTAGCAAGTCATACTCTTTTTGCACGTGGAAGGTCTTGCTTCGATGATAGCTGCTGACTGATCAGGGTGGTAGTTGCTGAAGGTTGGGGTGCTGTGACATTTTCTTAAAATAAGACAACACTGAAGTGTGTTTTGATTGACTCTGCTTTTCACCAGTAATTTCTCTGTAGTGTGTGATGCTCTGTGATAGCACTTTGTCCACAGTAGAACGTATTTCAGAATTGGAGTTAGTCCTCTCATATCCTGCCACTGCTTTCTCAACTAAGTTTATGTAATATTCTAAATCCTTTGTTTTCATTTGAACAGTCTTCATAGCATCTTCACCTGGAGTAGATTCCATCTCAAATAACCACTTTCTTTGCTCATCTCTAAAATGAACCTCCTCATCTGTGTAAGTTTTATCATGAGGTTGCAGCAATACATACACATCTTCAGGCTCCATATATTTTAAGTTTTTATTTAATCTCTACATACCATGTGGGACGCAGACTCTGTACCTCAGCCAAGATCAAAAGTCCCATGCTCTTCTGACTGAGCCACCAAGCACCCCTTTAAGCTGCCCTTCTAATTGTAGTTCACTGGCTCTTTCCACCACATCTGCAGTTACTTCCTCCACTGAAGTCTTGAACCCTTCACAATCATTCATGAACATTGGAATCAGCCTCTCCCAAACTCCTTTTAATGTTGATACTTTGACCTCTTCCCATGAATCACAAGTGTCCTTAATGGCGAATTTTTTCCAGAACATTTTAAACTTACTTTGCTCAGATTCATCAGAAGAATCACTGTTTAGGGCAGTCTAACCTTATGAAAGTACTTCTTTAATAAGATTTGAAAGTTGAAATAACTCTTTGATCTATGGGCTGCAGAACAGATGTTGTATTAAGTATGAAAACAACATGAATCCTGTACATCTCCATCATAGCTCTTGGGTGACCAGGTGCATTTATCAGTAATATTTGAACGGAATCTTTTTCTCAGCAGTGGGCTTAAAATATTAAATAAACCATGTTGTAAACAGATGTATTATCCTTCAAGTTTTGTCCCATTTATAGAGCTCAGGCAGAGTAGATTTAGCACAAATCTCAAGGGCCCTAGGGTCTCCAGCATGGGCTTCACTTAAAGTCACCAGCTGCATTAGCCCATGACAGAAGATTTGGCCTTTCCTTTGAAGCTTTGAAACCAGGCATTGACTTCTCCTTTCTAGCTAAGAAAGTCCTAGGTGGCATCTTTTTGTGATAGAAGGTGGTTTTGTCTACACCCCAAATCTGTTGTTTACTGTAGCCACTTCCATTAATGACCTTAGCTAGATCTTCTAGGTGACTTGCTGCTTCATGTTACACTTTGATGTTACAGAGATGTTTTTGTTTTTTTTTCTTAAACCTTAAACCTTTTTTTAATTTATTTATTTGACAGACAGAGATCACAAGTAGGCATAGAGACAGGCAGAGAGAGAGGAAGGGAAGCAGGCTCCCTGCTGAGCAGAGAGCCCTATTTGGGGCTGGATCCCAGGACTCTGGGATCATGACCTGAGCAGAAGGCAGAAGCTTTTTTTTTTTTTTATTTGACAGAGAGAGAGATCACAGGTGGGCAGAGAGAGAGAGGAGGAAGGAGGCTCTCCGTTGAGCAGAGAGCCCGATGTGGGGCTCGATTCCAGGACCCTGGGATCATAACCTGAGCTGAAGGCAGAGGCTTAATCGCAGAGGCTTAATCCACTGAGCCACCCAGGTGCCCCATCCTTAAACCGTTTCTTGAAGCAACCTCTGCTAGCTTCAAACTTTCTTTCTGACACTTAATTACCTCTCTCAGCCTTCATAAATTAAAGAGAGTTAGGGTCTTGCTCTGGATTAGGTTTTGGCTTAAGGGACTCTTGTGGCTCATGATCTTTTATTTGGACTACTAAAATTTTCTCTATACTAACAGTAAGGCTGTTTGATTTTATTAGCATGCCTGTGTTCGTGGGAGTAGCACTTTTCCTTCAAGAACTCTGACTTTGCATTCATAACTTGGCTGTTTGGCACAAGATGCCTAGCTTTCAGCTTGTCTTGGCTGTTGACATGCCTTCCTCAAGCGTAGTCATTTCTAGCTTTTGATTTAAAGAAATGTGTGACTCTTGTTTCACTTGAATACTTAGAGGGCTGTTGTGGGGTTAATTGCCCTAATTTCAGTATTGTTAGGTCTCTGGGAATACGGAGGCCCAAGGAGAGGGAGAGAGATGGTCAGTAGAGCAATTAGAACACACGCAGCATTTATAGATTAAGGTCAGTGTCTTGGATGAACGCGGTTTGTGGTGCCCTATAAACAGTTACAGTAGTAACATCAAAGATCACAGATCACCGTAGCAAATATAATTATAATGAAAAAGTTTGAATTATTGTAAGAATTATGAAAATGTGACAGATACAAAGTGAGCAAAATAGCTGTTGGAAAAACTATGCTGATAGACTTGCTCAGTGCACGGTTGCCAAAAAACTTCAATTTTAAAAAAAACTCAGCTTTGAAGCACAATGAAGTATAGTGCAACAAAAGAGGTATTCCTAGATATGTACATGTGTGTAGATCTTTTTTAGGGTTTCTTTTGGTTAGGAGATAAGAAAAGGAAAAAGCTTATAATTTCAAACCCATTCGGAAAGTGGTGTGCTATATTTTGTCTTCTTTTCCAGCTAAAGTTAGAATTCTTTTATGGAAATTGATTCGTTACTGCTAGAGGACTAATAGGGGAAACATAAACTTTTAAATCTTATTCATGTTAGATTAGAAACATTTGCCCGGCATGAAATTTCCTAGACATCTAAACACTTTTCTAGAAAAAGGAAAATAATATTTAATAATTTTGTGTAGAAAGACAGGTGTAGCTAAAGTAAGAATTGTATGCAGTTTTTATTCTGAAATTCTTGAAGATGTGAGGTCGTCCTCTGCGACATCACCATAAAATGCCCAAGGAACACATTAAAACCAACTTTAAAAACAGAACATTATACTCTGTTTCATTCCTAGAAATAGAAAGATGGTTACAAACAATCCCAAAATGCAGATATTTCCATTCAGTTGGTAGGTTTGGTTTAGATTTTATAAATTTTTTTTTTAAGATTATATTTTTATTAGAGAGCAAGCATGCGTGCATGCATACACGAGTTGGGGGAGGGGTGGAGGAAGGGAGAATACACAGGGCTAGATATTTATACAAGTTCTGTTGGATTTTTTCTTTTTACTGCTAACACAATATCCATGTTCTTTCACTATACCATTTCTCTAACTCTCCAGATTAGATTTCCTGCCATTGAATTCTGACAGTTAACTACCTGAACTTAGCGTCAGACCCCCCCCCAGTTTAAAGGCTCAGTCCCACAAGACTGCCCTCGCTTTAGTGGCAAGTTTGGGTCTCCAGGTTACCTGTACTTCTGTCCAACTTGGAGAGGATCAGGGTCTGTGAATATATGACTGCTCAGAGAGTGAGTTGTTACTGTGTTGCCCTTTAGTTTACCAGATTCCTCCTTTTAGTCCTTCTTTCTTCCTTATTCTCCCTGATCACTTACTGCTGTTAGAGGGACTAGAGAGGACAAGGCAGTGTTTTGAGTGTTTGTAACTTCCTCCTTCGTTCTTCCTAACTTTCTGTCTTCCTTCCTTTCTGCCTATCTACATATTTTTTAAAAGCTGCTTCTGTATGCCAGAGGATGTAAAATTTTACATCCAAAATACCCTCTTTTCTGGGAGAGGGCACCTGAATTTCCAGATGTGGGGAGATGAGTCTTTTTTTTTTTTTTTTCTTAAGATTTTACTTATTTATTTGACAGAGAAAGCAAGAGAGCACAAGCAGGCAAAGCAGCAGTGGGAGAGGGAGAAGCAGGCTCCCCACTGAGCAGGGAGCCTGATGCAGGGCTCAATCCCAGGACTCCGGGATCATGACCTGAGCGGAAGGCAGACACTTAATGACTGAGCCACCCAGGCGCCCCAAGGGAGATGAGTCTTAAATCTTGAAGCATGAAGAGAACCAACTATGGCAGTTTTCTGTTTTATGAAAACAATTAGTATAATTACAGAACCTTTTAGATAATACTTCTTAGTAATTCACTATTTTAATAGTTGTATAGTCTTAAATGTGGGTGTCTTTAAATGCTGCTGCCAGTTTCTTCCACCTCTTCCTTCTATAGGATAAATAGCAGGGGAGGTTGTTTTGTTGTTTTGTTTTCTTACTTTCAGTAATTCTGATAAGGTATATTTGAAATATTTACTTCACTAAGGGATAAAGAGTTTTTTATTTTAAAAAATAAGCACTTTATTCCAAAAGTTAATCTTACAATTTTTAATATCTTTAATATGATTTTTTAAATGATAAAGGTTGTCAAAAATAGTAATATGTTGTACTATTATTTTTTTATTAACTGAAAAATTACATGTCTTCTGGCTGTATGCAATTTATTTATTTTAGGTGCTGAATTTTATGCTCCTTATATGAAAAATAGAAATGTAAATATTTGAAATTCTTTACTGCTTGCCTTCTGGTGAAGCTTGTCTAGGTATTTTCTTTTTAAAATAACTTCTAAATCTTAGCAGTTTTGAGGTGAAAGGTGGCATTTTGACTAGAGAAGAAAGAAGATGCTGCTTGCAGTACTTAACATCCTTCATGAAATGATGCTGTTGTTGGATAATTAACACTAATCTTTTCTCCTACAGAGGGCTGTTGGAAATAAGATGATGGTTTTATTACTTTTAATATTTTAATCAGTGTAAGCTACTTTTTAAAATAAATGTTGTTTTTCAAGATTTCTCAGGGAGGAAAGAGAAACAGTTGATGAGCCAATGTGTATTTTGATTCACATTGAATACTTTTTATTATTCTTTCCAAAACAGACACTCCTTGAATATGCAGAGAAATGGAAAACTTCAGAAGATCCTTTACCTTTATTGGAGGTATACACAGTGGCTATCCAAAGTTATGTTAAAGCCCGACCTTACCTTACCTCTGAATGTGAAAATGTAGCATTGGTTCTGGAACGCTTGGCATTGTGAGTAGACCTTTGAGTAAATAAAAAATTGGATTTAGCTTTTTTTTTTTTTTTTAAGAATTTACTTATTTATTGAACAGAGAGAGACACAGCTAGAGAGGAATGCAAGCAGGGGGAGTGGGAGAGGGAGAAGCTGGGAGCCTGATGCAGGGCTCCATCTCAGGATTCTGGGATCAGGACCTGTGCCGAAGGCAGATGCTTAACAATTGAGCCACCCAGGCACCCCTAGATTAAGTTTTTTTGTTTTAATTCTGTATCTCAGGGTAGTTTAATTTTTTTAAAATGTTTTTTTAAGATTTTATTTATTTATTTGACAGAGAGAGAACACAAGTAGGCAGAGAGGCAGGCAGAGAGGGAGGGGGAAGCAGGCTCCCTGCAGAGCAGAGAGCCCGATCTGGGGCTCGATCCCAGGACCCTGAGATCTTGACTGGAGCCGAAGGCGGATGCTCAATCCACTGAGCCACCCAGGCGCCCAGGATAGTTTAATTTTAAATAAAATAGTTATGGGGTGTCTGCTGATACTAGGATTATTTGTTTTATTTTACTTTGAATTTTAATAAATGTTTGTATCCTTACCAATTTTTTGTTTTTTAGAAGCTGTGTTGAACTTTTACTATGCCTGCCTGTTGAGTTATCAGATAAACAGTGGGAACAGTTTCAGACACTGGTGCAGGTGAGAATATTTACCCATTAGATTTCATATCGGTATATCGTATCCTTTCTTTATTCTCAATAAATTATTTGTTTACACTTCAAACCATCTAAGTAATAACAGGCATTATTTGCAGCTCTTATTAACACTAGTTTCATTCATATACTAGACGTTCAATAAATGTGTGTTAAATGATGATACACATTTAAATAGATTGATTGAATATTGTTGCACCGTTCTTTAAGATCAGTTAATTAGCACTTTGCCAGACCAGTAAGGGAAAACAAAAGAAAATGCCCTAATTTGTATTTAGAAACAGTTTACTTGCTGAACATCTGCAATGTGCCTTAAATGAATTTAATATATCATTTAATCCTTATGAAAACTTTGTGGGGGAAGGTATATTTTTCCCATTTTAAAGGTGAGGAAACTGAGGCTCATACTTTAAAATATTTATCTGCCCAAATTTATACAGCTAATACTACAGAGTAGTTACTTGAATCAAGGTTCTTTTTTTCAAATTCCATGCTTTTCACCTATAACTGAAAACACATGCTTTGTCTCTTATTTAGTGCTGTTACTCTACCTTACAGAAGTGTACTACACAATTTAGTACTTAGTTGTGTTGGAGTATTTTCAAGAATGTTAAATTTTGTTTCAAGCACTAGATTGTGCTGGATATACTATAACTTCAAGTAAGTTTTGATTAATTGATTAACTAAAAAGAATGATTTTGCTAGTTAGTTTCAGAAAGTATTTCTCTTTCTCTAGCCAGAGTTCATAAAGTATGTTTTGGCTTGATGTTTTTTTTCTGTAGCGATTAAAGAGAATTAGTTTCAAATTTCAGAAGCATGTGAAATAAACTGTAGTTAGGTAGAGAAGTCAGCTTTCCTGTTTTAATATTAACCATTAAAATCTTCATCAGTTGCAAAATTCTGGAAAGGATTTATATCTTAATATCAGAGGATTCCACATAGTATCTTACACATAATTAATTGTTGAAATGAAGGTGTCTTGTGTTTGTTACATTGCAACTAACTTTTTGATCATGCAATTTCTACTTCAGTGTATCAGTAGCTCATGTCTTAGGTGGTTTTTCCAGCAAGTATTTATTTTTAGGCAAATAATTATTTTAGAACTTTTCATTGTTTGGCATTCTACCTCAGAATTAAGTTGTTTACAAATACAATATTGAATTCCTTATGCTATTTTGTCAGCATATGATAACTTTTAAACTTTCCTTTTTGAAACAGTAGCACTAGTTGATACTTTTTCATATGGGTTAATGAGAAGGAAATAACTCTTTAAATCCTCATATGGTAGATTTCAGCAATTGTTCGAAGAAACTTTCTTAAAGCACTGGAACTTGTTGCAGTGGGGAGAGTTTATGGTTTTGAGGAATAAACTTTTGGTATAAACATAACATATAGCTTTAAGAGTTTCCATGACACTTTGCTCTCATTTCAGAGCTCCCTTGTAGTTATTTTGTACCTGCTTAACAGCATTTGTTTCATTTTACCTGTGTTTTACTATTTTAACTTTCTTTACCCCACTAGAGGATAAGCCCCATAACTGCAGGGACCAGTTGCTCTCTTCCCTAGTCCTTTGCCCATAGATATTCCCAATAAACATTTTCTGAATTGAATAAAAACCATTGGTCTTTCGTGTCTTGAAGAATATGCTAATTGCATGAACACTTGGAAACAACTAGTAATCAAGTTTTAGTGTCAGTTTTAAATAGAATATTGCCAGATATATATAATGAATAAATGAAAAATCATGCATTTAGTTGTTTTCATAAGTCCCTCTTATTGGAATATGTGTACATTGTCTTTTAGGCAAATCTGTCCTTTATTAATGGTAGTTTTTTTGGAAAAATTTTTTTTACTAACACAGGATATAAAATGTGTAAGGTCTTTTATGCTATGGATATTCTGATAGCTTCCTTCAGAAGTAACTTTGTTCTTGGTTTAGATTTTGGGGGAAAAATAATTTTGACTTATTTCTAGAAATACATTGTATTTATTTAAAAAGTTACAATTGATAAAATTCTTGAGATTCATCTTTAAGAATCGGAAGTAAAGGAATTCAGCACTTTGTAATGTGATGTGAAATTTTTAAGATAAAAGTCTGATTTTTCAAAAGTTTAGTATTATATTTAGAGCCTGATAAGCTTGCTTTTAAAAATCTGTTGTAATTCTTTGGATGTTTATTTAATATTTATAGGTAGCTCATGAAAAGCTGATGGAGAATGGCAGCTGTGAATTGCATTTTTTAGCTACTCTAGCTCAAGAGACTGGGGTGTGGAAAAACCCGGTACTGTGCACTATACTTTCCCAGGAACCATTGGATAAGGATAAAGGTAAATTTTCTAGAGAGAGAGAGAAAAAAAATAAAAAGAACTATTAGACTAGAAAAAAAATAAGTACTTAAAATTGTTTTGATAAATATAATTCATTTCAAGATTTCCCAAAGAAGGACCCTTTAATTAAATTTTAGCTAAGGTGCTTGAGGCCCTTCACCTTAATTTTATTTGGGGGAAGATGTATTTATAGGATATTACACAGTCTTAGAATAACAGAAAAACTAAAATTTTTCCCCAACACGTTTTCACATAGAGGAATTCCCTCTGCAGTATCCTGACAGGTGGCAATCTAGCTTATATTTGATAACTTACTTGACAGATGGGGAAGCAGAAGTAGGGTAGTTAAATGATTTTCCTCAAAATAGAGAAAGAAATTAAACCTAGAATTCTCAAGTCTTCTGCCTCTAAGATTAGTACTCTTTCTCAACAGCTTATCATTCATTTTATTTTATTCTGTTTTGTTATTTTATGAGCTTGGGCAATAAAGATCCCAGTTAAACTCAACTGGCAGATACCCTCTTGGAAGTAGATGGTTAAATCACAAGTAATATGTGTAAACGCTTTATGTTCAGAGCTCAAAAATTTTATATACCATGAAGAAGAGCATAGTTACTGTCTTTGGTACTTTTCTTGAAATTACTTAGGAAAGTGTCCAGATTTCACCCAAACTTTCCCCAAGGTATTTAACTGAAGAAGTAAATAAACTTCTCTTGTTTATTGCTGCTTTGCTTGTTGATGGATGGCAAACTTTAGGTATTTTGCTGTATTGTAGCAAATTGTGAAGGCTGTGAGAAAGAAGTTAGGTCTGTTGCTTGTGAACTTTTCTGGTACATTGATACCTTCCAGCCAATCCCCAAACTTCTCCTCAAGCCGGTTTTTCCTACCTGGCTCACCTCTTAAAATTTCTCTGTGCTTTCCTGATAGTTCTAGCAATGTTATCTATTCTTAATTTTCACAAACAAATTATTTTTAGTACCCCCTTCCATGGTAGATATCCACAGTATTCTCACAGTATTACAGTATTCTCAAGACTTTGGAGAAATGGGGACTGGACTCATTATTTAAATTAATAATAAGAACAACATTTAAAATTGAGAATCTTAGTTTTTTTTTTTTGTTTTTTTTTTTTTTTGCCTTTGGCATATTAGTTACATTCCCAGTATGCTAATACCACTAAGATTATGTTCTTATAATCAAATTATACTTTCTAATCTATTCAGCTTTTGGAAATACTGGATATAATATATGACTACTAATATCAGATGACATTGTATAGTTCCTAACAGTTTGAAATGTGCTTTTATATTCATGGTTTCATTTAACCTTGATGATCCTGTGGAAAAGGTAGGATCTTTATTATCACTGTTTTACAGATGAGAAAATGGAGGCTCAGAAAGATTGGTTGTCTTTTCAGTATGAACTTGCCAGTGTTGTGAGGCAGAGCCAGGAATTGAAGTCAGGACCTCTCTTCTTTTAAACCATGCCCTGTTGCACCTAGCCTAATAAAATTGCACCTAGCTTAAATAATTCACTCCTTTTTTCTGTTAGTTTCTGAAGAGCATTTTTGCTGAGCTCACACATTACACTAAAACAGGAAAATGGAACCTTACCTTAGCAGAGATTTAAAATTTATTTTAAAAGAATATGTGCTCCATTTCCTTACTTGCTTAAATGTGCCTAACATCATTTCTATTAACAAAGTCTCTGCCCATCTCTTTGCTGCTTTATTTCTTGTTCTTTGCCTGACATAGCTACTGGAGTAATTTGGATTATTCAACCAAGAGGAGTTTCTTAAAATAGCAGTGGATTGTAGGTAACCAGACTTTAATACAACTAAGTGAAGCAGTCAGATGTCAAATGACAGATTTTGCAGCCATAATCTTTACTTGGTTCTCTGTTATTTAGAATGTCTCTTTGATGGGAGTCATTTTATGGATAATCACAGAAGCTAGAAGTGTATGTTGAAAAAGTTGAAGGAATTAACATTTTACACAAAATATTAATTTATTTACATTATCAAGCTTGATGATTCAGAAGGATGGGGAACTTTTAGCTTTAAATACCCAGTCTCTTAGTTTAACTTAACTACAGCAAGCTTGAAGAGAACTAGAGCTTAGAGAATAATACATCTCAAGAGGCTATGCTCATTAGTTTGTTTATAGTGAACCCTTTGGAGTTTGATACAGTATTTGAACAGTAATCTACCTAATTGTGATTTCTTTTAAAATATTTTATTTATTTATTTCTGAGAGAGAGAGGGAGGGAGCGAGCGATCGCGCGCACAAGCAGGCAGAGTGGCATCCAGAGGCAGAGAGAGAAGCAGGCTCCCTGCTGAGCAAGGAGCCCTATGTGGGACTTGATTCCAGGGCTCTGGGATCATGACCTGGGTCAAAGGCAGTGGCTTAACCGACTGAGCCACCCAGGCATCCCAGAATTTTTTTTTTTTAATTGACTAAATTTGGACTCACTAAAACACAGCTAATCCAAGAAATGCTCTTCGATTTCGGGGATTGAGGATGGGTGGAAATGCTGGTTTCACTATTAAGGTTTTAGCATCCTAGAATAAAGTAACTCTAATAACTAAGTTTACACAATTCAAGTAGATGCCCTTTGAATTTCACAGGAGCTTTAAGCTTACATATTATATCTTTCTTTGGTCATAATCTCAGGATTGGAAAGACAATGCTTCCCCCCCCCCCCCCAATTTTAACTGCCTTCTAAATATCACTGACAAATAAATTGGCCTTCTCTCTCTCTCTCTTTTTTTTTTTTTTAAGATTTTATTTATTTATTTGACAGACAAAAAGACAGGGAACACAGAAGCAGGGGAAGTGGAAGAGGGAGAAGCAGGCTCCTTCTGAGTGGGGAGCCTGATGTGGGGCTCAGTCTCAGGACCCTGGGATCATGACCTGAGCTAAAGGCAGATGCCTAACAACTGAGCCACCCAGGCACCCCAATTGGCCTTCTCTTAAACACCAATTTATTTGCTAGAGTGGTTTGTTGTGTAGTTCAGTCTATTCTTAACCTGTGATTCTTCACTATAAAAATTGTGAAAACTACATTCTTAGAATTCCTTCTTTTGGATCTAGTACTACTCCTAGAGCCATGCCAAACAAAGTATAAGTCCCTCTTTCATGCCATAGCAAGGTTTTTTAAATGCATTTTTTGGATCTCTTTAATATGTAATTCTCAGAACTTAATGTGTACCCTGAATATGATCTGGCTGACTTGGAGGTCATTGGTTCTCTGATTTTTCGGTCTGACAATTTATACTTCTAGTGTGACTTAAGATGACATTAAATTTTGGGGGTAGCCATATCATTCTCACAACTCTGTGAGATTACTAATCACACAAAAAATTTTAAAAATAAACAGTACCCTTAAATTACCAACTACATTTTTTTTTTAATATTTTATTTATTTGACAGAAATCACAACTAGGCAGAGAGGCAGGCAGAGAGAGAGGAGGAAGCAGGCCTCCCCTGTTTAATTTCAGTGTTAGATTCATTCTGTGTTTGCAACTTTTCAGTATTCTTTTCAATCTTGATTTTGTTATTCAAGGTGTTTGCCCTTACCAGTTGCCTCTTATTAACATATATTCTTTTGACATCCAGGTCCTTGAAAATAACCATAAAACGGTCATGTCCAGAAACCTAGCCCCTCAGATACTTAACAGAAATCTTCCTTCTTGCCTTCAGTCCTTAATCAATACTCTGATTATGGTTACTTGATAAACTATGCCTGTTTTTCCTTGTGTCTGCTCCATGATTTTCCTTTTTTGTATATAAGGATTTGATGAAAGACCCTAACACCATAACAAGTATTTGGCTAGAGTTTTGTTTTTTTGTTTTTTGTTTTCTTGCTAGAGTTCTTTTAAGCTATAATGTTTAATACTGAGGTTAGTGTGACCTAATTTATAATTTTTTAAACTTTTTATTTTAGAATAGTTTTAGAATTATAGAAAAATTGTGAGGAGTTCGCCTATACCCCACTACCAATTTTCTTTACTCTTCATGTTTCGTATTAGTATGATACATTTGTCACAGTTAATAGACCAGTATTTATACTTTGTTATTAACTAACTTCCATACTTTATTCAGAGTTCCTTAGTTTTTACCTAATGTCCTTTTTCTGTTCCAGGATCCCCTCCAGGATACCACATTACATTTAGTCGTCATGTCTTCTTAGGCTCCTCTTGGCTGTGACAATTTTTCAGACTTTCCTTGTTTTTGATGACCTTGACAGTTTTGAGGAATACTGGTCAGGTATTTTGTAGAATGTCCCTTAATTGGGAGTTGTCTGATGTTGCTCTCGTGATTAGAACTGGGCTTACGGATTTGGGGAGGAAGATCACAGAGGTAAAATGCCATTGTTATCACATCATATCAAGGGTACATACTGTCCACATGACTTCTCATTGTTGATATTAACCTTGATCACCTGGCTGAGGTAGTGTGTTTGTCAGGTTTCTCCACTTTAAAGTTACTCTTTTTCTCCCTTTTTATACCATACTTTGGAGGGAAGTTCCTACATGCAGCCCACACTTAAGTGGTGACATTTTAAGCTCCACATCCTGGAGGGGGGCAGTATCTACATAGATTATTGGAATTTACACAGCTTTATCTTTCCCCCATTCATTTGTTTATATCAATATGGATGAATGAATATTCATTTTATACTTTGGTCATAATCCAATATTACTTTATTTTGTTACTCAAATTGTCCCAACTTTGGCCATTGGGAATTCTCTTATTTATTAATTTCTGTGTTCCTTTGATATACCCCTGTCATTATGGGTTGTTTTTTATTTGAGTGCTCTCTTGCTTTCCGGCACTGTAAGGTGCTCCAGCTTCTTTTACATATTTCCTGTCTCAGTCCTAGAATCAGTTGTTTTTCCAAGGAGCCCTTATTCTTTTTTCTTGGAGAACAGTAATAGAAAGCAAGACCTGATATCTGGGAGTGTTTATTGCTACTGAAGTGACGTTGCTTCTAGGGTGTCATTGCTTCTAGGTCCTCTCAACAGACAAAGCAAATTATATGTAGGTATACTAATCTGTGTGTAGACACATCTATAACTATTTCCATATGTAACCAGCTGTATTTACATCAGACTAGATAGGAGGGTCCATACAGATATCTTTCTTCCACTAATCCATACCAAAAGGATCACTCTAGTCTTTTCTTTTTGCTTATCTGTAACCTCTCACTTCAACAGACTGTACTATAATTGGAATCATGCACTAATACAGTCTTCTCAGACTGACCTTTTACCATTGGCTATCTATATACTTAATCAGTATTAGTGTACATGTATAGTGATTTCAGAATTGATAATACATACCTTTGTGGAAAACAACTTTACTGATTAGAATACAGCGCTTATGTACAATTTCTCTTGCCATTTTTCTTATAGACTCTACTCATTCAAAGATAGGCGAGCACTTTAGTTCCCTACCTCTTTCAGTGAAGTTCTTTCATAACATTTGTAATACAGTTAGGTTTTTTTATCCCCTGTATTCATTTCATCCTGGGCTTCCCCAACCTTCTAAATATTTTTTTAAAATTTGCATACCTTAAGATTTCTTGTTTGTGCTGTAAAGTTCTATAGGCTTTGACAAATTCATAGTATATACATGTATCCACCATTATAATGTCATACAGAATTGTTTCACTACGATACATAAAAAAAAAAATCAACTATCTTCACCCACTGAATGCTCTCCTAAACACCTGATAACTACTGATTTGTTTAACACCTGATAACTACTGATTTGTTTACCATCTCTGTAGTTTTGGCTTTTTGAGAATGTCACATTAATTATAGCCTTTGGTCTAGCTTCTTTTACTTGGCATATGCATTTAGCATTCATCTGTCTTGAATACCTTAATGACTCCTTCCTTTTTATTGCTGAATTGTATACCATTTTATGTGTGGTATGACTGTACCAGTTTCTTCATTCACCTATTAAAAGACATCTTGTTAGCTTTGTGCAGTGGCAGTATCGTAGCCAATGAGGTTTATCCGAGGCGCAATTATTGCTAATTAAAAGACATCTTGTTTACTACCATTGCCGTTTATGAATAAAGCTACTGTAAACGTTTGCATGCAAGTTTTTGGGAAGACATAAGTTTCACATGAATTGGGTAGATACTAGGGGTAAGATTGTTAGATCATGGGGCACCTGGATTACTCAGCTGTTAAGCGTCTGCCTTTGACTCAGGTCATGATCCCAGGATTCTGAGATCGAGCCCCACATCAGGCTCCCTGCTCAGCAGGAGCCTGCTTCTCCCTCTCCCACTCCCCCTCCCACTCCCCCTGCTTGTGTTTCCTCTCTTGCTGTCTCTCTCTCTCTCCTTCAAATAAATAAGTAAATAAAATCTTTAAAAAAAAAAAATAAAGATTCTGTTCTTTAAAAAAAAAAATTGTTAGATCATATGGTAAGACTATGTCTTGCTTTGTAAGAAACTGCCGAACTGTTTTCTAAAGTGGCTATACCATTCTGTATTCGCACCAGCAGTGAATGAGAATTCCTGTTGCTCTAGACCCTCATTTGTAATTGGGATTACCTATTTTGGGAATTGTACCCATCTAATAGGTCTGTAGTAATACCACATTTTTGTTTTAATTAGCATTTCTGTAATGACATCAGATACTGAACATGTTTTCATATGCATATTTGCCATCTGTGTATCTTTGATGAGCATCCCTTTAGGTTTTTTTTTAATCATTTGATAAAATCAATTTGATTTTTAATCAGTGTGTTTGTTTTCCTGTTGTTATAACAATTCTTATTATATTTTAGATACGAGTTTTTTATCAGATACGTTCTTTCAGTCTGTGGCTGATGCTTTTTCTTAACAGTGTCTTTCACAGAGCAGAAATTTTAAAATTCTAATGAAGTTCAACTTACACAAATTTTTCCATTTGTGGATTGATCATGCTTTTGGTGTTTTACCCCAAAACTCATTACCACGGGACGCCTGGGTGGCTTAGTTGGTTAAGCCGCTGCCTTCAGCTCAGGTCATGAGCCTAGGGTCCTGGGATTGATTCCCACATCAGGCTCTTTGCTCAGCGGGGAGCCTGTTTCTCTCTCTGACTCTGCCTGCTACTCTGCCTGAGCGCGCATGCGCGCGCGCTCTCTCTCTGACAAATAAATAAATAAAATCTTTTTAAAAACCATGTCATTAGCACTATGTTAACTATACTGGAATTAAAATGAATTAATACAGGGCACCTGGATGGCTCAGTAGGTTAAGTGGCTGCCTTCAGCTCAGGTCATGATCCCAGGGTCCTGGAATCGAGTCCCGCATCAGGCTCCTTGCTCAGTGGAGAGCCGGCTTCTCCCTCTCCCTGCTGCTCTGCCTAGTTGTGTTCTCTCTCTGTCAAATAAATAAATAAAATCTAAAAAAAAATCCATACAAAAAAGTAAAATAACTGGCATTTGTTTATAATTTCACATTTAACATTTGGGTCTCCAATACATACTGAGATAATTTTTGTGACAGGTGTAACCTAGTTTATGTTTAGTGAATCTGTCTTGGCTCTTAACACTCATATATCTTCTGAACAATCACAAGCCATGTTTTTAATATGATTAATTTTGAAATTTATTCAGGATTATATGTGTTGCTCAGCCCCATTTTGAAAATTACTTTATCCCATCTATTTTCCTTTGTTCCATTGTTCCGCCCTTTTAAATCCAAAGCTTATTAACAGAACCACCATTAGAGGTATTCTCCTTTTTCTTTGTCATCATAAATAATACTAGGCAAACCCAAATAGTCTTTCTCCAGAAGTCACCCACCTCTGTCAGTTTGATTGTTCTCAACATTTTTGGTAAGCTAGGGATCATTTTGGATTTTAGCCTTAATAACATTTTGCATAGGTTAGTACCAGCATAGGCTAGTACCAGGTCTGTAACACTTACAGTGTGTGCATCATTAGTCCTAAGCCTGCTTTCCATTTTGTACATGGCATCATTTCATAATCTAAACTCTGAGAGTGCCCTATTACAGTCACACTGAATTCCTTCAAACCTGTCCCTTATGCTTCTATATTGGGATATTTTGCAATTGCACAAGTCACATTTTTGTTAGCTTGCCAGTCCTTTCTTAATCTTAAGCTGCAGTTCCCCCCACCCCTTCTTTTTCAAAGGAAATTTCTAAAGCTTAAGATTTACCACAGTACTTAAAAATCCTTAAGAATTTTGTGAGAAAATAAGTCTTTATTTCAGTAACAAACTTTACTTTTAAAAGTGAAGGTGAAAAAATTGTTCCCTGGTTCATCAGATGTTAGCATGTATAAGATGTAATATTTTGAAGGGAGGGGAGATGGGAGGAGAGAGCAGGTGATAACTCATACTTCCCAGGTAAATAGGATAAGGTCAGATCTGATCACATGGAGCTGCATTCACTCTGATAGTTCTGGTATATTTTTCATGTATGTATGTATAGCTTTACATGTCTATGCAGAGAATGCCAGAAGAGGTGACTCTGAAAATTAGACTTAAATCTATTCATAGTTTCTTTGTGTTAGGACATTTCTTACAGAAAGTCACTAAAAAGCGTACCTTAAAGACTATTTTAAGTACTTTTAGAAATACAGTTGGCCTGACTTGTTTCTCTTTAGTTTTGTGTAGTTTTTTTTTCTTCTTTCTTTTCTTTCTTTCTTGTTGAGTTCCCTTTTTTTTTTTTTTTTGCCTTACCTCCTCCTCTCTTCTGTGCCCTTAATTGACCTTGTCTTGGGGTATGAAAAAAATAATTGACTGGAACATTCTAGATTTTATTTTTAAAAATCACTTCTGAATTAGACTTTTACTTATGTATAACCCTTAGATTCTTGAGGATCAGTGACTGGGTAGAATTTAACTGTAGAAAACCTATAAAAGTGTTCACTTCCATTTTAGGCTGATGACATACTTGTATTTAATATTAATTATATTCTTATATAATTAAATATACATGTAGTGACCCCCAAATTTTCATTTTTACTAAAAATGTTTTTAAAATACGCTCATTGGTTTCTTGAAACATCTTGAAGCATTCTTTTTTAATGAGTGTATTTTATAATAAAGTTAATGGATAAATATGTCAACTTAATGAAATTCAGAACTCATAATGAAATCTTATTTCACATGAAAATTCTAGTGTTGCATACTAACTGGGTTCATCTGTGGCATGGAATTTTTTTTAGTGTTTAAAAATCCTTTTATTTAAAAAAAGATTTTATTTCTTTGAGAGACAGTAAGAGAGTGGGAGTGGAGGGGAGGCAGAAGCAGACTCCCCACTAAACAGAGAGCCCAATGTAGGCGGATCCAGGGACTCCAGAATCATGACCTGAACTGAAGACAGTTGCTTAACCAACTGAACCACCCAAGCTCCCCTGGTCTATAAAAATTCTATTTTATAGCAACTGTGTCAAAAAATCAGTTAAACTCATGAAGTTTTACCGTAATCAAGTAATGACCATAAAGGTTCAGATTTAATGAAAAAGCAAGCAACTTGATTTAAGAAATAATGAAATCTTCTAAGTAAAAAATTCTATTTCTTACAAATATACTCCCTTAAGAAAGAGTGAGTGGTAGGGTAAAAATTAAGACTATCCCTAATTGGTAATTTGGACTCTGAAATACAGATACCTAGAGGAGTGCTTCTCAGTCCTGTCTGAATTCCCTAGAGAGTTTTTAGGTATTTCAGTACTGGAGGCCTGCCTAGACCAGAGTCTCTGGGTCTGAGCCCCAGGCATCAGTGCTTTTTAGAAGATCAACATAATTGTGCAGCCATGGTTAAGAACCACTTAAGTACATCTTGAAGTGTTGTGTTTTTATTATATTTCTAAATTTGGATATTTGTGACAGTGCTGCATTGATTTATTTCTTACTGTGGTAAAAAAAAATACAACAAAATGTACTATTTCATCATTTTTAATTGTATAGTTCAGTATTGTTAAGTATATTCATATAGTTGTAAAATATATCTCCAGAACTTTTCATCTTGCAAAACTAAAACTCTAACTTTTTTTTTTTAGTAAGAGAGAGTACACATGAGTGGTAGGAGGGGCAGGGGGTGGTCAGTAGATGACCCGCTGAGTATTGAGTCTAACTTGGGGCTTAGTCTCAGGACCTCAATACCATGACCCGAGCTGATGTCAGACACTTAACTAAGGCACCCAGGCTTCCCAATAATTTCTTTAAAAATCTGTAACAATTTAATAATCAGCTCTCTCCACCGCACCTCTCCCAGTCCCTGGTTAACCACCATTTTACTTTTGGTGTCTGTGACTTTGAGTACTTTAGTTACCTTTGTAAGTAGAATTATATTTACCTTTTTGTGACTGGCTTATTACACTTAGCATGATGTTCTCAAGGATCATCCATGTTGTAGCATGTCCCAGGATTTCTTCCTTTTTACGAGTGAATAATAGTCCATTGCATGGATATACCACATTTTGTTTATTCTTCTGTTGGTGGACATTGGGATTATTTCCTCTTCTTGGTCTTGTGAGTAGCACTGCTATGAACGTGGGGGTGCATATGCATATCACTTGAAGACCCGCCTTTCAGTTCTTTTGTGTACATACCCAGAGTGGAATAGCTGGATCATATGGTAGGTAGTTCGGTTTTTAATGTTGATGAGCTTCCAGATTGTTTTCCATAGAAGTTGTACCATTTTACAGTCCCTTCAGTAGTGCACAAAGGTTCCAATCTCTCCATATCCTCACCAGCAGTATTTTCTGGGTTTGTTGGTTTTTTTTTTTTTAATAGTAATTATTCTGATGGGTATGAAGTGATATCACATTGTAGTTTTGATTTGCATGTCTCTGATGATTAGTTGGGTACATTTTCATGTGTGTGATGGGCTTTGTAAGTCATCTTTGGAGAAATGTCTGTTTAAGTCCTTTACCCATTTTGTAATAGGATTATTTGATTTTTTATTGTTGAGTTGCAAGAATTCTGTATATATTCTGGATATTAACCCCTTATCAGATATATGATTTGCAGATATTTTCTTCCATTATGTAGGTTGCCTTTTCACTCTGTTAATTCTTTCTTTTGATGCATAAAAAAAAATTAGGTTTGATGTAGTTGCAGTTGTCTGTTTTTGTTGTCTCTACCTTGGTGTCATATCCAGTAAATTCTTGCCAAGCCCAGTGTCTTCAAGCTTATCCCCTTTGTTTTCTTCTAGGGGTTTTATAGTTTTGGTTCTTACATTTAGATCTTTAATCCATTTTGAGCTATATAGTAATTGTCCAGCTTCATTCTTTTGCATGTGGTCATGAGTTTTCCCAGCACTGTTTGTTGAAGAGACTGTCCATTTCTTACTGAGTGATTTTGGCACTCTGGTTAAAGATCGTTTGGCCATGTCTGTGAAGGTTTGTTTTTGGCCTTTTTGCTCAGTTGCATTGCCTATATACCTATATGTCTGTCGTTATGGTAGTACCACACTGTTTAGATTATTGTAGCGTTATAAATTATTTTGAAGTGAGGAAGTGTGACACTTCAAACTTTCTTCTTTTTCAAAATTGTTTTGGCTTTTGGGAGTCCCTTGAGATTTCATAAGAATTTTAGGATGAATTTTTCTCTGCAAAAAATTATTGCGATTTGAGAGGAATTGTATTGAAATCTAGAAAGTTTTGATAGCTGGACATCCTAACAATATTAAGTCTTTGAATCCACAAACATGGGGGCACCTGGGTGGCTCAGTAAGTTAAGCCTCTGCCTTCGGCTCTGGTCATGATCTCAGGGTCCTGGGATCGAGTTCCGCATCAGGCTCTCTGCTCAGCAGGGAGCCTGCTTCTTTCTCTCTCTCTCTCTCTCTCTCTGCCTGCCTCTCTGCCTACTTGTGATCTCTGTTTGTCAAATAAATAAATAAAAAAACCTTTGAATCCACAAACATGGGGATCTTTCTACTTGCGTCTTTCTTTCAGCCATGTTTTGTAGATTTCAGGGTATAAGTCTTTCACCTTCTTTAGGTTTATTCCTAAGTATTTTATTTTTTATTGATACTGCAAATGGAATTGTTTTCTTAATTTCCTTTTCAGGTTGTTCATTGTTAGTATATAAAAATGCTACTTATTTTTGTATTTTAATTTTTGAATTCTATAACTTGACTAAAGTCATTCTAATTGTTTGCTTGTTTTGTTGAATTCTTAGGGTTTCCTAAATAAAAGATCATGTCACCTGTAGTCAGATTATTTTATTTCTTCTTTTCCAATTTGGATGCCTTTTCTTTTTTTTTTTTTCTTTTCCTTGCCCAAATGCTAAATTGTTTTTAATAGAAAATACAAACTGTATTTTTTAAAAAGGAGTAGTTGATGCAGATTCAGGTAGGCCATGGTGAAAAGTTCAGAATCTACCCTTTGAAGTCAAAGGGAAAGCACTGGAGCATTTTAACCTGAGAGAAGATCTGATGTTGTAAGAGTGGATGCAGAAAACTAGCAGAGTGGTACAAAGTGGTCTGATGGATAAATGACAGGCTGGGAGGAGTGGATGAATGGCAGGAGTAGAGATGGAGAAAAGTGAATGGGATGGAGTATTCAGGCATTAGAAGTAGATTTGGATGTGTGGATGAGAAGAAAGCACAAGAGAGCATTTTGAAGGCCACTGTTAGGTTCTTGGCTTGAACATGACTAAGTGAATTGAGATAATGGATACTGTGGTACAGAGATTTCTGTATGCAGAGTTTGAGATGTTTGCTAAATAGCTAGTTCAGAGATGCTACAGAGAAGATTGTGTGCAAATCTGGCCATAGAAATACATGCCCAGTAAATAAGTTGACTCCACTTTGAAGGAAGTCCGGGACCTAGTTAGTCTAAGCTTTGGTGCATAGGACATGTTCATTGAATATTTGTATAATGATCAGTCACAAAAATTGAACTTAGATATTGTAATATATTTAAAGCTAATTATCTTTAATGTAGAAACTAGTACTTTTTAATATTATGTAAGTGGCATTCTATGAGAAGAAGCCATTCTTTCTTAATTGAACTGGCTAAATTAAATTGAACTGGCTAAATTACTGATTTACATTGTCATTTTATGTCATCCAGCTCTCTTGATAGACTCTAATGTGGTAAAACCTGTGTTTCTGTTCAAGTCCATAAATAGAAAAAATAGATTAAAAGGCTGCACACAAGTAAAATTCAGGATATTTTTTTTTTTCTGGGATGGGAGTGGGAAAAGCAGGGTAGGGAATGAGGTATGATGTGACTAGCTACCCAGGGATAAATATAAAACTTTTTTTGTAAGTCTGGCAAGCCTGAAAACAGGTAGTTGTTGATGTGATATCATAACGCTGTAAGAAAAAGCATATCCCAGATTGGAGAGAAGTAGAGAAAGATAGAAAGAATGGGAAATGGAAAGCAGTGAAGGAGAAATGAAAAAAAAGGCCAGGGAGAGTAAGCATTCAGCAGGTTCTGAATTGAGTATTAGAATGTAATCTACTTTTGATCATTTGAATCCCGAGCTTCAGAATACATGATTAGTTTCCTTTAAAAGTTAATGCTACTTCACAGCTCTTGACTGCTTTAAGTGCCATTCTAATCCAAAGTAGACACACTTAATGTGAATATGTTTTTCTCATCCCACCACTATATTAAGCTGGAAGTCAGAAGACCCATTATTCCGGTTCTGGTTCTGTCATTAACTGGCTTTATGACCCTGTGAAGTTAACTTACTTTCTGTGAGCCTCAGTTTACTCATCTGCCAAATGATGGAGCTGGACAAAATGATCTGTAAAGTCCCTTCTGCTCTAAGATTCTATATTTCTTTGGAATGAATCAGTTTTCCCCTAAGTGTGGCAGTGGTTTTCCATCATTAGAAAAAAAAAATCTATGTTTTTGAAATTTTATATTAGTATATATTTTCCTGTATAGTAGCACAGAAATTATTTTGCACAATCTGTCATTCTAATTTATATGTTGCTATTTGAGATTTTTAGGGACTATTTGAGATTCTATTCAGTGTCATCAGTTTTATTAAATACTTGCCACCTTTAAATCATTTCTTTGCCACAATCCTCAGAATTTGTTGATTATGAATTCTAGTGGGAGTATTTTAAGTAATTCTCAGACTTTTTATTGCTGGGATTTTCCCTTTGAGAGAATTATTGTGTTAGGAAAGTAAAGTTGTTTTTTAAGTCTATGACTTATTTATGGCTAAAACTTTAACTTCTTTTTTTCTCAAGTTTTCATTTAGAATCTTTCTTGGTTTTGATTTGACAGTGAACTGAATGGTGAAATGATACTTGTGATATAATTGTGCAAGGGGGATCATGTAATACTAAAAAAAGAAAAGTTAATAACCTGTATATGTAAGACATTACTTCAGAGGCACCACAGAGTTATGCATTTAGTTTTATTTATCTGTGTTCAGTCTTTATACTTTTTGATTTAATGTGGCAGAGAGTAGAATAAAGTCTGGCAGGTACAAAGGTCTAGACTTCAAGAAAAGGATAGAATTTGGGATCCTGTGTTAAAATACTTGTACGTTCATGGTTTTAATACTGAGGAGCCATGATTATACTGTCTCATAGAAGAATCTTTTCACAGTGGAATACAGTGCTGTTAAATCTAAAAAATGAAAGTACGAGCAGGTAGCGAAGAATATTTAAAAAAGGAAGAACATCTCTCACTCTCCATCTTTTAACCCACAAATTACTTATTAGATGTATCTTCCAGTCTGTTCATAAGTAGAGAAATTGTCTGTTTTATTTAGAGTATTTAAAATTTTATTACTAAAAACCTTCCAAAGGTTTCAGGCTAGCTATCACCAAGTAAATTTTTAAACATGATTTTCTTACTCTGGTAAAGAAACAGAGAAGAGTTTAAATTTGCACTTGTTAAAATTGAAAGTCTCACTCACAAACACAAAAAATAAAAAATTTTATTTGTAGTTGATCAAACAAGTAGTAGGAAATTCAGATTAGAAATGTATTATATGTAAGTGGTTCTTAAGCAAACATTGAGGTTTACTGGTCAATGTTTTAAAAATTACAAATCTACAGAAATTTCAGTAGACTTCCCCCCCTTATTTATTTTTCTGTAGATATTTAATTTGTTCTAAAATATCTATTAAAGCAAAGTAGACTTCACCTTTGTAAAATAAAAAATACATCATTAGTATCGAACACAGTTTTAGTTGAATCTCATCTAGAATATCCAGTGGTTACCAATTTAAGTGCATAATGCCCCAACACTGCAGATCTCCAGGAATGCAAACTTCTGATATTCAAGAATAAATGCTGTGGGGGAAAGAATTTAGTGTAATTTTAATAGCATGGACTATTAGAATTCAGTGCAAAATTATTTTTACCATAAAGAAGTTAATTCACCTCATTCTAAATGGTACTCTCAGGGGTAAAAATATTTAATGCAACTTTTAAAAGTTAGCAATATAATTTCCTTTTGCTTTTAAAGTCAGTTATTTTATTGTAACGTAATAGTAATAAAGAATTGCAAAGCAAAAAAAGAAAAAAAAAATTAGTTCCTGTGCTTTAAAAAAGATATTCCAAGTATTTGTATTGCAAATGAATTATTACCAAATGTTAACAATCTATTATGTCTTGTTTTTTAAAGTGAATGAATTTTTAGCTTTTGAGGGTCCCATCTTGTTGGATATGAGAATTAAACATCTAATCAAAACCAATCAGTTAAGTCAAGCAACTGCTCTAGCAAAGCTGTGTTCTGATCATCCAGAGATTGGTACAAAAGGTAGTTTTAAGCAAACTTACCTTGTTTGTCTTTGTACATCATCACCAAATGAAAAGTTAATCGAAGAGGTGAGTATGTTTTCTTTTGTTAGTAATTATTTTTAAAAATGAAGAAGTTAATTTTCAATTAGATTAGAATGTCTTTGACTTCTCTTAGATAGTGAGGGACTGTTGTCAATCTTAAATTTTAGTATGCCCTGGGGTAGTGATTCTAAGCAGCTTTCAGAGTTGTATGTAAACTGATTTCACCTAGCTTCTTTTTAAATTGAATCTTTACTGCTGAGGTTAAATTACAGGACGGTGGAGGTGGCTTAATAATTGAGTAGGATGTTTTTATTTGTTAGCAGTTGGACCTTAACTTTAGTTTTACCTGACTTCAGGAAACTTGTAGATCTAACTGGCTAATTTAAGTAACTATAGAATTTATATGACTTCCTCTTAAAAATATGTTCTTTGTTTTATACACACGTGTGTGCACACACACGCATAATGTATTCCTAGGGAGAAGTGCACACACACACACGTATATATATTTATTAAGATATTAAGTATCTATATTTATTAAGATCAATTTTTATTTGCATATTTAATATAAAGTTTTATTTTCTGTGAGACATAATGCTTTTTTTACTTCTAGTTTGGCATAAAGCATAATATTCATGCATTTATTTTGTACTATAGAATTCTGAGATAGAATCATGGTCCAAATGGGAATTTGGATTTTGGAGGACTCATAATTCCAAAATGAAATTGGAGACAGGGTAGGAAAATTAAAAGTTGCTGAATAAGATACAGGGAGTATGTATTTAAATAGTTTAGATAAAAAAACTATAATGTTTAACAGTGTTGACTGAGCATTTAATGCACACAAGTGTCTTGTATCTCTAATACAAGTATCCTTCAACCTCAGAGCAATGGAGAGGAGAAGAAAATGACTAAAGGACACACTTAAAGATGTGTAACAGGAAGAGTTGAGAAATAAACCAAGACAATTAAGAGAGCTTGCATAATCAGTTGTGTAGACAGATAATGTAATCAGTCTGGAAGAAGGATCAGACAGCATCAGACAAAAAGCTGAATGCGTACATGAGATTAGAGGTGGTAATGGTAGTGATAATTTTGTGATTTTTTTTTTTTTTTTTTTTTAGAAAATGAAGAGGGAAATGGTAGGCTTGGACCAAGATTAGAAATAAAGTTATTGTGGATGGTGAGGATAATGAGGGTACTGGGAAAAGTGATGTCTGGCAATTCCTAGGCTAGACAGAGTAGAACTAAGGGTTGTAGTCTAGGAAATTATATCATTAGTTCGGACATATAGAAGATTGAAGTTTTCTTATTGGTTCAGAATAGCTATGTAGACAGTTGGCAGACAGAGTTTCTTGAGATAGCTTTTGAATTTTAAGAGTTTTTCTAAAATTCTTAAATTATTGTGTTGCTGCTATATCTTAGATATTTTTCAGCTCCTTAATAAAGCTTTAATTACCAGTTCATTCCTTGCCCTTATGTCAGTCTGTCCATCTATCTATTCTCCCTTCATCAAATTTTTATTAAGTGAATGATGTGTGCTGTCTAAGCCCTTGGGGGTTAAATGTCAGTTAAGGTGTAAGTCTTGGCCTAAAGAAACTTAACTTCTAATAGGAAACTATCTAAATGTAGGGTTGTTAGGTTAGCTCTAAAGTCCCTGCTTGAAGTTGAAGACTATGAATTTGTAATCTGCAGGAAAAATCTGTATTTCTAACTCTTGAATAGTCAAAAGATTTTGTGGAACTGAACTTTAAGTTCCCTTTTGGTTTAATTTTTCAGATTTGAGTAGCAGCAGCCTAGCTTGCTCTGGGAGATGCTCAGGAAAAATTCTCTGTGAGGGCCTCAGGTATCTCTGATATCATATAAAATGATTTTTTTTTCTTCTTACATTAAGCAGGTAGAATTAAGGCATTCCTTGTTTTTAAGCAGAATTCACCAAAAGTTTCTGTACCCTACTCCAGAAACAACACTAGATCTTAAAGTGCAGAACAGGACAGGATATGTGTAAGTCTACACATTCCTTGTTAAAAGTCCTCTTTTGCTTATTGATTGTTTGGTTACTCTTTTATCTTCCTATTACAAATAATAGAAATTTTCTCTTCATTGTTCCATGTGAAGTGGGTTAAGATTGGCTGTCACCCAGGCAGTTTGCCCCAGGGGAAGGTAGTCACTTTGTAACAATTGCCCAAAGATATGCCCCCTTCATAAGAGGTATGCTCTCTCTCTCTCACATTCATTTGCTTTTACCTGTCTGGTTCTTAAAAGCATTTGAGTTTTTTACCCATTCATTAGTGAATGGTAGGAAGAGATATTGGAGAGAGTCAACCATGGCCTGAATTCTGTAGTCCTTTTGAGGAAATCCTTCTTCAGGGAAGCCAGTAAGCAAGGAATTGACTAGGATTTTCAGGATCCTTTCATTGTAATAGAAATAGCAGCTAGCGCTGGTAGATGGCTGAGGAATGGGACTGAGAGAGATGCGTGTTTATCTGGCTTCTCTGGAAGGAAAACCTTGGCCTGTATTCTTGGTGTAGGTCTAAAAGCAGTGTTTTAGTATTTTAGAACTGTTTAGAGCCAGTATAGCTCTTGGTTTGTCCTTAAAATAAACAAAGAATTTAAAAAGTAAAATCCTCTTTCCTCTAACCATCCCTTCTCCATTTAATACTTCCCCAAGTATTCATTCAGTTTGAAATTTGATATATAACCTGATCCTTTTCTATGTACATGCATATATTTTATATGCTCCAAACATACATATGCACACCCTGCCTGCTGTTCACTTTTACCCATTTATTATGGACGTCCTTTCATATCATTCCATATAAATCAACCTCATTCTTTCTCATGGCTGCATAATTCCATAGTATGGATTTATGATATCTTTGGTCAGACTAGATGACATTTAAATGGTTTCCTTATATATACATCCTTTCGTTCTTGTCAGTGGTACACTGGTAGGGCAAATTTCTGGAAACATTTGGCTGGATTAAGGAGTCTATACGTTTTAATTTATAGAGCCATGCTACCATCCAAAAAAGATTATGCCAGTTTAGGCTCCCATAAACAGTATATGAAATTTCCTCTTACTAACACTGGAGATTATTTGTATTTTAAATTTTTGCTTGCCTGAGAGTTAAATAGTAGCTCATGATTTGATTTTACGTTTTTTCAGTATGATAGGGTTACCATTTAAGTTCTTTTTTCTTTTTTTAAAGATTTATTTATTTTAGAGAGACGGCTAGTGAGGGGAGGGGCAGGAGGAGAGAATCTTTCAAGCAGACTCCTTGCCTAGTAGGGAGGTGGAGGTGGGAGGTGGAGGACCAGGGGCTCCATCCCAGGACCCATGAGATCATGACCTGAGTTGAAATCAGGAGTCCTGTGCTCAACTAATTGAGCCACACAGGCACCTTCTAACTTCTTTTTTAGTTGGAAAGCAATTTTATGTTAATAAGCAAGACTTCTTAAAATGTGATTAAAGCCAATACATTTTATTTAAAAAAAAAAATTTTTTTTAAGCCAATACATTTTAAAAGTACACTTGGCAATTGTATATAGAATACTGTTGAAGTGTTCTGTGCTTTTTGAATACCTGGCATAAAGAGCCATATTAAAACATAAAAATCATTATTCACATTCATAAAATGATTTTTTGTTTTACAGAGGGAGTTAACATAATATGTCTTTAACAAACAGATCATTCTGACTTTGACAGTTTATTCACAGTTCTAAATTTTCTGGTGTTTAAATTATTGCTCAGTTTTCAAAGCAATAGAGAAAAGATCTATACTATATAGTTATTATGTATATAATGGTAATTCCTACTTTATGCTGCCTTGGATTAAAAAAAAATAGTAATTCTTGTTCATTGTTAGCTATATTTGACTTGTACTTTCATGGTTTGAATTCAGCCATCCATTAGTTTAAATATGGTTTCTGTTTTCCCTGTATATTGCTGAATATGGCAAATGTTACAGTTTGATATGTTGTATATATGTGAAATAAACATATTGAGGCTATTTTAATACAAATATATATGTATTTCTAATTACTAAGTGCAAGCTAATAATGTAGGTAATGTCATTGGGGAAATGAATTTCCTTATATATATATAATGTACACATTTTGCATCATTTGAGCATTCAAGAAGATTAGCTTAGTTTTAGAACAACAAAAACAACAAAAGATCAGTTCAAAACAAATCGTACTGTCAGGAAATAGGATTTTTTATTAAAGCAGAACATGTAAAGGGTCAGTATTTAGCAATAAAAGGCCTCAGTATGTTTATGCATGGAGAGTTCTGGAAAGAGCAGACTTTGAAGCTGTCCCTGGGTTAAAGTCTTGACCGCCACTAATTAAGTAAGCATGTGATTTTGAGCAAGTAACTTAACCTCTCTGAACCTTACGTCTAGAAAGTTAGTAGTAATATCTACCAGGCAAGCTGTTGTGCTGGTTAGCAGTGCTACTTCTGAAGAAGCTGGCACTAATAAATAAATAGTAACTGCCATTATTGTTATTATTAACATGAAAAAATAAAACTGACGGGGTGACTTCTAACATTTTTCCGCATGTCTGTAATGGGGTAATTGTTTAAAGTTAACACAGCGTGCAATAAAAGATAATGTGATGAAATGGAAAGAGCTTGAGTGTTTAATGCCAGTTAGACAAAATTTGATTTATAGCTCTACTGCTTAATTAACTGTTGCAGTTTGGGCAAATGAACATGATTTCTTTGAACGCCGCATTCATTGTTTATAAAATGTTAATGATAATACCTACCTAGTAGGAAATTTATGATTAAATAATAAAATATGTCTGATAATGCACTTAACAATGTAGAAATTTGAAAATATTCATTGTATGATTATATATTGATTTGCCCCCCCCCCTTTTTTTTAAGTGGGGTCACTTAAAGATTTGTTAGAAAGAAATGAAAGAATAATGGAAAGAGCACTGCACCAGGGAATTCCAAGACATAGGTTTCAGTTTTAACTTGGCCACTAATTTAACTTGGCCACTAATACACAGACTCAGAGTTGGGTCTTGTCTTGTTTTAGAGTTTTCTAGCCCAACTTAATGTATAAAATGGAACCTCAGAATCTATCCTCATGCAACCTTTATCCTCAAAGATTAGTCTCAAGATTATCCTCATTTAGACATTTGTTCAGTCCCAAACACATTACATTTTACACACACACACACACACACACACACACACACTTTCCCTTTACTCAAGAGTTGGTCAGGACAGACAGAAGGTCAGCAAGGAGGGGCATCGTTATCTCTCTGGTACATGGGTGCCAGTCATCTGTATTGGTCTTCATTTTTTTTTTCCCCATTTGTCAGTTATACCATGTTGGAATTAATCTTTTTATTTTGTGGAACACCAGTGATTTGTGATTATATGCTGTTTGCTTATATCCTTGTCTTACAGCAAATGCTTATGGAGATCTGTTTACATACTTAAATCATTAAATCATTAAATCATTGTAATGTAATTTTAATTTTTCAAAAAATAAGTAATAGATAATACATGTGTAATTAAATGAAGAAGTTGCCTTCATCTAGGTTATACTTATGCATGCATGACTGTTGACAGGCTTTGAGATGGAATGAATTTATATGAAAAGAAAAATAATGGAGATTTATAGAACACTGAGGTGAGCTTAATTTAAAGGTGGTATAACTAAATAAAATGTTTCATAGTATACTTCTTCCCCCTCAGATGAATAGACACTTTATTAGTGTATATCCAGCATACCTTTCTGTGTCTTTCTGCTGATTTTAATGCTTTTAAAATTACCAGATAAAGGGGGGAAAATACAGCTTTTCTTTTTCAGTATCGTAGTCCTGATTAATGGGTAGAGTATACTTAAAATTAGCATTAGTTATTTCAGATAAATAAGTATTTGTAAAGTTTATGAAAATAGTTCTCCGACTTGAAGAAAAATTATTTCTTTACTGCAGCCCAGTAATGACAAACTAGAGGTTTTACTGATAAAAAATGATCTGTAAATATCTAGTGAAGATTCAAAAGTATATTATTATATATCCTAATAATAAAACCATTTTATGGCATATTTTCTATATCCTTTTTTCTTTAGATTTCAGAAGTTGACTGCAAAGATGCACTAGAAATGATTTGTAACTTAGAATCCGAGGGTGATGAAAAAAGTGCTCTTGTCTTATGTACTGCGTTTTTATCACGTCAGCTCCAACAAGGAGATATGTACTGTGCTTGGTGAGTTGGTTTTATTTTGTAAAGAAAAGTTTATTAAATAAGAATACAAGATAGGTTGTGAGAATTCAGAGTGCTTAAGAATATACTTCTTAATATTTTAAAATCTTACCAAAACAAAAAGCTTATAAAAGTTATTTTCTGTTATTACATGCTGTTCAGACTGACCATGAAGTAGTTCATATTGTAACTTTAAAACTTTTTTATGTTAAGGACCACACAACTCCTTAGTATACCAGTAATGGTTGTATAATGATTAATAATGATCAGGAAATTTTTAGATGTTAGAAGATGAAGGAAATGTTTATTTTGTCTAATGCCACAATATTTTCAGATACCTAAGCAGTCTGTGATTGTGTATATTTTTTCCTCTACATATTACACACTTCCAACTACATAACTAGCTTAGTCATTTATGTGTGGAAATAAAGTTCATTTACCATTCTACTTCACTAACTTCTTGAGTGCATATTTCTTTATATGGTACATTTTCAAGTGTGCAGAAGCCTGTTATATATAACATATAACTAATAGAGATGTTGACTTCAACTGCCTCAAAAAAAAAATCTTAAGATCAGCTGTCTTAAATTAATGTGTTAGCTAAAACTGACAATTTATCTGGCCAGTGAACAGCATTATTAGTCTTCAGTGTTGTGTTGGTAATACTGGAAACACAAAATTCAGTTTACAACATTCAGACATTAAGAATTTTTACCAAATGACATACGACATACAAATCCCACGAATATGGGACAGGCAAGCTAAATCAGTGTGTAATTAAAGAAGAATAAAGTTCACAGTTATAAAGGTTTTCTGAGCAGTTTTGAGTTTTGTTATGAAGGGAAAGTCATGCAGTACACAGAGGATTGATATAAAAGGTAGATAGATTATGAAGAGATAATAAAAAGCATGCATTTAACTGAGGAGAAGTAGATTTTCCATGTAATATAAATTACTAGTAGTGACTTAAAAATTAACTCTTACATTGCTTTGAAAAATTCATCAAAGTCTGAATTTCATTACAACGAAGGCGATCTATTAAAACTTCTTAAGTAAGGGGGGTAAAAAAGAAATTTATGTTTAAGAAATGCTATTTAATACAAGTACTTGAGAATGCTTTGGGGTCTCAACAGTGAGGACGGTTGGGAAGAAGTGGCAGAACAGAGTTGAGCTTGAAAAGTCAACTAGAAAGCCAGTTAACAGTCTATCTGGGAAGTTAAGAAGGCTTCCTTATGGATGCAGGATGGGTTGAAAAAATGTTGACACAAACAGTCTTTAGGATAATAGAAAGCAGAGACTTTTATAGGGTCAGTGATAATGATGCATTAAATTACAAAGATGGTGAACTGGAAAGAATGTTAATCATCTTTTTCATATATTAAGTTTCAGGTTTCAGAAGAGATCAAATTGGAGAAGTCTTATAAAGAACTAGAGAGGTGAAAGTGGTCAAGACTGGAGAGACAGATTTTGAAGTCCTCAGTATATAGGTTAAAATTCAGTAAATGAGCAAGTTATTCAAGTGGGTGGTGAAAGGGCAGAGTTCCTGAGGAACTAATAATAGGAAAGGCCTGTATTGAGGAGATTACTTGGTGAAAAAAGTTGAAGAAAGAAAGAAGATTTTTGTGGAAATTAACCACAGAGGACAGAAGAGAAATAGGACGATGGGTAAAAGGGAGGAAAATTCATCGTTTCGTAGGATTATTTTCTGTAAAACATACATTCTAATTGTATTTGAAATAAATTTCAAAGTTCATTTTTCAAAGTTTATTATTCCACCAATTTGACAGAAATTAGTTACTTTCTTTTGAGTTCTTTGTCATCATTGATTGTTAATATTTAATAACAAATTTTTAAATTTAAGTGGCCAGTTGGTCAGTTTCAGGTAGAAGATAAAATTAAATACTTTAAAAAATACACCATTGATCTGTATAGATCAATGTGGCTCAGATACCATTTGTATAACGTGTTTAAATGAGAGGTGCTTTACTAGTAATGGGTATTGCTTCTCTCTGACATTGAAAAATATTAAAAGAATGATATCCTGATTTTATTTAGTCTCTAAAAAAATTGAAATATACTTTATATTTTATATCTAATTTAAATTTAATTTCCACATGTAGAATTTGGAATCTAAAACCAGTTTTAATTTCAAATGTAATGACTGGACCAATATAGTCCATGATTACTACATTATTGTTCCAACTATTTTTAATACTTTTTTTTAGGGAGCTCACTCTCTTTTGGAGTAAATTACAGCAAAGAGTAGAACCATCTATACAAGTGTACCTAGAAAGATGTCGGCAACTTTCTCTGTTAACCAAGACAGTATATCACATTTTCTTCCTGATTAAAGTTATTAATTCAGAGGTAAGAATGATCAAGCTATTTTTTCCTCAATTTAAGATGTATTAATTACCTTTAATAAAAACTTTATTATTTTGGCACCTCTTCCAGTGAACTTCTGTTATTTCATTTAGAGTTTGGAACATTGCTTTAATTAGTCTTATAGGCATTTGATAACAGAAAAACTTAAAACTACAAATGAGAGCCAGGGGCTTGCTCTTGACCTAAAGAAAAATAATATGCATATACTGGTATTTTATCATTTGACAATTTTTGCTTCTAGGTGTTACACTATTTTGATAATTGGCTTTATAGAAATTTAAGAAAGTATAAAGAGAGATATGGAAATAGCTTCCTTTGCTAGCAGTTTGGCAGATTACATTATCTAAAAATCCTTCTACAAAGTGCCTTAACATACTCGGTGAAATAAAATAAATATTTCTTTTGATATATAGCATCTAAGATTGCAGGACTGTTAGGGAGAATCCATAGGCCCAAAATGAAGAGGAACTTAAAGCTTTCTGAAGCAGAACTTAAAGCTTTCTTAAGCTGCTTCTGGGTCTCTCCTGGCCTGATGGGTATTGGAATAGGTTACTACTTGGCAGTAACCAAGGTATTTGCACATTGGGATGGGAGATAGCTTTATGGGCCCTCACCAGTTGGGGAGTTGGAACTCAGCAATCTGTCCCCCTGTCCCACCTACAAAGTTCTATAATTTCTTTGAAAAAGTAGACTAGAAAAATGCTGCTTTTTAGTACAGATAGATGATAGGGAAGCTTGTGCATGTTCTACTGGGCTGTGGGTCAGAGAAGGAAAAATGTTTCCCTTAAGAAGTTGTAAGGATAGGTCTACCCTCACACAGATTTGTGGCCTAAATTTACCCTATTTATATAGTCCAGAAATCCCCATGCCAAGTAAGTAATGTTTAAGAAGGTAAGAGTGGAGTACTGGGCTGGTAACACCTGGCAGAATGCAGAACTTCTTTGAAGGGACATATACTCAGTACTGGATTCTCAGGTAAAGCCCTGGTTAAGATGAGTTGATGATCAAGAATTATGGAACATGAAACAGTTTGTCATGAGGGAATTTTATCAGAGAAAAATAACAGTAGAATTAAATAGACTATTTAAAGACATAAATTTAACCATCAAGATTTATACATCGGGGTGCCTGGGTGGCTCAGTTGGTTAAGCAGCTGCCTTCACCTCAGGACATGATCCCAGGGTTCTGGGATCAAGCCCAACATCAGGCTCCCTGCTTCTCCCTCTCCCTCTGCCCTCTACCTGCTTGTGTGCATGTGTGTGTGTGTGCACGGCTCTCTCTCTCTCTCTCTCTCTCTCTCTCTCACACACTCACACACACACACACACAAAATTTTTTTTAAAAATTTGTAAAGCATAACAAACAGTGACGTGAATACATTTCAGTAGAGAAAAAGAACTAGATTTGCGTAACAGTTTAACGCAATTATGGACAATTACATAAAATACATATATTGAAAGACAAAATAAGGAAGTAAAGCATGAGAAAGAAAGATATTATCAAAATGACCAAGCAGATTTTAAAGAGTCAAAACTTCTAGGAATAAAAAACATAGTTATTGAAATGAAAACACTTAATAAGTAGATCAAAGATTAGATATAACTGAAGAGGAAATTGATAAGCAGAGGTTACATAAATGTTTCTCATTATCTCAATTGGAGTCCAAGTTTTACAGAATTAATTTTTTTTAAGATTTTTTTTTTTAATTTATTCGTTTGAGATATAGAGAGAGTGAGTGTGCACCAGCAGGGGAGAGAGGCAGAAGCAGACTCCTTGCTAAGCAGGGAGCCTGACATGGGGCTGAATCCCAGGACCCTGTGATCATGACCTGAGTTGAAGGCAGATGCTTAACCACTTGGGCCATCCAGGTACCCCAGAATTAATTTATTTTCTTACAGTAACCCTTATAGTAAAGCAGTTGGTTTCCATTTTAAATGTACACAGAAGACATTTTCTAAAGTTGCCAATATTATGTAGAATGGGGTGCCAAACAGTGTTTAGGAATCCTTAAGAACGGGGATGCAACTTGAAAGAAGTATTTAAGATTCATTTATTTATTTGTAGAGAAAGAGAACACACGAGTGGGGGAGGATGGGCAGACGGAGAGGGAGAGGGAAAATCTCCATCACAGGACCCTGCGATCATGACCTGAGCTAAGATGATCTCAAGAGTCGGACTTCTAACCAGCTGAGCCACCCAGAAGCCTCAAGAAGTATTTTTTAATTCATCTGTAATTTTTTTTGAAAGGACAGACAAAAGATACTCTCCTGTTCCCCCTTTAAAAGTAACTTTTAAAATCTGTAGTTGGTCAGTAAATCTTACATATTTCCCCTTTTTTCTTGAAATAATTTCAGAACAATAGAATTTCTCTTTCAGGAGTAAAGAACAGGGGTGAATTAATTCATCTATATAGTTTTTGTCTATCAACCTTGTTAATTCATTCTGATTTTTCATTTTATATATTGTGCTGCAGGTAAAAAGAAAATATTAAGTTTCTTTAAAAATTATTGTGCAGTTTTAAAATACAGGTTGTGCCACTGCTTTATGTCTAACTTGAAGAGCAGTATAGCAAAGTGGAAGGACTTTGAAACTAGAAGCCTGGCAGATTGGGTGACTTTCTCTTGACCACCTGGTAACTCGAACCACTTTGTATTTCATTTCTTACTTAGATTAATCAAGGAAGTTAGGTAAAAATGACTCTCCTCCCTCAACCTTACACCCCACTAATAAGGAGATTGTGTTGGAGAGGGAAAAACTTGGATAAGAGCTATACTGTCCATTATGGTAACCAGTAACCCTTTATTTTAGGTGCTCGGTAGTTCCATGGGGCTAGTGACCTTGAATAGGATAAAGAATGCTTCTATCATCATGGACAGTTCTGCTGAATAGTACCTTTGTGGAGAGACTTTAGGTTTGGAAGTAAAGCCCATTAAAAAGCAGTTACAAGCATGAATAATAGCTTAGAAAGTTGGGTCAGGGGAGCTCACCTATTCACAAGAATAACTTGGAACCTGCTAATCAGTTACTCTGCCCCCAAAATCTTATTTCCTATTGCATAAAATGTTTTGCCCTTTGTTGTTTACTTTCTGAAATCTGATCAGACAGAGGTTTTATTTATTTATTTATTTATTTTTAAGATTTTATTCATTTGAGAGAGAGCACAAGCAGTGGAGAGAGAGAAGTAGGCTGCCTATCGATCAGGGAGGCTGATGCGGACTTTCATCCCAAGACCCTGGGATCGTGACCTCAACTAAAGGCAATTGCTTGACCATCTGAGCCACCAGGTTCCTCTAGAGGTTTTATCTTAAAACTAGAATCTTAGGGCACCTGGGTTTCTCAGTTGGTTAGGCATCTGACTCTTGATTTCGGCTCCATTCAGGATTTCAGTGAGAACGAGCCCCACGTTGGTCTCCAAGCTCAGTGGGAAGTTTGCTTGAGCTTTCTTTCCCTGTGCCCCTACCCCCAGTGGCATGTGTGCGTCATACTCTCTCTCTCAGAACAAAACAGAAAAACTCTAGAATCGTAGATTATTACTGTATAATAATATACATAATAATAATAAAGAAACCTATACATAATAAAGAAACCTTTAAAGTTAATGCTCTGGTAACTAGATTCTAGTGTAACTCCTTATTTTTCACATGATGTAATTTAGTCTCAAAGATAGTGATTTGGGTTACCTGGCAGCCCTCTTTCAGAATTCCAGGAGCTATTGGATAGTTTATTCATGCTTTTTCCTAGACCCTTGAAATTAAAAGTTGAAAAATACAGCCCTGCCCTAAGGCTTTCATAGTCTACTAATGGAGACACACAAACAGTTGCAATATGGTGTATGGGTCTTTCTCTTTTGGTGGAATGCTGAGACTCCTGTCAGAGCACATTGCTTAGCACTGTGCCTGGTATAAAGTAGCTGAATGAATAAAAGAGGTGGGCATTCTAACCCACTTGTCTGTGTTGACTCTGGTAGCCGCACAGAGTGGGAGGGGAAAGTGTTCCTAGTAATAGAAAAAGCATGAAAAGTGATATATGGAAAAAACTTTTCTCCTCTCTTCACTACTCACTGAATATTTTGGGTCATCAAATGTGTTTGGATGGTCTCTGCATCAAGCAGATACCTGATTCTGTGGACACCATCTGGGTACCCTACAACTTAAGTCCAACAGTATTTACCAGGAGATAGCACAGTCCCACAAGACTGCCACCCACCCACCCCTTCAGCTGCTAATCACAAGTTCAGTTTGTCATCTGTGCTTCTGACCAACTGGCTAATTCCCACAACCACCACCTCAGATTTGATTAATTTGCTAGAGTGGCCCACAGAATTCAGGAAGACACTTTTACCTACTAGATTACTGATTTTATGAAAGGATACAACTCAGGAAGAAACAGATGGAAGATAGGCATAGGGTAAGGAGCAAGCTGCCTTCCCAGATCTCCATATGTTTACCAGTACAGAAGATTACTGAACCCCATTCTTTTAGGGTTTTTACAGAGGCTTCGTTACATAAGCATAATTGATTAAATCATCAGCTACCACTGGCAACTGATTCAGACCCCAGCTTTTCTCCCTTCCTTGGGATGGGGGTGTGGGCAAGAGCTGAAAGATTCAACCCTGTAATCACAGGTTTGTTCCCCTGTCAGCCCCCATCCGGTGGTTATCTAGGGGCTTTCCAAAAATTGCCTCATTAACATAAATAAACTTCTTTGTGGTTAAAGGGGCCTTATTAGTAACAGCACCTGTTTCACAGTTTAAGGTTCTGGAGCTGTTTCAGGAGCTGGGAACAAAAGATGTCCATACAGCACTTATCACTTAGGAAATTACAAAGGTTTTAGGAGCTACTTGCTGGGAACCCTGGATGAAAACCAAAAAATATATGTATGTATTATATCACAATATCACAAGTGGTATCAAGACAAATGAGGGAATGGCATATTTGAGGAAATACAGTTAGCTTAGTTTACCTGGAATATAGGCTATTTGGATAAGGCAAAAGATAAAAGTTAAATCTAGACCAGATGAGGCATACTTAAAGATTGTGAAGGCCCTTTTGTATTCCCCATTAAGAATATATATCTGAGGTACAAAGGTAAGCACTTAAGAATTTTAAAGCAGGTTAAGACATGTTGCTGTGTGTGAATGGAGAAGGCTGAATAGGATGTATGGTGGGGGGAAGCTAATCAGTCTTTAAACCTCGGGTAGTTTTGGGCCAAGGATACTAGGCAGTCAGAGGAAAGGAACAGAAAAGTCGGGGGGGGGGGGGGGGCGCGGTACCAAAGATGAAATCTTTTATCTTTTAGAAGGTTGCCTCATGCTGGATCGTTGTCAGTGGGGGATGATGCTATGTTCCTCCTCTCAATTTTTAGCACTCAACTTTCATCTGTCACTCTTAAATTCAAGTTGGTATTATCAGTAACTTTTATTAACTAATGATAGGAATTAAGTAGATTTTTAAAAAAGATTTTATTAATTTATTTCAGAGAGAAATCACAAGTAGGCAGAGAAGCAGGTGGGGTAGCGGGGGGGGGGGGGGGGAAGCAGGCTCCCTGCTGAGCAGAGAGCCCAATGCAGGGCTTGATCCCAGGACCTTGAGATCATGACCTAAGCCAAAGGCAGAGGCTTAACCCACTGAGCCACCCAGGCACCCCGGAATTAAGTAGATTTTTATGGGCTAATTGTTAATTACATATTTATGGGAAGTTATTAATTCAAACTCATCTTTAAAAACACTTACTTACCTATAAACAATTTTTAATCACAAAGATGAAAAATTCACAAGAATAAAAAAACATTCGTGTAGTTTCATTGGCATTAAGATTTCAAATTTAATTACAACATTAAGGTATTTTTAAAGCAAATTTATTCAAAGCCATTTGCCCTTAATGAGTTGAAATCACCCTTGAATCCAATAGAAGACTGTATTAGAACTGTTGAGTTTCTCTCTGAAATAATTTTAGTTGCATTTTTTAAGCAGTAAGTAGAATTTTTGAATCTGCTTTTGTTGTTTATGAAGGGATCAACAGTCACATGACAGAATAGTTACAGTCCCTCTTCCTCAGTGCAGATGGCATCCACAAAACAGGCTTCCTGAAACCTTTCTTAAAGCCATTTCTTCCTCCATCATTTCCCGAATTTTTCTAAAGAAAAACATCCTTCTCCACAATTCTTGTTCTGTATAAACGTACTAGTCCTTCTGGTATGTCTTCATTATCACTTCATATCATCTTTATGGTTGACTTCACCTTGGATTTCTCCAAGACATCCTCTCTGTAATACATACCTTTCCTCACCACATCTTTTTTTCCCCTTCATACTACAAGAAAGGAGTGACCTGATTATCCATTATTAGTAGTAGCCCCTCAGGCATGTAACATAGGTACAGATGTTTTACAGTTAAAGTTTTCTGGCTCAGATTTATCTCAAATAGTAGAAAATAAATATATGGTTTTGACATGAAAGCTGGAGACAACTATATGGTCCCTGTTGTCCTTTCTTTCCTGTTGTCCTTTCCTCACTGTCACTTTTAAAAATAGGTATCATCTATTGTCCATTTTCTTCTTGGTCTTTGTACCCTTGCTTTTCATGAAGTCAAGCCAATTTCGTATCCTCCCCTCACTTTCGTATTGGCCCACAAATCTAAGCTGGTTGAGTAAAATATTCTATTTCCTTCTTAGCCTGTGAAAATACCCTGTCAGCTTTTTTTTACTTCTCTCTTCTCTGCCTTTTGATCTGGTATAATACATATTCCATTCCCATGAATGTGACCACATCTTACACTGGTTTACTTCTTAGATTTATGTCCTCTTAGTCCTTTTAAAACCCATTTTTATCTCTTCACTACCTCTACCTCCAAATGACTCTTACCTTCATTACTGCTATCTTATAATAATAGTTCAAGATGCTTATTCAAAAGGAAAAACATTTATTGTGTCTCCTTGTACTTCTGATTTTTAAGATGGTTCAACAATGAGGTAAGTGATTTGGCATTCAGCCAGTGTATAATAGAACACCCCCCCCCCCACCGGTGAAGGATCAGGTTAACTTTATTCTGTTAAAAGTGAAAATCTCCTTTCATTCTAGTAAATTAGGAAATACAGGGACTTCCTCAGTTCTGTAATTGGGTTTTTATTTCAGAAGTATTCTAAATAGAAACTTAGGAAATAAGATTTGTGATAAACTTGACATTTATTGATCACTTGCTGTGTACCAGACATTATACTAAACTGTATCATATACTTTTGATACATATTTATTAATGTTCACAGTAGTTTAACAAAGTTTAAATGCTATTTCGATTTTTATAAGTGGGTTGTGAACGGTTAGATTAGTTAGTAGCTTCCAGGTTTGCCTAGCTATTTTAGGTGATTTTATACCCAGGTCTTCTCTTTATTCCCAATGCTTATCTTTCTCCTGCTGTTCTTTATAGTTCATTTCTCTCTCTCTCACACACACACACACAGCTAAGCTACAGTGCTTTAGAAGAGGCAGCATTTCATATGTTGCAGCTGCAGAATTTGAGAGTAGCAAACGTTAGTTTCAAAATTACTGAATTCGCAAATATGTGTTGGTTAGTATAGATTAAATTAACATTTCCTGTTTGCTTTTTCACAGACTGAAGGGGCTGGACTTGCCACCTGTATAGAATTATGTGTAAAAGCCCTTCGTTTGGAATCTACAGAAAATACTGAAGTGAAAATATCTATTTGCAAGACCATTTCATGCTTGTTGCCTGATGATCTAGAGGTTAAACGTGCTTGTCAGCTAAGTGAATTTCTTATTGAGCCTACCGTAGATGCATATTATGCTGTGGAGATGCTGTATAACCAGCCAGACCAGAAATATGATGAAGAGAATCTTCCAATACCAAATTCTCTACGCTGTGAGCTCCTACTTGTATTGAAAACTCAGTGGCCCTTTGATCCAGAATTCTGGGATTGGAAAACGTTAAAACGACAGTGTCTTGCATTAATGGGAGAAGAAGCATCTATTGTGTCTTCAATAGATGAACTAAACGACAGTGAAGTTTATGAGAAAGTAGTGGACTACCAGGAAGAGATTAAAGAAACTTCTGTGAATGGACTTTCTGGTGGAATTGGTGCTAATTCTGGCCTTCTTAAAGACATCTGTGATGAAAAGCAGAAGAAGAGAGAAATAAAACAATTAAGAGAGAGGGGATTTATTTCTGCTAGGTTTAGGAATTGGCAGGCCTACATGCAATATTGTGTGCTATGTGACAAAGAATTCCTTGGTCATAGAATAGTACGACATGCTCAAAAACATTACAAAGATGGGATTTACAGTTGCCCTATATGTGCAAAGAACTTCAATTCTAAAGAAACTTTTGTCCCTCATGTCACATTGCATGTTAAACAATCTAGTAAAGAGAGACTAGCAGCTATGAAACCATTAAGAAGATTGGGGAGGCCACCTAAGATCACAACTACCAACGAGAATCAGAAGACTAATGCTGTGACCAAACAGGAACAGCGACCTATAAAAAAGAATAGTCTCTATTCAACAGACTTCATAGTATTTAATGACAATGATGGTTCAGATGATGAGAATGACGACAAAGATAAATCTTATGAACCAGAAGTAATCCCAGTCCAAAAACCAGTACCTGTTAATGAATTTAATTGCCCTGTAACTTTTTGTAAAAAGGGCTTTAAGTACTTTAAAAATTTAATCGCTCATGTAAAGGGGCATAAGGATAATGAAGATGCCAAGCGCTTTCTTGAAATGCAAAGCAAAAAAGTTATTTGCCAGTACTGTAGACGGCATTTTGTAAGTGTTACTCATCTTAATGATCACCTACAAATGCACTGTGGCAGTAAACCATATATCTGTATACAGATGAAATGTAAGGCTGGTTTTAATAGTTACGCAGAGCTCTTAACACACCGAAAGGAACATCAAGTTTTTAGAGCAAAGTGTATGTTTCCTAAATGTGGCAGAATTTTTTCAGAAGCTTATTTACTGTATGATCATGAAGCACAGCATTATAATACCTACACTTGTAAGTTCACAGGTTGTGGTAAAGTTTATCGTTCTCAGAGCGAGCTAGAAAAGCATCTGGACGATCACAGTACTCCTGAAAAAGTGCTGCCTCCTGAAAACCAGCGTACTTCATCTGGAGATTGCGTTCAGCCTTCTAAAGTGAATCCAAACACAGAAGTGAGCTTTGAGAAAGAGAGGTCTGTGCTTCCTTCAGAAAATAATATTGAAAACACTTTACCAACAGATGGAGGTGATGCTTGGGATAAAAGCAAAGCAGAATCAGCTGTGACCAAACAAGACCAGATTTCTACATCAGAGCTCAGGCCAGCTGATGGACCATTGTCAAATGGTTTGGAGAACTCTGAGACTACTCCTCTGCTTCAGGCCAGTGAAGTAGCTGTGTCCATTAAAGTGTCCCTCAATCAGGGGATCGAGGATAACTTTGGAAAACAGGAAAACTCAACTGTGGAAGGCACTAGTGAATCACTGGTCACAAACTTACATACAGCAGGTGGAGATACTTGTAATGATTTATGTCGTCCAACTTTTCAAGAAAGAAAGCAGGATTGCTTTAATGAAGCCCAGATTACACAGAGTTCTTTAGTAAATTCAGAAACCCTCAAAATAGGTGACCTTACCCCACAAAACTTAGAAAGACAAGTAAACAACCTAATGACCTTTTCTGTGCAAAATCAGGCAGGATTTCCAAACAGTTTACCAGCTTCCAAGTTTGAATGTGGAGGTAATGTCAAAACATCATCCAGTCTTTATAATTTACCTCTTAAGACATTGGAAAGTATCACATTTGTTCCACCACAGCCCAACCCAAGTAGTTCTTTAGGAACTCCATCAGTGCCTCCAAAAGCGCCAGTTCAGAAATTCAGTTGCCAGGTTGAGGGATGTACTCGAACCTATAATTCTTCACAGAGTATTGGGAAACACATGAAGACAGCACACCCTGACCAGTATGCTGCATTTAAAATGCAGCGCAAAAGTAAAAAAGGTCAGAAATCTAACAACTTAAATACACCAAATAATGGAAAGTTTGTTTATTTTTTGCCATCACAGGTGAGCAGCTCTAACAATGCATTTTTTACACCACAGACCAAAGCCAACGGGAATCCTACTTGTTCAAATCAGTTGCAGCATGTCTCGCCTTCCATTTTTCCAGCTCACTTAACAAGTGTGTCCACTCCACTGCTGCCCTCAGTGGAAAGTGTCATAAATCCAAATATACCTTCTCAGGATAAAAATGAACAAGGTGGTGGTATTATATGTTCCCAGATGGAAAATTTATCTACTACTACCTTGCCAGCACAAATGGAAGATCTAACCAAAACAGTTTTGCCTTTGAATATTGACAGTGGTTCAGATCCTTTCCTTCCTCTGCCTGCGGAAAGTAGTTCAATGTCTCTCTTCCCTTCACCAGCAGAGAGTGGGGCTAATTCTGTTTTTTCCCAACTGGAAAACAATGCCAATCATTTTTCCTCACAGGTTGAAGGAAACACTAATTCCTCCTTTTTGAAGGGAGGTAATGGTGAAAATGCAGTTTTTCCTTCACAAGTCAGTGTTGCAAATGACTTCAATAGCACCAGTGCCCAACAGTCTGCACCTGAAAAGGTTAAAAAAGACCGTGGGCGGGGCCCAAATGGGAAGGAAAGAAAACCCAAGCACAACAAAAGGGCTAAATGGCCTGCAATTATCAGAGATGGGAAATTTATCTGTAGCAGATGTTACAGGGCTTTTACTAATCCCAGATCTCTGGGTGGACACTTATCTAAGCGATCTTACTGTAAACCACTGGATGGAGCAGAAATTGCTCAAGAACTTCTACAGAATAATGGACAGCCTTCTCTTCTTGCCAGCATGATTCTCTCCACAAACGCAGTAAATTTGCAGCAACCGCAACAGTCTACCTTCAATCCAGAAGCATGTTTTAAAGATCCATCGTTCCTGCAACTTCTTGCTGCTGAAAATCGCCCAACATTTTTACCAAATACATTTCCTCGGACTGGTGTGACTAGCTTTAGTACCAGTGTTAGCCAAGAAGGAAGTGAAATTATTAAACAGGCTTTGGAAACTGCTGGCATTCCCAGTACATTTGAGGGTTCTGAAATCCTTTCTCATGTTCCAGCAGGTTGTGTTCCAGATGCAGCACAAGTAAATACAACAGTGATGCCAAATCCAGCTGTACCACCCCTGTTGCAGACTGTATGCCACCCAAACCCCCTGCTGACAAACCAGAATAGGACACCAAACTCGAAAACTTCCTCCATTGAGGAATGCAGCAGTTTGCCCGTTTTCCCAACAAATGACTTACTACTGAAGACTGTTGAAAATGGTTTGTGTTCTAGTTCATTCCCTAATTCTAGTGGGCCATCACAAAATTTTACCAATAACAGTTCACGTGTTTCAGTTATAAGTGGTCCTCAGAACACGAGGTCTGGTCATTTAAATAAAAAGGGAAACAGTGCTTCAAAGAGAAGGAAGAAAGTTGCTCCTCCCCTAATTGCACCTAATGCTTCCCAAAACTTGGTAACAAATGACTTAACAGCAATGGGACTTATAGCAAAGAGTATTGAGATACCAACTAGTAACCTTCATTCAAATGTAATTACAAATTGTGAGCCTCAGGGTTTGGTGGAAAACCTAACACAGAAATTAAATAGTGTTGACAATCAGTTATTTATTACTGATGTGAAAGAAAACTTTAAAACCAATCTTGAGTCCCATACAGTGTTAGCGCCTTTAACATTAAAAACTGAAAATGGTGATTCCCAAATGATGGCTTTGAATTCATGCACAACTTCAATAAATTCTGATTTGCAGATTTCTGAAGACAATGTTATACAAAACTTTGAAAAGACTCTTGAAATTATTAAAAGTGCTATGAATTCTCAAATACTTGAGGTAAAAACTGGATCTCACAGTGTTGGTGAAACGTCACAGAATGCTCAAATAAATTATAACATTCAGCTTCCTTCAGTAAACACTGTACAAAATAACAAGTTACCTGATACTACTCAGTTTTCCTCCTTCGTAGGTGTCATGCCAGCAAAAAGTAACATTCCTCCATCTGAAATATTACATAAGGAGGATCAAATACAGGAAATTTTAGAAGGCTTGCAGAAATTGAAATTAGAAAATGACCTGTCCACTCCAGCACCCCAGTGTGTACTAGTAAATACATCAGTGACACTGACTCCCACTCCTGTTAAACCAATTCCAAATGTCACAGTTGTTCAGCCAGTTTCTGAAATGATAAGCAACATTCAGTTCAGTGACAAAGTTAATAAACCTTTTGTGTGTCAAAACCAAGGCTGTAATTACAGTGCTATGACAAAGGATGCTTTATTTAAGCACTATGGTAAGATTCATCAGTACACTCCAGAAATGATTCTTGAAATTAAAAAGAATCAGTTGAAATTTGCTCCATTTAAATGTGTAGTACCTACCTGTACAAAAACATTTACAAGAAATTCTAATCTCCGGGCACACTGCCAGTTGGTCCATCATTTTACAACAGAAGAAATGGTAAAGTTAAAAATAAAAAGACCTTATGGGAGAAAATCTCAGAGTGAAAATTTATCAGCCCCACGAGTTACACAAGTAAAAAGACAGCTAACTATGACAGAGGAAAATAAAAGGGAATTCCAGCCTGCTTTAGACTTGGGAGCAGTGAAGGAGAATGCCCTCAGTAATGTAGCTGTGATCCCAGAAAAACAACTTGTAGAAAAAAAAAGTCCTGAAAAAACAGAAAATACCTTGCAGGTGATCACAGTTACTTCAGAACAATGTAATACAAATTCTCTCACAAACATACAAACCAAAGGACGAAAAATTAGGAGACATAAGAAAGAAAAGGAGGAGAAAAAACGGAAGAAACCAGTTTCTCACTCTCTTGAGTTTCCAACAAGATACAGCCCCTACAGACCTTATCGATGTGTCCACCAGGGTTGCTTTGCTGCTTTTACTATACAGCAAAACTTAATTCTGCATTACCAGGCTGTACACAAGTCAGATCTACCTGCATTTTCTGCAGAGGTTGAAGAGGAAAGTGAAGCTGGTAAAGAAAGTGAAGAAATTGAAACCAAACAGACTGTGAAAGAATTTCGGTGTCAGGTGAGTGACTGTTCTCGAATTTTCCAAGCAATTACTGGCCTGATACAACACTACATGAAACTTCATGAAATGACTCCTGAAGAAATTGAAAGTATGACTGCTTCTGTGGATGTTGGGAAATTTCCATGTGACCAGTTAGAGTGTAAGTCTTCATTTACCACATACTTGAACTATGTTGTTCATCTTGAGGCAGATCATGGAATTGGAATCAGGGGAAGTAAAACTGAAGAAGATGGCATATATAAGTGTGACTGTGAAGGCTGTGACCGTATATATGCAACTCGGTCAAATCTCCTCCGACACATTTTTAATAAGCATAATGACAAACATAAAGCTCATTTGATTCGGCCAAGAAGACTAACACCTGGTCAAGAAAATATATCAAGCAAAGCAAACCAAGAAAAGACAAAATCTAAGCATCGGGGGACAAAACACAGATCTGGAAAGGAAGGAATCAAAATGCCTAAGACAAAACGAAAGAAAAAAAATAACTTAGAAAATAAGACTGCTAAAATTGTGCAGATCGAAGAAAATAAGCCTTATTCTCTGAAACGTGGAAAGCACGTATATTCTATAAAGGCTAGAAATGATGCCTTATCTGAGTGTACGAGCAGATTTGTGACCCAGTATCCATGTATGATAAAAGGGTGCACCTCAGTTGTTACAAGTGAAAGCAATATAATAAGACATTATAAATGCCATAAATTATCAAAGGCATTTACATCACAACACCGTAACCTTCTCATTGTCTTCAAATCACAACTAAAGGACACTTCTGAGCAAGAAGGTGATAAGAGTGATGTGAAAAATTCTGATGCATGTGTATCAGAGAGTAATGATAACTCCAGAACAGCTACAGTTCCACAGAGGGAAAGTGAAAAAAATGAAAAAGATGAAATGGATGAGCTAACAGAATTATTTATTACAAAATTAATAAATGAAGACAATGCAAGTATGGAGACCCAAGCTCACACCTCTTCAAATGTAAGTAATGATTTTCAGGAAAATAACCCCTGCCAGTCAGAAAAACAAAAAACAAGTAATTTGAAGAGAGTTAATAAAGAAAAAAATGTCTCCCAAAATAAAAAGAGAAAAGTTGAAAAAGCAGAACCAGCATCGGCAGTTGAGTTAAGTAGTACGCATAAAGAAGAAGAAACTGCTGTTGCCATTCAAACTACAGAGGAGCATCCTGCATCTTTTGACTGGAGCTCATTTAAACCGATGGGATTTGAAGTATCATTTCTGAAGTTTCTTGAGGAGTCTGCAGTGAAGCAGAAGAAAAATTCTGACAAAGACCATCCAAATAGTGGAAATAAGAAAGGATCCCATTCAAATTCAAGAAAAAATATTGATAAGACTGCTGTGACTAGTGGAAATCATGTATGTTCTTGTAAAGAAAGTGAAACCTTTGTACAGTTTGCCAATCCATCACAGCTTCAGTGCAGTGATAATGTAAAAATTGTTTTAGACAAGACTCTTAAAGATTGCACTGAACTTGTGTTAAAACAACTTCAGGAAATGAAACCTACCGTCAGTCTGAAAAAACTTGAAGTACATTCAAATGATCCAGATGTATCTGTTATGAAAGAAATTAGTATGGGTAAAGCTACAGGTAGAGGGCAGTACTGATAACTAATGTACTATAAATACATTATTTACGGTTTCATTTTAAATAGGAAGCCATTAAGCATGCTAGAATTGTGAAACTTTTTCATTAATTTTTGTTGTTGACATGAATTAACCTGGCCAAAAAAAAAACAAACAAACAAAAAAAAAAACATGACATTTGTCATGTAAAACTTTTTTTTTTATCCCTATGGGACTTGAGGAACAGAATCAGTTATTGTAAATAGTTGAGCTACACCTCAAATTTCTATCAGCCAGTTGCCCTTTCCATGAACTAAATTGAATTATCTGTGTGATTGATAGGTTTCACCAGGTCACTGCTCATGTAGGACAGTAGTCTTTGTTTGTAGATACCTTTTTTGTATATATTTATTATTGTAAATCATTTGCTGCCACCAGCAGTGTGTAAGTCTAAACTATTAAATGACACATTTATATTTGGAATTTTAATTTTTAACTGAGTGATCAAGTTTTTAAAACTGTTCTTTTATTGTTTTAAATTAAGAATTTTTTGAACTAAAAGTAGAAACTGCCATAGTTCATCGATTTTTACATAAAACATTTATTTACAAGATCTCAGAATTACTTTTCACAAAGTAGACATATTATATCAATATCTTGCTCTGCTTTGTAAATTTATCCTCCAGAATTTTGGGGTGGTAATCATGTGAAATTATAGCAGATTCTTTAGCGGTTTCCTATAGCTACAGGTTTTTTTTCAATGCTTCTAATTGGGTATAGTTACTATGATTCCATGAAATATAATGGAAATGTGAATAAAGAATTTACTACATCAAAGATTTTAAACATTTGGTATTAAAAAAAAATCCTTTGTGAATGTGATAGAAACTAGTAGTGTGGAGCAGTGTAAATATTTGAGGTGGTGATTTGTGAAGTAGCCCAGTATTGCCTTAAATAAAATCACATTTCATTTCTTGTTTTATACATGTGATCTTACAAAGTTTTTTTTTTCCATTTTCTGAGATTTATAGATTGGTGTATAGCTTTAAACTGTATAAACTTTTGTGGAAAGATTTTTTTAAACATTTTTATAAATCTTAAAATTGGTATCATCAAAGTGAGCCCATCTTGTGTTTATAAAATGCAAGAGTCCTTAACATTTATAATTACATAGATGAAACACTTTCTATAAGGAAGTTGGATGTTTTGATTTTACTGTTTATAGATGTTAGATTGTACAGATTTGTATTTTCCCACCACATCTAATGATACTTTTTTCATTAGATTGGTCTTCCAGAGCAGTATTAGTTGTTATAATTGATTATTTTGGTTATTCAGTATATAGTTAGCTCTTATAGTTTAGCTTTATTCACCATATTTATACTGTGGATTCACGGCAGAGATAGAGGTTATTTCAGGAGAGTTTATTACCTTCATTTGAAGTCCAGCTAAAGTCAGGACTGGAAACAAAAGAAAACACCTTTTGAATTTACTTTTGTTTCTGTTTGCCATATATAGTAGCATTGATTTTTGACTTTATGTTTGTTATAAACCAGTTGCATTCACAATATTATTAGCCTGAGATATTGACGATGTTGTAATAATAAGAAAATGTGTATATTCCCTGTGCAACATCAGATTTGCAGGAAAAATGAAGCACTTAACTGAAATTGCTGGTACTCTGAATAAATAAGCATGGTCAAGGAGTGAATTATTTTCTTTTGGAAAATATTTTTTTTAAGTTTTATTAAAGCATTATAGTTTTATTTTTAGGGCCTAATGGGTTGTATTGAATAGTTGGTTTCACCTTCTTAAGGTTTATTACCAATATGCATAAAACTTGACACATTAAAATTCCTTCCCTTTGATAAGCCCACTGTTATTTATTAAAATAAAAGTTGTTCTTATGGGTAATTAATCATGTTTTTCTAAATTAACAGTAACTTAACTCTGAATAATTTTAATATTAAATTTTTGTTAACAACTGAATGTTTCCGTAAGTTTCTTGGAAGTTGACCTAGCTCTTAAAGATAAGCATTTGGCAAAAACTGCCCTAAATAGTGCAGTAGCAAGTAGATTTATTTCTGGTGAATATAGTGATGAACCACTGTTAAGTGAAAATACCATTGTATTGGGGCTTTTCTTTCGCTCATTAGCTCAAGAAAATTGACCCTTTAGACATTTCTGTAATTGTTCTACATGTCAGGAGAAAGTTCGCCAACATTGAGTTAATTTTTTTTTATTCCAGGTACTGCTTACTAAACATAATTATAGCAGAGTGGGCTTTTTAGCATGAAACAGAAAAAATCAAGTTATGGTATAAAAATACAGATTTATAGAACAGCATGTTGGTAAAATCTGATATGGAATGTAATGCCTAAGTATTAAAAAAGGAATCTTAAAGTATGTATTTTTCATGTATACTTTTCCTCAGTCTATTGAGGTATTTTCTTTCTACAGCCTTAGTTTGCTTAGGTTTTATCATTTAAAAATGGATTTTTTTTCCCTTCTTCTAAACCCAAAGAATTTTAATCTACAGATCAGAACATGTTATTCATAATATATCATGTGAAGTGAAAAGGTAACAGTTTGGGAAATTTTCAGTTGTGTTAAATTCAGCTTAAATTATTTTAAAGGGCCAGACAGAGATCGAGTTTCTTTTTGATCATCGGGTAAGGAAACAGTTGCTGTAGTTATTAAGATGACATAAATACTATAGCTAGAGATAATCAAGGAGAGAATGCTGTATTGCAGGGGCGGGTGTTTATGAAAATCTGGAAAAGGTGAGTCTTGAAAGAAGAATGACTAGTCCTTGAATGGTCATGGGGAAATGGAAATTCTAGGTATGGAGGTATGAGGCAGCATAGTGCATTTGCAATATTGCAAGTGGTCTGTGTGGAAAGATAGGGGGTGGAGAAGCTGAAGAGGAAATGGGCCAGGTCATGAAGGTTCTTGTATGCCATATAGTTTTCAGTTTTGATTTGTTGAGTGGTTACTGAATGCATTTAAGTTCAACAGTTTGACCAGGTGCCAATTTTAGAAAGATAATATGTATTCTATAGAGGAAGATAGATCGGATAAGTTGGAAGTTAAAAGCTGGGAGAATTGAAGCAAAAAATGGTGGGGGCCCGAAGAAAAGGTCTTAACAGAGAAGTAGAACAGTAAGACATTCTTTTTCAGAATGTTTATTGTAGTGAGATAGCACCAGGTTGGAGCATCCTGTCATCAGAGTTGTCTAAATTGCGAGTTTAAAGAATCCAGTGTGCAGTAGTATATTAAAGACTGAAAGTTCAAAAAAAAAAAAAAAGTTCTATGCAGGGAACATATTAACTGTTACATGGGAATTTTTCAGACTTAACTGAAAATGAAAATATTTTTCTTTTTTAATGAAAGAAATACTTAAATATATCCTACTAACTTAGTGTTCTAGGGAGAACCTTTTAGGAACCATTCCTCTAAAATAGCATTCATTATATCAGGGCTGAGAATAAGCAGGTGTGTGCACTAGTGCAACTTGTAGCAGCTGTTTACAAATGGTGATTTTTCAGATTGGCCAATTTATCCATTCCAGTTGATAGGTTTCACATGTCCTTTTATAACAGTGCTTTTAATTTTGTATTGTTTATTGTCTGTGCCTCCCAACACTACCTACCTCTCAGTGAACAAAATGATAGTATCTGCTTTACTTCTCAATGGTTTTGCTCCTTAGAGGTGGTTCATTTCAGTGATCAGCTCTCCATGAATGGGAGCCCTACATGTATCACTTCCATATTTGGAACTTAGATTCCCCCTGTCCAACCACAAACTGCTAGCTCACCTGCTTGGGATATATCCACTAAAAAAATACTTCTACCTCATTGAAACTAGTCAGTTAATCCTACCACCCTGTCCTTAACTTGTCCTACTTTAGAAACTAGATCCCACTGTTACATGCACTCTTATACAGGTATCCTCAGACCATGCCTTTCTCTCTGTCGTAATCTAGAACAATTTCAAAACCTGTCTGCTCTTGAGCAGTTGAATGGGAGGGAAATCATTACAACAGGCAAATTTATAATTTCAAAGAGATTCCATTTCACTATAATCCCTTTTATTAGGTTCTCATCAGCTAATCGGAGTTGTCAAACATTCCTCTTCTTCTCATTTACTCCCACTATATATATTCCCCACAACTGTTGTGAAATTGCTCTCATCAGGATCACCATTCTCTTCCATGCTGCCATATCTATTCTTTTTTCTGCTTGTTCACTGCTTTAGGAGCATTTAATAGGTTTAATGAGTTCTCTTGGAAATAATTCTCTCTTGGTTATCTTACCTTTTTGGCTGCTACATTGCTGAGTCCAACCCTATTCCCTCCCAATACCTAACCTTGGCTTATTGTGTGTGTATGTCACCATTCTCTCTCTGGGTGATTTAGCCCATTCTCTGGTGTTCAGTATGAATGTGCTGTCACACCCAAATTTATACCTCTAAGACCAAACTTTTCATAGTTACAGACTTGTAATTTCAACTGCCTACCTCCAACATAACACCTCCAAATCATTTCTTTCCCTACCCCACCTTAAATCCGTTCCTCTCGGCTATTCCTAATCTGGATAAGTGAAATAACTACCTAGGTTCCTCATTCTAGGTTCTCTAACATCATCATGGTAACCAAGTCACACCCTTTATGTTTGGTCACAATTTTAGGCATTTTTACCTCAAGCAAAAAGGAACCCACTTCTCATCCAAATCATTTCTTGCCTACCCCACTGTAACTTTCTTTATGAGCTTTCTTCCAGAATATTCCCCACTGAACAGCTGGGTTAAATTTTTTTTTTTTTAAAGGTAATTCTAGTGGGTCTGTGGGAAGTGTGTGGAGAAATGAAATTTTCTCTGCACACTGCCCTTTAGATAAAACATGATGTTTGTTTTACTATGATGCCTGCCCATCTAAATTCTTATTCTCCTTTGCCCATTGTGTTCTAGCCACATGGATTTCTTTTTGAGTTCCTCAAACCGACCAAGCTCTTTAATATCTCAAGGCCCTTGCACTAGTGGTTCCTTCTGCTTGAAATGCTGTATTTTACTGTGTTCTAGCTCCTCATTCTTTAGGCCTCAGACCTCATCCCCATTATCAATTACTCCATTGCAGCATTCAGCTTTCCTTGATAGCATTTATCAGGTTGTAATTGCTGCTTATTCTGTGCCAAGGAACAATCCAATACCTCAAACATAGTACATATTTAATGGTAGTAAAAACTTCTTGAATGCTTAAATGGGAGATAAAGAGAACTTGACTCTGACTGGAATAAAGAGTCTCTGGAGCTCAGAGTCTGTACAATTAGCATAATTATTAGTGCCAAGGGCATTATAAGGATATATAACAATGAGAATTTGGTACTATGTAGTCTGTAATGAGGGAAAACAGTTAATAAAGACTTCACTAAAGAAGGAGATAAGGGGAAGGAAGTTAGAGAAAACTCCCAAGCTGGTTTTAAAAGTTCATTCTGGTGAGGGGGTGTTCCAGTGGAAAAGGAGACCAGTTAAAGAGGTTGCCCAAGTTGTCCAGGGAAGAACAAATACAGTCTTGAAGAGTGGTGATGGCTGAAGGAGAAAAGGGGACAGACTTGAGAGATCTAGGATATTTGACAGGACTTGATCATTATGGGAAAAGAGGAAGAGGATAGAAATTGAGAAATTTTACAGGTTTTTAGTTTGAATAAATGGTTGAAGAAATGTTATTTAGGAGGGTGAGGATAAAAGAGCAGTTCTGTGAATTGATGATTGCATAAGGGAAGATTGTATAGAAAAGGATCCAGGACCTAACTCTGAGAAACTCAGAATTTTGAAAGTAGATGAAAAGAGAAATAGAAAAAAAAAAAAAAAATCATGAGCCTTGTAGGATGGAACTATTTCAGGTGTCATGTTCTGCTGAGATAAGGGAATTATAAAGTCTCCTTTGGATTTAGTGGTAAAGTAATCTGTGACGTTTGCAATTAGTTTGAGTGCAAGTCAGTTTGAGAGGTGTAGAGAGCAAGTGTAAACACCTATTTTTGGTATTTTATTGAAATAATTTTTTAAAAAACTAACCCAATAGTTGCTAAAAGAGTCATGGAGTCCAACCAGTTTTTCACAGTATAGGAAAATCGAGCATTTTCAGGTTCCATTGAAAAGGATTTGCTAGAGAACGGGTTAAGTTCCAGTGAGAAAGATTTAGTAGGGGTTAAGATGTGAAAAATAGTATATGTTGTAAAATTCTCAAGTTTTGGCTTGGGTAATTAAGAATGGTGACATTGTTTGCCAAGGTAATATAGAAGAAATAGGGTTGGATGAAAGGCTAATACTGAATTTGAGGTTTTTATAGGTCATTAAGGCAGAGAGGAATAGTGATCAGTTCTTTATCGGGTCTGAAACTACAGTTGTGGACTTTACTCCTTGAGTACAAGTATCTTGGCCTCTGTCTCATGAGCATTTTGCTCAGAATCTGAGATATAGGGAGCACTTACTAAATTTTGCTGGAATTGAAAGAAATAGCAAGCATGTAGGGAAGGATAAATCACCAAAGCTAGAACCCTGAAGAACACCAACACTTAGTAGGCAGAAAAAAGAAACTAGCAAAGATGACCTGGAAAGGAAGGTTTAAATTAGGTGAGGACCAGGAATGGAGATAAGGTTATAGGGCATTACAGAAGCTGGAAGAGAATGATGAAGGGTAGTTTTGGGTCCTGTATTGTGCCACTGGGAGATCATTAAGAATAACGGAGCTACTAGAATTAATCTTTGGTAGTCATTGATCTTTAAAGAAGTTTTAGTGAATGCCAAGTAATAAATGTTCGTGTAGTTATATTCAATTGGCGAAAGAGCTAAGGAAGTCAAGGCAATGAATTATTTAAGCATCTTGCACGAAAGAAAAGGAAATTGGGTAAATGCTTTCTCTTATTTGAAGGATTTTAAGATGAGTCTTGAATATTTGTGGATTCTGGGGAGGTACTTGTGAAAGAGGTAGAAGTTTAAGTAGATGGAACCTGACCCTAAGATCTCAGGTTAGAAATACTAGCTTTACACAATGAAAAAGGACATCTCTTAAACTATTGTTTTGTGGTGGGGCTTTTTTTTTTTTTTTTTTTTGGTAAGATGTTATTTGACAGCACAAGCAGAGGGACAGGGAGAAGCAGGCCCCCTGCTGAGCAGGGATCCTGATGTTGGGCTCCATCCCAGGACCCTTGGATCATGATCTGAGCCTGCCAGGCACCCTTCTCTCTCAGACTGTTGTTCAGTAAAAATGTTGAGCTCCTTGTCATGAAGAAAGGAAACAAAGATACAGAATAGCAAACCTTGGAAAAGTAGGAAACCAGGGTTTAAAAAAGGTTTGAGCTGAAGAATGGGAGAAGGAGCTAAGTAGCAGATATAAAAGGATGATTAGCATTCAACATAGCTGAGTTGAGAGCCTGATCCTGTAGTGGCACCATCTGTATGATTATGCAGTATTTCCAGTACTGCTCCTCAGCTTGAGTGGAGGAGAGAGAAGAGGTTGGATAGTCTATGGCAGGAGTAAATACATCAATGAAGTGAGCCCAGTTAGAGTAGGAAACAAAGCGAAAAGGACTGAAGAGAAGAGAGTCAAGGGACTGGAGGTCTTGTGGCACCAAAGAGTACGATGGGAATAAAGCCAAAATTTAGGTATGAAGGACTAGGGCACTGAAATTTAAGACTTCAGGAATAATGCAGCTTGCAGTGTTTGGAAATGGCTATAGTAGATTGCTGAATTTGAATGTAGATGAAAGTTGTTGGAGTTGAAAAATCTAAAGAATTTTTGTCTAGTTTATTGAATGGACTGTGCACAGAAGATATCCCTAGTAGGAACTGGGTGTAAGGAGACAGAGTCAAATGCTGAAGTCCTTAATTAAGAGGTTTGTCAGGAAGAAAGCTTCCACGCTCTGTGGGACATGGAAGGAGTTTGGGAAAGTAGCTTCTTACATCCTCTTGGCCCAGCAGTCTTGGGAGATCCAGATTCAGTTAAGGCTGCTGAATACAAATTTGTGAAGTAGCAAACAGTCCTAGAGATAACTCTTTAAAGAATGTAATAGAGTTGAAAGGGTTAAGCACAAGTCAGGGAGAGGAAATAGAATAGTAAGAATGGAGGTAGTACGGAGAATACTTCTTCAAGACCAAGGCTACATACAGTCTAATGAAAATCTGCTGTTCCAAGCTCTCCCAGGCCTAGGTCCCATGTATCAGATCTGCTAATGATAGTAACAATATTTATTGGCTGCTATGTGCTAGACTGTGCTTAAGAACTTCCCTTGTATTTCCATTTATTCTTACATCAATTCTTAGGTGCTCATATTCTCATTTTAGGATGAAATTGAGTAAGATGAGGAAAAACTATGTATCTTGCCTAATAGTTACACAGCTAGTATGTGGCATAGCTGAGAGCTGAAACCATATTCAGACTCCATATTCAGACTCCAGAGCTTACATATGCCTTTATTTGGAAAACATAGGCAGCCAAATGAAGTAACAAGTTGCTTAGTGTCTTTATTTGAAATGATGTAAAAGTTGTGGTAGCTGAAGAGAATTGTCCCCCAGGCAATTAGTAGATAATTCGTAAATGACATTTTTAATGTTGTTATGTGTGTTTGTATACACACACACACACACACATTGTTTGCTGTTGTTTACAGTTAATTAATATTGATTTCAAAGGGGGGAGTTCATCCAAAGATGAACTTCTGGAATCAAGTCTGCCATGAAGAAGGTAGCTGTGTTGATGAAAGTAGGGAGCACAGAAGAACAACTTACTACTAGGGATCTTTGCTGCAGCTGTGTACTATTAAACCAAAGAAGCTAAGAGAGGAAAATAAGCAGTTGTAGAGGGATTGAATGAATTCTGACCAGCTGTTTTCTCACTCTATGGTGTGTACTGGGAGCCCTATAATTGAAACTGGTAGTCACATGTTTTGTTTGCTGCCATTTCAGCTTCCAGGTTCTTGTGTTTCTTCGAAGTTCTCTCTAACTATGGGCATGTCAAAGGACATCACTACGCAAGCTGCCCTTAAAACAGCCTTTAGTACTACCATTCCTAATTGCCTAAAAACTTTCAAACTATTAAGGAGAAGATCACACCAGGAAGTTCTTCATTGGAAACAGGTACCTAGAAGTCACCCCTACAATGAGTGTGCCCCCCTCCTCACCAAGCCAAAGTAACGCCTTTTATATGGAGACTTCAAGATGTTAACCAACACTTAAACACTTGGGTGGGAAGGGGGATGGGATGTACAGAGAATCTCTTACATATTGGGAAAAACATTTCTGTAATCTATACAGCCCAAATATTCAAACAAGTCGTATTGGCAATTCTTACTTGTTACCTCCAACCCTAAAACATAGCTGGTAAGCACATTATTATATTTACTTACTTCAAAGTTTCAAAACATCCCTTAAAAGTATTTACTAAACCTTAACAGCTTCTTAAAGCTGGAGCATTACAAAGTTTTTCTGAAATATATGCCCTTAAAGGGAATTTTCTCATCCCATGATGGCATTTGGATGGTGGTCTTAACTTACTTAGGCAATTTAAAATGGAATTCTCAAATAGCGTGTCCCATAAGAGGAATAGAAAAAGTAGCAACCTTTTTATAGATGAGGGCAGTGAGGTGAAGAAATGTAATGACTTATAACAGCAAACCTACAAAACGGGTCTGAGCCCTCACTTAGAATGCTTTCTCTACCGTCCTGCTGGCTGAAAGTATTGCCATTTCAAAGCAGAAGGATGATTGTAGAGAGTGTCAGGATTATATAGTGAAAATTATCATTGCAAATATGGAAGGCAGTGCAGTATACTTAGGAGTAAATAAGGCAAAATTTGAAGTTCTGTCACATGTCATGGCATATGTTGTCTTACACTTTAAAAATAGGTTTCTTAATGTAGGCTACATGTTACCAGTATAAAATGAGAAACTGAAGCAATTCGTTTCTTCCAGTAAAATCTTGATCCTACACCAGCTCCCCAACCAGAGTTGATGAGCCAGAAGTATGAGAGGCAGCAGCTCTTCTGTTAGAAGTGAAGTGACCAGAAACATCCAGAATGTTCTGTATAATGGTGTAAGCCTTTCTACCATAAAATGGTGGGTTGTTTTCTAACTTGTTATTGTTCTGTCTACGCCACTATTCCCAACAATAAGAGAAAAATTGAATTTTGATTTTAAAACTTTATTGGCAGAAACCCAGTCCTATAGGATGGATACTTTTTTTTTTTCTTTCCCTTTTCGTTGACCAAGCTATAATATCTGTGTGGACAGCTTTTCTCAGAAGTACAACACTGAAGTGAAGGACAAAGATGCTCCATTCGTCAGAGCCTTCAGGTCTTTGGTACATTGAATTGGGCAATTAGTGGAGCAACAGTTAAAGTATTGAGCTCAAAGATCCTGGAAGGGAGGTTTGGGGAGCCAAAGACTGAAATCTGGTGTTATCTATCTCATAAGGGCAATAGATAATACTTAATAAACAACTGTGTCAGACCTCTAAGTTCATTAGATGTCAACTCATTTAATCACAGCCATAGAAAGGAAGTAGTTGGTATTGGAGGTAATTGTCACAGTTTTTATTCATATGTCACCACTTGACTCATCTATTCTGAGAAACCTATGTGTTATTACTGAGGTTAAGCCTAGAATACTGCTTGAAGGAAAATTTAAATTGTAATCACAATGGTGTATATATGTGTGTACACACACAGACACACACACACACACATATGTATACCTTCAGCAGAGAAAGCGAACGTAGTAGATTTTATAATTTTGTCAGAATGGGAAGAAAGACCATGTCACCATTTTGATTTGGTAAAATCTACATCTAAATCCTGTTATTACCTGCTTTCCCATCTTTATCAGAGGCCATGTTCATATATTGATTTCACCAAAAAAAAGACATAAACTCCTTTTCAGCAAACGTATGCATGTTCTATTCAATAAATACTCAGATTTTTTTTAAGTACTTGTCTCTCAGAGCATATTTTTTAAATTAGATGATTCACTTGTAGCTGCCAGCATTTGTATTTCTGACTACAGATTTGTCAACTTTGCTGGAATGATGTTGGTCTGGGAGTGAAATTTGCTGTGCATCTAACTTACATGCTGCATATAAAACAGGAAAAGTGGATGTGTGAGTGTGTGGTGGTCAGATAATGAGTTGCACAGGAGTAAGAGGCCACAAGATGGCAAACTAACATAGGAAATGTGGTGTAGAGCCAAGATCTAAAAATTGAACCAGAAATTACTTTTCCATTTTTTATTTATACATTATAAAGGACATGGCCTAAGATGTGGTCATTTTTATTTTTGAGTACTTAATATAAATTGAACATTACTGAAGTACAATTTTGAAAATTGGGAAATGACTATGACTTTTTTAATAGACCACCATTTACAATGAAACAGGCTAGAGTCACCTTGCTGTATTATACATATTTTTAACTTTCCTGAGAGCACAAAAAATCTTGTTTTGACAAGAAGGTAGTCACACTGCTACCTCTACATGCAAAGGAGACGTGTAAATGCATTTTTTTTTTTTTAAGGTGGGCACATTGTCATTCCCAACAAAATCAGAATTTAGTTGACCACTAAGGTCAAAACAAAACAAAACAAAAATGGAGAGCAATGCAGTTGGTTATTATATGGGATAGCAATATTCCAAATATCTTTGAAATGATTTTGTACAGAAAACTTGGAGTTAAAATAAATCCAGTATTCTTACTCCATCACTTCATGTAATAATAAGCAAGTCACTTTATCATTCTGAGTTGTACTCTTCTCATTATAAACATTTTAAAGATTTCTTCCATTCCAGAATACCATGATTTTTTTAGTTCATGCAACATGGTTAGGCTATAAGATTCATGGATATATTAATTGTTGCTGAGCTACTATTGTGGGTTAAGCCTTGAGGGTACAGTGGCAAAGGACATGGCTCTAACCTACATTCAGTATGCTCATAATTAAGAGGGGGATACAATGCACAAATTATATAGAGGTAAGTGATATAATAAAGCCATGTGTTATTAATTACAATATCTAATATTTTAAAAAAATAATCTCCATTTACCAATGCTTTGCGTAAATTATATTTAACCTGGTTAACAACCTATGATGGTATTATTTAATCCCATTTTTCATTTTTAAAAATGCTCTCTGGTAGAAATATTTGATCCAAGCCTTGAAATGAAACTAGATTTTTCAAGACTGAGAAAAGAATGATATTATACAAAATATTAAGTACCTTACATGTTACTACAATGTCATGATTATAAAGGAGGTAAATCTTGGGAAACCTGGGTGGGTCAGTCAGGTAAGAGTCTGCCTTTGGCTCAGGTCATGATCCTGGGGTCCTAGGACCGAGTCCTGGGATCGAGTCTGGGTTGGTCTACTTGCTCAGTGGGGAGTCTGTTCTCCCTCTGTCCCTTCCCCTGCTTGTGTGCTTGTGCTCTCACTTTCTCTGACAAAATCTTTATTAAAAAAAAGATAAATCTTGTTAGGAACTGCCTAAATTGTTTAAAGAGGTATCTTACTGTATGTGAAATTTGTTTTTTAAAGGTGATTCTCTATTAGAGATCTTTCTACGGTATCAGATTTATATAGTAAGATAACCAACACGTCTTATTTTGCCATTACACAGTATATATTCTAGGTATAAGAACCATAGAATCTTGGAGAGTTAAAAGGAAGTTTTTAGAAGTTTTTATATAGCTAAATGATAGCTATACCTGCTGTACAATTCAGGAATATTTTTGATCATCTCCCTCAGTGTTAGGTCTCTCACTACTTTATTGGGCAGTCATTTCATTTCAAGGTAGTTCTAATTAATAGAATATTTATATATTAGATAAAAATGTTTATCTCTTTGATGTTCACCAATTAGTCCTGGTTCTTTGAAACATGTAATAAGTTATTTCTCTTTCAAGATCTTTCAAGATCATTCCCGATAGTCTAGACACAAAATTCTAATAACACAAGATTAACTTGTTTTCAGTAGTCTTATATTACATTTTTCTCATTTCTAAAGTGTAAGTGTAAACTCCAAGGACTTTACATTATGAACTAATACCAATCCTTGTCTCATATTAAATTTTTAAATCTTGATACAGAATGACCACTTGTTCCATTTCATCTGACTTGTTCTGAACAAAATACTGAAATTTTTAATCATGTTTTATGTCTGGCATTCAACATACTGGTCATTTTTTTTTTTTAAGATTTTATTTATTTGACAAGGATCACAAGTAGGCAGAGAGGCAGGCGGGGGGGGGGGTTGGGGGAAGAAGCAGGCTCCCCCCTGCTGAGCAGAGAGCCCAATGCGGGACTCGATTCCAGGACTCTAGGATCATGACCTGAGCCGAAGGCAGAGTCTTTAACCACTGAGCCACCCAGGCGCCCCCATACTGATCATTTCTTTTGTCTTCAGTAGATAAGCATATCTTCTGGATCTTCACCCTAATCACTAACATGAATGTAGTCAGGAACTATTTTTGGCTATAAGTAAAAGAGCCTAACAAGGCAATGGCTTACATCAGGTAGCAGTTATGTCTCACATAACAACAAAAACAAAAGCATGGAAATAGGCAGTTCAGAGCTAATATGGCAATTTCATGACAGATGGCAACAAATGTCCCAGCAGCTCTTTCTGCTTCTTCATGCATAAGGTCATTCTTCCATCCTCAAAGTCACTGCATGGTAGAAAGATGTTTACTGCAGCTGTAACTATGATGTCTCAGGCAGGAAGGGGCTGGGAAGTGAAAAGATGCATTCAAGAAGCTAGGTCAGCCCTACTTTTTTTTTTTTTTAAAGATTTTATTTATTTATTGACACAGAGAGATCACAAGTAGATAGAGAGGCAGGCAGAGAGAGAGAGAGGGAAGCAGGCTCCCCGCTAAGCAGAGAGCCCGATGCGGGACTCGATCCCAGATCCCGAGATCATGACCTGAGCCGAAGGCAGTGGCTTAACCCACTGAGCCACCCAGGCGCCCCTCAGCCCTACTTTTTAACTTTCCCCAAAGCTTTGGTCAAAAAAATTGTTTTGATAAGAAGATTTCACACTGCTGCTTTTACATGGAAAAGAGACTTGGAAATGTGACTTTTTAGCTGGGGACATTGCTACCTCCAACAAAATCGGAATTCTTTTAGGTGAAGAAGAGTAATTGGTTGGGTAGACAAAGGAAGAAGCAAGAGGAGCAGATTTTTTTCCCAAGAAACCTTGAACTCCTAAGTACCAGGGACCTAAGCTGTGGGGATACAGGATATGAGAAGATGAATAAGACAACCTTCACCTTAGCCACAGTGAGTAGTTTTTAATGTCATCATCAAGTTAATGTAATTAGAGGCCATTTTCTCTGAGAATATTGGTTTATCTTCAAATCTCAAGTTACTGCACTGACTGTCCTTTGAAATAAATGCTTTATAAATGAAAGCACTTGTTTAACCTAATGACTAATACTTCTTTTAGTTGCAAGGGATTGATGATCATCAATTTAGTTAATGAAATTTTTATAGCAAGAAAGTGAAAATGGGATTGCTTAATATTTGTCTCCCCTGAACCCAACTTATTGCACAGAGTTCAACAGTGACCTTTTTCTAAAGGATAGAAAACTGGAATTCACTTCTTCAATTTCCTTTTATTCTATACAGACAGTTCTATACCACAGCCATCTGTCCATCTTTACTCTGACAGCACTAATGTCTGAAAAAAATTCAAGACAAAATTAACAGAAGTTACATATATCACATCGAACAGTATTTCTCCTTTTTTATAGAAAATTAAATCTCCATAGTAGGGGAAGAAACAGATACTTCACCTTTAAGTAGATGGGAATGTTGACCTATTTGGGCAACATGCAGAACTCATTTTACTTTTCTTTCAAACAATATATGATGTTATCGCAGCCTTTTAAAAAAATAAGTCAAGCAGAGAGAGTCAAGTATCATATGGTCTCACTTATTTGTGGAGCATAACAAATAACATGGAGGACATGGGGAGATGGAGAGGAGAGGGAGTGGAAGGAAACTGGAAGGGGAGATGAACCATGAGAGACTTTGGACTCTGAAAAACAACCAGAGGGTTTTGAAGGGCTGGGGGGGTGGGAGGTTGAGGAACCAGGTGGTGGGTCATAGGGAGGGCACGTACTGCATGGAGCACTGGGTGTGGTGCCAAAACAATGAACACTGTTATGCTGTAAATAAACAAAAAAAATAAAATTAAAAAAAAAATCTTAATCTACTTAGAATAAGAAAATTTCCCTGACACAGTGGAGATAAGATAGGTCTGTGGAAATTTCTCAGAACTCCCCACAATCACCATTATCCTTTACAGCTGAAGGAAGATTTGCTCTGTGAGAAAGACCCAATTTTATATTAAAGAAGGAGCTTCTGGTCAGTTTCTCCCAGAACACCTTCCTTGGGATTTTGTCATAAAATCCAAAGGAACGCTGACTCTCTGCCTTTAAACGCTCCACCACTGGTTCTTGCTTTCCTCACCATTTTTTTTTTTTTTTTACAGAAATGGGACACACCCTCTCTTTTGTGCTCTGTGCTATAGTAAATATACAAACAGAATAAAATATAAACTAGAAATAAGTTGGCATCAGTATTTGAGGAAAGTGTGCTATGCCTATGTTGGGATGGGGCACTTTGGGCTTTTAATTGCTTTATTTTCTTTATTAAATTTATAAGAACACAAATGTGAAAAGATTTATCAAGAAAAATAATTATCTCTCCTTTATCGTAACCAATGTTGAAATCCTTCCACATCTCTCCCCCATTCACACAAACATTCTATACATACACACATGTAAAAGTTAGGATGCTCGATGCCTAAAAAGGGAGAGTAAGTACAAGAGGAGTGTGTCCTACCTCCTCCTCTTTTTTTAATTGTATGGGAAAGAAATGTATGAAGAACATGGTTTTATTAGGATTCTTCCAGTTGCAAGATACAGAAACCCTATTTAAACCAGCTTAAGCAAAAATGGGGAATTCATCTTTCATTTAACTAAACGGCAGAAAGCTGGGGTGGAGTGGGAAGTGGGGAGCCTGTGTCAGAACAGCAAGATTGAACAAACATTCTAAGGTCTTTGCCTCTTTCTCCTCCTCTCTTAACTTTGCAATCTTTCCGTCTTAAGGAAGTTGGCTTAATTTTCTTGGAAAGCCTGGAACCATAGCTACTTACAACCCTAGGCATTCTTTCATACAGGCACTTGAAAAAAAAAAAAATCCCTCCAGCTTCAATGAGAAGAAACCCTGTGGCCACAGAGAAAATCTGTAACCAGAAAGATTTGGGGGATGAGTGTAGAAAGCCAAAGTAACTGCAGCTCAAGAATGGCTTGAATAACATTAAGAAGATACCCATTTAGTGATCTGGGAAGACTGATGAGTTGAGAAAGTGGTTTAAGGAAAAAACCATGGTTGATCATTAACTCTACTTTTACTAGATGTATATCCCTGAAAGGAAGTGACTGAATTTGGGGGTTCAAAGGTTATTGCCTGCTTTCTGAGCATCAGTGTTGTAGGGGGGTCAAGTCAAGTGAGGTGACAATGTCAATACAGGACACAACTGTGAAATACTCCTGCTGCCCCCATTTTCACCTCCATGCATCTCCATGAAGGTGGAGACTTTCTTGAGGCCATAATTATAGATCTCTGAAGGTACATAGCACAGTATCTTTTTCATATTGATCATAGCTCAATAAATTTTAATTTATTGATAAGAGTAACAATAAAGATGTCAAAATTTAAATGTCAGTTTCTCTCAGTCAAATGCTTTGCATCTTCTAAAGGGGAAAAAAGGGGGGGTCTGGGTGGCTTAGTGGGTTAAGCCTCTGCCTTTGGCTCAGGTCATGATCTCAGGGTCCTGGGATCAAGCCCCGCTTCAGGCTCTCTGCTCAGCAGGGAACCTGCTTCCCCCTCTCCTTCTGCCTGCCTCTCTGCCTACTTGTGATCTCTTTCTCTCTCTCTCTTTCTCTCTCTCTCTCTGTCCAATAAATAAATCTTTTTTAAAAAAAGAATAAAATTTTAAAAAATCATTCCCCTTCTTGTCTAAACAACTTTATTCACAGTCCTTTCTCCTGTTACCTTTCCATCTTCTCTCCATGTGAAGTGGGAAAGCAAGCAAAGCATATGTCCCACCCACCTTTTCCCCAGAGCAAAATTTGTTATATAACTGATGTTAAGAAACTGAGCTCCTCCAAACATCTTTGGCAGCAAATTTACTCTCAGACTGAAAAACCATCTCCATTCCAGTTCTGTGCACTGAAACCCTATTTTCTAGATTCTGTGCTATGATCAGGGCCTCAAAAATCTTAAACTTCTTTAACCCCCATCACTGTCAAAAATTTCTATGTATTCCTTTAAGGCCTTCAGTGGTTATTTGCACTTGTGAAGCTGAGGTGTTTCATATCAAATGGATGTAGCCTTATGAGTGCAACAGTGAGGGATCTGAAGCATAAATTGAAAGATGGGGAAAACCACAAAGTTCACCTTTCTCTGTGTTGTCCAGGGCACAGTCTTTAAGACAGATTATGACCACTGTTGCTGACATAGTTTGTAGATAATGACAGAAATAACCTTCATTATGCATGAATTGCAGTGGCTTTCTGCTCAAGAGGGCAGGGCCATGGAAGACATGGCAAAATCGGTTTCAGTTAAAATTACATTTTTATGCACTGTAGTCTCATTAAAAAATTCCAAGTGGGGGGGCACCTGGGTGGCTCAGTGGGTTAAAGCCTCTGCCTTCGGCTCAGGTCATGATCCCAGGGTCCTGGAATCGAGCCCCGCATCGGGCTTTCTGCTCAGCAGGGAGCCTGCTTCCTCCTCTCTCTGCCTGCCTCTCTGCCTACTTGTGACCTCTGTCTGTCAAATAAATAAATAAATAAAATCTTTTAAAAAAAAACTTATAAAAAATTCCCAGTGGGGAAGAATGATTTCTGAGCTATCATTACCAAGCAGGGTTGCAAATCATGTTCTGAAACTGCCAGAAAAGGTTTATTTCACAGAATAATAATACTCAGTGCAATCAAGTAACAATATCAATGACAGACAACACAACAAAACCACTTCGTTTTTATTCTGGATAAATGCACATCCATTAGAGTATTAAATCCAAAAATAATATATCTGTGATTTTTTAAAAAACATGAGAAAGTAAGGTGTCCCTGGTTGGGTCAGTTGGTTGAGCCTCTGACTCTTGGTTTCCGTTCAGGTCATGACCTTAGGGTCGTGGGATCCCATGCTGGATGTGGAGCCTGCTTAAGAGTCCCATGCTGGATGTGGAGCCCTCGCCCTCTGCCTCCCACCAGCCCCCCCTCATGCTCATGTGCTCTCTCTCACTCTCTCTCTTTCTTAAAAACAAAAAACAAAACCTAAAATCTAGGCTCCCAATCAAGTAATAATAAACATTTTTATTTGATTTTTTACATTTCTCACACCAATGTAACAGCAGAGTACACATTTTTTTATCTAGAGAGAGATGTACTAGTAAGTTGTGGGCAAACTATGATATATTGTAGAATACATTCTGAATTCCTGATTATAAAAAAGTTCAGCAAATACAGAAATATACAAAGTAGTTCAATGTTCAATGGTGAAGTGTCAAGTAATTATCAAGCTGGGTATGTTCTCTTTCTAGATCCTACCTGCTCCAGGTCAATGTACTCGTTGGGACCTGCTTCTGTGTCTCTAGAGTAACCCTTTCAGGTGCCTCCTAGTTCAGGCTTAAGTGGAATATCTCCTGGTAATATTTGTATCAACTTGGAGACCACAAATGATGGCTTTCTTCCCTCTCCCCTGGTCCACTTACAACCAGGGAGCCGTGACCTACAGAGTCCTGGGCCCTGTGGTCATTTCCCCAGGCCGGGCCTTCTTACTGAGTGTCATTGTGTGTACTTCTGTGTGCCCTCGGTTAGCTGCTGCCCCACCCTCAACATACTCTTTCTCTGCAGAAATTAAGTAGGGCTTAGTGAGGGGAGCCTAGGCTGCCACTCTGGAAAGATTGCCAGTGCTTTAACCTCAGCTTGGAGGCCATCACATTTTTCAGAAGTGTCACTTTTTATATCTTCCAGTTGATAGATCTAAGCATTTAAAAGAATGCTGCTTGTTGAATTTCTTCAGACTAATCTACAATTAACTATTCAAACACAATTCACATACCCACTAGAACCCTACAATAATGAGATCTCTGTCTAGTGTATACAACTGAGCACATATTGAAAATTTAAAAAAAAAAAAGGAATCCCAAATCCTATGAAGGTTGATGCCCTTTGTTTTCCAGTGTAGCTCCGATCTTGTTCAGAAAGGATGCCGGTTCTCCTTGTCTAACCCTCTTGTATGTCAAAACGTCGCTTTGTTTTATCTTGATGGGGTGAGCTTGTGGCCAAATCTGAATGGTGATTCTGGAGTAAGGGAGGAGTTCCTATCTCACCACATTTAACATATCTGAGGTTTTGGCACTCACATGCTGAGGACTGAAGACTTTTAGAGTATTTTTGGACACAGCACTTAATAAGGCACTTGAGAACCAAAAAACTCAGTTCAGTGAAATTCAACACAATGCACAGGCATGAGATAATAACCAAGAAGAGTATGAAGATCGTTTTCTCGGTGGGTTTGGAGATGAAGCAGTCCACAGTGTTGGGACAAGGCTTCAAATCACACTTCATAAGGTAGGGAACACTAAAGCCATCATACAGTTTGTAAAATAAAACCAGGAAGCCAATCTCAAAACTAGTTTTAACAATGAGGCTGATAAGGTAAGTGTACCACAGGCCCCCATCCATCATACCTGGGCTGACATACAGTCTCTTTCTGTGCCTCTTCTCTCTACCCTCACGATAGGCTACATGTAGAACCACCAGAAGTGAAGGCGTGGAGACCATGATCAGTTGTAAGGCCCAAAGTCTGACCTGGGAGATGGGAAAGAAGTGATCAAAACACACATTTTCACAACCAGGCTGTTTCACATTGCACTCAAACTCTTTCTGCTCATCTTTCCACACATGCTCTGCCGCCACCATGTAGACCAGCAAACGGAAGATGAACACAACTGCCAGCCAAATCCGTCCAATGCCAGTTGAGTATTTGTTTACTCCAGTTAAGAGGTCTCTGAGGAACATCCAACTCATGACTTGGGTTCAAAAGAAGGTAAGATTCTGCAAAAAAAAAGACCAATTTCATCAAGATTCATTTATTTTTATTTCATTGATCATTTTCACTGTCTTTCTTGATTATGGGATTGTGGAAAAGATACTCAAATTTCATCTCTGGATGTTGAGGACTCACTTTCAAACATGGAGATAACAAAACTAGTCTGTATATATAATTTATCTCATGCCCAGTTTAATTTGGAATTTGGTTGGTGACCCCCTCACACACTATACCCATTTTTAAACAAATTCTTCAGTTTATTGCTTCTCTATAAGGATGGATGTGTTCTGTTACTAATCTAGAAAAAAATAGATATGAATCCCAAGGTAAACTTGGTAACCTTGGTACCTTGAGATAGCTCTCACATACCCACTTCTTGAAGTTGTAATCTCTACTTTTTTTACTTTGTCAGTGCCCCTCCCCAATCCCTAAAGGTTATTCACTGCACCTACCTCTGTTTGTGTCCCATATCCTATATCAACAGCTGAGCTTGCCTACAGACTGATAGTGAAAAATGATTCTGTCCAATAAGAATTTCTTCAAACTCATGTTTCCTCACCCTTCCAGACCCACTTACATCCCTGCTCAACTTAACTTGCTCCACCCAGTCTAGAGGGAGGGGTCCGTCTCATCTTGCCTCAAAATGGTCATTCCAGCTCTACAGTCCATTACCATGGATTCAACTACTGCTTTCAGACTCCTAACTCTCAAATCTTTGGCTCCTCCCCAGATTTCCAGACCTCACTGCCTCTTGGTTATCATTTAAATATGTCCCAGGAATGTCAAATTTGATATATCTACAGCTGAATTTATCATCTGTCCTGCCATTTGATTTTCTTGCTCAATGGCATCACCAATACCCAAGCGCCCAATTTGGATATCCCATATACATCCTGGACTCCTCTCTCATGCCCCTTTTTAATTGCTCACCAAATTCTCATTCCTCCTAAATATCTCTCAAATTTCCCTCCAGGTCACTGCTGAAATCTCTCTCACTTATACAACCTTCCCACATCTTTCCATTTCCAGTCTCATCATCTCTTCCAGTCTCCTCATACTATGTCCTTGATGCTGCTTAATTATCTTGCACCTCTTTCCATTTCTTTTGCTCTTTTCCATATAAAAGCTGGTAGGACAAAAAATCCAGTCAAGAAATGGGCAGAAAACATGAATAAACATTCCTCCAAAGAAGACATACAGATGGTCGACATACAGATGGTCAACAGACACATGAAAAAAATGGTCAGCATCACTTGGCATCAAATCAAAACCACAATGAGATACCACCTCACACAGGTCAGCATGGCTAAAATTAATAAGTCAGGAAACAACATGTTAACCAGGATGCAGAGAAAGGGGAACCCTCTTACACTGTAGGTGGGAATGCAAACTAGTGCAGACACTCTGGAAAACAATATGGAGGTTCCTCAAAAAGTTAAAAATAGAACTACCCTATGACCCAGCAATTGCACTAGTAGGTATTTACCCAATGGATACAAAAATAGTGATTTGAAGGGGTACATGCACCAATGTTTATAGAAACAATGTCCACAATAGCTAAAGAACCCAGATGTTCATAGACAGATGAATGGATAAGAAGATGTGAGATATATATGTATATATATATATATATATATATATATATATATATGTGTGTGTGTGTGTGTGTGTATACACACACACAATGGAATATTACTCAGACATCAGAAAGAATGAAATCAAGCCATTTGAAACAATGTGGATGGAACTAGTGGGTATTATGCTAAGTGAAATAAGTCAGAGAAAGACCAATTTCATTCATGTGGAATTTAAGAAACAAAACAGAGGAACATAGGGGAAGGGAAGGAAAAATAAAATAAGATAAAAACAGAGAGGGAGGCAAACCATAAGAAGCTCTCAACTATAGGAAACAAACAGGGTTGCTGGAGGGGAGATATTTGGAGGTTGGGGTACCTGGATGATGGACATTAAGGAGGGCACTTGATGTAATGAGCATTGGGTGTTACAGGCAACTGATGAATCACTAAATTCTATGCCTGAAACTAATAATATATTGTATGTTAATTAATCGAATTTATATTTTAAAAAGTTTTTTAAAGTTGATAGGATGCTAGGGAGCCTTCTTTTTCATATCAGTGATGTTTTTCTGGCTTCTATCTTGTCTTATAATTGAATGCTGTGGTGTGGCCCAAATTTTTTTGTTGGGCCCTTTATATGCTCAGCACTCTCTGTTTAGTGCTTTTCAGTTGGTTTCTCACAACTGCTCTGCAAAGTGGGAGTTCTGTTTGTTTTTTGGTTTGGTTTGTTTGTTTATGGTGGTGGATGTTTTGTTCATTCAGATGAGAAAGCAGATTGTAAAAAATGAAGCCACTTTCCCATGTTTACAAAGTAAGATGCAGAGCAGGGTTCAAATCCAATTTCCATCACTCTAAAACAGAGCTTCTCAACAGTAGCACCATTAAACTTGGGGCCGGATAATTCTTTGTTGGAGTGGCTGTCTTGTGCATTGTAGGTTGTTCACAGTATCCCAGGCCTCTACCAGTTAAATGCCAGTAGTACTACCTCCTGCCCCCAGTTCAGACAACCAAAAATGTAGTCCAGACATTTCCAAATGTGCCCTGTGGAGATGAGGCAAAATCTCTCTGAGTAAAAATCATTTCTCTTAACTCTCTCATCAGAAGATGTGGCCCAGAACTCCAGGTCTGCCACTCATATACTTTGTGATTTCTCAGGTGAAATCCTTGCCATTTCAGATCTTATTTTCTATTACAAAAATTAATTAGTTTTTGCTTTCTCTGTAACTCAGCTGAAAGAGTATCATGGAAATGATGGTGTGAGGGGAATGAGGATGTTAAGAAAATTGGGATACTGTTATAGCAGCACACCTGTTGGAGCATGTCACATTACCTCTTATAGAGAGGACAATATGTAGTAAGCCCACACATAGAGCCCTGAGGAAATGTATGAAGGTTAAGAGATGTTTTCAGAGAAAACAAAGATACATGTTCACAGTGCTCTATTCAGCAGTGAATAAATACTTCAATGTCCTTGGGTTTTCAGAACACAAACAAAATTGTGTTAAATAAAAAGGGTTCTCAAATCCACCTGAAAGGTTAATGTCTCCATGAATTATAAAACAAAGTCCCAAAGATTAAAAAAGGAAAACAAAGGGTATTATGTTTTCCTGTAACATGTGTCATTGAGCATTTGTCCATATTATTCAAAAGGGTATTTATGTAATGTTACAAAACATTTGAAAGTCACCCTGCTGGGCACTTTAGAGAAGGGAGGAAGGCAAGAGTAGATTCAGACTGTTTTGCTAAAAGGAGAGCAATAAAAAAGCAACTGGTGTTTGAGTAGAGTTGGAAGACTGATACCATCAAATGTGACAGGATTATGAATTTCATTTGACTGATAAATGTCTATCCTATTTTGAAGTTCTCTGCTAATGGAAAGACCATGGCTTTTCTCAGGAGAGAGAGGTGTTCTAATGTTTAATGTTCTAATGTTCTAAGTTCAATTTTAACAAGGGTGGTTTAGCATAGTGGATAAGAGCCTGGGCACAGTGTTGGACTCCTCGGGTTCAAGTCCAAGTTCAGCTCTGATAATAATGGTACCAGCCATGTTGGGCTCAAAACAGAGTCTGATACATGGTAAGTGATCCATAAGCATTATCATCATCATCATTATTTTGCCATTAAAAGCCTTTCTTTGATGTCAAATTGGAAGTCTTTCCAATTGTAAGTATATATTTATTTTTTTCCCTAGCTTTTTCCCTATGAAGGTGGGTAAGTTAGGAATCTTCATATAATGACCCTTTAAGCATTTGAAAACAGTCATTATTAGTTTGAAATCATTAGCTCATCATTCTTATCTCTCTCTTTAAAAAAAAAAAAGACTTTATTTATTTGGCCACAAGATAGAGAGAGAGCACAAGTAAGCAAAGAGACAGACAGAGGGAGAGGGAGAAGCAGCCTCTCCACTAAGCAGGGAGTTCAATGTGGTGCTTGATCCCAGGACCCTGGGATCATTACCTGAGCCGAAGGCAACCACATAACAGACTGAGTCACCCAGGCACCCCAACATCATTAAATAATAATTCAGATTATCTCTTTGTCTTTAATAAAACTCTTTAATTTATCTCTTTTCTTAAACCACTAAGGATAACTACCAATTTTTGAAGAGTTTCTACTTGCCAATTCTAATGTACTAGTTCTCCTGTGACTTTCTTTTTTCTCTCTTTTCTCTTAAGAACTAGCAGTTAACTGCACAAGAATTTAGTTTGGAAAATTCAATTAATCAAATATTTTCAGAAAGTAAAATATTCAGTATTACCAATATCAGGAATAATTTTGAGAAATTGCAAATATTCCCCAAACATCTTATCTGAATTAAAAGTGGAGGTGAGAAGAAGGAGCTGGGTCAATCAGATTTCCATATGAACAAAATGAAGTTGGATCCCTGCTTTATACCATTTAAAAACTTAACTTAAAATGGATCAAAGACCTAAATATGAGAGTCAAAACCATAAAATTCTTAGAAGAACACAAACGGGTAAATCTTTATGATCTTGAGTTTGGTAATAGATTCTTGGATATGACACTGAAAGCATGAGCAACAAAAAAGAAAAAAAAATTGGATTTCATCAAAATTAAAAAACCATTGTTCATCAAAGGACATTATTACAAAAACAAAAAGACAACTCACAAAGTGAGAAAAAATACTTGTATGTAATGTAACTGGTAAGGTTTAATATCCAGAATATGTAAGGAGCTACTAAAATTCAACAACAAAATAATTCAAATATGGTCAAAATGTTTGAATAGACATAACTCCAAAGAAGACATACAAATGGCCGGTCAATCATTAGTCATTAGGAAAATGCAAATCAAAGCTACAATGAGATATTGCTTCACATTTACTAGGATGAGGACAGTTTTTAAAATATAAAATAAAGGGGCAGCTGAGTAGCTCAGTAGGTTAAGGATCCAATTTGATTTTGGCTCGGGTCATGATCTCAGTGTTATGAGATCGAGGCCCACATTGGTCTCTGCTCTGGGTATGGAGCCTGTTTGAGATTCTTTCTCTCCTTCTGCCCCTCCACACCCACTCTTTCTGGCTCACTATCACTCTCTCCCTCACTCCAATTCTTTCTCTCTCTCCCTTAAAAAAAGAATTGTGACAAGTATATGCTGTGGGTGCTGAGATACAAGAGTGAGCTGGATAGAGAAGGGCCTTGCTCTCATAGAGCTTATATTCTAGAGAAGGAAAGAGACAATAAGTAAGAAATAAATGCAGAATGTCAGATAATAATGAAAACTGTGAAGAAGCACAAGCAGAATGATGTAATTTTGATGGGGCCAGGAGAGTCTCTTTGGACTGGGAGGCCATGGGAGACCTCTCAAATGAGATGGTCTTTGGATGGAACCCCAAGTGGTAAGAAGTCAACTATGTGAAGCTATCAGGAAGAACATCCAAGGAAAATGGAATGGCTGGACAAAATGAACTTATGTGTTTGAGGAACAGAAGGAAGGTCCACATGACTGGACCTTAGTGGGTAAAAGGTGGATGGTCTGAGATGAGGCTGGAAAAGGAGGTCCAGCCAGGTCACATAGAACCTTAGAAGTCACAGTGGGCTGTCCTGTACTATGTCACTATAGACAAGAATTTCACTCTTTTGAGGGTTCATTCTCCCTGTCCATAAAAAGGGGATACTAATATTTTTCAAGCTGACTTCATGAAGTTTGTTGGGAACAAGATGAAATATAAGAATTTCGTAAAGTATGCACACACAGAGAAAAGAACAGAAAAGAAAAAAGGAAACAGCAAAGTTGAATGTTGACTCTCAGGTGAATTATTCAGTCTCAAATTTCTTTGCTCTTTGCCATAGAATGAATCACTCATACAGTCGTCAAGGGTCTTAGTTCTTCACACTGACCACACTAAGAATATTGAGCTAAAAGATGAGAGATTAATTTTCATATCACTTTGCTGTCATATCTAATATCAATATTAGGAAATATCCATCCATTTCTATTTACTCAAATAATTCAAATGTTAAGCTTATAGCAAGGGTTTTTTCATTATTGGCATTAATGTTGATACAACTATTTCATAATTCTATTAAAATTCCCAAATGAAATGTATCTGGGAAGTGGAGACAGAGGGTATGTGGTTGCACATACACCCATGCTCTGTGGGGATGAGGAGTGGGAATGCTCTAAGAATAATGACTGACAAACTGTTTGGACCCTTCTCTTCACAGCAGAGAGCTGATCCTCAATATGGAGATTTTGGATAAGAATTGTGTAAATGTAAAATTTAAAGTGACTATCCCCTGTGTGTTGCATATCCAGGAGTCACAACCAAATGAATATGCAGAAGAAATAAATTTGTTCACATCAGAGTTTACTCTCTTAGAAGGAACTTGCATTAGTATAGCTATGAGTAAATAGGTATAAATGAATAAATTCATTTGAAGCACTTGGGATATCACCTGATGCATAACAAATACCAATTTAAATATCATCATCATTATCAAACCAATGAAAGTTGAAGGACCCCCAAAAGCTCAACTAAAAATCCTCTACCAGCTATACTGAGGTTCTACTAACTGTTTTTGTTTAAAAATTTTGTTTATTGATTTGGCAGAGAGAGAGAGAGCGCGCGCACAAGCAGGAGGAGTAGTAGGCAAAGGGAGAAGGAGAAGCAGGCTCTGTGGAACTTCATCCCAGGACCCTGGAATCATTGAGCTGAGCTGAAGGCAGACGCTTAACCAACTGAGCCACCCTGGTGCCCTCTACTAACTGATTTTTTAAAAAATGAAGACTACAATCACAGGCCTCCATAAAACATGACATCCTGGAGGGAAAGCATAATCAGACCAAATCAAGTAACTCAGAATTTGGAGACAAATACCTCCTTTGAGTGTGAAATGACTAAAAAGCATCATTGGAAAAGATAAGTAATTCGTACAAGATAACTATCTCAAAAAGACCATCTGTCCTATATTCCTGGAATAATCTGGAAAATACTAGAATGTTAGTAGATATAAGGGTGTAAAATTATGTAAGACCCTAAATGTCAAGGTGAGAATTGGAAACTTATTTTCCCATCATAGCAACCAGAGTGTCCCTAAATAAAGTTGGTAGTAAACAAAGAAACAAGCTAATCAACCATGTGGGCCTGCGACTGGCATAATGACATAGCAGATCAACAGAAGAGTAGAGCTCTGCATGAACGCTAGGTGAATAGAAACTACGTAGACCTTCTCAGTGTCTGCCTACTTCTATGTACAGGGAAAATGTACAAATATAAAACACTCCATCACTCTTTCTGCAACCAAGGATTCTGGATTTTCTGGGACAACCCTATTGCAAATATGCTGATGTCAGAGCTAATGAGAACATGTACAAGTTTTAGTTGAGAAAATGAGTTACAATAACCATAGAGTAGGAGCAAGGGTAGTTAATATGTAAGACTTTTCTACATCCTAGATTAAATGTCCATTACAGTCATTTGATTCTCATTCCTCCAATTTACCAAGCAGCCACTGAGTAATAACTTTCTTGCTGAGGAGATTCCCTAAACTGTGCAAGGATATTCTCCTGCTATTATATACAAGAGTTCCAGTCCCTGGAGAGCCACCTTATAAAGCAGGCTCCTCTGGGTTTGGTTAATGAGTCCCTTAGAGCTGACTCACCTTGGGGTGAATCATACACCTGAGTTTTGTGAGCCTTTGGGACTGAGCATCTGCCCATCCATCCTTCACTTATTGCAAAGTGAGCCTTTGCTATGCCACCAACTCCCCCCACACCGGAGCCACACTTCCAGTGTGGTTCATCTATCTGCCAGCAAGCGCCTTCTCTGTGCTCTGAATGGGCACAAAAACACTGCCAGGAGCTAGAGTCCTGCTCTGAAAGTGCTATTTTGAAACTTGGGTTTAAGGGGCACTGGATTTCCAATATCCTTGCAGACTGCCAGGGACAAGCCCTAAAAAAGGTGTCAGCTTCCATACTCAGCTCCTTTCATGTCTCAGTAATAACAGTACCTGCCCTTGGGTAGTGCTTGAGCATTTCCAAAGTGTCTCACAGCATCTCATGTACCCCCTCTGAAGCAGGTGAGGTCTGTGTATGTCCTCCAATGTGGTGATAAAGGAAGAGAAACTCAGAGAAGAAAGGGGTTTGTGCAAGACTCCCCCAAATTAGTAGAAAACCCAGGAGCAATGGTGCCTGGGTGGCTCAGTGGGTTAAGCCTCTGCCTTCAGTTCAGGTCATGGTCTAAGGGTCATGGTCTCAGGGTTCTAGGGTCAAGTCCCACATGGGGCTCTCTGCTCAGTGGGGAGCCTACTTCCCCCACTGCTTCCCCCGTCTCTCTCTGCCTGCCTCTCTGCCTACTTGTGATCTCTCTCTTTGTCAAATAAATAGATAAAATCTTTTTAAAAAATTAAAAAAGAAAAAGAAAAAGAAAGAAAACTCAGGAGCAGAACACAGATCCTGAATGACTGATCTCCAGCTCCCTGCAGCATGCTGAGTTTTCTGGTTCATTAATAACTGTGCTACCCTGTACACAAATTATTTAACCTCTAAAGAATAGTTTCCTCTCAAGGGTCTCTTTCCACCACCTGCTGACACTTGCAAATTCCATAAAACCCCCTGTAGCAATAACCTGTCTGAAAAATCCCTAAAATCCCCAAAGCAAGGTGTTTCTCAGTCCTCGATCTATGACCTTGAGGGTTTGTCATTAGATTCTGAAGGGTTTGTGAGAAGTTTATGTGTGTGTATTTTGTCTTTATGGTCTTAAACAAACAGACCAATGCTGGATGACTAGCTCATACCTGAGGACTGCCATAGGCTTTCAGTACTCATATTTATCAGCATTTGGCAAACTACACAGCCTTCAGGCCAAATCCAATTGACCACCTGTTTTGTAAATAAAGTTTTACTGGGATGCAGCCATGCCCATTCATTTACTATTCTCTATAGTTGTTTTCGTGCTAAAATAGCAGAGTTGACCTGTTGCAACAGAGATAGTAAAGTCCTCAAAGCCTAAACTATTAACTCTCTGGCCTTGGCAGAGGTTATTTGCTGATCTTTGATGCTTTTATTGTTCTTGAAATCATATTGGAACCAAGTTGCAGAACTTTAATTTTCTGGGCTTCCAAGAAACAACATATGATGGGTTCTGCTCAACAGAAAGCTACCTAAAGGGGACGCCTGGGTGGCTCAGGCTGTTAAGCATCTGCCCTGGACTCAGGTCATGATCCCAGGGTCCTGGGATTGAACCCCATGTCCAGCTCCCTGCTCAGCAGGGAGCCTGTGTCTCCCTCTGCCTGGAGCTCCCCCTGCTTGTGTTCTCTCTCTCTCTCTCTCTCTCTCTCTGTGAAAAATAAAAGCTTAAAAAAAAAAAAAAGGAAAGAAAGCTATATGAAGGCTATTGACAGTGCAGCGTGAATAAATGAAGCCTGCTGGCAGTTTGAATGGAGACAAATGGGAGAAAAAGCCATAACCGGACACACAGTGGGACAGGGAGGACCAACTTCAAAGAATCTGGGCTTCTGGGGGCACCTGGGTGGCTCAGTAGGTTAAAGCCTCTACCTTCAGCTCAGGTCATGGTTCCAGGGTCCTGGGCTTGAGCCCCGCACAGGGCTCTCTGCTCAGCAGGGAGCCTGCCTCCCCCTCTCTCTCTCTGCTTGCCTCTCTGCCTGCCTCTCTGCCTACTTGTGATCTCTCTTTCTGTCAAATAAATAAATAAAATCTTTAAAAAAAAAAAATCTGGGCTTCTGCTGTCAGTATCTTATTCTCTTAATGAGTAGTAATTTAATTTCAGCCAAACCATATCTTTTGTCCACTAAACTTTAATTTTTAATTTTATTGGTTTTGTGATATTTGATTTTTCTTTTGTAAATATAGATGCATAAGAGCTGTAAGTATAAGGATTAACCTGTGGATATAAAATTACTTCACATCTAATTTAACAATGGTATACTAAAAAAAATAAATTGTCAACACTAAAGGTTCATGAACAATACTGAGTAGAACAGTACCCACATGGGTCAACACACACACAGATATATATATATATACTGCTTGCCTGGTATTTTAATTTCCTGTAAAAATAAAGGCGTTGCCATTTTTATTTTTTATTTTTAAAATAATTTCTAAAGATTTATTTATTTATTAGAGAGAGAGTGTGCATGAGTGAGGGTTGGGGGTAGAAGGAGAAGGAGAGAGATTCCCAAGTGTACTCCCCACTGAGCACAGAGCCCAGATGCAGGGCTTGATCCCAGGACCCTGAGATCATTACCTGAACAGAAATCAAGATTCGAACCCTTAACTGACTGAGCCACCCAGGGGTCCCAAGGCACTGTCATTTTTTAGAGGTTCCCCTCTTAGGAACAGAGCAAAGTTTGTCCTCAAGCCACGCAGAAGGGGCCACGAGAGGCTCTGTGCTGTTCCTCTATGCCCTAAAGTCCCACTCATTCACATTCTCTGTTCAAGCTAGGTGTTCTGACTTGGTCACAGCCACCAAAGCCCTCAGGTCCATCACACATTCCACATGGGCAATTTTTCTTAGAGGTAGCTTATCCCGAAGGGGCATCTGCGATGTGGCACAAAACTGGACAGCAGGACATCTAGCTTGTAATAATTAGGATTACTTCTCTCAGCAAAACTTTTTGGAAAGAGGTAATGACTACCTGATTACAAGAAATGCCATCTTCCCATTAAATAAGCAAGCCCTAGTGTAAGAGAAATAAGCTTAACTTACCTCTTGACACAGATGTGGAGATTAAGAAGAGAGCCAGTCGGTTGCTCATTTGATTAAAAAAAAATCATGAGCTGATTATATTATTTCCCAGAGAGGAAACTAGTGCTTTAAGCTCAGGCAAATGGAGTCTAGCAGTTTCCAAGGTAGCATAAGCCAAACAGGTGTAACCTGATCATTTGTTTTGGCTCATAACTTAGATGAGAACTCTTGGGTCTCTGCTGTTTACAATATATGCTAAAAGAGAATCGAAACTGGAAAAACTAATATGAAGCCATTCACATACACACAGTTCACTGAATATCTCTTTTTATCAAACCTTGTAATCATCTACACAAAGAAGCTAGAACAATGAGTGTTTCATCTCTTTAAACGATTTCCCAAGATTATTTATCAGAACGTATCTACCAAAGACAATAGGCAAAAGAACAATTTAAGTCAATGTATCTTTTTTTTTTTTAAAGATTTTATTTATTTATTTAACAGACAGAGATCCCAAGTAGGCAGAGAGGCAGGCAGAGAGAGAGGAGAAAGCAGGCTTCCCACTGAGCAGAGAGCCCGATGCGGGGCTCGATCCCAGGACCCTGAGATCATGACCTGAGCCAAAGGCAGAGGCTTTCACCCACTGAGCCACCCAGGTGCCCCAAGTCAATGTATCTTTGATGAACTTACTTTTACTTCATGTCATATATGCTATTCTTAGAAATTCAGAAAGTGGGTGCCTGGGTGGCTCAGTGGGTTAAAGCCTCTGCCTTTGGCTCAGGTCACGGTCCCAGGGAGCCTCCTTCCTCCTCTCTCTCTGCCTGCCTCTCTGCCTACTTGTGATCTCTCTCTCTCAAATAAATAAATAAAATCTTTTTTAAAAAAATTCAGAAAGTAAGACATAGTAAAAATCACTCTCACAAAACCAGGAAGCATCAATAACAGACATTTTGTATGTACATAACAAACAGCTGTGAAAGGGAGGGAGTGGGAGAAGCAGGGAGGGGGAGAGGATAGAGAGAGAAAGTACTTTTTATCTTTTTATTCTTAGGTATGAAATCAGCTAAAATTAAAGATATGTGGAAATAGAAATGAAATCATTTTCCTCTTAGAATAAGAATAGCTTATAAATAGAATTTCACAGTTAGAAATGAATTTGATGTCATGAAATTTAATGCCTTCATTTTAAAGATGAGAAAACAGAACCACAGAGAGCAGCCTGCCTCAGGTCCCAGAGCCAGGATAGAGTTTTCATACTGAAACTCTTTCTGCCTGGAACAGTTGGATTGAGGTAGTTGGTTTTTTTTTTTTTTTTTTTTTTTTTAATTTTTTATTTCTTTGACAGAGAGAAATCACAACTAGGCAGAGAGGCAGGCAGAGAGAGAGGAGGAAGCAGGCTCCCCGCCAAGCAGAGAGCCCGATGCGGGGCTCGATCCCAGGACCCTGGGACCATGACCTGAGCCGAAGGCAGAGGCTTTAACCCACTGAGCCACCCAGGCGCCCCGAGGTAGTTGGTTTTGAGGGCAACCTTCAGGTAGGCCATACCGAATCCTTGAGCGTTAATGATTCAGAGGATCCCAGGCTTCCAATAATATTAGCACTAACCCAAACAAAGGTAAGATTTAATAGTTTACTAGACAAAGGTTCCCGTCCTCAAGGATCTTGCAGCACCTTACTCAGAAGCCAGAGGAGGGAGAAATTGCCAGGGGCAGGGGAAATGCTCTGTAGAAGAGCATGGGTTGAATCTTTCTTTATGTAACGAGAGACAGGAACATGGGTGTGTTCTGGACAAAGTGTCTCTGTTGAGCCCTACACCTTCTCAGTCACACTCAAGGACTCCTGCTATGCTTTTGACAAAGATTGAATTCTTCCAACACCATTTTTCATTTGACGAAACAGGCATAATAAAAACTACAAAAAGAGTGCTGTGTTATAGTAGAAATAACAGCATCTACAAGTCAGAAAGCTAAGGGTGGGGAGAAATAAGAGAAAGGCAGAACTAGAAAAAGAATGGGATGAATTCTGTAAACCTTGTTATCCTCTCCTTCTTTAAGATTTGGATTTCGATAGCTCTGGCCCCTGTAAAATGTCAGCAAGAGCAGAGTCCAGAGCAAAGGCTGGATATGCCAGAGCCTTCAAATGTCCAGTGTGTCCCCCTGGATGGACTGCCTAAGGGTGGGGGCTCAGGAAGACTTATCTTATCACTCATTAAGAAAGGCCACAAAGTTGAGTTGAGTGCAGACACCATGTGAGGAGAACATGACCAAGGTTCTGAGAGTTACAGTCACAGCTAGCTGCTGCAATGGCAAAATAAACACTACTATACACAGATCAACTGTGCTCTGAACTTAACCTTTATTGTGTCTCAGCATGTCTCTTCCAAGGAAGGGTGGAGGTCTTTTCTGCTCGGTTTAGATGCAGTTGGAGCACCGTGTTTTGTTCTAGTCTGAGTAGGACCTTTGAGAAACTCAGGTACGTCTAGAAGTCTGACCAGGGTAGAGAGGGTGTCTCTAAACATGCATAAAAAGGTTTGGAGCAACTGAAGGAGCTTAGCTTGGATAGGCAAGGTCCAAGGGAGTTACTTAATCAGAATATGATGCTAATTCTGTCAATTTCAATGTATATATATTTTGCAATAATAGAGATCCCATAGACTCTGAGTTCAGACAAATCAGTGTCGGAATCTTAAACCTTTTTCCCACTTCACTTTGTGGCTCTGCCCAAGATGTTTGAGTTCCCTGAGCCTCTATTTCCTCACCTGCAAAATAGAAAGACATGCCCTACTTCAACATTCTTATGATAGTTAAATGAAATAACTGCTTAATAAACGGTAGCCACATTATCCTTGTCTACTGAAAGGAGCACTGACCTTGGATTGTAAAATTTCCTGTTAAAAAAAAAAAAAGGCACCAGGAATGAGAGACACATGCATGGACTTGATAAACCACAAAAGTTACATTTTGTGTTGGGGGGAAGAACTTGCCTGCACATCTCAGAGCAATTGCCTTTCAGTACCATTTGTGATCACAAGACACCTACATGAAGAAAGAAGTTATTATCAGTTTTACCAGGAGCTTGTAGATTTGTAGCATTTGGGACAACTCCAGGGTCCCACTAAATATTCCTTAATAATGATGGATGTTTGTGATATCCAGTGCTTTTGAGGTTTCATGTTCTGGTAAGAATGGTTTGAGGGGAGGTGCCTGGGTGGCTCAGTGGGTTAAAGCCTCTGCCTTCAGCTCAGGTCATTATCCCAGGGTCCTGGGATCAAGCCCTGCATTGGGCTCTCTGCTCAGCAGGGAGCCTGCTTCCCTTCCTCTCTCTCTGCCTGCATCTCTGCCTACTTGTGATCTCTGTCTGTCAAATAAATAAATAAAATCTTAAAAAAAAAAAAGAGTGGTTTGAGGGGCTCTCTGCCTTCCACTGATGTAGGAAAAGACCAAAGGAAAATGTTTCATGGGTACAGAATACCTGAAGGATCCAGGAAAGTTCCGATTTTAGCACCGTTTCTATATTTAAAATGAGTTTTTAATGTTTTTAGTGTGAAAATGTGAGCACTGTCTTCTTGACTTTAACCTCTCTTAAGTTAGCTCTTTCTGGACCCAGTGACATGATGAGCTTGCCCCATATTATGGCTGGCTGCTAGCAGAACCAGGGTCCTGGGCCCCATCCAGATACCATGTCTCTTTCTGGGTCATTGAAAAGGCTCACATTTTCTAAACAAGTACTTAAAGCATCAAATATTTTCTACCCATTTTTCCATGTCCAAGAAATGCTTGCGATATTGTTGTGCCAAGAAAAAGAAACTCACGTGTTATCTATCATGAGTGTAACCACGACTCTTTCCAAAACTTTCAGGGCTCAAAGTTGATAAATGCATGGCCTCTGGCTCTAGTTAATTCTTCTTGCTGTTAAGTCAAGAGATAAAAGGCCAGATTTTACTTATGAGCTTTGTGTGCACCTTTACTTAAGAAAACAAGTGCACAGTATTGGAAAATATTTAGATTCAACTAATTTGTTCACAATATATATAACAGTTATTACACCTATGTGACAGGTAAGTCTAAATTTTTATCTCTCTTCCCTTATTATTTGGATCTGCTTTGAAAGAAATAGTATCAATGGTTTTTTGTGTGTATAGATGTTATCGCAGATATTGGAGATTAAACAACACACTTTATCTGTTCTCCACCAACTTTTGCCAAATAAACAGTTCTTTTTTTTTTAAGATTTTATTTATTAATTTTGACAGAGAGAGATCACAAGTAGGCAGAGAGGCAGGCAGAGAGAGTGAGAGGGAAGCAGGCTCCCTTCAGTGCAGAGAGCCCGACGTGGGACTCGATCCCAGGACCCTGAGATCATGACCTGAGCCGAAGGCAGCGGCTTAAACCGCTGAGCCACCCAGGCGCCCCCGCCAAATAAACAGTTCTTAATTTAATCACTTGCATGCCTTCTCCAAAAATATTATTTAATAGTTAAATTTTATTTTCTTATTTATTTGACAGAGAGAGAGGTGGAACAGTAGGTAGCAAGAGAAGGAGAAGCAGGTTCCCTGCTGAGCAGAGAGCCCAACATGGGGTTCCATTCCAGGACCTGAGCTGAAGGCAGACTCTTAACTGACTGAGCCACCCAGGTGCCCCTTTAATAGTTAAATCCTAGCTAAAGACATAAATATAGACATCAAAATCCCATTTTGTATGGAAAATACATATAAATCTGTAAATGTAGCCTGGAGATTAATAATGTGAAACATACATTCATATATGAGTAAGGATCTCCTATTCCAGGATAGTTGGAATAGATTGGACTCATCACAACTGTAACTTCCTTATGTGCTTGGGAATTGTTGACTCTGATTATCTAGCAATAATGTGAAATTATTGGGTAACAGTGTCCAACATAAAATGGACCTTTGATAAATGTTGAGATTCCTGTTTAAAAAGGGATCACAATATGTTAAAAGTAGTAGCATTATTTCTTCAGGCTATTGGTTAGTCCAATGGGGCAGAAGGGCAAAAGTGTTAATACTTGCACACGTAATTAGAGAAGATGAAATAATTAGGTCAAATGTTTCCTCCAGTGCTTGACTACACTAAAAAAAACAAAAACAAAAACAAAAAACAACCATAAGAAAGTACCTTAAGCATCTCTTTTTGTAATTCAGATGAAAAGCGCACACTTCAATTCCATTCAGGGCTTAAGGTCTATGGATTGCGTCACTGTGTATGTTGCCATATCAGCTCAGCAGACAGTGTTCTCTAAACATGGACATAACATACCCATCCATTCTTCTAAGCTTTAATGCCCAAGTATGCTTGTATTTTGCTTCTTATGGTGTAATAAACAAGGCTAACTTTGCACACAGCCTTCATATGGTTGTACATAGAACTAAGACAATGGCACCCTGAACCAACCCTTTGAAGCCACAACCTGAAATCCAGACACTTCAACAACTTTAGCTTATTGGAAAAGTGGAGAAGTGAATCCATTGTATATAATAGTCTTCCATCAGATTTGAGAAATAGAAGAAGGATTAGTCTATTCCAGCAGGTTTTGGGGGGTATGGGAAATAGAGGAAGGCAAGGCTTTACTCACTCTAGTCTTCTGTAAAGACAATGTATTTCAGAATACTCTCACCACTCTTTGTCCTCTCAAAACTTAGAGAGTGAGAAAGAAGAGGGATGGGGGCACTCTATTTGACTAGTCAGAGAGAGAGAGAGAAAGAAGGAATATAGAGAACAATTATTGTTCTCTTATTTCTTCCCTCAGAAAGTCCTACTGAAATGAGACAGGGGACATTATTTGATGTGGTGCTGAATCTCCTTAAGACCATGTGTATGAATTTATATAAAGGGAAAGGACTGAGCTTTCTTTTCTTTGTCTATGATTATTTCAGGGTCCACATTGAAGTATAAATAGCATACATTGTTATATTAGTTTCAGGTGCACAATGTAATAACTCTGTACATTACTCAGTGCTCATCATGGTAAGTGTACTCTTAGTTCCCTTTATCTAGTTCACCCATCCTTCTACCCACCTCCCCTCTGGCAACTGCCTGTTTGTTCTCTGTATTTAAGAGTCTGTGTTTTTGTCTCCTTTCTCTTTGTTCGTTTGTTTCTTAAGTTCCACAAATGAGTGAAATCATATAGTATTTGTCTTCTCTGATTATTTCACTTAGCATTATACCTTCTAGGTCCACCTATGTTGTTGCAAATGGCAAGATTTCATTCTTTTTTATAGCTGAGTAATATTCCATTATATATAATGGAATTATTCATTCATATATATATATATATATATAGGAATTATTCATATATATATAATGGAATTTTATATATATATATAATCTCTTCTTTATCCATCTTTTGGTGGATACTTGGGTTCCTTCCATGTCTTGGCTGTTGTAAATAATGTTGCAATAAACATAGAGGGGCATATCTTTTCAAATTGGGGTTCTCATCTTCTTTGAGTAAATACCTAGTATTGGAATTACTGGATCATATGGTAATTCTATTTTTAATTTTTTGAAGAACCACCATACTGTTTTCCAAGTAGCTGTATCAGTTTGCATTCCCAGCAACAGTCCCCTAAGTTTCTTTTTTCCCAGAGTCCACATTCTAAATGAGCTACCCTATGAGGAGTAATTAAATAAATAATATTTAAATACATGGTAGGTTTACACTGAAGTTAATAAAACCCTTCTTCACCAGCATACCCCACTCCAAGGCCCTGGAAATGGCCCCAGGAGTGTGTTTTCATAAGCACATGTTCCTATAAAATTTAAGATATTTTAACTGATAAGATATTTAAGATTTAACTAATTTAAGATATTTTAACTGGTAAGATAATCAATTAAGACTGCTGTCTCCTTCTACTACAGTATCACCTGCATCTCTTCCTCTATCAGAGTTTGGAATGGCTGTGGTTGTTTTGAGGATCCAACTAAGGAAAGTTGTTTTAGGCTTAGTTCTGGTTTAGTGAAATATATTTGTGTGGTTCACAGGCACTTTTATTTAGAGGTAAGTTATTTTAAAGTGTTCTGGTGTAGGGATGGCTTTTAAGAATCATCCTATTGCCCATTGTGCCCACTCACCCATTGCTAAAACCAAAGGTGCAGAAATTGCTGTCTCTTTGCAATTTGAATGTGTCTAGTGAAACCCAGTACCAGAAGGATTTGAGTTACGGAGGAGAAATGAAATTTGAAATATATCAAGGCAGATTTTGGTCTGGAAGATTCTTCTAAACGTGAAGAAACTTCATGGAGGCTTTTGCCCAAATTGGCAATTATCTCCAGTTTATATGCTATTAGTAGAAAGTAATGGGGAAAATGTTTTTCTAAATTACCAGTAATAAGCAAATTTTGAACAACTATGCTAGAGGAATGTTTGGATTGTCTCTGTGTATTCTCTGGTAAAAATTTAACAGTTATTATCATAGAGAGAGACAATAGAAGAGTATGCAGACAATAAAGTTTCCTTAAGGAACTCAGACTAGTGGAAGACAGAGACATTCCCAAGTTTACACACATTATTACAGTGTAATAAGACAGGATAAGCACTGAGTCAATGATGTTCCTTACTCCTAATGGACAGGCAGAGGTAAGGACTTATGAATTTTGTGGGGACAGTTCAACTGACCCTTGAATTCAGGGTTATTTCTTCTGTTTATTTATTTTTCTTATAAAGACTCTTCAGAGAAGAGGTGACCATGGACAAGAGGAGGAGATGAAAGGTATCTGTCTAACTTCGTCACCAGAATTAAAGGTTCTGATCAATTCAAAGCAAGGGAATGCAAGTACTGAGAGTCAAAGACAGAATCATATGTAGAAGAATGAAACTCGACCATTCTCTTACACCATACACAAAGATAAACTCGAAATGTATAAAAGACCTCAACGTGAGACAGGAATCCATCAGAATCCTCGAGGAGAACATAGGCAGTAACCTCTTCGATATCAGCCACAGCAACTTCTTTCAAGATATGTCTCCAAAGGCAAAGGAAACAAAAGCGAAAATGAACTTTTGGGACTTCATCAAGATCAAAAGCTTCTGCACAACAAAGGAAACAGTCAACAAAACAAAGAGGCAACCCACGGAATGGGAGAATATATTTGCAAATGACTGTACAGACAAAAGGTTGATATCCAGGATCTATAAAGAACTCCTCAAACTCAACACACACAAAACAGATAATCATATCAAAAATGGGCAGAAGATATGAACAGACACTTCTCCAATGAAGACATACAAATGGTTATCAGACACATGAAAAAATGTTCATCATCACTAGCCATCAGGGAGATTCAAATTAAAACCACATTGAGATACCACCTTACACCAGTTAGAACGGCCAAAATTAGCAAAGACAGAATCAAAAGGAATAGAAGGGGACTCCTTCTTTCAACTACGGTAGATTACTTTGTAGCAAATCACCGATCTAGCTGAGAATAGCTAGAAACCTGTACAGAATACAAAAACAAAACAGACAAAATTGTTTGAGGGTATCAGAGAGGCACCTGTAACCACGACTTAAGGAGCCCAGAAATAGACAAGGTTTTTAAAAGGCTGAGACTCAACTCTGAATCAAATCAATTCCTTATTAGATGAAGATAATATCCTATTTTGTCTCAGAAGCTTAAAAAAAACTTTCTGGAGGGAAATAGCATTATCTAAAACTTCTACAGTACTAAATACACAATTTCAGGTATTTAATTAAAAATTACCAGGCATACTAAAAGACTCATGTGAGAAAAGCAAGAACACAAAGCAGACCCACAGGTATTCAGAGATTGGTGTTGTTAGATATAGATTTTAAAATAACTATAATTAATATTTTCAAGAAAGTGAATAAGATGAATTTCATCAGAGAACAAAACTATATCAAAAATCAATTAGAATTTCTACTTAATATTCAATATCCAAAATTAAAAATGGATTAGATGGCTTTAACAACAAATTAGCTATTTTGGGGAAAACCTCAGTCTTTCCTCCTGTGTCTCCTTCACTGTCTAACACACATTTCTAACAACAGAGGTGTGGTTTTCCCCACAAAGCAGTTCTTTGCGACACCAACTGAGTGCCCTACAATGCAGTTAAATGCTGACATTTCATACCTGGAGATAGTGTCAGATCCCACAGGTTAAAGATTCAGTCCCATGAGACTGTTCTCACCTGGCCTCTGGTGCCTTTCTCAAGTCCAGATTGTCACCTGTGCTTCTGACTAGCTAGGTTCTCACAAACTCCTCCTTGGATTTGATTAATTTGCTAGAGTGGCTCCCAGAACTCAGGGAATAATTTACTTATGTTTACTAGTTTATTAAAGGATGTAATAAAGGATACAGATGAAGAGATATATAGGGTGAGATCTGAGATCTGAGAGGGTCCCAAATGCTGGAGCTTCTGTTCCTGCAGAGATAGAGAACGTCACCCTCCTAGTATGTGGATGTGTTCACCAACTTGGAAGCTCCCAAACTCTGTACTAGGGACTTTTATGGAGGCTTCCTCATATGGGCATGATTAATTATTAACTTCATGTCTAAGATTCTCCCCTCTCTGAAGAATGGGGAGTTAGAGCTGAAATTTTCAAGCTACGAATCACGCCTTGATCTCTGTGGTGATCAGCCCCATTCAGAAGCTCACCTAGCATCACCTCATTAGGAAAAAAACTCTTCCTAGTGTCTTATAACTTAGGAATTTACAAGGGTTTCAGGTGCTCTGTGCTAGGAACTTGGGGCAGATATATATATATATATATATATATATATATATATATATATATATATATACACACACACACACACACACACACACGTATATATATGCATATAATATTATTATCTAATGTTAGCTAAAGAGAGACTTAGCAATCTGAAAACCAAGTCAATAAAAAATATCCAGACTGAAGACTGAAGCACAAAGACAAAAGAATGAGACATTTGGATGTGGTACATATTATGGATGTGGTGCATATAATACAGCCATCCAAAAAGAAAGTTTTAACATAAGAGTTTTGAGTCCCAAAAGGAAAAGAGAGAGAAAAGGGGAAGAAGTAATATTTAACTACTGATCAAGAATCTTCTAAACCATATGAAAATTATCAAGACACTAATTCAAGAACTTTTATGAATCCCAAGCAGGATTAAATACAAAGAAGAACATACTTAGTCATATCATAGTAAGAGTACTGAAACCCAAAGGCAAAGAGAAGATCTTAAGAACAACCAGATAAAAAGATGCATTCCTTTCAAAGAATAAGTAAGACTGATTGCTGATCAATTAACATTAATAATGGACTCCAGAAAACAATGACATACAGTAGGGCTGAAGGAAGTGACAATGTAATACTCTAAACCCAGTGGAAATAATCTTATAAGAAACACATCTCCACCTCCTTTTCTCAAAGGAAAAACAAAGATACTGAAATAACTCTGAGATGCTTTGTAATGTGTCCGTTTGCCTAGGCTGAACTACATTTTCCAGAATTCTCTATCTTGTATGTTCCTGATTAAGGTGTGCTACTAGGGAGATACTTGGGAGATTTGCAAGGTAAAAGGGAAGCAGCAGCTGCACATTGTCGCTGATACGCTGATTCACCCTGCTGTTGTGAAGCAGCAGCTGAACTTGCAATCAGTTCACCTTCTCCAGGATCATCCTTCAACGTCCCTGACTTGGGCCAGGTATGTGTTTATCTCTTCAACTGAGGGCTGAAACTTCTGCAGGATGTCCCTGACACCAAAGTTGGAGGCAACAAGAACAAAGATTTCAGTGATCCTTGTGGGTTTCCAACTCGTGCTTGTGAGTTCCAGGCTGCTTCATGATCTTCCCTTCCTGACTGCCTACGCTGTGGACTTCAAACTCCAACATCAGAGAAGGAGATAACAGCCTTACAGAGTCTGCTTAACCAGCTCCCCCAATTCCCTGAAAGTCCAAACAGACTCATACATATACAGCCCTTAACTTTGTTGATAGTACAGTGATAACTTAACAGTGATATCACTTAACAGTAATAGTACTGCAGCACAATGGAGAAAGAATGGTCTTTCAATAAATAGTGCTGGTCAATCAGAAATCCATTTGAAAAAAAAGACACATCTTAATTTATATGTCATACAATACACAAATATAACTGTAGAGTTGTAGATCTAAAAAAAGAGAAAACAATAAAGACTCTAGGATTCTAGAAGGTAATAAAGAAAAATATTTTCATGGCCTTGATGTAGGAAAAAATTTCTTAACATGATATAAAAAGCACTAATCAGAAGGGTTAGTAAAGTGACTTTCAACCTTTCAAGAAATTGATAAATTTAATTTCATTAAAATTAAGAACTTCAGAAGATACCACTAAGAGAGAAAAAAAGCAATCTCATGTTGGGAGAAGATATTTGCAATACATCCAAAAAGAGACTCCTATCCAATATCTTTATAGAACTTGTGAAAATTAATAAATACAAATTAGAAAGCCCAATAGAAAAATAGACAAAAGAACAGGTGTTTTTGCAAGAGGATGCCCAAATGAAAAACAGGATATAATATATATGGACATATATATGTCCATATATATATGTCCATATAAATGGACAGCAATAGGCAACAAGCAAACAAGCAAAGACACCTAAACTTGTAGTTTATCCAAAAATTATCTTAAAATGGATTGTAGAGGTAAATGTGAAACATACTACTATAAATCTTCTAGAAGGGAACACAGGAGAAACTTCACAAACTAGGGATAGGCAAGAGTTCTTAGAAATGATACCAAAAGCTCTGGCCAGAAACAAAACAAAAAGAAAGAAAGAAGAGGAAAGGGAAGAGAAGAGAAGAGGAGGAGAAGAAAAAGAATGAAAAATTGATAAATTGTACTTCATCAAAGTTCAAAACTTCTGCTTTGCAAAAGATCCTGTTAAAAAGGTAGAAAAGCCATTGATTGGGAGAAAATATTTACATACATGGCAAAGGACTTGTATCCAGAACAAATAAAGAATTCTCTAAATTCAACAATAAAAAAGCAAACCAATGAGAAAATGGGGAAAGACATGAACAGATACTTCATCAAAGAAAATATATGAATGGCAAATAAACATATGAGAAAATGTTCAACAATGCTGACCATTAGGTCAGTGCAAATTAAAAGCACAATGAAATATCACTACGGAGCTATGAATGGCTAAAATGCAAAATATAGATAATACCAAATACTGATGAAGTTGTGAAGATATTGGATCTCTCATACGTTGATGGTGAGAATATAAAATGGTACAGCCACTCTGAAAATCAGTCTGACAGTTTTTTAAAAAATTAAACATACACTTCCTATAAGACCCAGCAATCACACTCCTGGAAATTAATCCTAGAAAAAAATGAGCTTTTATGTTCACACAATAACCTGCACATCAATGTTTATAGCAGCTTTATTTGTAATAGCCAAAACCTGTAAGCAACAGTATGAGTGGATCTTAAGGACATGACGCTTAGTGGGAAAAAAGCCAATCTCAAAAGATTACATGCTGTATGACATCATTTATATGACACTCTTGAAAGAACAAATTTATAGAGATCTAGAACAGATAAATGATTGCCAGGCATTAGGGAAGCAGAAGGAGGATGTGACTGTGAAAGCAAAGCACTGTGGAGTTCCTTTGTAGTGATGCAACAGTTTTGAATCTTGATTTTGGTGGTGGTTGTAGGAACCTATACATATAACAATGTCAGATAATTATACACAATGACATACAAAAAGAATGAATGCATCCAAAAACTGGTGAAGTTTGATCGATATCTGTTGGCTAGTTAACTGTATTATGTTGATCTTTTCCTGGACTTGATACAACACTATGGTTGTAGAAGATGTTATCATTGTTGGGGGAAGTTGGGTGATGGATGTAGGATCTCTCTGTACTATTCTTGCAACTCCTTGTGAGCCTATCAGTTTTTTTTTTAGTTTAAAAATTGGCACATGAAAAGGGATTAGTCATCAAGGAAATACAAGTTAAATGATAATGAGCTATCTCTATGTACTCTCCATTATAGCTAATACTAAAAAGGCTGACCCTATCAACTATTGGTTGTAATGGGTAGCAAGTAAAACTCTCATACATTGCTGGTAAGAGTATAAATTGGTACACTCACTTTGGGAAACTATTAAGTCTGTTAAAAGTTAACATACACCCACTGAGGACTCTGCAATTCCAACTCCAACTGTATACGTATGTGCATCAAAATACAGAGTTTGTAACAGGACTGACTTTACAGTCTTAAACTGGAAATGCCCAAATGCCCATCAACATAAAAATAAGTAAATAAATTGTGATATATTCATATTGTCAACTTCCTCATGGAGACCACCAGAAAAACATGATGATTTAGCCAAGCTCACAGAGTCTCACTGTAAATGAACTGATGTGAGTTCATTCTTTGGTGAGTCGGAAACTGCACAAGGTTAAGTTGTTGCACAAAGGAGATTTTACTTGCAACAAATAAGGAGATCAGAGGGAATAACTTCCAAAGCTATGACTCCTTGGGCAAAGGTAGATGGATTCCTTTTATTTAGGGCTTAGAGGAATGTTTAGATAGGGAAGACTGCTCTTCTTTTTTTTTTTTAAGATTTTATTTATTTATTTCACAGACAGAGATCACAAGTAGGCAGAGAGGCAGGCAGAGAGAGAGGAGGAAGCAGGCTCCCTGCTGAGCAGAGAGCCCGATATGGGGCTCGATCCCAGGATGCTGGGATCACGACCTGAGCCGAAGTCAGAGGCTTTAACTCACTGAGCCACCCAGGTGCCCCAAGACTGGTCTTCTTAAGTAGAGGGGACAAAAGGTTGCTTGTGTGCCTTTAGGAAACATGTCTATATACATATTGTATGTTATGTAAATGGAGCTGAGGTTCCTCCTAGGATGAAGATTTTAGTATTATGATGAGGTGAAGGTCGTCATTGGCCATTCTAGATGTCACTCCATGGTCCATCTGTGCAGGTGCGAGTCAGGGGTTTAGCTCAAATGGGTCTGGCTGGTCTGGGCTGGCTGGAGGTCTTGTCAGGACAGTCACTATTGCTTATGGGTAGTTTTGCTTTCCATTTGCCTGAGTTAAGAGATAAGCTGGAAACAAGAGCTTAAGCAAAAATGTGGGGAAAAGATGGGTGAGTACAAGCAGGTGGGCATTAAAGATCAAGTCTTAGGGTCTAGCTGGTGACATTAGTACTGTCTCTAAAAGGGGACATCAAGGAAGAGTATTTGTAGGTTTGGGGATTCTGAACTCAGGTTTGTGGCAGGTCTTTCATGGTAGGGAACTCTTTGGGACTGGGTGAAGTTTATGACACAAATTTCAGAATTGTTGGTCATAGCAAGATTACAGTCTGAAGATGAGTTTTATGAAGAGCAAACTATTGTCCTGATACGTGAGTTATTTACCCAGATAGGAAAACTATTTCCTTAAAGAATGGGTTTGCAAAGTCATCCTGATGTTGTTGGGTCCGTGGTCAAAGGAGCGAGACTGATACAAAGCGAAGGTCAAGCGAAGCTTTATTTCGCTCCAAGCATCGAGAATCAAACTGACTGGCGAGGGCCATCTCCTGCAAAGAGGTGACCCCTCCCAGCCTCACAAACTAACATGGCAAAGGCCATGTGGTTGAGCCTGGCCACACACAGGTGGCCAATTGAATTACAACTCACCTTATAGTAGCTATTTGAACTAGCCTATCACTCTGGTCAGAATTGGCGCCCAAAAGGCAGGGCCCACATTCTTGGGTGGTTAGGGAGGTGCTTTCCTGATTGGATGTCTCCACCTGGTTTGACTCATCCTTGTATTCTGGGCTCTGTTACCTCCCACTAACCTGACACATCCTGGTATATGGGCTCTGTTATCAGGGGCTGGTCAGTCATGTTTTACTGGTTTCCCAGACTTGTTTCTAAGTAAGTTCCTCTGGGGGGGCAGGGTCAATCTAAGTTTACTGCATAAACAACAAAATGGCTCGCTCTGGCTAAGTACGCCCTTACAGATGTAAACACTGAAGTATTTGATGGATCTGCTATTCTATCTCCTTTGGCAAGAATTCCCTGGGGATTAAAGGCAGTAATTTGACACAGGTGGTCTCAGCCATCAGTCTCATCAGTTAAGTTTATGTTGGTGCAAGTAACTCAATTCTTAAGACAGTGGAAAACTCTACAGCAATGGAAATGAGTAACTGACAATTGCATCAATATGAATAAATTTTAAAACCTAAAGTTTAAATGAATATGGTGATAGAAATCAAAATACCAGTTAATGGAGGGGAGAGATAGTAACTGAGAGGAGGGGTAATGGGATTCTGGGGTGCTGGTGATAGTTGAGTTTCTATTTTGAGTTGTTGAGGGGGTTCACTCTGAAAATCCATTAATTTGTATACTTAGGACTTATATGCTTTTCTATTTATGTTATGCTTCAATTAAACAAAATGATTACTTAAAAAATAGAGGTGGGCAAAGAAAAGGCCTAAATTCTGGCAACTTAATCTTTAATCTTAATTTTGATTAAATGTTTTGATCTTAAATGATTGAAATTAAAAATAAATGCAGCATGGGGGGCCTGGGTGGCTCAGTTGGTTAAGTCTCTGCTTTCAGCTCAGATCATGATCTCAGGGTCCTGGGATTGAGCCCTGCATCGGCTCTGCTCAGCGGGGAGACTGCTTCCTCCTCTCTCTTTTCCTACCTCTCTGCCTACTTGTGATCTCTCTCTCTCTGTCAAATAAATAAATAAAATCTTTAAAAAAATAATAAATGTAACAACAATATTAAAGAAAATTTGAACAAAAGGAAGTAATTCCTCAAAAATCACAAAATCCTGTTATCCTGTTTGCCTTGATTCACCCACTTTCCATTATTCTGTGACTGTCGTTTTGCCTCACTCCATCAGGCATTAATAGGTTAATGCAGAGCATTGTTTCTCTGCCTGCTTTTTCAAACTGTATTGATCAAAACCCTTCCTCTTGCAAAAACAAAAACATAAAGTATGTTTATGAGACATGGTTGGAAGAACTTCTTAGCTGCTTGGAGTGAGTGGTAGAGGTTTATTGATCTAAAACAAAAAGAGAGTGAGCACCTTGCTCAGAAGAGAAACCCCCAACTCCTGTTAACATAGGAGACACTCGTCTTCTGGAGATTTTAGTCTTTTTATTGTGGGTTTTTAATGACTGCTATCATTAACGAAGAAAAGCACTTAGCTTGTCAGCAGGTTACCTTAATTCAGCACATCTGCAGCTTTACTGTGACTACAAACACTTAACTGTAATACACAAATAACCCTGCCTTGTGCATCATCTGTTGTAGAACAACTTCCAAGTGACTTGAGGAAAATGTCCAAGTGTTTTAGAAAGAAAGAAGAAACAGGAAAAGAAAAAAAAGAGAGAGAGAGAATCAAGGAAAACAGAAGACAAGGGAATCTTTATTACTTGTTTGAATTTAAAGAGACCTTTTGTTGTTTATGGCATTGCAAGACATCCTATGGAACTATTACAAAAAAGGACTTTATTATATTTTATGCATCTGGAAGAGGACTTCAGCTACAACCTCCATTTTGACCTCAATCTGTATTTTCTAAGTGATTAAGCTCTTTCCAGCTCATCTCTTAGCTCAAGCAAAAGACCCAGTGGGCAAAGCATCCCCTGAGGGAAACTAAAACTACCCCCTCAAGCAATAATGACTGCTCAGAGCCAGCAAGACCCTGCCTATGACAATCTGACCTTCACTGCCCACTCACCTTTGTCCCACATTTTCCTCATATAAACCCGGAAGTATTTTCAGCACCTTGGAGACAGTCTTAGAAACACTAGTCTGATTTCTGCAAAGAAGACATCCAGATGGCCAACAGACACATGAAAAAGTGCTCCACATCACTCGGCATTAGGGAAATACAAATCAAAACCACAATGAGATATCACCTCACACCAGTCAGAATGGCTAAAATTAACAAGTCAGGAAATGACAGATGCTGGCGAGGATGCAGAGAAAGGGGAACCCTCCTCCACTGTTGGTGGGAATGCAAGCTGGTGCAACCACTCTGGAATACAGCATGGAGGTTCCTCACAATGTTGAAAATAGAACTACCCTATGACCCAGCAATTGCACTACTGGGTATTTACCCTAAAGATACAAACATAGTGATCTGAAGGGGCATGTGTACCCAAATGTTTATAGCAGCAATGTCTACAATAGCCAAACTATGGAAAGAACCTAGATGTCCATCAACAGATGAATGGATAAAGAAGATGTGGTGTATATACACAATGGAATACTATGCAGCCATCAAAAGAAATGAAATCTTGCCATTTGCGACAATGTGGATGGAACTAGAGGGTATCATGCTTAGTGAAATAAGTCAATCGGAGAAAGACAACTATCATATGATCTCCCTGATATGAGGACGTGGAGATGTAACATGGGGGTTTAGGGGGATAGGAGAAGAATAAATGAAACAAGATGGGATTGGGAGGGAGACAAACCATCAATGACTCTTAATCTCACAAAACAAACTGGGGGTTGCTGGAGGGAGGTGGGGTTGGGAGAGGGGAAGGGGGTTATGGACATTGGGGAGGGTATGTGCTATGGTGAGTGCTATGACATTTGTAAACCTGGCGATTCACAGACCTGTACCCCTGGGGAGAAAAATACATTATATGTTTATTAAAAAAAAAAAAAAAAGAAAGGATGAATACCCAACTTTTGTTGCAACATGGACGGGACTGGAAGTGATTATGCTGAGTGAAATAAGTCAAGCAGAGAGAGTCAAGTATCATATGGTTTCACTTATTTGTGGAGCATAACAAATGACATGGAGGACATTGGGAGATGGAGAGGAGAAGGAAATTGAGGGAAATTGGAAGGGGAGGCGAACCATAAGAGACTATGAACTCTGAAAAACAACCTGAGGGTTTTGAAGGGGCGGGGGTGGGAGGTTGGGGGAACCAGGTGGTGGGTAATAGGGAGGGCATGTATTGCATGGAGCACTGGGTGTTGTGCAAAAACAATGAATACTGTTATGCTGAAAAAAATAAATAAATAAATCACACAAAAAAAATAGAAACACTAGTCTGCTCTTTCTCACTGAAATTAATGCTTTTCTTGTTTCACTACTGTAGGTACCTACTTAGCCAGAGCGACTCCATCTTGGTTAAACAGCCATTTTGTTGTTCATGCAGTAAAACTTAAACTGACCCTGCCCACCCCCCACCCCGGGGGAACTTACTTAAAAGCAAGTCTAGGAAACCAGTAAAATATGATCGACCAGTCCCTGATAACAGAGCCCAAATACAAGAACTGGTCAAGTCAGGTGGAGATAACAGAACCCAGAATGCAAGGATGAGTGAGGCCAGGTGAAGACAATCTCATTGGCCAGGCTCAATCACATGGTCTTTACTCTATAAAAGCTAGTCTGTGAAGCTGGGGATCGTCGCTCTCTCCGAAAGAGACGGCCCTGGCTGGTCGGTTTGATTCTCGGTGCTGGCACAAAACAAAGCTTTGCTTGACCTTTGCTTTGTATCAGTCTTGCTCCTTTGATCACGGATCCCATCAACTACAACTCATTTCTCTGCCTTTGGATTTTGTCAGTGGCCAGTGGCTGAACCTGGTCTGTGTGGGAACCTGGGAGCCAGGTGCTCTTGTAGCCTGGCTACACATCCAATGAACTCAATTATTTGCTTTATGTTCTAAAAGGATGGGGGTAAAAATAATTAGAAGAGAGTCTTTAGATTTCCTAAAGTCTCTGTATTTTTCAAGTCTCAGGAAGTACCTTCTCATGATAAGTGTCATTGCACCCTAATGAAATTGTCCTTTTTCACTGATCATAATCCATACAGACCTACAATAAATACAAACTAGACTTAAATCCCCATCATCTCCAACAGTTGTTCTGTATGCTTTCCTGAAGTCTGATCAATTGGGTCAGATATTTAAATCTTCAGAGGGATCTCATTTTTTAAAATATTTTATTTATTTATTTGACAGACCGAGATCACAAGTAGGCAGAGAGGCAGGCAGAGAGAGGAGGAAGCAGGCTCCCTGCTGAGCAGAGAGCCTGATGCAGGGCTCAATCCCAGGACCCTGAGATCATGACCTGAGCTGAAGGCAGCCGCTCAACCTACCGAGCCACCCAGGCGCCCTATGTCTTCCATTCTGGCTGCCTCGTTTCATTAGTCATGATAGGAAGAAGGTATCTCTTTACCACCATATGAGAATATGGCAGCAGCACCGCTCAGCAAAAAAAAGCTCTGTTCTATGGTCCCTGCTGACTGCTGTTTTCCAGGAGCATACTCCTTGCCCCAGCTGATTATAACCTGAACTGGAAAGCTGGTCTGCCTGTTGAGTGGACATTTGCTGATTTTGTCTTAGCACCTCTATCCCATTCCAGCCCCCAGGCAACTGCTCCTCCTCCGCTGTGATAACACTACTTGACTCAGGCCTGGCCCCCAGGGCACCCCTTCCTTCTGTCCACAGCAATTTGTCCTGAAAAATGGCACATGATCCAAAAGTCATGAAGGCTGATCAGAGCCCTCTTATAAGATTTGATATATGAAGGATTAGAAAAGCTCCCTTTCTAGTTGAATGTACTTTAGCATGGTAAGTGCCTAAAACTGCCAGCAGCTATGTACCCAATATATGGAATAAGTGTATCTAAGAGGTGAGACAAGGAAGCCCTGTTGATGTGTTCAGATGTCCCATAACTCAGTGTTCCCTAAACTAGTTCTATCCTTGTATTTATCATTACATGACATAATACAGATCCTTTTGCACTTGAGATAATGATTCGCAACTGAAATAACAGTTGTACGCTGAGTCTCCCAAGATCTTATATCCAAAAAATGCTCCCTTCTGCTTCTACCTTGTTTCCAGGAGTTCAGATCTTGTTTCTTATTGGCCACGGAAGAAGGAACCCTGCTCTTTCCATTTCTTCTCTATGAGCTGATGCACAAATCTTATCCTTCCCACGTAACCAGGAAAGATAGTCTCCTTACTTATCACCTCCTACACAATAGACATCAGAGTAATTAGATGGGTGGGGGCAGGGTTTGCTGGTTCCTTGTGCTCAGTCTTTGCAGAGGCTCAAGATTATCCTGCTAGACTTCCAGCTTATAGAATAAACAAAATAAATGTAGCCTCTTAACCTTACCTGAGAATCTGAAAAGGGGAGTCTTTCTTCTGGAAAAGTATGATTTTTCTCCAAGAGTCAGCTTCCAGGAAGATAATTTTTACACCTCAAGCATGGCTGAGCTGTGATTGTCATGTCTCCTCTGATTAACCTTATGGAATAAGGAGAGAGGCAAAAGGCAAGGACAGGAAAGTGCATCCCAGCAGGAAATGTTGAGCAGAAGAGTGACATGATTATACTTGTATTTTAGAAAGGACAATAGTTTGGCTGATGGCAAAGAAGCCTGTGCATTAATCTATTCTCTTCTTAATCATCTCAGCTCCCTTAGCTTCCATAGTACTCCTATCCTCTTCTTCCTCACACCATTCTGACCATCCTTTCTCAAACCCTTTCCTGATCTCCTCTTGGTCAGCTCACTCCCTCACTGTTGTGTTCCCAGGGTCTTGTGGCCCACTATTCTTTCCCTGCCTCCTCTCCTCACATGCTCACATCCACTCTCATGGCTTTACCATGATTCTTAAATCTTTATCTCCCCCGGAACTTCAGATGCATATACCCAATCCCCGTATCAACCAGTCATTGGTCACAGGCAACCAACCCCTGAAGGACTGGACGAGACAGTTTCCGGAAGCCCTGAGAACGCCCAGCAAAGGAGCAGCTGGGGGCAGTCATCAGCAGATCTTCCACGTTGCCCCAAAGAGGAGGCATTCTGGGCAGAGCACCACAGGCTCCACTGTATTCACCTAGGTTTCTTTTCCCCCTCACCTCCTATCCTTCTACCCCAACCCAAAACTGTCACTGGTCTTACCAATTTTGCTCGCTAGTATCACCAAAATCCATCCCATATTCTCTATACTTCCTATTACTGTCCTAATCCAGGCCTTCATTCCCTCTTTCCTGGAATACTGCATTGGCTTTTTACTGAGTTCTGTGCCCTTTAGCTCATCTTGTTCTCAGAGAAATCTATGTGAAACATACATTCAATCACGTAGCTCCAGGTTTAAATGGTTTCAGTAACTTCCCATGACCTTCAGAATACTGTACCTGTCCTTCATCACAGATGTGAGCCCTCCTGGACTGGCCCCTGTCTGTTTTTCCAATCTCATTTCTTCCCATTTTCCATTTGATTATTCACTCTCTGGTGAATATGTAACACACCCCATCACACTGCATGGCTTCATGCTTTGAAGACTCTGTTCATTCTCTTTCCCCTGCCCTGACACATCCTTTCTAGCTTTCTTGCCTTAGTTAATGCTTCTGATTCTCTCAGCTCAGCCTTCAGTGCTTCCAGGCCAAGTTACATTCCATTCTGTATGCTTCCAAAGAAACGTGTGCACATCATTACATTATCACTCATCACATTATGTTGATCTATTGATCTGTTGAGATGATCTGTTTTTATATTTGTCTCCTTCACAAATCTTCAAGATCCTCAAGGGCAGAGAATAGATCTTAATATTTGAATTCCCAATGTCCAGTGTAGTAGCTGTCACACTGAATGCACAAAGGCACTAGAATTTTTTCACTAAACTGAACCTAACTGCACTGGTAATGAAATCCTGCTTCTTTCACTCAGTTAAAAAAATGGAATAAAAAGGTTTTTAATTTTTATTTATTTTTAAAGAATTTTAAATTTATTTTATTTGACAGAGATCACAGGTAGGCAGAAAGGCAGGCAGAGAGAGAGAGAGAGAGGAGGAAGCAGGCTTCCTGCTGTGCAGAAAGCCCAATGCTGGGCTCGATCCCAGGACCCTGGGATCATGACCTGAGCCAAAGGCAGAGGCTTTAACCCACTGAGCCACCCATGCACCCCTTTGATTTTTAATTTTTTAAGCTGCTTTAAGATTATGAGACTTTAGAAAAAATAATATAGAATAAATCATTATTTTTTCTAGTGTTTGGAAATGTGACAAAAGTAAGTATAAGATGACCTGACATGGAAAGTGCCAAAGACAGTTTTGCTAAAAAAAAATTATCTAGAAGAAAAACGGTAAATAAATATAAGTCCCCCATTCTCATTTTTAAACTCATTTATGTTTCCTACTATGTGATAGATTCATTTCCTTCCCATAACAGATATTCCTGTGATGGTAGACCACAGTATAGCTTTTACAAATAGCAAACATTTGGGCTTCTTGCAGTTTCCACTGAAACTGGATTATTCCTGAAGCTCCCAAGCAAATCAAATGCTCTTTGATTTTAGGGAATTTGCAGTGGAGGGCATTGTGTCAATTATCCATTGCCACATTGTATCAACTATCCATTATAAAGTTACACAACAGCCAACACATCTATTTAAGCTCAGCTGATCTCGGCAGGCTTGGTAGGTAGCTTTGCTGATCTTGGCTGGGCTTGCTCACTTGTGTGTGGGCTAGTTGATGGATGGCCAGCCTAGGATGGCCTCAGTAGGAATGATGAGGATGACTTGGTTTAGCTCAATGTGTTTTTCATCTCCAGTGGGCTAGTCGGGACATATTCACCAGTTCAAGCACCTTTTCAGCCTCTGCTGGTGTCATATTTGTTAATATCATATTAACCAAAGTAAGATACAAGACCAACCCCAGAATCAGAGTGGGAGTGGACACAGGAGTGAAGGGGAGAGTATGGAGGAGCAGAGAATTGGGATTATTCTTGTATTATGCCACAAATGCTTAATTTTTTTCCCCAGCCTGTCAGCTTATTAGCTGACAATGGAGTCAGATATCCTGTGGACCACATTAATTATGTCACCTACTTTGGCTTGGCTTAATGCTAGGGAAAAGAAGCCAGCATTTATTTTACAAAAACAACAGCAGCAACAATAAAACAAACGCTGCTTTTGATAAAACACCAACAAATTAATGTATGATTTCTTCATTAAATATTTTAAGCCAACTATTATTTCATGTCTGGAAAGAAAAGAACCAGCACATGAGAGATTCCCTTGACAAGGCTCCCAGACCACCAGTATTGTCCCTGGGACACTCCTGATGAACTCCTGATGAAAGTATATATATTTTGAAAATTTGAGTGCAGTTTCACACAGATGAACTTTTGTTTTATGCAGCTAATCCCATCAAATATAAAATCTCTAATCCTAGCAAATGCCAAATCTCCTATTAAATATTAAATATTGAAGGATTTACTTAAAATGATTATAAAAGCTGATTTCAGACCGGCCTCATTCTTCAAAGTAATTTCTTAAAAGCATGATAAAATGGAAAGAACTTGTGTTTATTCACAACCCTTGCATCGTTTTCATATCCATGACACTGGCAAGGCCATTAGGCTTTTCTCTACTGTCTTTACCTCTTTTTAGTTTATGCTCTTTTTTAAACCACATTCTTTTTTTTTAATTAATTAATTTATTTATTTTTATTTGTTTATTTACAGCATAACAGTGTTCATTGTTTTGGCATCACACCCAGTGCTCCATGCAGTACGTGCCCTCCCTATTACCCACCACCTGGTTCCTCAACCTCCCACCCTCCCCACCCCCGCCGCCCCTTCATAACCCTCTGGTTGTTTTTCAGAGTCCATAGTCTCTCATGGTTCATGGTTCAAACCACATTCTTAAGGTTCATATTCTTTCACCTGTCACAATTCGTGACAGTAAAAGTATTTTTGTTTCCATAGTGATACTTGGTATTTTACTGAGTAGGGAGGAGAACCCCAAGGGATAAGGAGAAAATACGGGAATACTGATAATGTAGCACAAGAACATTTTGTAACCCTCAGTTGTTCTGTGGCTACTACACAAATAGCTTTTTGTTTTCTTTGAGAGAGTTCTGAACATCATCTGGAAATTTGATATTGTGTTTGGTATATGGATCCTTTGCCTGATTTTGTGGGTGACTTTCCCTCTACCCCAGCTTTACTGAGATATAAATGACATATAACATTGTGCACGTTTGAGGAGTCCAATGTCTTGATTTACACACATATATATTACAAATTATAACCACCAGAGCATCAACTAGTTATTTTTTGGTGATATTTAAGATCTACTCTTTTAGCAACTTTCAGGTATGAAATACAGTATTATTAACTGTAATCACTATGCTGTGCTTCAGATCTTCAGAAATCACTCACCTTCTAACTGGAAGTTATAATCTTTGACCAATATCTTCCCATTTCTCCTATGCCCTCAATTCCTGGTAACTGGCATTCTAGTCACTATTTCTGCACATTTGTCTTTTTTAGATTCTGCATGTACTTGATATACAGTATTTGTCTTTCTCTGTCTGACTTACTACGCTTGAGGACTTAGCATAATTTCCTCAAGATCCATCCATGTTGTCACAAACAGCAAGATGTCTTTCTTTCTCAGGGCTGAATAATTCTCAATTGTACATATATACCACATCTTTATCCATTTACCCACTGACAGACACTTAGGTTGTTTCCATATTTTGGCTATTATAAAAATGCTGCAAATGAACATTACAGGGTGCGGATCTTTTTTTGAGATAGTAATTTCATTTAGATTGGATATATGTCCAGAAGTGGAATTGCTGGATCATATGGTATTTATACTGTTAGTTTTTTGAGGAACCTCCATACTGTTTTCCATAGTGGCTGCACCAATTTATATTCCCACCAACAGTGCAGAAGCATTCATTCCCTTTTGTTCACATCCTTGTCAACATGTACCTCTTGTGTTTTTTGACGATAGCCATTCTAACAGGAGTGAGGTGATCTCATTGTGATTTTGATCTGCATTTCCTCAATAATTAGTGATAATTAGCACCTTTTCATGTCGCAAACAGCTTTTTAGTTAAAATTTAACTGAGTTTGTCAGAAAATTGTCTAGTAATACCAGATGCTGATGAACTTCTGGAAATTAAAACTCAAGTCAAATATAAGGTTAATTTGGCTTGAATGAATGAGTTTTAAATTCAAAATTCATTTGCCCAAACTTTACACAAATTCATGTCCAAATCTGGGCACCTGCTATTCTATTTGGTTTGTTTTATTATTTTTAAAAATTATTATCATTTTTTATAAAATAGGTTCCAGGCCCAGTGTGGAGCCCAACATGGGGCTTGAACTAGGACCCTGAGATCAAGACCTGGGCTGCGATCAAGAGTCAGACCCTCACCAACTGAACCACCTGGGGACCTATATTTTGTTTTAATGCAACTGGTATACCAAGAAACATCAAAAAAAGTATGTACAAACCAGCAACCCTATCTATTCTTATCACAACCATGGCTACACACACCTTGCATCTTGGAATGTCAAGACACTAAGAGTATGACAGAGTATTAACTGTATATTTGAACCACTGTGCTCCTAAAATCTGGGCTGGAGGATAGCCTTCTTTCCCGCCTCAGATGCTTTCCCCTTCCATTAAATACATTTTTATTTCTAGATGTGTCTCCTTGTAGTTCTATAAAACACACACACACACGAAACTCGAACCCTGGGAGGCTGAAAACTGAAAGTAAAGGGAGAAACTCGAACCCTGGGAGGCTGAAAACTGAAAGTAAAGGGAGAAACTAAAAACGCCTCTTGCAAGCTCTCAACAGGTGAATCCGTGCGCGGCGCCACGACATGGGAGCTAGAGGAGCTGTCAGAGGTCCGAGTCCAGCAACGCACGAGCCCCTGCGTTTGCAGCCTCCATGCTGTAGGGGCCGCTGTGGCAATGAACCTGCTGGGCGCTCTGGGCGGCTCTGTCCTACACGCAGAGAGAAGGCGGAGCTGAGAGAACGCGCAGCGTGGTTGACCTCGCAGCAGGTGAGGGGCCGTGGGGGATGGGCGACGGCGGGGGAACTGGGTGTCCTGTCCCCTACCCCCACTGTCTGGTCCCCGGCCTTGTTGGGGGGGCCGGCCTGTGGGCCTCGCTAACAGGTCGTCGGGTCTGACGGCGTTCTCTTCAGCACCCCGAACCGTCGCCACTCTGTGGGCGCCCTGAACCGTCTTTGGGATCCTTGACCCATTTCCTGGCCCTCACGTGCCAAGGTCCCGGCGCTGGTCACGGGCAGCCTCACGCCAGGCACCCTCCCACTTCCTGGACAGTTTCTTGGTATTCCAGCTCACCAGACTCCTGTTTAGAGGGAAGAGGTGTTGTGATTGTTTTCACCTGAAGTGCGTCTTCCCTTCAATCCCGTGTTCCCCCATGCAGTTCCCCACCGCAGTGTCTGGAACTTCATTGAGTGCAGTTTCTTTTTCTGGAGGCTTCAAATGCATCTGTCTTTGAGTAATAGCCAGCTGTAGTGTAGGTACCACAATATGGGGAGGGAAGCAGAACGCACTACTACTTTACAGCCCTCAGATTGTAACAGCCATTGTGAAAACCCTTCTCCCTTACTCAGGTACAGTAAATTCAAGAGATGGAAAGGCACTTTTTTAAACTTTTTTTTTTTTTAACATCAAAACAAATACAGAATCCATTTAAAAAATTTAAATGATTGTAATTTTATGTTTCGTAATTCTGGTGATAAATTACACATTTCAGGGTACAGTGGGGGGTGAAGTGGAATAGGGGTGGGCTGGAAATTGAGAGACCTGGGTTATCTCGCTCTCATTGGCAAAGACAGTCTCTTTGGGTCTAAGTTTCTGTGTTTAAAAAAGGGAATTGGACTAGATGGTAAGCATGACAATAGCTGTCATTTATTGAACATCTGTTACATCCTTTAAAAAGTGTTATGTCACTTAATCTACACAGCTGTTCTATGCAATAGATAACATTACCCTTTTAGGTGGAAACTGAAGCCTGCAGAGGTTGTCCCCCATTCCAAGACCTCCAGCTTATACATAGCAAAATTGGAAGGAATTTGAGGCTATGCCGAATCCCCTGAAAACACAAAGCCGTCTGATTCTACCCCAAACTTGTTTATTCTAATTTAAATTCTTTTTGAAGTGCTCTGACCCTGACTGCAAATAATTTTCTTAAATATTAAGATAGTGTGGTATGTGAAACTAAATAACAAGTGTATTTTATATCTCCACTAAAATATTTTGTCTATTTTAGAATTCTCTAAATCTTAAAAAAAAAAAAGGGGGGGCTTTGATTATTGCTAAGGTTCGTTCTCACTAACATTCCATAATTCTGATGATTTTGTTTTGACATCTTCTGTTGAGATGCTGATTTCAAAAATGAACATCTGAAAATTAAATTTTTCCCTAAAGTAACTTATAGTCTTTTTATCTTGGTCTAATTTCCATGTACAACATAATATAGTCGTACCAGTGAATTGTTCAATGTCAGTTGCCAAATACACTCTGATCATCTGCCTGAGCAAGAATTTTAGTAAGGGAGGGAAAATCATCCAAAAATGACCAGTTCTGACTGTTTCGGACTATGTTGTACAGCCTCACACATTGTGCATTAGTTCCAGGAGGGCACCATTCTCACTCACACTTTGAGGTGTGAATGACACTCATGAAGCTGTGTGAGGCGGCATCCTTTCTCTCTGCTGCTTTCTTTTCCAACCACGTATTTCCTTCACAAGAGGATGGGCAGAAGAAAAAAATGAACTTTTTACCGGGGAGGGACATATGAAGTAAATGCAGCTGAATTTAGATCCTTTTTATTTACAGGTAGGTATGAAAAATCTTACTCTGTTTTTAAAAAAACGTATAAACAACAGTTTCATATCATTTGTCAGTGAGGGAACAAGAAGTGAGTGATGGAAAAATGAAGAAATACAAGTAGGGACTCCTGGATAGATTGCACCAGCCAGCGGTGGCCCCTTAGATACCTAATTTATTGAGTATTTTGCAAATGGGCCCACACACAGGCTAATCACCAAATTGCTTCACCAGCAGCAGTGCAATGCCAGGTTTCCGTCATCCCTGCCAGACTCTGTGTCTTTTTAACACAATAAATGTGGAGTTTTCCCCCTAGCTTAAAAGTAAACCTATCTTGAAAGGAAGTGTAAATCGAGATTGGTCAGTATCATAGGCAAACAAGTAAGTGCTTGCTACTTACAGTGGTAAAGAGTGAGGGGAGAAGTTGGACAAAGTAATGGGAGGACAGGAAGTTCTAAGGGAAGTGTGCTAGGTGTTAAATAGATGTTTTTGTCTAAGGTACAGTGCATTTGAGTGGTGATGTCAGATTATCGCTCTGCTTTGAATTTATGATTAGTTCTGCAGCTTTTAAAAGTGGAATGCACTTGAAAATACCTTTACTTCTAGATTAAAAGTTTACTTTTGATGTAGATATTTGTTTTCCCCAAAAGTTTTGACAGCGAACACATCTGTGAACAAACAACTAAGTTTTTGCACTCTATGTACTTTACTTACACAACCAACACAAGTTGAGTTTCTGCTCCAGCCATGTATCTGTAGCTCTGTGGGCCAGGCATGTGAAGAGATTCAAAAGAACTTTCTACACGAAAAGATTTTTTGTTGTATTTTTTCTTATAGTTGTATATAACACAGTTTTTTTTCTTAATATGTATTTGACAGAGAGACACAGTGAACAAAAAGAGAGGGAACACAAGCAGTGGGGAGTGGGAGAGGGAGAAGCAGGCTTCCCTCTGAGCAAAGAGCCCGATGCCGGGCTCTATCCCAGGACCCTGGGATCATGACCTGAGCTGAAGGCAGCCACTTAATGCTTGAGCCACCCAGGCGCCCCTATATGTAACAAATTTTTGGCTACTAAAGCCCTTTTTGTACTCAGTAATCTATATTTTTTTAAAGTATAGAATGTTAAGATTTCTTTGTTCAATAGATTATGTAAACAAATTCATGCAATTTTGGGGAGAACTGCTATAACCTCCCAGTGTCCGTGACTTATTAACATGCAGCAATAGGGGCACATGGGTGGCTCAGTCAGTTGAACTTCCGACTCTTGATTTCAGCTCAGGTCATGATCTCTGGGTTGTGGGACTGAACCCCGAGTCAGGCTCTATGCTCAGTGGGGAGTCTGCTTGTGCCTCTCCTTCTGATCCTCCTCCCACCCCTTCTCTCTTTCTCCCTCAAATAAATAAAATCTTTAAAAAAAAAAAAGCAGCAATAAAATTGAACTGTCTTATGCCATATCTGGTAAAAGACTGATATATAATGGGAAATGTTACTTATATACTTCACAGAAAGTATACTTTCCATCCACAAATGATGGAAATTGTATATGAAATCTTTTAAAATATAGTGTGGTAAGTAATCCCTTAATTTGTAAATGTCCCTTTAATAAACATTTCTGCTGGCTTCCAGTTCAGGTATTCTTTGTCATTTCCGGTAAAAAGTTTACAATAAATAGTGTATTATTAAGGTGAAAATGGATGTCTGGAGATAGCAGTATAATAAGTACTGCCTTGGTTATTTACTTCCTTCATTCATTACAAAGAAAACAGAGGTTCTGCTAAGGAAAAAAGGAGACCAAGGAATCTTGCAAATAAAATTAAGTCATTACAGGGACGCCTGTAATGTTATATGTCAGTTATATGTTCAATTCTTGATCTCAGCTCAGGTCTTGATCTCAGGGTTATGAGTTCAAGCCCCGAGTTGGGCTCCCCACATTGGGGGTTGGGCTCCTTGTGTTGGGCTTCCTCCTGGGTGTGGAGCCTACTTAAAAAAAAAAAAAAAGTCATTACAATTCATACACTTTTTTTAAAAAAGATACACTGTTTTTTTTTAAATATTTTATTTATTTATTTATTTATTTGACAGAGAGATCATAAGTAGGCCCAGAGGCAGGCAGAGAGAGAGGGGGAAGCAGGCTCCCTGCTGAGCAGAGAGCCCAATTCGGGGCTTGATCCCAGGACCCTAAGACCATGACCTGAGCTGAAGGCAGAGACTTAACCCACTGAGCCACCCAGGCGCCTCATGTTAAAACACTCTTAATCCATACTTTTTACAGACATTTCATATAGGTTGAATTTCAACATTGAAGATCCCTTTGATTTGATTAAAAAAATTTTTTTGCAATCCTTTGATTGTAAAATAGTGAAATCTCTCTTTCTCCCTCTGTTGTTTTTGAATTTGAAGTAAGGATTGCATTAACTATCTTCAATTGTTGGCACATTTTTATCAGCACAGAATGTAAGTGATTAACTGTGGTCTGAGGACCCTTCTGTGCTTTACAGTATGTGCCCTCTGTACCCACTTTCCCCATTACCTTGTTTTTCTTTCCAGTGAACAATTTTAAACCATAGTCTACTGGATATCTTTGTTTTAATTACATGCAGCAATTTCTCAATAATTGAAGGAAAATGCCACTTTGTGACCTTTGTGTATTTGCTTTTTCAGGCCTTCATAGTATTTTTATCTAATGCCCCAGTTTCAATTAGCAGTATACTCAGACTGTGATTTAGTCTTAACGTTGCTCTTGTGTTAACTATTTCCTGCCTCACATTTCTTTTAATGGGCAGAGCTGATTTATATTCTATAATATTGCTTCCACTTAAATGATTGCTTCTTTTTAAATTTTTCTTTCCCAGTGTTAATCATGTTATTAACTTAAGTAGAAACATTGCTGGAACTTAGCTTAGGCATCTGGTGACCAGCATTTGTCACTTAAATTCCAAATGCATTAGTGGTATATCCCATCTACCCTGCTCTCATGGCTGAGAGAGAAAGATGAAATGCCAGCAGTTTTCATAAAGCGAAATGAAAGCAATAGGAGTAGGTTGTTGCCATAAGAAAGGAGGAGTAGCAAAGGAATTTACCATCCCTTCCCCATTTTGTTGACATTAGGGAAAGATTAGGCCATAGATGAAGAGGAAGTTAAAGTATTGTTCAATAGATTATATAAATCAATAGAGTATATAAAAGGGATTCTGGGCCTAAAGCAGAAGCAAACGCCAGGTCTCTATTAAGGCTATTTTTGTGTGGTATCAAGAAGTTTAGTTCAGGACAGGAAACCTGGCTGGCTCAGAGTGAAGAGCAGGCAACTCTTGATCTTAGGGTTGTAAGTTTGAGCCCCATGTTGGGTGTAGAGATTACTTAAAATTACTTAAAGTAAGTAAGCTTAAAGTTTTTTTTTTTAAAGTTAGTGCAGGACACAGGCACATAAGTAGACCTCTTGGTCAGCAGAAAGCAGTGTATTTTTTGCCAGCCTTGGGCATGATGCGTTTCAAGCAAGTGTATTCTAGCTGAACAAATTTCAGGCATCTTACGGAATTGTTTCACAAGTTGTCTGTAGTGGGAAGAACAAAACAAAACAAATTAAAAACCTGTCCCAGTGGAGAAAATGAGTAACTTGCATACAGGAGAAATTTAAAAAAACAATTGCTAGTTACAGTTTGAATGATGTTTGAAATGAAGAATTGTGTTTTATGAGTTGCTATGTCATATACCTCATGGCCAAGGTGGACTTTGCAGAAGAAGTAAACAAAGCTAGATGATTGCTGTATTCTGCTGTAACACATCTTGGACGGAAACGGTGAGACTACTTGTCATTGGCAAGTCGGTTTATCCTCAGTGCTTCAGAAATGCTCATTTGCTCCCCTGTGATTACAAAGCCAGCACACGCATCTGAAGGATGAGAGGTTTATTTAATGAATGTCCAGGAGATGCTGGCAAGAGAATGGAAGGAGCAAAATGCCATATCCTCCTGCTGGTAGACAGTTGCTCTGCCTACAACACACTCCTATGCTTGGATCATGCATGTGTTGAGTTTTTCCCATTGAACTGCATGGAGCCATTCTAAAGCTATCAGATGGGGGTATAATTTTCACAATGAAAGCACACTGCTGAAACAACTCTTTTTAAATTTAAATGGTGAAGAGAAGACAGAAAATATGATTGCTGAGATCTGGTGGTCTGTAGAAGCCATCCACATAGTGAAATTTTGGCAGAAAGCAGGTATGATTGCTGTGGAACCCCTGAGGTCAACCTGGAAGACTGCAAACCAAGCATGGTATTTGAAATACTCTGGTACTTAATTGCCAACTCTCTTAGTCTCCCAAACCAGTTTGATTTTAAAGGCTTTCTGGCTAGAGATAGTAGATGAACTATTTTCCAAGAGTTAGCAAATCCAAAAATTGCTATAGGGGTGCTAACTAATGTCAGAGTGGAGCCAGAAAGTGATGATGATGATATTGATAATGACAGTGACAACCATAACATCTGGTGGATGATGGAACAGGGAACAGTGAACATTTCAGAAGCCCTGGCAAGTATACGGAGCATTGAGAATCCTTTCCCTTTGAGTAAGTGTTTCTGACAAGGTGTTTATCCAACTAAGTGGTATAGAAGAAGTAATTACTTCAACAAAAAACAGTTTTGAAAAAAAGGCAACTCCTGGAGTGCCTGGGTGGCTCAGTTGGTTAAGAATCTGCCTTCGGTTCAGGTCATCATCTCAGGGTTCTGGGATCGAGCCCCTTGCCCGGCTCCCTGCTCAATGGAGAGTCTACTTCTCCCTCTTCCTCTCTCCTCCCACTAATGCTCTCGCTCTCTCTCTCTCAAATAAATAAAATCTTTTTCTTTTTAAAGAAAGAAAATTAAAAAAACTGAACTAACTTTCTCTGTAATTAAGGTACAAAAATATTGCTTTTATAAAGTCAATAAAATGGAAGACTTGAAGAATCCTTACTTGAAAAAAGCCCCAAAGAGCGTTTAAATGTGAATGTTTGACACTCCGTTTGATAACATTTACTGTATGGTAGGGTTACAGCATTTCCCCAGAGAATTTTAATATTATCATAATTTTAACCTTTGGAAGCTCTCTTTGCTACCTTTTCCCTTCCAACTCTCCCTCGCTCCTCCCCAGCATTAGGTGGCAGGAATGATAAGAATAAGCTTTTGCATAATGGTATCTAGAAGAGAATATTCACAAAATGTTGACACTCCAGCTGGGAGAACTGGAAGCCAAAAGACACAGAGAGTTAGAGTGATTAAGAGGAAAAAAGGATATTCAGATTGAGAAGATAGCCGAGCAGTCCTTCCCAGAGAGTCACTGACACACAACAAGGAGTGAAAGTAACTACTTGCCCTTACTGCTTGGTACTCATGCTTGGGTAGGCCAGCAGACGCTGAGCATGGGCCACGGGGGATGCTGTGGGAGAAACTGAGGAATGCTAGCAGCCCTTCAGCTGTTTCAAGGTGAGCAATAGTGAAAATGGGAGGAAAAAGAAGGGTATGAATTACTCCCTGTCTCCTCCTTCCCTTAGTACCCCTTTCGTATAACAAGGTACAAGGTGACTCAGACCAAAGCTTCTGTGAATGTAGTAAAACAACTTTTGCCCATTTCACCAATTTGTTCTAAGAGATGAAATATTAAGTAATTGTTTACCAAACAAAATTTAAAGCACCGTTTACAAAGTACATGTTATACAAAGTAATAAAATAATTGGCAATCACTTCGTATATATCTGGACTGGGATTCAAGAAAATGAATGAGTACAGAATGTTTTTTTAAAGAACATTATAAAAAAATGGTCATGAAGGGAAAAAGTCTCTTATCTTATTTTTAGGTAATAAATCATCATTAGTCAAGAAGATGTCTTCAGCACCGGAGTCTTCTGGCTTTAAAGAGGAACCACCCAAAGAGAAAGACTTTCAAAATCCAGGGCTCAGAGGGGTCCGTACAACAACCTTATTTCGAGCTGTGAATCCAGAGCTCTTCATTAAACCTGTAAGAAATATATCCAAGATAAGTCATCATGTTCAGTTTAACTAGGCTATCAGAAATAGAAAGCTTTTATTTTATCATGAAATAGCAAGTTTTCATTTTTTCATGAAAATTTTGTGTTGACTAATAAGAGCTCACCGAATAAAAGCAGGTGGAAGGAAAACTTCAAATGCTATTTCTCTAAATACAGATATAAAACTAATTATTTTAAGGTTATTAGAACTTTAATGATATAGTTGCACATTAATAGATCAACTTCTCAAATTCCTATTTGAAATTTTATTTTAATGGTTGCACTAATTTGAAATATTTTTTGCACTAAGGAAATATTTGTTGTTTGATCAGGTATTATTGAGTAAATAAGATCTTCCATTGAAACAGAACAAAATGAATATCTGATCATTCTTACTTCGATTCCAGCTTTTATTATATTTTTACTTAAGGGATATTGCAAATATCATGAAAAGTTTTAAACATACAATGTAAGGGAGTTAGCTAATCATTTATATTCTTGTTGCAAATTACTGAATATATTTGACCAGTTTTATTTTTAAGTAAATAGAAATTTATTTAAAAATAGATGTAAATGAAAAAAATAAATGTAAATGAAATCAAATATTATATAATATACTTAAATATATTGAATTTGGTTAGAATATTAATAACATGGTTGCCAGTGTAAACTGTTTTAAAGTTAAATAGGTCAGTTTTACAATCAGATCATTAAGTCAAGGTAGAATTTTGTAAAACCTTTGAACAAATGTGTTGTTTTAATTGCCAAATCCGTTTCAAGAGTTGTAGATTTAAACCCCTTTGAGCTTATGGCTCTTCTTATATGTCCATCCAAGTGGAAATGTTTGACCTTTATTCTTTTGATGATTAAGATTTGAAATAGTAACACAACAGATGTGACAGAAGCAGAGAATACTAATTTAAACTTGATTCACTACTGTGCACTCACACTGACCTTAAGAAAGGTTAATTTGTTGAGTGTGAACACAAAAAGGAAGATTTGAGTTATACTCTTGATGGGACAAAGTATTTCTGTGGAGTTGTGAATATCTTTTCCTATTTTTTTTTTTCCAATTTCAAAGTTACATTGCTTTGTCTTTTAGGGTCTTGGATTTTTCAGCAGTTAATCAAGATTATTATAACAGCATAGTATCTGCCCCAATCACTAAATTTCTTGAGGTTATAGAGTAGGTTCCCAGAGAAGAGTGTATACATTTTCATTTGACGTGAAAATGAAGGGCTTTTTGTTAGGTATCCATGAACTTAGGCAAGAAGAATAGCATATATACTTCATTCCTCACTTCGTAACAAGAGTAAGTAATTGAAGGTTTGCCAGTGAGGAAGCTTGGGTTCAGGCACATTAAGCAACTTCTTCATGTCACCCAGATAACAGCGAAAACTCTGAGCACCAGACTCATTTCTGTGCTTCATTTCCCTAGCCTCTCTCCCAGACACCACCATCCTGAAGGTGGAGGCCTGAGATCAGGTTGTACACAGAGAAAGACTGGAGAGGAGAGTAGGGGTCTTTTCTAATCTCTGAATTAATTGATTGGATAAGGAACTGGGTAAATTGTTATAAGGGAAAAGACCATAGCAATGCTAGTGTGGTAATAAAGACTTGGGATGTCAAGAGGAAAGTGCAACAGATTTGGATCTCCTCAAATTATTAGCCTTAATGAAGATTTATCGTTTTTTTTTCTTTGACAGAACAAACCTGTAATGGCTTTCGGATTGATAACCCTTTCACTTTGTGTGGCGTATATTGGTTATCTACATGCAACACAAGAGAATACAAAGGACCTATATGAAGCTACTGATAGTGAGGGACACAGTTACATGAGGAGGAGAACATCTAAATGGGATTAATAGTGCTGGATACTGCAGATGGAACTTCATGAAAGTCTCTGAAATCTTTGAAGGAAAGACTGTGAGTGCATAGTATCAGCTTCTTGTTCTAGAACGGGTTGATGAGGAAAGAAGGTAGCAGTTGCAGCCAAGCCTTGAGGCTGTATTCCTTACCTCATTCTTTTTCCATAGAGGGAGCTTCTCAATATTGTTCTTTTATTAAGTCCTCGTATCAGAGTGCCAGGGGAATGGAAGTCGTTTTGTTAATTATTAAGTTCTGTATAATAAAAGTACCCAGTGCTATCAAATTTGCAGGGTATTTTTAATATTTTAAGGTGAATTGTGTATTTGTAACTGCTGTGAGGGTTTTCTTTTGCTATTTGCAAAGGCAATGATCATTTTCTTCCTGGCACAGAACCTGTCTGTATTTATGAAAAAAAAAAAGAAAGAAAGAAAGAAAAATTGTAAATTATTGTAAAGCCTGTAGTCCACATTCAAGACAGATAATTTTTACAGAGTCACAGATGGCTCAAATATTTTGGCATTCTATTTCAGCTATTTTTGGTACAAAATTTTATTTCTTTTGAAAAGGTAGTCCCATTCAACTACTAACATGAGTAAATGGGCGAATAATCCAATGAAATTGGAGTTTTTCTTTGAAAAAGAAAGTATAGTATACTGAGATATGTTTTTATTTGATTACAACCAAATGTTATCTATTTTAGTTTTTATAAATTAATGTTACAAAGATACTATAAACATAAAAACAAATTTTCTTACGCTTATTTTAAAACTAGAACCATTCAACAGATAAGAAGAGAAGGTCTTCTTGCTCTTCTGGGTTTACCTTATATAATTTAAATTTTCCTGACAAGGGTTTTGGATATGTTTCATTTATAGATTTTTACCCTATTTTCCAAATCCCTGTAATTGGGGGTCAGTAATAAATCTCACTTATGAAATTTTTTTTCACTTATTATTACCAAGTAACAATAACTGCATTGACAGAGTTTGTCATCATAGTATGAGCTACTATGATGACAAATAACTACTTTATTGTAGTTTTGTAAGATATGTGAAAATGCAATTATGTCTTATTTATAGATATTAAAGAGCTTAACTAGTTGAGTTATCTATATGCAAGTAAATCAAATCTTTATTCCTGAGCCCTAAATATTTCTTTGCTACGTCTCTCTATATAGTACACTTCATCAGTTTAAAATGCACTTAAGTGGTATAAAATGCCTTTAAAGTATTGTCTTTTGCTTTTTGTTTCCCTGTGTACTTTGGCTGGTAAGCTAGAATTTTTCTATTTTCAGCTTATGCATGTAATGTCATACCATCATCTTTTAGAATTCCTCTATTATTCAACAAAAAAGTTGATATTTGGTGGGGAGATAGTAGTTAGGTGAACTCTCAAGAGACCAACGCAGCACCGAAGTGCAGTGGAAAATGCACAGAGCAACCTTAAGCCGTGTGACATCTATGTATGTGAATACATACATATTCTCATGTGTCATTTCTGCTATATAGACTTTCATCAGCTCTTCTTACCAAAGTTGCTTATCTTTCAGGGGTGTCTGTTTGTCATGAGAAGAATATGTGTTAAAATCTAGCTTCTGCACTGACCAGTTGTGTGCCTTAAACTGTATACTTAGCCTCTGAGTCTGTTTCCTTATAAGGATGTTAGGGATCCTATATTAAATAGGATTGTGTCATTGTTTTTGGTTATTGGGAAATAAACATAAGAAAATTTGATTTTATATTTATAATATCATTGTACGTTGATTTACAAAAACTAGAATAGATAACATTTGGTTGTAATCAAATAAAAACATCATACCTCAGTATAATATACTTTTTTTTTTTTTTAAGATTTTATTTATTTGACAGAGAGAAATCACAAGAGAGGCAGGCAGAGAGAGAGGAAGGGAAGCAGGCTCCCCGCTAAGCAGAGAGCCCGATGTGGGACTCGATCCCAGGACCCTGAGATCATGACCTGAGCTGAAGGCAGCGGCTTAACCCACTGAGCCACCCAGGCGCCCCTATACTTTTTTTTCTTTCCCAAGAAAAAACTCCAGTTGCATTGGGTTATTCTCTCATAGATAATCCCTATCTTGCAGGTTAGTTATGAGGCTATAATGAAATATTTGTTGACATTTATGCAGTGGATTCAGTAAGGTGCACAGCTATGAAAAATAATGGGAGGGAACAATCACACTGAATTTTAGGAACAAGTAACCTAACTATGATACTTTTTTACAGGGTGGTTACAAGTTACACATAGCACAGGCTATGTGTACGTGCAGTGTCAAAGGCTGTCTGACTGTGTATTGATGTTCTCATTCATTCTCTAAGGGAAAATGCCACTTTGACACAGTCAGTTGTGTCTAAGAAGGGGATGGGTCTAGGCATGAGGTGCACAGCATTTTGGAGTCAGTGTTCACGTAAAAGGAAGGTCTTTCAGTGTGGGAATCTGGTTGAGATTGGCAAAATCAGTAACATAATAGGTTAGGTCTTGAAGCAAGTCTTGGTAGGTAAACTATTAATAAGTGGTAAGTGCCTTTTTTGCCCAGGGAAGTAATCTGTTCTGATAGAAGAGCTATTTGCCCAGAGGAGCAAGCTGTTCAGTTGATATATTGGTTTTCAAGCCATTTCCTGAATAAACAGTGTTGTTATTTATTGGTTTGTAGCCTTATCCTCCACAGGGTGACCAATCTTTTCCTAGTTTTTCAGGCATGGAGGTGGTTCTTGGGATGCAGGACTTTACATTTTAAAACAAGGACAACAAATAACTTAACTATGTGATTTTAAAAACCAGGCTTATTAATTTTGAGTGCTGACTAAAGGAAAGTAATTTTTCCTTTAAGATACTGTGATGTTTCCCCATCTTATCTTCATGACACCAAAACATCACATTTATAGATAACCTGAAAAAAAACTAAGTTCTCTCCTTTGCTGGCCTAAAAGAAATCAATGCTTTAAGTAAACCATTTTTTTAAAAACTTTTCTTTTAAAATTTTCTTTTTTTTTTTTTTAAGATTTTTATTTATTTGACAGACAGAGTTCACAAATAGGCAGAGAAGCAGAGAGAGAGAGAGGAGGAAGCAGGCTCCCCACTGAGCAGAGGCCCAATGCAGGGCTTGATCCCAGGACCCCGGGTCATGACCTGAGCCGAAGGCAGAGGCTTTAACCCACTGAGCCACCCAGGCGCCCCTAAATAAACCATTTAAAAGAAAGTATAAAAGGAAGGAAGGAGAGAAGGAAGGAAAGGGAAAAAAGAACAAAGAAAGCATGGTTGGCTGAATAATGATTCCCCTGTCCCACCCCACCCCCAAAGATGGTCAGATCCTAATTCCTAGAACCTGTGAATATGTTACCTTATATGGCAGAAGGGACTTGGCAGATATGATCAAGGTAGGGATTTTGAGATGAAATTATCATTTGTTATCGATATGGGCCTGATATAGGTACAGAGATCCTTGTAAGTAGGAGCTGAAGATCAGAGGAAGAAAGAATGTCATCACGCACACAGGTAGAAAAGGCTACATGATGTGAGATAATGAGCGAAGGAATTTGGTTGCCTCAGAAGGTGAAAAAGGCAAGGAAAGACTCTCCCCTAAATCCTCCAGAAGGAAACAACCCTGTTAATACCTTGATTTTAGCCTCGTAAGATTCATTTTGGATTTCTGACCTCCAGAACTGCAAGAGGATAAATTTGTGTGGTTTTAAATCACTAAATTTATGGTAATTTGTTACAGCAGCAAAAGGAAACTCGTACAGAGTATCTGGGAAATGAATGCTATACCATGCTCCTTTGGTCATTATTTCTAGTTGCTTTTATGAGCAAAGCTTGTCTTACCTAGCAACAGTTGCTAAGTAAATTAACAGTTTAATGCTAGAGTCTGGAAGAGAGCCACTGCTTAAATCTTCCCAAATCCAGTGCCCATACCTTATGTGGCAAAGACTTTCAGAACCATTCTTTGCCGTTAGGCACATAACCACTACCTAATCATGGCAAATCATTTTATTCTTACCAGCCTCTAACAGTGTCCTAAAACCCTGAACCTCTAACAGCTTTCTTAAACTTCTAGCTTTTCTTAAAACTTTTTTTGTCATATCATAAGAGTACTTTAACTGCACATAGTAAAAGACATCTAAAATTTAATTATGATCAGAAACGCAAATTACACAAGCTTTGTTTGCTGTGCTGTTTGTAATAAAATAATTCCACCAGCCCCTTTTGGGGAAACCTTCAAACGGATCCGTGAATACAAGCCATTTAAGACCCGCTTTTACACTCACAAAGATATACTGGGTAAGTGAATGCTCTTTTACTTTGTTCTAATATTTGATAGCATTATGTATCATTCTTGCTGCTGTATAGACTTTTACCAGGTCTTCTGAAAGTTGCTTGTCTTACAGGGGTGTCTGTTTGGCAGGAGAAGAGTATAGGTTGAAAACTAGCTTCTCCACTGACCAGTTGTGTGCCTTAGACAGTACACTTAGCCTCTCAGTCTGTGTTATAGGGATGTTAGGGATCCTATATTAGATAGGGATCTTAATACCTATTTGTAGTGTTAGGGTCCATGATCAAAGGAACAAGACTGACACAAAGCAAAAATCAAGCAAAGCTTTATTTCATGCCAAGCATTGAAAAACTAACCAGTCGGGGCCATCTCTTACGAAGAGGCGACGACAACGAGGATGCTGCTCCTGACGACAAAGAGGCAATGACGACAAGGACGACAACCCCGACGACACAGACTCTGCTCCCCATGACTCTGCTCCCCATGACGCCACTCCGACAAGGCCGTTCCCCAGATGAGGCTGCTCTGGACGAGGCCACTCCAGACAGGCCGCTCGCAGACCAGGCCACTCCCCAGACGAGGCCGCTCTGGAGGAGGCCGCACACCGACGAGGCCGCTCCCAGGAATGACACCGCGGCTCAGGGCGGCGAGGCCGGTCCCAGCGGGGCTGCGGCTCGGGAAGGCAAGGCCACTGGTGGCGGGGTTGTGGCTGGGGCAGCGAGGCCGCTGGCGGTGGCGAGGTTGGTCGCCACTGGCGGCTGCGGTGCTGCTCTGGGTGGTGCTGCTCCCGATGAGGACTATCACTCAGACAACTACCCTAAGGACTATTCTAACTCCTCCTACTTCTCCAACAGCTATTCTAACTCCTCCTGCTTCTCCCCCCGCCCCCCCCCACAAGACTAACCTTTATAGAGGTGGTTGAGCCCGGCCCACACACAGGTGGCCAATGAGATTGCAACTCACCTCAGTAATTATATGCATGCCCCACTGATTGGATGTCTCCATCTGGCTGACCTGGCCTGCCCCTACATCTGGGGTTTATAAGTAAGTTCCTCTGACTAACCAGCCCCTATAGTAGGTTGCTTATGAGGCTTTGATGAAATATTTGTTGACACATAATAGTACATGGAAGTTCTTTTTGCCCTTGTCCATACTTGGGCACCTTCCTTACACATAGGAGAGGAAATACCTCTAAGTAACACCTGAATAGGTCGTGACACTCTAACCTTTACTAGTAGCTGGTTACATAAATGTAGATAACATGGAAATAACCTGAGACTATTTATTGTCTAAGCAAATCAGATTGTCCTCACAGGTTTGCTTCTCTCCTTCTTCCCATCAGAGTTTGGAGTCTGACTTTGAGCCTTAAAATGTTTTCCTAAGGGCTCTCAAAATATTTCTCTGATCCTCTCTTCTTGTAACCTGGTAAACTAGTGATTCGATTTCACTCCTGATCTTTGAAAATATGAGAAGCTAAAGAATGGAGAGTCTTTTGAAAACACTATAGGGGAGATCAGATTGGAATCATCCTCTACAAATGTCAACACCAAAACTGATTTTAACTTTCAGTACATTAATTATAATGTCTAAAATGATTTAACTTTTTATGCCCAGGCCAGTGGATATCCATTCTTAGATGTGTGTTTATAGATCGATTTCTTATGCCTTCTGAGATAATCTGAATCCAAACATTAAGTAGATAAATTAAATCTAACTAATTAGAAATTAATATTTTATATTCAGTGACCTCTATTTGTGATTGACTATTATAAGTCAAAGGAGTCAAAATTCTCTGTTCTTTTTAAATAAATTCAGGAGCATGTAGAAATGTCTGTATAAATGTTAAATAAATATTGCCTAGGTCATTAGTTCTCAACCATAGCAGTGCACACAGCTTGTGTGTGTTTGTGTGTGTGTGTGTGTGTGTGTGTGTGTGTGTGTGTGTGTGTTTTAAAGATTTTATTTATTTGACTGAGAGAGATTGCAAGTAGGCAGAGAGGCAGGCAGAGAGAGAGGGGGAAGCAAGCTCCCTGCTGAGCAGAGAACCCAGTATGGGGCTCCATTCCAGGACCCTGAGATCATGACCTGAGCCAAAGGCAGAGGCTTAACCCACTGAGTCACCCAGATGCCCCGTGTGTTTAAGTAGGCTCCGTACCCAACATGGAGCCTGACATGGGGCTTGAACTCACAACCCTGAGATCAAGACCTGAGCTGAGATCAAGAGTCAGATGCTTAACTGAACTACCCCAGTGCCCCGGTTCACATAGCCTTTAACATTTGTTTTTACTACAGATATCTTAATACAGAGTCATAGGACTTAATCTAATACAGACCCACTAAATTAGAACCTTCAGAATCAGGCTTCAGCATGTGTTGTTTATTTATTTTAATGATTTTTTTAATAAAGATTTTTATTTATTTATTTGACAGAGATCACAAGTAGGCAGAGAGGCAGGCAGAGGGGGCGGGGGGATGCAGGCTCCCTGCTGAGCAGAGAGCCTGACGCAGGGCTCTATCCCAGGACCCTGAGATCGTGACCTGAGCCAAAGGCAGAGGCTTCACCCACTGAGCCACCCAGGAGCCCTTGGTTTTTATTTTTTTATATTTGTTTTATATTTTAATAGCTTTTCATTTGGAAATTGAGATTCACAAGTTTTAAAAACAGAACAAAGGGGCACCTGGGTGGCTCAGTGGGTTAAGCTGCTGCCTTCGGCTCAGGTCATGATCCCGGGGTCCTGGATCAAGTCCCGCGTCAGGCTCTCTGCTCAGCAGGGAGCCTGCTTCCCTCTCTCTCTGCCTGCCTCTCTATCTACTTGTGATCTCTCTCTCTGTCAAATAAATAAATAAAATCTTTAAAAAATAAAAAATAAAAAAAAAGTAACAAAGTTCCCTTGTACTCCAGTTTCTCTCATAGGTATCTTACATAACGCTAGTATATTGTCAAAACCAGGAAATTGGTATGGGAACAATACTGTTAAATCAGGTGCAGACCTTATATTCATTTTTTTTCTTGGTATAGTTTATGAAATTTATCACGTGTAGGTATCACACGTAACCATCATGTAACACGTATCGCATGTAACCATCACCACAATCAGGACAGAGAACTGCTCTGTCACCACAAATAACTCCCTTGTGTTACCCCTTAACACACCCTACCCTGAGCCACTGGCAACCACTAATCTGTTCTCCATCACTATAATCTTATCCCTTTGAGAATGTTATATAAATAGAATGATATAGTATGTAAATCTTTGAAATTGACTTTTTTCACTCAGCGTTATGCCCTTGAGATCCATCCAAGTTGTTCTTTGTATTAGTAGTCTTCCTTTCCAAGTATTTTTTTTTTTTAAGCTATGTGGGAATCCTGTTGTACAATCAGGGTTGAGAACAATTAATATAAAATAATGAAACTTAAGCATTAAAAAGTAATAGCCCACAGTGTATCACATCTTTATGAAGTTTTAGTACGTTGATGGTCCATGCTTAGTCACCTTTCTCCCTAGATCTATCTTTATCATACCTACACCGTGTTGAGCCTATGTAATATATGCCCATCTCTACCATAGTAGTCACCGCCCTATGTGCTTAAATTCACTAATCTAATGGCAAAGACTCTTAATGCCATCAAACATGGATTTTCAGTTGCAGGTGACAAAAACACAACTCAGACTATGCATAAAAGAGAATTCCTTGACCCTTTAACAGGGAAACCCAAGAAGGATCCAGTACCAGGGCTTTCAGTCTATCTACACTTGCTCTCAATGAGTTGGCCTTATTATTTACTACCAGCCAGACTTATTCCAGCAGCTGGGAAAAGAGTAGAAGTGTCCCAAACTGCTCTGAGTGCCTATTACCTCCAGCTTAGAAATCTCAGGAAAAAGCTATGTTCTCCTCACATCCTTACATAAAATCCTGAAGAGGAACCTGGTTGTCCAGGCTGGAGTGTGTGCCCAACCCTGGGCCAACTGTGTGGCCTGGAAGATGGTGACAATATAATGGGCCAAGTAGGTTGGCTGCTGTGAATTGCAGTCCCCCCCCGAACAACCTGACGTTGAGAGAGGAACATTCTTGAGGGAAATGGGTCCTGTTACCAGAGGGAGAGCAGAGATGTTGGGCAAACACATATGTTCACAGTGACTGTGAACATAAAGTCACAATGCCTTCTCTGTACTTATTACCAAGCCAGGCATCGGGAGAGAGACACGGTAATATATGTTTTGTGATTTTCAGAAGTTGATCATCAAGACCTAAACACATGAAAAGTTAATAATTCAATAAATCTAAGATGTGAGAGTTAAGTGGAATGATAAGAGTTTACACAGGAAAAGATGACAGTGTGTGTGACTTGAGCACTGAGAAGGCTGGTCGCCTGCACGCAGGTCCTGAGCCACCTGACGGTCTGCTCTGGCAGGCGAAGAGGGAGCTCAGCTGCAGGTCTAGCTCTGTCCCTAGCTACCTGGTACCATGTCATCCTCTAACCCCTTTGGCTTTTATTTTCTTGTCTAAGTAGAGAAGCTATTATTATGGGAATATTATCATGTGGACTTTAAATGAGGTAATTGACCAAGAATTACTAAACAGCTACCCACTTAGTCACTCCACAATGGAAGGAGCTAAACCATGAAGACCTACACATGAAGAAAGACCTGGAACAGAGTGAAGAGAGCATTGTGCTACCACTTGTCTGAGGGAGGTAACACCAGCACCCAGATCAGGGCAGAGAGAGGGGAGCAGGATAGCATGCTAGTATCACTCTAATACTCTCTCACTGCTCTGCTTTGGGACCACAATGTGCAGTTTTCTGTCACTTTACTTCCCCAGTTGCTTATTGTGTGGTCTCAGTGTGAGGAAGGGAACAGACTGTCTCCAGACCCAACGATGCTGTGAGCTCCCTCCTCATTAATTAGGGAAAAACCTACCCTTTTCATCGGTATCTTTAAAGAAAAGATTGACATCTAAAAGGTATATCTTTTAGAGAACACTCATAACTAGGTGATAGTGAAAAGGAAAAAACAGCCTGTGGATTCTTGTGATTGTTTTTCCTCAAATACACAGATATCGGGGCAGATATTCTGAGTAAAGAAGAGCAATTTCAAGAGGCAGCACTCAAAGAACTTATTGCAAAAGCAGAAGCCGATGTATGGGTTCAGGTAAAAGAAGCTGGATAACCTAAATGCTTGTTTATGGTTCTTTAACTCTCTGGATTTGTCTGAAACCATAGGCAGAACTGACTGAATCCTGGTTATCTGTGGGACCTTGGGCGAGTTCTTCAACTCTGCAGCCTCAGCTTCTTCACATGTAAAAGAGGAACAGTAAGATTCTATAGGATTGTTGACAGAGTTCAATGAAATAATGTTCTGTTTACTGAGAAGCAGACACCGTTAGGAGCTTCCTTCCTTCTAAATTGCCCCTCTGTGTGGATGACTCCTGCTTGCTTTAATCTCACTGGATTAAAACATAAAAAAACAAATCCTTGTTGATAATTTCTTATTATTGTTTCCTATTTGTATGGTGTGTAACACCCCTGACCAAGTGCCTAGTTTTGCCAAATTCTGCATTATGGTCTGCTCTCCTTGCCCTGTTCTCTCCAAAGTCCTTGATACCTTGTCCCTGTGACTGCTGAGGGTTGTAGGGGCAATTTGAGTGTGTTGGGACTCACAGTCAGATCCCAGACACTTAACTGAAGCAAAATCTCAATCCTTCAGCCCCTACTTCTTCCAGTCATAGACAGAATAACAAACAACTTCCCAAAGAGAATCTCTGTGAGACCAGAACAAACCACAGTGCTTGGAACCTTAATTCTCAGTTTCTTTATAACATAGATATCATAACAAAGAGTGTTAGAATTGTCCAGCATCGGGGCGCCTGGGTGGCTCAGTGGGTTAAGTCTCTGCCTTCGGCTTAGGTAATTGTCTCAGGGTCCAGGGATTGAGTCCCACATTGGGCTCTCTGCTTAGCAGGAAGCCTGCTTCCTCCTCTCTCTCTCTCTCTGCCTGCCTCTCTGCCTACTTGTGATCTCTGTCTGTCAAATAAATAAATAAAATCTTTAGAAAAAAAAAAAAGAATTGTCCAGCATCTGTGCCAGCACAAGCTTTGTATTAGAGTACTTTGAAAGTGCAAAATGTAGCCAAGTGCAAAGGGTAATATGAATAAAAGCCTTAGTAGTCATCTCTCTTTATCAATAAGAGTAAAATTCAAATCAATTGCAACTTGTTACTTATACACCCTAATACAATGCAATGCTTTTATGAGTAATCTCCAGTTTGCTTGTCAGCATATTTAATGATCTAGGCATTCTCTTCAGATAAAATAATAAACCTCTTTCTGAACGTCTGATGGAGGTCAGGGATGGTGCTCAGCCTCCTTTCTCTGCAAGTTCTAGCTTTGTGCATCTTTACACTTCTCTGTATTTTCCAGATTTTCTGGAATGAGCACACATTCCTTTGATAGTCAAGCAAGAAATACAGTGCCAAAGAAAAGACAGCTCAGCAGCTTACAGTAAAGCTCTCTTTAGCAATTCACAGAATAGTGATGTTAGCCATCAACCGGGGGATGTGTTAAGGCATCTCTGGCTGAGGCAGCCAGTTTGCTGTGGGAGTTTTGAGATAGGAACAGAACAAGTAATTAGGGGCCCCATCATGGTTGCTAATTTTCAGTAAGCATTAAAAATTTGTGTTAATGTAAGTTTATATATTATAAATAGTAATACGTATGGGCTGTTTCTTTCAAAGGCTGATGAACGTCAAAAACAAGCAATCGAGAAAGCACTTGAGGAAGCAAATAACCAACACAAAATGGATATTCAGATTCTGAAAGAAGCACACCAAAAAGATTTACAGGTTTTTATGATGACTTATTTGTTGTCTTTTTTAAGGGTACATAGGTTAGTAAAAAGCTCTGGCAAACGAATGAGAGAAAAAACAAAATATGTAAAACCTCGATGGGTGTTTCCTGGAGGTTGGATGGGAGACCCAGGATTTTTACAGAAGAGATCCTGAACTCACAGATGAGAGCAGCAGTGATGGATGAGTGTGGGAGAATCCCATGGTCTCTGATATGATGAATCCAAACTTTTATGGGGTTTCAAGGCCCAAAGGAGCTACCCCGTCTACTTTACCCACCACATCTCTTGACCCAGCCCTTCTCTCTCACTGCCCTTTTTGGGTCCTCAAACCTGAATGCACCACCTCCTTCCCACCTCAGGGTCTTTGCAGAATATTCTTCCCCCACTTCATGGGATTTAGCTCAAACATGGGATTTAGCTCAAACTTGAAGGAAGTTTTACCTGATCAGATCTTCCCTGCCACTGTGCACTGCCTTGACACCTTCTCCCCTTTTACAGCTGTCCTCACGCGTCAACATTGCAGTTAAATAGCCTGCGTGATTACTTCTGCCCCACACATGACAGTAGCATCCAGTAGGTATGTCTCTCATTCCTACTCTAGCCCAGTGTCTAGCACAGAGCCTTGACTTAGCAAGCGTTCAAGTTGGGGCCAAACAAAGGAAGTAGGCTATTTTCTTCCTTCTCCCAAGCTCTCTGATTGCTTCCTCTTCCCTCAATTTGCATTTATTGCAGTGCCTAGAGGGACACTAAGCTGTTACTGAAGTATTTCCTGCAGCACCAGAGGGCATAAAACGAGGGGTCCTCTTTCTAACCTGGATCTTGTTCAAGCACACAACTGTAGGTAACTGGCCCGCTTTCCAGGCAGAGGTCCAGGAATTCATTATTTAGTTAAGTACCTCAGTTACAAAATCTGGTCAAAGGAAAAGGATATAGAACTGTTTTCATATGGCAGCCATGGGAGGGACAGGACACCACTGGCATCTGCCGGTATGGCATGGCTCTAAGTATTTAAATACTTCTCTATCAGTTGATAAATAACGACCCCCCTGCCCCAGTCTCCCTGGCTGCTCCCTCAGACTCCAAGACCTCCCCCAATCCAGCAATGAAGGGGCAACCCTTTAAAAGAGTGGGGGAACTTCGGGCCCCTGCACCAGTGCTGCTGTCAGAGAATATACATTTTGAATATCACTCCTGGCATTAGGCTATGAAAATACAAGGATGACCAAGCTGTGATGCCAGTTTCAAGGAACTCACGTTGATTGTACCCCATATAGCCTTTGCCTGGAGTTGATACACTTGGTGCTGAAGTAGAATTCCTAAGAAGATGTGAAGGGGAAAAGTTAGAAGGAGGTTGACCTTTCTAAAACATTCATCTGGGGTTTGGGAATTCACATTTATACTGCCATCTCAGGGACATATTTTCTTAAAGATTTTATTTATTTATTTGCGAGAGAGAGAGTGCGCACAAACACAAGTAGGGGTGGGGGAAAGGGAGAGGGAGAAGCAGACTCCCTCCTGAGCAGGAAGCCTGACATAGCACTTGATCCAAGGACCCTGGGATCATGACCTGAACTGAAGGCAGATGCTTAACCAACTGAGCCATCTGGGCACCCACAGATATTTTTAGTGTAACGAAGGAGTGATTTGTCTTTAGAGGGATCTATAGGATTGTTTCAACTTAGGGTACCCAGACATACACATCATTATTGTTTCTCAAGTGGTATCTATGAACAGCCTACTTTAGAGTCTACTCACCTGGGAGCTTAACACGCAGATTTCCAGGCCCCACCTGACCTACACAGTCAGGGACTAGGTTTTTAACCAGCAGCCCATTGATTCTCACATGTATTACAGTTTGAGATCACCAATATGAAGAGCAGAAAACCAAGCTATTCTAAAACCAAATACCATTAAATTCAGATATGTAGATCTCACCAGGTATTACTCTTTTATGATATTAAGAATTTGGGATGCCTGGGTGGCTCAGTTGGCTAAGTGGATGCCTTGGCTTAGGTCATGATCCCAGCATCCTGGGATCGAGTCCCACATCAGGCTCCTTGCTCAGCAGGGAGGCTGCTTCTCCTTCTGCCTCTGCCTGCCACTCTGTTTGCCTGTGCTCACTCTCTCTGACAAATAAATAAATAAAATCTTAAAAAAAAAAAAAAAAGAATTTGGTGTAAGTCTCAGTGCTTGCTGTTAAGATTTCAGGATTTTATCCAATGGATGACAGGTAAGTTGTACTTTGCAAAGATGTTTATATTAACTTTTTCCAAATACAATGATGTTGAAAATGAAATGATAACATGGAAGCTAAGGGAAATTTAGACTAGAAAATATAATGAAGTCAGGAGTGAATTAAAAACTTAAAATTGTGTATATGCAGCAGTTCCTGTGCAATTATCACTATTTGGGCCTTGAGCTTTCTGGCAGTCAGTGCAAAGAGGAAAATGCCATGAATCACCATGTCCATTAGGCAAAACCAAATCAGATACTCAGAGAGGCCCAGATATTCCTACACGTGATAGCTGAGAGAAATTTCTTCTAAGGGAGACATCGTGTCATAAATGTCTGTCACACAACAGCGCAGTAAATATGATGGATTTCATGAAGCTGTTTCTTACAATATCTCAATATATGTGCTGATTTACTCAAAATGCATTTCAGTAAAAGTAATTTAACTGGGAGACTTTCCATTGAATATGAACACTGCCAAACAGTCAGTCACTGAATTATTTTTGTAACCTTAAATATATATTCCACATACTTTGTGAGGCAGTAAAATGATTTTGCTTTTAATACATCATTACATAAAAGAAGGATTCGTTTAATTCTTTGAATCCCAGTTCAGAACCTAGCCAAAATTAAGGGCTGGAGTGTCATTTTTAAATTCTGTGATTCAAATAGAAATATTTTAGGATACTCCTTCATCTATCTAAAACTCAACCATTCAGCAATCTCAATTACTGAGAATATACTTGAAAACCCAGAAATAATTTAAAATATCCCTGAGGAATTTAAATAAAGCCTCTGACTACAAGACAGAAACTCGGGCTTATTACTCATAGCAGTACCTCTCTATTCCCCACTCAAAGGTTATTTACACTTACTAGACAGCCTGAACCCAACAGATGTGGCTGCTTAGTGTCACAAATCCAAAATAGATTAAAACTGGAAATGACAAAAAGGAGCTCACAGACAGCAGTGAAAACAGAGGGTCCTCAGCACAATAGCATGTGAAGAATAAGAAAAAATTTTAAAAATCGGATATCAGATCCCAAAAAGCAAAGCAGTCTGAGATCATTTCTAACAGAGACAAGTAGCCCAATAACTGAACAATTACAAAGTATAGTATAAAGTATTTAGCTCAATACAATTGTTCTCTTTTATCTACCAGCCTGGATCATCAAGAAGGGCTAAAATATGTTCACTGTACTCTTTTTTATGAAGTAAGATAAATGTTTAAGACATTTAGAAGTATTTCCACGTAAAATGTTTTATCATCAAAAAGTTCTAATCTTCTCAGAGACAAAGCCTTCTGCATATGGAAAACCTAGCTGGCATTTCTAAACAGCCAATGTTTTCCTTAACATTTCTTTGTAAATACATGAACTGAGGCCACTTTGGAGAGATTCTTAAAATTGTTTTGTTGTTTTATTCCTTTTTTAAAATTGTCACCCTTGGAGTAGCCAAAGTGGGAAGTTGAAAACGTTCCTTCTCTTGAAAAAACTGAAGTCTTGCGGTGCCTGGGTGGCTCAGTTGGTTAAGCGACTACCTTCGGCTCAGGTCATGATCCCAGGGTCCTGGGAGCGGTAGAGCTCTGGATTGGGCTCTTGGCTCATGGGAAACCTGCTTCTCCCTCTCCCGCTCCCCCTGCTTATGTTCCCTCTCTCGCTGTATCTCTGTCAAATAAAGTGAAATCTTTAAAAAAAAAAAAATCTAACAAATATTTTAATTGTTGAAACACTTTTTTCTAAAAAACTAAAGTAGTTTTCAGGTTCCATTGAGACACAGAGTTCAAAAGAAAGAGAGAAAGCAAGCAGACATCCTCACTGTGATTAGAAGATTGTATAGGGTTTCTGGAATGAAAATAAATTGATGAATCTCTTGGAAGACCCTAGCATCACAGCCAGCAATAAAGCAAGATTGAGAATCCTGTTTCTGTTCCTAGTTCTGTGAAATAACTTCTTTATGCCCTCTTGTTATCCTTAAAATAGAGATAAAATTTTACTTTTAAATGAAAGTTTGAAAACTCTAGACAGAATTCATTGCTCCTCCTTTCTTACATTTTTACTAAAACACTCTGCATGATTAAGTTGCTGGTTTCCTCTAGATCTGCATTAGATACAGAGGCCTTGAGGAGGAGGATCCCAGTCTTCTTGTGTTTGTACTACATGGGCCTAGCACAGTGCCTGGCACACAGTAGAGTTAGTAGCCATTTCCAAAACGGTTACAGGGTTTTCCTTAAGAATCTGTTTTTCTTGAGTCCTGGTTTGACTAGTGCTTCCTCTCTTTACTTGGCCAAAGGCATCCACAGGTCCTTCTACTCTGGCACAATGAAGCTCTTATTCCTGTCCCCTTGGTGAAGGAGAAAGAGCCCCTCAATGCTAATGAGCTAGAATGCTCAGATGGCAAGAGGACTAGCAGACAAGCTTCTGTGACTACAGTAATGAGTAACTGTTAGCTGCCTAAGCTTCAGGTTCCCTCATTCCCAGGAGACACTTGGGAGACATAGTAATTATTTCTGTCATTTTCCAGGATTGACTTCCTAAAGGAGAATCATATTATATATCTCTAACATGACATTATAGAATATTTGGACAATCAAAGAAAAAAAAGACCTATTTTCCTTTTTGCATATTAGGGAATATTCCAATATTACCTATATAAATATTTATGTTTTATGGTTTGCAACATTTCTGGTATTAACATTGTGTAAATGAAAGTTTCCATATTATACGCAGTCTTCTGTTTATTTATTTGAGAGTGAGAGAAAGCATGAGGGAGAGAGAGAGAGTCTTAAGCAGGCTCTGTGCCCAACATGGACCCCAAGGCGGGGCTCGATCTCATGACCCAGCGATCATGACCTGAGCTGAAATCAAAAGTTGGACACTTAGCCGACTGAACCACCCAGGTGCCCCTGCAGTCTTTTAAATAATCAGTGTTCACAGGCGCACATTCCATCAAGTTGATGAACTATGATTTGAATAAGCTTTTAGTGTGCATTTTTATTTTTTTTTAATTTTTTTTAAAGACTTTATTTATTTGACAGAGATCACAAGTAGGCAGAGAGGCAGGCAGAGAGAGAGAGGAAGGGAAGCAGGCTCCCTGCTGAGTGGAGAGCCTGATGCGGGGCTCGATCCCAGGACTCTGAGATCATGACCTGAGCCGAAGGCAGAGGCTTTAACCCACTGAGCCACCCAGGCGCCCCTAGTGTGCATTTTTAAACATCAAAGCTTTAGGGACACCTGGATGGCTCAGTCAGTTAAGCATCTGAACCTTGATCTCAGGGTTATAAGTTCAAGCCCCACACTGGGCTCTTGTGGAGCCCACTTAAAACCAAACCAAAAATTTATATTTAAAAACATAAGAAAAAATAAAAATAAATCAAAGCTGTAACATCTCAACCTATTTAACTGTTGCTTAAGGAAATGGCAGCCAAAACCAAGATAGAGATGCACCAAAACATGGAAGATGCACTCCAGAGAGAACACTTGGCTGCGGAACAACGCATGGTGCATAGAATCCAGAGGATTATGATGGAGTGCCACAGGGAGAAGGTCCAGGCTGTGGAGAAGGCTAGGGCTGAAGAGAGACAGATGGCCCAGGAAGCAATGCAGGCCCAGAAAAGGTATTCCAGAGAACACATTTGCAAATCAGTATCTTACTCCGGCCAAAACAGCTTGGAGAAAGGGCTATACGGTTGAGGCACATAGGTGGATATTTCCCAGGTTCCGTGTTTTTACATTTATATTATGGAGTTTATATTCAAACATATATTCAAACATTATATTCAAACATAGAGAACAATATGTAATATATTGTAGAATGTGTATGCCTGTGTGTGTAGTTTAAAGAAAAATAGCATGAATATTCAAGGACATACCACTCCTCTGAAGAGACTGAAAATTGCAAACACTTCTGGCGCTCCCATGTGTTCTTCCTCAATCATATTTCCTTCCTCTCCCCCCACTCAAGAGATAACTACCATCCTAAATAATGTGCTTTGCATTCTGTATCTCCAGTTTTAAGAGGCCGAGGAGAGGAATCAAGAAATATTTCCCCATAAACACAGAAAAGTCAATCTTTACATTTGTTAGCTGATATCATGTGCCAGCATGTGTTGTGTTACTTTTGGTCTTTTCCTTACTACACAAGTAATACGTGCTGTAAATGGAATTGACACTTGGAAATATATAGGGCAAAATGTGCTAAGTCCTGACTCACTGCTTTCCTACACTCCCTGTCTCCCAGGGACATTCATTTTAAATAATGGGGCCCATGTCTTTCTGTGCCCTTTTGACATTACGTCTTTATATTTGTACATAATCAGAAATAATTTCCACATAAATCAGATCACTTTTTTTAAAGAAGACAAAGTAACAAAGTAACCATTTTTATGTGTGCAACGAACGTTTAATGGAATTGGCCACTTTTAACAGAACAGCAGTCAGGATCCCTAGTGATTATTGGGACCAAGAGAAAAACCACAGTTTCCAGCTACTAAGTGACCTGCCTAAGATCATGCAGCTTCAGCAGCAGAACCAAGACTGAAATCTCTGTGTTTGGCCTTGTATTCTAGGACTTGTCTGTTTTGCTTTGCTCTTTGACTTAAGGAACAAATCTATCTGTGATTAATGGGTAAAATCTTCTTTGTTAGAACTGTTTAGAACAGGGTCAAAGGTCAAATCCTATAGAATGTTTATTTTGCAGATAAATAAGAGTGAAGGCTGCAGCTGTGACTGTTTCAGTGGTACCTTCCTTCATGCACAGGCTATAAATCATTGTTGAGATGGAAAACGAAGGTGAAAGAGGATTCTGGGAGAAAGTTAGAGAAGGTGGTGATGCCCAAATGAGTTGTGGTCCAGTGCAGTGAAAGATTGTATCCTCCTCTCCCTTCTCCCCACCCTCCATCTGCAGGAACTCTGTCTCTCCTGTAGAAGAAGGTCTACTCCTTCTGGGGTCTACTCCTCCTGGGTCTACTCCTCACACACCTGCGGTGTCTGCTCCTTCCACTCTGCTGCTTTCACTACCCACCACCCCCCCCCCACCCTGCCAACCTCTGGCCCTTTTCTCTGTGAGGGTTGAATAGAAGATTTTCAATGGCTGCCTTTTATTAAATAAGTTGACTAAAATTAGGGAATGCCCATGTCTGTTGTTTAAGAATATCCAACTAGAATGTCCATTTTTTCCATTGATGTATTTCAAATGCCTGGAAGAGAGCCTGGCACATGGTATGCATGCATTGAATATTTATTAAACAAAGCTTTGAATTTGTTCCAATTAGCTGAACCCACTCTGCAGCACATCAGATCTTATTTCTAGACATTGTTGGATTCCAGTGTTCTTTAGAGCATTTGCAGAAATGAATATATGGAGAAGGACCACTGTTTAGAATTTGACTGTAGATCTTTTATTTGACTATAAACTTCCACTGAAGAATTAAGGATTCAGAACATTTACATATTATGATAAATATGCTAAATTCACAGAAAACTTTTTTGTGGACTGCGATGATTAGATTCTAAATAGATTATCAAGGAAGGAAGGAAAGACGGAAGGAAGGAGAGGGGGAGGGAGAAAAGAGAGCAAGCAGGGAACTTTTGCTTAGAAAGGTTCTAAGTGTTTTCTAGCCCAGGACAAAGGCATGAATGAAGTGACTGCTCAGGAATTTTTGTGTTCATGTCTGTAATTGCTAATGGTAGCTACCCTTAGTTAACATGCAGCATATGCAAGGCCCTTTGTGTGCTTCTCACTGAATTCTCATATCCCTTCCCAAGGCATTCTGTCATCCTCCATATCTTCAGATGAAGTCCCTGAGTCTTAAGAGAGTGAGTGAGCAACCTGCCAAATGTCAATAGAAAAGAGGTGACGGGGCCCGTTGCAAACTCTGGTCTATCCCATACCAAAGTTTATGACCTTCCATTACACTGCGCTGCTCATTTCCCCAGAGCTTATAAAGTGCCTTCTGTGGATGTGGTCCTGAGTTCTGCTGCAAGGAAATAAGGGTGTTTCCTCAAAATGTGTATTAACTAAAGCATGGCTACCCCATAGACCAAGGCTAGATGGATGGGTAGAAAGAACACATAAATGCTGGGAAAGTCCTGAAAAGATCAAGTGTGTTGGCTATGTGGTAAGCTGGGTTTGTTGGAGGCAGTCAGTCTTGGGTTGGGCCTTAGAAAGAGGAAGGAGATCTCATTTGTGAAAGACTGGAAAGAGTGAGAGCAGCACAAACAAACATGTAGAAGGAAGGTAGATAGTATAATGAGGCAGAACCAACAGAAGGTTAAGAATGTGAATAACCCTGAGATATAGATGTGCCACTAAGCGGTGGCCTCTGGAGATGCCCCCCCCCAAACTATGCAATGCCTGTGGAAAGTTAGAATATATTTTCCTTAAAACACGTGGTTTTAACTGATTAAAATAGTGCTAACAGTGCTATAGTTCAAGTGAAAAAATGGGTTAATAGTTTGTTGTGGGTTCATCAGGCAAATGTTCAGTATCACTCTAAATACTTGATATACAAATGAATTTTGGGAACAAATCCCTTTATAATTTAGGAATTGAAGAAATGGAGAAATGAAGTATTGGTTCTTATTGTCCTAAGAACCAAGACTTTTACTGATGGACATAGAGAGGAGATTGAAAAGTGTGCTTTTAGCAACATATAGGGAAAATGAAAACTTCACTTAATAGGTAGAAGGGAAGGAACAGCCCGATATTATTCTTTAAACTTGTGAGCAATATATCTTGTACCATTTCAATAACCTCCCAAACACACAGAGAGAACGCTAAGAGAGTCCCTAAATAGAGCAAAGCACAAATCAGCTGCTAGTATGGTTTTTCCCATGCTTTATTTTTTCCTCAAGAGTCTAATGAGGTTGGATATTACATATTAGATTCTATTTTTATTTAGTAATCTAGTTTTCTTCTCTGAGAACCCATTTTATAAAATATCAGACCGAATTCTATAGATATATATGAACACACACTAAAATTATTCAAAAATTATTCAGTTTCTAGCCAGCACTGCATGTAAATACTGTGTGTCATTTTGAAATCCCAGATTAGAACCTTATAAAGTGAAAGAAGGCAGATAGACCTCACCACTTAGAGAAAGAAGGATAAATGTTCATGTCAGGTCAGGAGGGTCATTAGAGGTCATCCAGTTGAACCTGTCATTCCTTCTGCTGGATGCCTACCAGGCACTGGTGAGCCTCCTGATTCCTTTTGTCCCAGGAATTTTACAGTTGGTTCAAGTGGTTGATTAAAATGCTGAATGCCTTACTTGTCATGTGCTTCCTAATGTGGATCCAGAATGTGCTGGGTCTCATCCTCACATCCACGCTTGGCTTCTAACTCTGCCTCTCCCCAGAGGCAGAGTTAAATATCTTAAAAGATATTTAAGATATTCTTAAATATCCTCCAGATATTTAAGAAGAGAGAGAGACTGTCCAAGCATTCATTTGGAGGAGAAAAGAAAAAAAAAAAGTACTAAGCCAGTTCCTTTATTCCTTCCCCATATGATATGACTTCTAGGCCCTCTTTTGAGAAAAAAAAAACACAAAAAAACAAATGTTGTGGGTAATTTGTATAAATCAAAAAGTATTTTAGATAAACCACAAGAATTGACTTTTTATGATGAATATTTTACTTATGCTAAGAAACATTTTTAAGCATGAATTATTTCATGCTTTAATAATGCTCTAATTTAGCTGTTTTTAAATTAATTGTTTGGCATAAAATATGTTTTGGGGAGAACTACATCTATACTACCCATTCTTTCACTCATTTACTGGTTACCTGTTGTATACACACCAGACACCATGCCAGACAGGGGAGATAGAAAGCTGAATGGGTGCTCCAGACCATCTCTCCATGCCCTGCACCCACTTTCCTCCTGGCTTCAATTCCATGATTTCAAGGAAATTATCAGAATACAGATCAGAGATACTCAGACCTTAAACCCAAAGGAGTGACTCCCACAGGATCAGAAATTCAAGCTCTGACGTAAGCTGAGAGAAGATGGAAGGGACATTTCAAAAAATACCAGATCCTTTTAGTGAGAAGAGATCTCTAGAGCAAGGTGTTTTAGGCCAGGGTGGCGGGGGTGGGGTAGGGTAGGGTGGGGTGGGGTGCGTACTATGGAGGGTGGGAGCTGGAGTCATCTAAGATACACTTTATTTGAGCAGTTTTACCTAGGACCAGCTCTGGTGGCGCCTTCTAGTTGGCCTCATAGATGAACACATCCTCTGTGTGGGCCGGGAGAAAACCAGGCAAAGCCAGCAGGAAGCTCAGACCTGCATGGGACAGAGCTGTGGTTCCCAAGAAGGAGTACCTCTTCCTCTGTGGAGATTTGAGCCTGGCTCAAGGAAGCTTCCTACCAGTCCCTCCTAATCATAGCCCCAGGGTCCCCAGTCGCCACCTTTATAGCCTCTCCAATATCCTGAAGATTGTATGAAACATCAGACTAAATCATCAGAGTGTGTGTAGACACTCCTTCCTGGCTCTGGCCACAGTGTGACTACTTCCGATGGCCCCTCCATTCTCCTGTGACCCAGGCTGAGAATCGGGAAGTTCTTCTGGATTTTTCTTCTTTCTGCCTCCCCTGTATCCTAGCCAACACAAACTCTGACATTTACAGCTTTGTAATATTTCTTAGACTTATCCTTTTCTCTTCCTCTTCCTGTCCCTTTCTTTTTTATCATTAATTCAGACCCTAATCATTGCACACCCAGAATGTTGCAAAATATAGTACCAGTTCATCTCTCTACTTCACCCCATTACTTTTCAGTTTAAACACTATTACCAGAAAATAATTCTAAAATGCTACTTTCCTTGTGTTGTCCTCCTGATAAAAAATTTATAATTCTCTCTCACACTATTGCAGCAGGTCATGGTTAAGGGCGGGAGCTCTCCCACTTGCTCAGTTACATCACTGAACAATAACTAAATCTCCCTAAGCCTCAATTTCCTCCCCTCTTACATGGGAATAATAAGAGGCAATAAATAAAAATTGTACAATCTTCAGTTATTATGAAAATTAAGAGATGTAATGGATGTCAAATGCTTAACACAGTCCCTTGGACACAGTAAATAGTCAGTAAATGTTAACCCTTGTTATTAATCATAGATGTAGCCTAACTGATGGGAAAAGGGAGGAGAGAAATATTGCATAGCAGCCACAAAGGCTGAGGACAACTGATATTTACCTCACAATTGGGGAAGTCTGTATGTTTGAAAGTCAAGTGGAAAGAATCAGAGACAATGAGAGAATTGCATTTTGGAGGTTAGAAGTTAGAAGATAGGGAAGGTGCTAAGTCTTGGGAAGATTGTATTAGACTCAGAGGCAGAGGGTGAGGATTTTCAGGAATAATCATACATATTCGAATCAACATTTGTAAGTTATTTTATTCTCAAATCTTGGGAGGTTCTTCTGAACCTCTTCTGAACCACTTTTCAGCCACAGTTCAGCCTAGTTCTGAAACTAGGTTAAGCAAAGATGTCCACCAAAAGTGTATGCAATGGCTAAAAGCTTTTGACCTGGACTTAGACTGCCTGGGTTGCTCATTTTGCCACTTGTACTGATAAAGTGAAATAGGGCTGGTCACTTAATCTTTGTGAGCCTCAGTCTCCTCATCAGTAAGATAGGCGGAATCTAGACCCACCTCATGGATTCATTTTGAGGAAATGAGCTAATGTATGCATGGGTTGCTCATCCACTTACTTGCTTGGGACATGATAAGAATTCAACACAGTTGGCTGCTATAAATTACATATAGTTACGTACATTACAACCAGAGGCCTGTGAACTCATTTAGTGGTGGTTCTCCAAGTGTGGTCCAAAGAATGCTCAGTGTCCCTGAGACCCTACCAGGGGGTCCCTGAGGTCAAAGCTATTTTCTTAATAATACAAAGATATTATTTGCCTTTTCACTCTCATTAGCTCATGAGTACAGAGTGGCATTTTCCAGGATTTCATGACAAGTGATGTAACAACAGATTGAAACAATATGAAAAATCCATCTTTTTTTCTATTAAGCCAGACAAGCAGAGTTTTGCAAAAAATATGAAATTATGCCACTTTTCTCACCAAAATTTTTTAAATTTGGAAAATATATTTTTCATAAAAAGATAAATTAATTATATTTAACATTTAATAGATTTAATCATACCTTACATAAATTATAAATATTTTAATGTCTCACTTTTAATTCTAGTACTGTCAGTTGCACTAGATATCACCCATACAAACAAAAGTTGTTTGGGTTCCTTGGTCATTTTAAGAGTGGAAAAGGTTTTGAGACCAAAAGGTCTGAGGTGGCTATCATAGAGATTTGTTCAGATAAAACTGCGAGTATAGTTTCCTCCCTTTTGGCTAAAAGGAAGTAGTTGGATTGATAGAAATACTTTCTCTAGTGGTTTAGAACTCTGACCCAATTTCTTCATTTTTAATCACATTACATTCATGTTTTTCTGGCCACAGAGGACTCAGGTCCCTAAAATCACCATCAGACACTAGGATACTAGGCCTCACCCTAGTCTGTGGCAGGGAAGACAGCCAGCCCTTCGTAAAAAATGTTTTTGGATGCTAACAGCTAGTGTAATCCAAAAGCTCATCTCTACCCACCTGTCTCAGACTGATGGCTCATCTAAACACTACCACAATTTCTCATACATCTGAAGCAAAAGACAACATCATTTTGTTTTTAGTGGCTAACCCATCTAACTTCTAAATCCCTATCTTTTGTAGAAAAGCCATGGAGGAAATTTTGAATACTGGTATAACAGCTATAAAGGATCAGAGCAAGAGTCTGAACCAAATGATAAAGGAAAAAGAACATGAGATGAACGTGTACTATTGCATGGCTCAGAGACAGAAGCAAGAAGAGGTCCAGGAAGTGCTTCAAGAAGCAGAGAAGACACATAAGACCACGCTTGGAAATGTGATGGATAAACTTGTTGACACTCAGGGGGAGCTGCTGTCCATAGCGAAACAACTAGGCATTATGACAAACTGGAAAGATTTCCTGGAAGAGGAATTACAGGAAACAAGGGAAGCATTTCAAAAATACATCAATTATACATTTCCTAAGCTTTCGCCAGGACATGCAGATTTTATTCTACCAGAAAGAAAGAAAACACCTTCCAGTCTTGTTATTCAGGAGAATGGAACAACTCTCGATTAGAAGTCTTTGACTGAAATCTCACTACAAAAGTCAATGTTCCAAAGACTAAATAAATCAACTAAAAAACCACTTATTGATCCCCAGTTATATGCAGGGTACCATTGGGCTGCTGGCATTTTAATGGAAAACCAAAATACTCGAAAAGCACACGCCAGGCTACAGTGAGTTCTAAGTATTTTTGAGGAGAGAAAACAGTAAGAGAGATCAAAACTAATTAGAAGGGGGAAAGTTTCTTGGAAGAAGTCCAAACAAATTTCTATAACTGGCTTTATTCTTGCCTACATCAGACATGTAGCTATTTTAGTGTTTGTTGCAGTTAAAAACAAGGGATATGTTTTTAGCTTGTTCCTATTGTGGAGAGTTGTGCTAATTTCCAGTAAAGACCGTTATTTGGTGAAGTGCAATAGCATTGTAGGAAAAAAAGCAATTTCCTTCAAATTCAATAGGATAAAATTTAAATTCTGGGAACCTTATGCAAGCGAATTAAGAGAGGGCTGGCATGCTGAACATGGTACACACAAGAGGACTTCACTCATTTTCACAGCAGTATGTAAAAGCTACAAACTAGTAACGCAGTCACAGATAGTTTAAGTCACTTTCTCAAAGTCACACAGCTTGTAATGATCACAACCAGAGAGCATGGGTCTTCAGTCCATACTTTTAGTCATTATTTTGTTCAGCCTGAACATCAAGGCCTTCGTGCCTGGTTGGTGCTGTATGGTGCCTGTATGTGTCTGGGTGGATTCTATGATGAGGACAAGAAGAACGTGATCTGTTCTCTCTGTCCGGCATCATTTTTGTGTCCTGGAAGTCGAAGGATGTTATACCTGATTGTGGTATCTGAGTTATTGGAGTCACCCACCAGATTCAAATCTGAGTGCATACCATAGGGGAACAGAAGGAAACTGTCTTCTGAAGGGATTCACTTTTCAGCCACAGTTCAGCATGACAACTTTGGCATCAGTGACATATAGTGAGTAACATGAAAAGAAAGCAGACAATGTATTTTTGGTTTGAAAAAAGGAACCTACTTTCTCAGTCTTCAACCAGATTGTAAGACATTAAATTAGCTGTGTTTTTAGTATTTTCCTTGTCAATCTTGCTGTCCCTTCTCCTACCCCAATCCCAAACAACAGCTTCCTTAGAGTTTTTAAGGCAATTTGGATCCACCAGAGAACTTATCTCTCCACTCCTCAAAGTGCTAATCATCCTTCTGTCATAGGAGTAGTCACAGGGGATCCTATCAGGACAGACTGCCTGATCCCAGGCCCCCATTTGCCACTTACTTTAGAGTCTGGAGTCAGCACCAACCATGGCAGGAGGATCTTCTTTCACTTCCCTTGTTCTCACTCAGCTTTACCTCTCCCAGAGTCACACTGGAGGAACATCATCTTTGCTCTTCCCTAAATCTTTCACCTGATTTGATCAGCTCAACCCATAGTTCTTCCAGGTTTGAATGTTTCCCAGATAATATAGCCCTGAGAATTAGAGTTCAAGTGGTTGCATAATTTCCCCTAAAAAGAAGGAAAGGCTGATGGCAGACTAAAAATGAGATGTAACTCATATTTCCAGTGCCACATTCAGTGGGACCCCTCAGTAGTCTCTTGTTTCTATGACACTGATAAGGATGATCCTGATGGATTAAAAAGTGACACAATGGAAAATAAAGCAGTAGCCATTTCTGAGCATGCGCTGTGCATCAGAGTGCACTAGGCTCCTTACTAAACATTGTCTTATTGAAATCTCACAGCAACTCTGTTAGATACCTACGAGGACCCCAGTTTTGAAAATGAGGAACCTGTGACTCAGAGAAGCAAAGTCACTTGCTGAAGATCACAGAATTGTTTGACGGCAAGCCCATGTGTTTTTCACAATTACAGCACATCAACCTAATTTAGTGCCTGTGGAAACACTGAGCAGCCACCAGTCATGCGTTGCTTTCAAAATACATTGAATTGTAGCAGGGCAATTCTGAATTATTGTGCAGAACCCTGACTATTCCAGTGGCCATGCTTGGGAGCCAAGAGTGAAGGGGAGCAGAACTGGACAACTTCCCCCAAAATTGCTCAATGAGCTTTCCTAGATAACTAAGCCTCAAGGGTGAATTTATGGAGGGGCATACTCCCTCCCACCAATCCAAAGTCAAGAAGGACAGATTCCCCTTAAGGTTCTGGACAAGGATCAATTGCCTGTAGCCCAAAGGTGAGACTCTACAAGTCAAGTGAAAATCAGAAGTGAGATGTGTTTTTGAAATCTCAGTGGGAGTCTTACTCCAAGGTCTTCTAGGGAAACTTGATTGAGACTAAATTGGGTTATTTTCAAAAAGAAAGATTCTTTGAACTATTTTTTTTTAGCATAACTTAACTTGAGAACACTTAACTCTCCTCGTATCATTTACTTAGAGTACAATCCCTAAAGAGACCATTATAGACTTCAGATACTAAGCCCCATTTAAGTTATTGAAATTGTAAAAGTGCTGGAGAATTCTTTTTTTTTTTTTAATTTTTTAAAAAGATTTTTTATTTATTTATTTGACAGAGAGAGAGAGAGACAGATCACAGGTAGGCAGGGAGGCAGACAGAGAGAGGAGGAAGCAGGCTCTCCGAGGAGCAGAGAGCCAGATGTGGGGCTCGATCCCAGGACCCTGGGGTCATGACCTGAACCGAAGGCAGAGGCTTTAACCCACTGAGCCACCCAGGCGCCCCAATGCTGGAGAATTCTTTTAAGGAGAAATTAAAGAGTGCATTTTTCTTAGTTGTCTTAGATGTTACCTGTACAATAGAAGTGCATGCAGTTCCCATGTTCTCTGCTATTTAGGAAGATATATTAATTCCTGGAGGCCATCTGGGAACTTAATCTGGGGATCCTAAGAAATAACTTCAGTTTAATTTTCTAAAAGTCATTTCACCAAAAAAAAAAAAACAAAAAAAAAAAACAAATCTTGCTTTTGGAGAAAATAGATCCGTAGGCTGGAAAACAGAGGGACAATACCCCTAGGAGAGGTGGAGAAACCCCCAGTCAACTTAGTCACAAAGCATAGGAGCTGGTCTAGTTAGTCATCAGTGGACCTTGATGTTACAAAGAAGTCACTCTAACTTGGATTCCACTTGACCTATTTAAAGCTTGTTTAAATGTATTTAGTTTGGGGGGCCTGATTTACATGGACACCAGGTAGACACTATTTGGCAAAACTTAGGTTCACTTACAGATCAGAGGAGTTTGACCGAACTCTTCTTGCTTGGCTGAGATCACTCAGATGAGGAAAGAAGAGGAAACATCACCATCTGTTGTCCGGTTATCAGAAGTCAGGCAGTGAGTGAGTGTTTCATCTGCATTATTCCACTTCTACCTCACAGCAACCGAATGAAGAATTTCAGGCACTTTGAGGTTAGGCATTCTGTATAAAGTCACCCTATTTGAGAAGTTGGGATGCATTCAACCAATTGCATCTGATTCCAAATTGCAAGAATGAAAGTAAGTGGGTTTTACTCTAGTTAGTTTCCAATATGAGCACTTTACTATTGAGTTGAATGAAGTTAAAATTACCCCTTTGTGTATAGCAACTGCCTGTTAGGTCTTAAAATTTCTGAGGGTCCAAGTCTGTCACTCTGCTTTTTAAAAATTCTTAACAATATATGATATTTCCCATTTCTCATAGCTCTATTTCCTTCTTACCTATTTGGGTGTCTATTTCCCACCGCTGGACTAAAGACCATAGAGGACTCTGCTGAGGACCCATAACAAACTCCAGAGCCAAGCAGTATCCTTGACCTGTCACTTTATACTGCACCAGTATTTCTTGTCCCGTCACTCCCAACTCCAGGTTCCCAAGCAGGGCTATTTTATCACTTGTGCATTTGAAGGAATATCACTTAATTACATAATAGAATTACAGAGTTATGGATCTCAATTAAAAATATCATATTTTTAGAATCTCTATAATGTAGAGACTATAATCTCTAGAAACTTATGGGATACATATAGAGACAATGGGATATTAATTATTACTTTGTTTATTCAGCATCCATCAGGAAGCAACCTACTAGATGCCAGGTACTATGTTAGATGCTTGTGTTCTTGGTCCATGACTTAGGTGGTAGTCTTTAATCTTGGAGAGGTCAGCCACATGAATAGAAAGATGGTGAATACATGTGTTACAATGTTGTCAAGGGCTACAGAAGCAACAATAATGTGCTCATAGCACCATTTCCTAATTCATGTTGTGCCATACTGGCAGGTGTTAATATTTACCCCGAGTTGCCTTCTACCTAACTGATGTTCTTGCTTAGTGCTAAGTCCTGTCCACATTAGTGAAGGAATGGCTTGGTGCAAATTTTTTTCCTAGTAAAGTGACTTCTACAATCCAAAGGATAAATTTTCCTAGTTCTCCCATTGTTTTGTCTTCTCAAAGCTGTCAGGTGGCCAAGAGTAGATGGTTGTTTCCTCTGTTGGTTCAGGCCACCAGATTCCTATCTGATGAAATATAATCTCTGGGATCTCTGAAATCCAAGGAGAATCGCAGCCTCTGGGAAGGCCTCAGGAATATACAAAAGAAAGTTCTGCAACTGTGGTTGCAGTCCCAGAGGCTCAGTCTGGTTTCATGCTTTCTGGTCTCACAGATATACTCAGTGGACTTTAGCCAGGGAACATCCCAAATATAATGGGTGAATTGTGGGGCATCTGGGTGGCTCAGTTGGTTAAGCATGTCTTCAGCTCAGGCCATGATCTTGGGGTCCTGGACTGGAGCCCCGCAGCCCCTGCTAATACATTCTCTTTTTCTCTCTCTTTCAAATGGTAAAAATATTTTGTTTTAAATAAATAAAAATATTTTAAAAAGAAAACTCAATGGATGAGTTGTGAGACTAAACCCCACTGTTTTATTGCTGAGGAATTTAGGCAAGCCAGTCTCCAAGGGGTATGTCCAAGTTACCCCTGTGTCTCATCTCTAGGCCCTTATTTGCCTCCATAAGGACACCAACACCCTGAGAAGACTTCTCAGCAAACAGTTAGGATTTAGTAATTCAGTTTACTTGAAGTGTGTTTCTGATCTTCATGACTCACCTTCACTTTGCAACATAACAATATGCACAATATATTGTTAAGGAAATGTCAGAATTATCACTCATTTTGTTTTGCATTTTATCCTTAAATTTCTGAATAATTAGTAAAAGCAACTTAGTATCTTCCTTTCCAAGTGAAGAGGTGAAAGAAATAAAGGAGGTTATTATCGAAGTCCTTAAGTGAAAATAAAAGATACCCCTTTGTATTCATATGGTTTTGTAAGCTCCTTGGATCAACTAACAAAGACAATGATTACATATCATCATCATAATTTCCCCAGATTTAAGAACTCTTTTTTGTCTTATTTACCTGATATTTGATTTAAATAACTTTTTACTTAAGTAAACATCATGCTTTGGGAAGAAAGAAGATAGGAAGCATCATGGCCTCACAGAGACTGGCAGAACAGAGCTGAAGTGTTAAAGCCAGACAGAGCAAGTAATGATGACCCCAAGGGCTAAGAACAAGAGTGGGCAGGAATCTGGTAGGGATGGGTATAGAACCTCAATAAAGTGAATTCCAGCCTGAGGAAGAAAAGTTAGGCTGGATATAGAAGTATGAATGGAATTTGGAGGTTAGGTGGCCACTAGGTTTTGAGGTTGATTTGGAAGAACCGGGGTAAGGGACTGAAGTTTGACTGAGGCTGTGAGCACTTGAGGAATGAGTTTTTCGTGCCGGGAGAAGGGTGAAAAGGTGGTGATGTACGTTGAGGAAATATGAGGCTGGCGGAAGCATCAGGCTGGGAACTGAGACAGTACCCTGGGTTGAAGAAGGATGGCCTGGGAGTGGAGGGTGAGAGCAGAGTACTGGGGAGGAGGGAGATACAGGAAGGCTAAGGAAGAGGGTGAAGAAGGGTACAGAAGTGAGTGCAAAGGGCAGGGTTGCACCAAGGAGGAGCAACAGGGTCTGTTGCAATGGGGAGGAGGTAGTGGTGTACCCTGGAGAAACGGACACAGGGATTAAGTGCCTGCCTGCCATGGCAGCGTGATCTCCTGTGGTGCAGGTCAGCATCCACTCAGTTAAGCTGACATGTTAGTGTACCACCTAAGGCTTCTCTCGAACAGTGGTGTGTGGTATAAGTGCCTCAGTCTCTCTCTCTCTCTCTCACTCTCTCTCTCTCTGTGTATATCAAACGAATTATGTAGAGATGAAAAATACAACATCTGAAATGAAAAATATCCTGGGTGGGAATAAGAGGAAAAGATAAACTTGGAGTTACAGCAATAGAAATGATACAAATTGAAACACAAACAAACAAAAACAAAAACAAAAAAACAAACTGAAAACATTAACAGAGCCTCAAAGACCTGTGGAACAACATAAATTAAAAACGTGAGTTGCAGGGGGAAAAAGGTGGGAGGTACAGAAAAAATATTTGAGGAAATGATAGCTGAGCATTTTCCAAATTTGAGGAAAATATGAAGCCACAGATCTATTAGGTTTAATAAACTCCAAGCAAATACACACACACACACACACACACACACACACACACACACCCCTGTATATAAAGAAATCCACACTGAAGCATATAAATCAAACTGTTGAAAGTGATAAAGAAAAAAAGCTAAAATGCAACCAGAGAAAAAAGACATTTTACCTTGGAGGAACAAAGAATGACAGGGGACTTCAAGCTTCTCAGCAGAAAAGAAACAAGCCAGAAAACAATGTAACAACATCTTTAAACTACTGAGAGAAGAGCAAAACCAGTTACGCCCAGTGAAAAGTTCTGCAAAATGAAGGCAAAATGACAACTTATTCAGACAAATGAAAGCTGAGAAAATCTATTGTTAGCACATCTGCAATATAATTAAGATTTAAAGGAAGTTCTTTGGGCAGTAGAAAGTGATAACAGATAAAAAGATTTATGTGAAGGAACAAGGAACACTAGGAGTGATAAATCTGTGAGTAAAGGTAAAGTATTTTTCCTCATTTTAATCTCTTTATAATTGACTAGAGAAAAAAATTGTGTGATGTGGGGTTTATAACGTATGTAGAAGTTATATGTATGACGACAACTACACAAATAGGGTGAGGAAGATGGAGGCTCTCACACAGCTTTGTGAAGTGGTTTAGTATTTGAAGATAGACCATGATAAGTTAAAGATGTGCAATGTGAAGCCTAGAGCAACCACTAAAATGACAGGCAGATAAGTGTAGGCAACTAAGCCAATAATGTATTCAATTAATATTCACAAAACATATTCAATTAATCCAAAGAAGGCAAAAAATGAGAGAGAAAGAAACAAGGTGAGATTAATAGAAAGCAAATATCAATATGGCAGATTTGCTTATATTCGGTGGAAATGGTCCAAACACTCTAATTAAAACGTAGAGATTGTTTGATTGGATAAAAAAGCAAGCCTGGGTGGCTCGGTGGGTTGGGCATCTGGCCCTTGGTTTTTGGCTCAGGTTATGATCTTGAAGTGCTGGGATTGCCCTGAGTCAGACTCTGTGCTCCACATGGAGTCTGCTTATCCCTCTCCCTTCCCCTGTTTGCTCATGCTCAATCTCTCTTTCTCTCTCTCTCTCAAATAAATAAATAAATAAAATCTTAAAAAATAAAAAGTAAGACTCAACCATATACTACCCCTAAGAAGTCCAAGTTAGGTATAAAGACACACATGTTACAAGTGAAAGGATTGAAAATTACAATACCATGAAAACACTAGTCAAAAGAAAAGTAGAATGACTATATTAATAACCAGCAAAGTTGATTTAAGAACAAGCAGTCTTACCAGGGGAAGAAAGGAACATTTCAAAATGATAGAGATTGATCAAGAGATCATAACAACCCTAAATGTGTATTTACCCAATATCACAGCTTCAAATTATACGACACAAAAACTGATAGACTAGAAGAAAAAAATAAATGAATCCTCAATTATAGTTGGAAGCTTCAATAATCCTCTCTTGGCAATTGATAAAAAAAAAGAAGACAGAAAATCAGCAAGGATGTAGAAAATATGAACAACACTTGGCAAGTTGAGCTAATTAACATTTCAGATATATATGGAATATTCATAAGTAAGGACCATAAAATGGGCCAAAAAACAAGTCCCAACAAACTTAAAGGGATTGAAAGTATCTGAAATTCATTCTTTAAATTAAATTAGAAGTAACTGAAAGATATCTGAAAAATCCCTAAATATTTGGAATTTAAACAATGTCTAAAGAACCCATGTATCAGAGAACAAATCATAAGTTAAATTAGAAAATATTTTGAACTAAAAAAGCAAACCACAAAATGAAGAAAAATATTTGGAAAATATATATCTGATTAAAGTCATAAGTGCAGAAAATAAAAAGAACATTGACAGTTCAATAGGAAGACAAACAATCTTCCCCTGCCAAAATTTGCCAACGAAGATATGCAAATGACAACTAAATACATGAAAAGCTATTTAAAATTAGTATTGGGGAAATGCGAATTAAAACCACAGTGACATTCTCAGCCTGCTGCTCTCTGGCTCTTGCTCTCTCCTTCTTCTCTCTTCCGGGGCCCCATTATCATGTGTCCCTGGCCCCCTTGGCTGCTTTCCACCCTCTTGCTACTCCACACCTGCCAGCTGCACTTAGACCTTGAGCTGCTGGTCACCTGGGTCTTCCAGATGGGCCTGGATAGTTCCCAACACAACATCAGCTTCTCTGTTACAGAACCCCTGGAGGGTGGGGGAAGGAGTGGTGCACTTTGAGAAGTTGGTTGCAGCATATGGTTAAGTTTGGCCGTGCTGGTCATCTCACCATCATTTGCAATCAAGGCTTTGAGACTGTGTTAAATGACAAGTGGTTTGCTTTTTCTAAGTTATTAAATAGAGCATCTGTTGAGGGGTTCTTTTAAAAAGACGGCCAAGGGCACCTGGGTGGCTCAGTGGGTTAAAGCCTCTGCCTTCGGCTCGGGTCATGATCCCAGGGTCCTGGGATTGAGTTCCGCATCAGGCTTTCTGCTCGGTGGGGAGCCTGCTTCCCCCTCTCTCTCTCTGCCTGCCTCTCTGCCTACTTGTGGTCTCTCTCTCTGTCAAATAAATAAATAAGATCTTTAAAAAATAATAATAATTAAAAAAAAAATAAAAAGACAACCAGACACTGACTTTGGGGCTAAGAGGTCGAGCAGCATGCATCCATGGATGCCTGCCTCTAACAGCTAGCGGAGGCCTCTCGCAGCTACATCCCCTTTTGGAATCTTTGTATGCATATTTTAAAGTTGTGGAATCCTAGTGACCTACCACCAAGGCAGCTGCCCTCCTGAACATTTCCTTGGAAAGCCACAGCTGCCATTTTGAAATGGGAACAACCAGAGACCACATAGGAAAAAGAAAGAAAAATCTGGAAGTCTTAGGTGGCTTCACGATTCAGCCTTTGCATAAAAGGACGAATAGGCAACTCAAGTTTGTTCTCTTTTGAATATTCCATTAACATTATTTTCCCGAACTGCTTAGGATTTGAATTTTGTGTTTTATTTTGTTCATAGTGCAAATTTTTTTTCCCAGTTAAACTATCTTCTCATGTGCCTTCTTTCTCTAATTACCTTGAGGGACCCCAGCCCCTATTTGAAGAAGAAAATAATGCTTCAGGACATCTTGAGATGCACAGATACATTACTGGTGAGAAGATGGTTCTATGGAGGTCATGTTCCGGGGAACAGGCTTTCTGAGTTAAGCCAAACTGCTAAAGGGTATCTTTTTGTGGTTCATGGGCCTACAGTACCCTGGCCAGAAAGACTGGGTGATTAATACATTTTTGTTTGTTTCATTAGGGGCCAACTTATACTAAGAACTCTACGTACTTTACAAGAATCCTACGAAGTAGATATTACTAGCTGCATTTTACAGCTGGGGAAAATTCGTCTCTTAGAGTGCTTATGCTCACACAGCATCTACTTGTAAAACGAGAACGATTAGTCTTCCAAGCCTGGGGACCTCCCTAAGGCTGAAGAGTGAAAGAAAAGCCATTTCACAAAGAAGTAATGGTACTTGGAGTGACATTTCAGTGGATTTTCAGGTGAGTCCCAGTTCATAAGTGTGGATGTTAGTTTAATGGAATGGAACATGCATTGTATTGAAATTTTAGGAGAATTGGCTTAAAGCTTATGTTCCCTTACCAAATTAGGCTACTCTCCCTTTCTTTCCTAACGAGGGTCCTTTCCTTCAAGACAAAAACTTACCTTCTTTCCTTTTGTAGTCTTCCACATTGGAAGGAGAGCTTTGTAAACGTCAAATTAACTACCCTTGCCAAGTTGACAGCTCTTAATTACACTATTGTTCACACTGATTGCTATCTTTTCGCTCTTTCCTACTAAACAATGGACTAGTTTCCCGCTCAGTTGTTCAGAACTGATTAAATCAGCCTTAGTAAACTGAAAATAGGGGGCTATACCTAGCCCATATTTTCTGGGAGGGCTTTTCTCTGGTATCTTTGCTTGAGGGGAGTAATTTCTAGATACCAGATTTTTATCATTATTTTATTAGTTCAGATAATTTTCTATGATACCTAAGGGGTACTGGTCTGCTATTCTGGGAAGACTATGTCTTAATAAAGGTCAAGTAGCCATATACCCGACTAATTCTACCTGGATACTTCTTCCATCCTACCTCTGGACCTAATAATTCATCACTCAGGACCTTGATGCCACTTCTGTGAAATCATTCCCAGTTCTCTCTCTTCATGGGAGAACTGCCATTATTTTGGTTCACATTGTGCTTTGCAGTCACCTCTGCTCAGGTAGCACTGTACTGACTGCTGGGAGGGACTGATCTCAGAGCGTGTCTTCCTCATCTTCCAGACAGAAAAGCTATAGAGCTCCTTGTGTACCCTCAGAAAGTGTTTGGAAAACTGACCACACTTCTCTGGTCTTTTCAAAGACTTCACAAGTAGTATCAGCCTGCAAAGAACTAATTCTGTAGGATACCAGAAGCACAAATCAGGAATAAGGCTATGGTTATATTTTTGGTTCTTTGCTCTAAAGAACATCAGGTTACCAGTCGCCAGAGTTCTAAAAAAGTGTGTGTTTTCAAACCGATTTTCAGGATGTAAATACTGACAGAGCAGCTAATATGTATAAGAATGTATTCGATATGGAATTTAAAATCACCTCTACTAAAGTCTTTTGTTTTTCTATTTCTCCAAGCAACTTTGTATCTAAATGTCTTGATTATGGAAAAAAAGAGTTGATGGGCAGAAACTGGCGGACATTTGTGTTAAGAGGCATCGGAATACAATACTGTGTAGCATTTTCTGTCATAATTGATTATTTGTCTTCTCCTCTGGTCTTTAAATTCTATAAGTGCAGGAATCAACTCTGTATTACTAACCATTTTATTCCCCGTGGATAGCACGATGCATGATAAATAATAGGCCTTCAATAAACACAATGAAATACCACTACACTACACACACACACACACACACAAACACACACACACACCTAAAATTTAAATATGGACAATACCAAGGGTAGACAAGGATATGACTCCCTAGAACATTTACGCATTGCTTGGGGAAATACAAAATTGTTCACACACTTTGAAAAATTATTTGGAAGTTTAGATAAATAGAAACTTATCAGATGACTACATGATACCATATGACCTAGAAGTCATATTTGTAGTACGTACTCAAGAGAAATGAAAATATCCTTGAAACAAGTATTTGTATTCAAATGTTCACAGCAGCCTTCTTCATAATTACCTCAAATCAAAAATAACCCAGTTGTCCATCAAATGGTGAATAAACAAATTGTGGCATACCCCTGCAATAGAATATCACTACACAATAAAAAGTAATAACTTACTGATACATACAACAACATAATGAGTCTTTTTTTTTTTTAAAGATTTTATTTATTTATTTGACAGAGAGAGATACAAGTAGGCAGAGAGGCAGGCAGAGAGAGTGAGAGGGAAGCAGGCCCCCCGCCGAGCAGAGAGCCCGATGCGGGACTCGATCCCAGGACCCCGAGATCATGACCTGAGCCGAAGGCAGAGGCTTAAACCACTGAGCCACCCAGGCACCCCAACATAATGAGTCTTAAATGCATTACGATACATTTAAAAATTCATCCTCATGGGGCGCCTGGGCAGTCAGTTAAGAGTCCAATTCGTGATATCAACTCAGGTCATGAACTCAGGGTTGTGAGATCGAGCCATGCGTCAGGCTTTGTTGCGGGGCATGGAGCCTGCTTAAGATTCTCTCTCTCCCTCTCCTTCACTCCCCACCGTGCTCTTGCTCTCTCTCAATAAATAAATAAATAAATAAATAAATAAATAAAAATTCACCCTCAAAGACAACTACTATATGATTTAATTTATTTGAAATTTTAGAAGAGGCAAAACTCTCATGACAGAAAGGACACCAGTGGGATTGCCAGGAACCAGGGAGTATGGGGTAAAATTGTCAACTCTAAAGGCAGAGGGGGGAGTTTTGGAGGGTAATGGAAATGTTCAATATTATCATTTTGGTGATGATAACATCGCTGAATACATTTTTTAGCATGTATCTAATTATGCACACAACTAGTGAATCTTATTATATATATTAAACTTCTATAAAGCTTATTTTTAAAAATCACTTATAATTACCCAATTTAGGAAGAACTCTGCAAATGCTTCTGTTCTAACATCTTGTTTGTGCCTCGTAACAGGATAGAGATCTGGGGTCCAGCTTCCTAGGAGTAAATCTCAATTTACCAGCTGGTAACTGGAAGGCTTTAGACAAATTGCATACTAAAGCTCAGAGTTTCCCCCCACAAAGTATAGATAATAATTGAACCTGGACAGTAGGGTCTTGGAGAGGGTTCAATAGAATGTTTAGCATGGTTCCTAAGAGAAAGGAAGTACTCCAAATGTTGGTTATTTTTCATCCCTATAAAAATGAGTCCACAAGACACATATGGTTCTTCATTTCTCATGCAGATCTCAAAACCATTTATCCTAAATTGTAGGATGTACTGATTTCATTATATTTTATTTCCTCAGTCCTTCTATGTGTTTGTGTGTGTGAATTATAGTCTATCTACTGCTTTCAGATTTTAAAGTGTATTTAGTCGATGATGGTAGAACTTTTTTATTTTAGCTTTTAAAAACAATCTTATGAAAAGCCTGCTGACAGCTATTTTAAAATTCTTTTACCCAATTCTTTTTTTCTCTTTCATCCTGTTGAGTATGTTTATTGACTACAGATGTTAAGCACTTCACTAAGGAATGGAAAGCAGCAAGAGAGAGTATGTCCTTCCCCTGAGTGGTTGCATAGAAACCAGTCGTGTCTCTGAACCTTTAAGAACTCAAGTGGAAAATATTCTTACAAATTTAAAGGACAGAGTCATAACATGCAGTTTGAATTGGAATGACTACAAGATTGTTTCAGGATTATAAGACTTCTGTCTAAAAGAAGTTAATAAAAGGTGTATTATGATAAGTCCCTTATAATTATGATTTTGAACAAACCACTTTAAATTATGCTATAGCATGAACTGATAAGGAAAAAATGAATAGAAGGATGTCAGGATTGCTGGCTTGAGCCCAGAACAACAGCCTAAGGCGATTATGGAGATGAAACTATGCTTGTGTCTGCAACCAAAACTCCAGTAAGAATTAGCTCAGAGACAGAACAGGAAAACACTGTTTTCCAGGGATTTCAATATGCTAACGGCAATAGTGAAGATCAGAACCGGAGAACATGAATGTAATAGAAACCCAGAGAGATACCACACGGTTGTTGTTTTTGCTTTTGTTGTTGATCTTGGGCTCGGTCCTGGCACTGTTCTGAGAGGCAGTAGACAAGTTGTTTCTAAATTTCAGGTGGAAAAATAAGCAGCAAGAGTATTTAGAGAAATTCTGAGAGTACTTATGATGATGGGTACTTGTCTTTTCACTGTATACCATGAGAAAATGAAACAGTAGTCCTGAGGCATGAAGAGACACAAGACTCAATGGCACAGAACAGAATTTAAGAATACAGTATGGGGTGCCTGGGTGGCTCAGTCGGTTGGGTGTCCGACTCTTGATTTCGGCTCAGGTCATTATCCCAGGGTTGTGGAATGGAGCCCTGTGATGGGCTCTGTGCTTAGCACAGAATCTGCTTGTCCCTCTCTGTCTGCTTCTCCCCCAAGGTGCGCGCTCTCTCTCTCTCTCTCTCATTAATAAGCAAATCTTTTTTTTTTTTTTTAAAGAATAAGATATGTGTATAGGAAAAATTTAGGGATGTTGTCCCAAATGACAGAATATTTCATTTTCAATCTCCTTAATTTCACTTATTAATTTAGCGTAGCTTAGTGCAAAGATGACACTTTGAAGTAGTTAAAAAAAAAAAGGCCTATTCAATTGATGGCTTGGGGGTAAGTGGGTATGGATAGCGAAGTTATCTTTTCCTGTCTCAGCCCATCGAGAGATATTTCAAGTGGATCAAAGGTTCAAAAGTAAAAATGAAACCGTGAAAGTATTAGAAGAAGCCCTTTAAGAATGTTTCAATAACTCAGATGGTCTGAGGCAAAACCCAGAAGAAAAAAGCATGCGTAAACATGGTGCATTCAACTTCATAAAAACATTTTCTTTAAATCTTCTAGGCCAAAAGTCATAAGAAGGCCCAAAGACAAACAACAAATCAGAGAAAAATATTTGCACTTCCTCTCATGGACAAAGGGCTAATGCTCTGCTATACAAAGGACTCCTAGGAAGCTGTAAGAAATAGATCAACAACCCCGTATAAATAGAAAAGAATCAAACAACGTTTATACCTATGGAAAAGTGTTTCAATCACTCAAGATAGGAGGCATGCAAATGAAAGCTACATTGAGAATTGTCTACTTATCAGACTGGCAAAGATAGTAAGATTATAAGCTGCTTTGATGATGGTGTGAGCAAACAAACTTTCTCATAAATTGCTGGAGGGAACGTAATTTGGTACAAGTTTTTAGTACCTTCTAAAATTAAAAAGCATATACCCTTTGACCCAGCAGTTTCACTTCTAGCAGTTTACCCTACAGATACTCTTATGCATATAAAATAACACACAAACCAGATTGTCATTACAGTATTCTTCTGCAAAAATAAAAGACTAGAATCAATCTAAATAGAACCAGTTATATGAATTATGTAAATTATGACCCTTTTTCTAATGACATAATTCCAATGAAATAATAAGCTTCTGTAAAAAAAAAAAAATGAAGGAAAGAATGTACGTGCTGATTAAAAATTCCCAGGATTTCAAAATGTATTTGTTGAATGAATGAGTATGTCATTTAGTGAAAAAGTCAAGGTGCAAATGATATGCATAGTATAATCTATTTATACATTCATGTATTCATCAAATACATTTGAGCATCTGCTATGTGTCAGGCATCACACTAGACACTTGGGATATTACAAATAGACAAAATAGACAAAGATCTTAACTGTAGTGGAACTTACATTCTGTTAAAGGAGACATTCGGTAAACCACAAACGTGAACATTATATAGAAGTGTATCAGGAATGGGGAGTTCTGGGCATGAAAGAAAGAGTAGAGAAGAGTATGGGAGATCCAGGGGGCTGGGGGTGGAGAAGAAGATAATGTGTACTGTTAAAAATGCCATGGTCATGGTCAAATCTTATTAGGCAAGATTTGAACAAAGGCTTGAAGGAGGTGAGGGCATCTGCCCTAAGAGTGTCTAAGAGAAGAGTTCCAGGAGTGGGAGCTAGAGGAAAAGCCCTAGGGTGGGAATATGTCTGCTGGTGTGGAAGCAGGCTGACCAGGCTGAGCAGAGAGGGATCTGGAAAGAGTCGTAGGAAGAAGGTGAAGAAGACAGTGGGAGACAGATCAGTGCAGGGCTGTGTAAGGAGGTTGACTTTCATTCTGAGAAACAAGGAGCCCTGTCGGGATCTGAGGCTCTAAGTGACACTGTATGACTTCAGATTTAAAAGCCTTTGTCTGGTGGTCTGTGGAGAACTGCCTGTGGGAGGCAGCAGTGGAGGCAGAGAGAGCTCAGGCGGGGTCCCTCATCTCATGAGAGATGCTGGTGCCAATCTCCAGGGGGATAGCAGAGGAGGTGGTAGGCAGTGATCAGATTGTGGAAATGTTTTCCTAGTAGCCAACAGGCTTTCCTGACAGACTGGATGTTGTATGTGAACAAGAAGAGTCAAGGACGGCTGAGCGACCCCAAGGCTGGGGGTACCATGGACTGAATGGGAAATGGCTGACAGAGCCTGCTTGGAGGAAAGATCAGGAACTCAGTTTGCATGTGTTGAATTTGAAATATTTATTAGACATTCAAATGACCACCTAAACAATGTCATCTGTAGATGGTATTTTGAGCCATGAATATGAGTATGTTACTATTTGTATAAACAGAGAAAAAAAGGATATATATCCATTTGCTTATACACGTATAAAATATCTCTTTTCCAGACATATGCACAAAAACTGGTCATTTGGGTTGCCTATTAGGAGAGAACTGAGTGGCTGGGGATCAAGCTTTGAATGGAGCATTCGTTTTCATTGTGTATCAGTTTAAAGCTTTAATTTTGAACCATCTGAATGTATCGCATTTAAAAAATAATAAAAACTACAGGCCACATTATCAAACTGCTACATTTCTGTGTTTAGAAATTTCCTTCTCATTGCTAATTTTTTTTAATGTTGAGAAAAGGACAAATTAGTTTCACAGATTCCAAAGATATTTATTGAACATTTACCATAATATAAGATACTGAAATTTTAAAAAAATTATCCAGATATGGCTTCTATGTCCTTTGATTTATTTATTTTTTTAAAGATTTATTTATTTATTTGAGAGCAAGAGAGAGAGAGGACAAGCAAGCATGGTGGAGGGGGGAGAAGCAGGCTTCCCAATGAGCATGGAGCCTGATGTGGGGCTGGATCCCAGGACTCTGGGATCATGATCTGAGCTGAAGGCAGACACTTAACACTTAACTGACTGAGCCACCCAGGCGTCCCTGATTTATCTATTTATCTATCTATCTATCTATCTATCTAGATATTTGTTTGTTTCAAGTTTTTAATTAAATTCTAGTTAGTTAACATATAGTGTAATGTTGGATTCAGGAGTAGAATTTAGTGATTCATCATTACATATAACACAAGATTGTGCTTGGCACAAGTGCCCTCCTTAATCCCCATCACCCATCTAGCCCCTCCCCTGCCCACCTCCCCTCCAGCAACCCTCAGCTTTTTCTCTATAGCTAACAGTCTCTTATGTCTCTTTCCCGCTTTTTCCCCCTTCCCCTACATTCATTTGGGGTTTTTTTTTTTTTTCCGTTAAATTCCACATGTGAGTGAATTCATGGTATTTTTCTTTCTCTGACTGACTTCCTTTATTTATTTATTTATTCATTCATTCATTCATTCATATTTTGCTATGTTGTCACCTGATTTATTTTTTAAAAGATTTATTTATTGGGGCACCTGGGTGGCTCAGATAGTTAAGCATCTGCCTTCGGCTCAGGTCATGATCCCAGGGTCCTGGGATCAAGCCCCACATTGGACTCCCTCTCTGTGGGAAGCCTGCTTCTCCCTCTCCCACACCCCCTGCTTGTGTTCCTGCTTTCACCGTCTCTCTCTCTATCAAATAAATAAATAAAATCTTTTAAAAAATTATTTATTTATTTGAGAGAGACAACACGCCTGCTTGCAGGGGAGGGCAGAAGGAGAGACTCTTCAAGCCGACATGTGCCATCGCCCCCACCAGTGTCTAAGTGGGGAGCCTGTCACAAGGCTCAATCTCACAGCCCTAAGATCATAACCTGAGCCAAAACCAAGAATCAGATGCTTGACCTATTGAGCCACGCAGGCACCCCTGGTCTCTTCTTTAATACAATAATGTATTAAATTTGAATGTAAATCTGTCTCCTGGAACTAATTAGTAGAAAAAGTTACACCTTATTAGGATTAATAAGCAGCTAATTTTATAAAGCACAGCTGCTGTGGTTTCTGAATACAATAGAGTAAGTAGGTATCATATAGCTATTCTGACCCTCAGAAAAGATTCAGAATTATTTTATGATCCAAAACTAAATGAAATAGCTGAAGATAAGAGTTGATCATACATAGGAAAAAAATAGTGCCTGATCTATTCTTATATTTCTTGCTCAGTACTTTCTGGTTTCTGAGATTGTTTTGTGTGTTGTTTTAAAAAGGAAAGTACAGAGAATCATAAGTAATACCTATAGGTAGTCCACTCCCCAGAATTAACAAGTGTCAACTTTTGGTCATTGTCTTCATCAGCTCAAGGTGCTATAACAAATTGCCATAGATTGGGTGGCTTGAACAACAAACATTTATTTCTCACTGTCCAGAGGCTGGGAAGTCCAGAATCAAGGCCCTAGCAGATCCAGTGTTTAGTGAGAGCCTGCTTCCTGGCTTGTGGGTGGCTGTCTTGCTCATTGTGTCCTCCCATGGCAGGGAGCAGAGGGAGAAAGCAAAGTCTGTGTCTCCTTGATGAGGGCACCAGCTGCATCCATGAGGGTTCCATCCTCATGACCCTACTACCTGGAACTCCCCACCCCCAGATAACACCACCACTCTGGGGACTAGACTCTCAATGTATGAATTTGGGGGAGCACATTCAGTCCATAACAAGGTCGTATTTGCATTATTTATTCTAATGACACATATAAAATAGCACAGATAAAATGTGGGTCTTCTTTACTCTCTTTGCAGTCCCATCTTCTCCCCTCCTCAGAGATAACCACTCTCCTGAGTGACGCCCTTCCGGTCCTCATTTTACTACACTTCCGTATTCATACTTGAGAGAAGCTTTCAACAGATGCTCTTATTTTGTATACATTCTTTCGACACATTTTCACCTCACATTATGCCTTTCTCCTCTCCCATTATGTTTTTGAGATCTATCCATACTGACACATCACCATTTTATTATCCAGAGAGAATGTAAAATTATAGCAGTTTTTATTTTTATTTTTTTCATAAGGAAACGGTATATGAATTGGAATTGGATTATTTGTTAAATGCCCTAAAACATTAAGACCGCATGCCCCAACTGTGTGCCAAGTCACGCTAGGGCATGGTAGCAAACTCACAGGGGTGAAGCAGGGTATTTTTGAATTTCAAGGGAAACGCAATGACATTTGTCAGCCCCACACAAGCTACTATTATTGAGTTGTTTAGGTCTATTAGGTGCCTGTTATGGCCTAGGTCTGGAATAGTTAACCACTTCTTTGGGCCTAGGGATGCCATGAAAAAATTATTGAGACACTAACCTTGTCAGGAACTGAATAAGTTTAAGAACTTCTGCATTAAGAATTAAAAACCCGTGAACCTGTGTTCTCTCTCAGGCCGCATTACCTGGGGTATAACTACAGGAGTTATACGCAGAGTGCCTCAGAGAAAATGGCCAGCCTTGCAAACCCAAATCTACTTCCTCGATTAAAAAAAAAGTGAGTGATGATATGGAGCACCTAGAAGGAAGAGTTTAATGTTTTAACTCTCTGGCAAACTGCCCAAGATGAGTTTCTAAATTGCTTCAAATATATGGTTTTCACCCAAAATGCTGCTCTATGATTAAACTTAAATGTGCACTTAGCTATTTACTTGTGCCGGGAGCAGGGGAAGAGTTGAGAGAGAGCTGGGGAGGGTTTGGGGTGTTACTGAGAGTCTGCCCATGAAGACGAGAAGGAAGACCTCTGGCATGGTTTTTAATCAATAACAAATCAACCAGCTTTTACCCACAAGCTGTATTTCTAAAGATTTAACCTACAGTTTATCCCTTTGGGGGGACCAGGAACTCAGCTTGAGGAATATTATTGAGTACTTAGCCCCCATTTCATCTCAAAGGATAGCACTAGGGTCCATTTTAGGAATGCTCGCATTTGCGCTCCAACAGACTCTAGGCAAGCTGTCAGGGACCCTGAACTTTTCTGCAGGGAGAGACAGAGATTGAGAAGCTGGGAAAAGTGACGCCATTCTCCTATGTGTCTCCTCATGGACACATCTGCACGTATTTCCCTGCATAATCCAAGGGCCAAGCCACCTAGCTTGCTTTCCTGGCTCCAGTTTTATCTAAACTCAATTTAGTATTTGTTTCTATTTAAACATAAAAAGCTTTGGAGTGCCTTGCTGTCTCAGTCGGTGGAGCATGTGGCTCTTGATCGCAGGGTTGTAAGTTTGAGCCCCACACTAGGTGTAAAGTTTACTTAAAAAAAAAACAAAACTGCATAAACATAAAAAACCTTACAACAGAAAAAAGGGAGTGTCTGTTTATAGAAAATCATGAGGATAGGTTATATCTTTAAAAGGAAACATGAAAAAGTCTGGGTGTTGGGGGGAATTGCTGAACTTGAAAAGGGGGGAAAAGCAGCTTTTAGAGGAAATGGCTTTTGATTTTAACAAAATTAATACCTCATGTTGTTAAGAAATCTGAGCTGAAAATATACTGTATTTTCTTCCTGACTAAGTGATATCGATCTCCCAAAGGACCATTGTGGTCATTATGATGTCACCTTGGCAGAAACTTGAAGACATTAGTGGATCAGATATCTTGAGTCTTAATAAAACACCATTAACATTTTAAAATAAATGATTATATAACCTATTCCTTTCTCTGTAGAGGGGATGCTTCCAAAAAATATCATCAAATATATTCTCTTTCAATTATAAATGGATTCAAATATAATTTTTTTCCAGGATGCTGTCATATTTTATGACCCATTGTAGAGAAATAAATAATTTGGAGTGTTTCTGGATTATGGAATCTAAAAGTAAAGCTAGGTTTGAGGTCCTGTAATAGTTTTTGCAAAACCTAAATCCATCCTAAAGGTCAGCATCAGATTCGGAGTCATGTTTGCCTCATCCTTGTGTGATTGCCGTGCTTGAATAACTGTCTATGGCAGATGGTTTCCATTTTTCCCAGAACTCTGATTTTAGATGGAAAAACACCTAGCAGTGGCATAGCGAACTTCATGTCAAAAATGCTGAGGTGAAGTCTGGTACTAAATGAGGAACTCTGGTACTAAATGAGGAAAGTGATTTCATTACCTACAATGTAATGAAAACCTTAAAAATGGAATTTTTTTCCTATCTTGTGTTGAGAATTTAGTCTGGAGGTGGTAGATTTGGTCGTTCACTAAGCATTTGTGGAAAACCTGTTGTATCCAGTCATTGTACTAAATTTGCAGGGATTACAGAGATCTATCAGAGAGTAGCGGGAGATGATGGGTTGATAAACAATAATAATAACAGCGCAATGCCAGATCGAGGGAGGGCTTCAGGGGAGGCATGAACAAAGGGCTCTGGGAGTTGAGAGAGATGTAAAGGCTCGTTGTGATCAGGGCCTTGAAGGACTAGTGCAGTCTCCATTGGCAGATTTGGTGAGAAGAAGGTAGGGTAATCTAAACAGAGAGGAATTTATGAGGAAAGACACAGTCAGGAAAATGTAAACCATGTGGTACACAGAGAGGAGTGGTCACGGGTAATCAGGGAGGCCCTCCAATACCATGCTACAGAATTAGGAGTTTACTTGATAGTATCATAATCATGAATATCTTCAAAATGGATCAGAGAAAGATATTCATAGTAAAATCAGAAAACAAAGAGCTAAATCAACCAAGTGATGCTCCAAATTCATGATGCAGGAAGCTCTTTTGCTCAGTCAAGAGACACTTCCCTGTTTAGAAAAAAAAAAAAAAATAGATGAAAGCTTTTTGCTATCATCATTTTTTTTTTTTTAATTTGGAGATTGTTTTCTAGTGGGGTTTTGAGACGACCCAAGGATTAACAAAGTAATGCATGTGGAAGAACTTTGTAAACAATAAAGTCCTGTTTTCCGTGCTTATTTTTAAAATTCCAGTAGTCACCATACAGTGTTCTATTAGTTTCTGATGTGCCATATAGTGATTCTGTATATCACCCAGTGCTCATCTTGGCAAGCGCAATGAAGTCCTATTTATCTCCTTCATCTCAAGTAACATGAAACAACAATTTACATGAGCAGAAGGATAATATAACATTAAGAACATGGAATAGAAGTATTTTATTGTATAAAAACTAATTTTGAGGGGCGCCTGGGTGGCTCAGTGGATTAAGCCGCTGCCTTCGGCTCAGGTCATGATCTCAGGGTCCTGGGATCGAGCCCCGCATCGGGCTCTCTGCTCCGCAGGGAGCCTGCTTCCTCCTCTCTCTGCCTGCCTCTCTGCCTACTTGTGATCTCTCTCTCTGTCAAATAAATAAATAAAATCTTTTTAAAAAAAAAGTTTAAAAAAAAACTAATTTTGACATCTTGAGGACAAAGTAAGAGAGGAAGAGAGACAGAATGGCACCCAGGGATGGAGATAGAAGGGAGCAGGGAAGACAGAAGGAGAGAGGAAGATGGGGGAGAAAGGAAGGCAGAGGGATGGAGGTCGACAGGGTCCGTTGAGAGAGACACGGGGTGGGTAGTGGTTAGGTGCACAGCAGGCAGGGATTCAGAAGATCCCTCACTTGTTTACTTTCCTCTGCTAACAACTTCTCTTCTTCCATCACTGGCACTCCCTCCAAGCTTCTGAGCTAAGTACTTGCTCCTCTCCAAGTCAAGGAGTAAAGAGAACCTCCGGGTTCAATTAAGGTCATAGTTCACCTGATGACCAGACTCTCAATAGCCTATAAACAGAATGCAGGCTTAGGAATCACCTCCTTTTGCAAAAGGCTTTGTAGATGTATGATTTTACTGTGAAGACATTTCAGTTTTCAAAGCACCTTCATGTCTGCCTCCTGTGAGCTTCCAGTTACACACAAGGAGCATCCTCATTCTCCCTGGACAGATCGGAAGAGGAGAAATGGTCGTAAGGCCTTCCTGAGTAAGTGGTATCCATCTCCCCAAAGACCATCTGTGGCCATTATGATGTCACATTGGTAGAAACTTGAGGATAAGAGAGGGTCAGATGTCTGGAGAGTGAGTGGAAACTATCTCAAGTTTTGATAAAACAATCAATGATTATAGAACATATTTCTGGGGTTTTTTTGGAGGGGTGTCCAGTTTATTACAGTGAAAAGGGTACTGGGCTAAATTAGAAGTTCTGAATTTTAATAATATTAATGATATTATTAGCTAATAAAAATAGCTATGTTTAGTCAACCCTTCCACCAGCCACAGTGTTAGACCCCTGGCACATGTCATTTCCTCTCCCCGTCACCACGACTGTGTGAGGTCAGCACAATTTTTAGTAAGTGATGTAACTAAGGTTTGGGGAGCTTCAGTGATTTGGCCAAGGGTTTTAGTTCAGGCTCTCTAGGGCTCAAACAATAACCTCTTTGGGTCTCTTATTTCCTTATCTGTAAAATCGCTACAACGATTTGAAAAAGAATGAAGATAGAGCTTATGCACCAAAGACAGTAGTCTGTTACACAATGTCAGGGTTACTGAACTTCTTCTGTAAAGGACCAGATACAAAATATTTTTGGCTTTTCAGGCCACACCATCTCTGCTGTGACAACTCAGGTCGGCCGCTATAGAGCGAAGTCAGCCAAGACCAATGGACAATGAGCACAGCTGCGTTCCAGTCCCACTTTATTATGGACTCGGAGAACTGACTTTCATATCACTTTCACGTGTCACAAAATATTATTGTTCTTTGTGGTTTTTTTCCAACTACTTAAGAATATAAAAATTATTCTTAGCTTGCAAGTCATTCAAAAACAGACAGGGGGATGAATTTGGCTGGCTGGCCAAATTTGCAGATCTTTACTTCATGTAAAGATATCTATGTCCGCAGAAGATCTTCTTAGAAAACAGGTACATCTATAAATTAGACATGATGGATAATATTATTTGTAAATGACCAGAAAGAAGTATTTTTTGAGTGGAAGAAACTGTTTCATCTGTTCTCATCAATAACTGTGGACTCTGCAGTGTCTTATACTTGTGACAGGTGCTATGTTAGAAGGACATGCTGGAACACACAAGGGTCCATATCTTAGAAGCTATCCCAATGGCAAGCCCAGGGTGGTGGGGTGCGGGGGGGAGGAACTTCTAGGTAAAGAAAACAATGTTGCTAAATTCAGAAAGAGTTGGTTTTTAAAAATAAAAGCGTTAAACAGGCATTTAATAAAATTATGGATAGCTTTTTAAACATCTACAGTTATGGGTCTGGGGTTCTCAAGGTCATCAGGCTCCTGTCAAGGACGACAGATTTGGAGGCAGCCTCAGTAGAAGTGATTGTGAAAGTCCCATCCTCGATTTTATCTCCACGTGTAGTCTTCTGGGCCATCTCCCAGTCATTAGCACCTCAAATTACAGTATCTAGAAACAATGTCCGCCACCACCCCCTAATCCATGCATGTGCAAAAACTCACGTGCACAGGCAAGTACTGTTTTGTCAGATGTGTTCCTGGCTGGAGGGCATTCATACTGTTGCTTTCTTTAATCATTCTGTTGTGAGAGTTCTCTTCACTGTTTGATACCCTGAAGAAAAGAGTTGGTTTGTGTCCCCCTACTTATAAACATAAACATCTTATACAGACATTAGATTTAGGATGTCCTGTTGAGGTTTAAGAACAGTTCTCAAAAATAAATAGATAAAAATTTAAAAATTAAAAGGGAGCCTGGGTGGCTCAGTTGTTAAGTGTCTGCCTTTGGCTCAGATCATGGTCCCCGGGTCCTGGGATTGAGCCCCATGTGGGGCTCCCTGCTCAGTGGAGAGCCTGCTTCTCCCTCTCCCACTCCCCCTGTTTGTGTTCCCTCTCTCGTCTCTTTCTCTGTCAAATAAATAAATAAAATCTTTTAAAAAAATTTTTTTAATTAAAAATCAAAAAATAAAACACAGGTCTCATTCCTGGAGGGAGTGGCTAGACAGAAATCATCTCCCCAAGAAAGTGGTCAATGCCAGTGTCCATCGTCTATGGAGGAAACAGGAATCTGAGTTCTGTGTCACCCCACGGAAAAGTCTGACTTGTCCTGGACCCAGCCCTCTAAGGGCCTGACTTAGAGGAGAGGTGCCAGGTGAGTGCTTCTGTGGGGTAAACACAAGAACAGAGCCTCAGCCAGAAGGCAGGTCAAGAACCCATTTTGTTTAAGCCTTGGAGAGCTGGACACATCTTGTAAGCACATTATGGTCTTAGCTCTGCCCTTTCTTTCTTTGTTTTATTACTCTGGGCTTTTGTAAATTCTAGCAAAAATGTTCCAGCCTTGGTTTAGGATCACTGTGAGTTTTGAAAGGAAAAGTGTAGAACCAAGGTGTTGAAAGGAGAGCAGTGCCCCCCTGAGGCCAGCTCAGGCTGGCAGCAGTAACCAGTGACCCCACTTCGGGACTGTGCAATGCCTATGCGGAGAGCCTCCCTCCTGCACTGTTCCTGCATACGGGGAGTTGGGATTCTATGGGGAAGTCCATCTTCCTCATTGGATAGTCTTCAGTATTTCTAAACTCCTTCACAGATGAGCATGATAGCGTGGGGACTAGGCAATGGGCTGGCGTTAGTGACCTCAAGCAAGTTACTTGACCTCTCTGTGCTTCAGCTTCCTCAATCAAATATATATAACTCTACCCCTCTGAAATGACATATACAGAGATGAAATAGGTTAGTATATAAACATACCTGCCACAGCACCGGGCTTATAGCTCATCCTCGGTACAAGTTTCTGTTGTTACTATAGTATCTTGCCAGACTAGTTTTTTGATCAGCCTGACTAATGGAACAAAATTATCTTCTTTCTTGGATCTTCTGACTTCCTGTAAAATTTGTAAACTGTAGTAAAACTCTGGATGTCTGCCCGTAAGATTCCAGTGCTAGGTTAGGCACTGTGAGAATTCCCAAATCATTTTACAGGGTTCTTGTCCTCTGGGTGCTTACAAACACATCCGAAAAGCTGATGTGGGTTTAATGGTGGCCACGCTGTGTAATAGGCTTGATGATGTTGGGCAAAAGTTTTTTTAGCCTTGCTAGACCTCAATTTCCTCTTTTGCAAAATGGAGATTATAATAGTAACCACCTCATAGGGTTGTTATGAGAACTAAGTTAATAAAATAAAAAACAGTGTAGACATATGGTAAATGCTGGCTGTTAGTGTATGTTATCGTGAGGCAGTGTATGGATGATGAAGTGTAGACAGGAGTGGGGACATGGAGACAGAGCAGAGGTCCCAGGAGAGGCCACCATGTGCTGAACAATAACAGAACCTTCACGAAAGAAATAAGACAGGAGCTGAGGTTGTGGGTTGGGTAGGGTGGGGACAGACAAAGAAAAGTTCAGGAAGGAATTGTATTACCAAAAACACTAAGAAGGAAATTGGCAGGGACATTTGTTATTACAGACTACCTTATTAATTTCAGCATGACAGAACCCCTTTGAGAATTGCAATGTGTCATAAAAGGATTTAAGCACTTACTGAATATTTTTGGACTTGCAAAAGAGACAGGGGACTGTGAGTGACTTCTCCCTGACAGTGATCTCATGTCAGTTTCTTGAATTCTACAGAATTCAAGCTAGCAGGGAGCTTGCTTACCCTGTACGTAGCCAGAGAGGGAAATGGAAGAATTTGTATCTGGAGGATCCTATTCTGACAGCAGATGGCTCCCTTACATACAGGTAAGGAAAGAAGCACTGTGGTAGGAATCATTTCAGTCCTTCTTGTGGCTGCCACATATCGTATATCATGGGGACTGAGTTGGGAAATAATCCTTTGCATTGATTTTTTTGTGTGAAAGATGATATTAATGCAGCAGAGGAGCCTCCTTCTTAGAACTATGCTCACCTCTGAGGGTCACACCCTGGTTATTGTTCTTTCTGGGAATGACAGTCACACACTCGGCAGGACGTACTCCCTTAATAATTCCCTCAGAGAGGCTGCTGTTCAGCCTTAACAGTGCCTCACTTATACACACTGTAGACAGCACAAACTGGGGCTTCCAACCATTCCAACAGGGAGTACGGTTTTAGCGACAGCCCTGGTCAGACATCAGGAAGTTTTCATTTCACCCTTTCTTGATCTTAGACTCCACAGACTTTAGCTGCATCTTACTCCATAGCAGAAGTATTAGAACTAGTCTCTTTTTCTGCCCAGTGGACCTCCTGAAATCCATGCTTGGTAAACTCCGCCCCAACCTGGCCAGCTTGGCACATTTTCCCATACCATTTCTCCCAATCAGTCTGACCTTTGCTAGTGTCCTCTGCTCGGGGTACTGCTGGAGAAGGTATGCAAATGGAGCACATCTGGGTCGTTGCAGATTTAAAATAACAGGATTATAGTGTTGGGAGATTACCTAGGACTCCTCTGCTTCCAACTCCTCCTTTTATGGTTTTCTAAAACGCTTCCAAAACAAGAAAGGTTACCTGGCCTTTCAATTCCACCTTTGCCTCCGTAGGCCAGCTTAAGTCTCCCTTCCCGGCACATGCACTGTTGACTATCTTGTTTATTCTGATGCCTGCACCCAGAATGTTCTATGTAAGCTAGGCCAGGGCAGCAACACACTGGAAGGAGCTGAGGACTTGTCTCGAAGCCGTATCCACAAATCACACTGCTCTGTCTACTTAGATGCATTTTGGGGGGAAGTAAGAGGAATCTAGTGCTATTGTCCCCAAGCCAGTCCTTGGTTCCACTACCGTGCTGTGCTGCTCAGCCTCCCTGCCCAACATGATAACTGTAAAGTTTGTTTCGATGAGAAGATGGAGAAAGTGAGGCTGGAGTGTCGGGAAGCAGGCGTGTCCTCTCCACGGCACGCTCTATTCTCACCCTTTCAGCCTTTTCAGTCCTTAGCCTTTATATAATCATAAAACTCTTTGAGGATCTGATATAACCATGACCCCTCTCTCCAGAAAAAAAAAAAATGCCCATGGGCACAGCACTTTGAAGATAGTATCAGGGTCACACAGCCTTAGAAGCTCCCTATGTGCCTCTGATTAAAACTCTGCCTTAGAAAAAGAAATACTTCTCCTCAAAAAACAAAAACAAAACAAACAAAAAATACCCACCACTCTATCTGCTATATCACATTCTTTCTCTTTATGAGTTTTTTCCCTACAATAACTGTTTAGCACTTCCTCTTTTTTTTTAAGATTTATTTATTTATTTGAGAGAGTGCACAACTGAGCATGTGCATATGAGTGGGGGGAGGGACAGAAAGAGAAAATCCTTAAGCAGATTCCCCACTGAGTGCAGAGCCCAAAGTGGGGCTCTACCCCACCACCCTGAGATCACGATCTGAGCCCAAAGCGAGAGTGATATGCTTAACCGACTGAGCTACCCAGGCACCCCACTGTTCACACTTCTTAATTTCTATAGCCTTGTTCCACGATCTCTCCCAAGGGCTTTCTGTACGTTAAATAATTTAATCGTCACAAGAAACATACAGTGGGTAGGTATTATTGCCCAGATTAGAAAAGTAAGACTCGTGAGGTTTTAGTAACTTTTCCAAGCTCACACAGCTGTTCATGTCCAAAGCCTCAATCAATTTATTCAATCAGTTTATGTGTTTCTTTTCGGGAATACTCAATGTGTGTAGGTTTAGAAGAGCAGATGTTATCTGAAAAGGCTGTGTATTGATTTCCTTAGGGGTAGAGTAACAACTTAACATGAATGAAGTGACTTAAAACAACAAAAATTTATTCTCTCACAGCTAAAATAACTTATCAGGCCATATTCCCTCTGGAAGCTTTAGGGGAAAATCTGTTCCTTGCCTGTTCCAGCTTCTGGAGGTCATTGGCATCCATTGGCTTGTAGCTACCTCTCTGTCTTCACAGTGTCTTCAGTGTGTCTGTTATCTTCTTTTGCCTCTCTCTCTTATAAGGACGCTTGGAATGGTGTTTAGGGCCCCACCGGGATAATCTGGGGTAATCTTCTCATCTCAAGATCCTTAACTTAATTACACCTGCAAAAACTCTTTCCAAATAAGATAACATTGATAGGTTCTAGAGATAAAGGGCCAAGGCTGGATGATAATATATGTAAACAGTTTCTAACTGGGTGAATGACAACACCTCAAGAATACTGATAATAGATTACTGTCAGTCTTGAGAGAGGTTTCCAAAGCAGTGCTTCTCAACTGTGGCTGCACACTTTAACACCTGGGCATCTTGGAGAACTATCAATGCCCAGACCCTACACCAGCCCAACTGATTCAGAATCTCTGGGAGAGGGGCTTGAGCACCAGTACTTTTCCAATGGTCCTCAAATTAACAAAAGATATACTACACGTTTACATAGGAAATGACAAAATATTATTGAGAGCAATTAAAGAACTAAGTAAACCGAAAAATACGCCAAGTTCATGGATTGAAAGACCCACTATTATAAAGATGTTAAAAATTAATCTATAGATTCTAATTCATCTGTAGACACCAACAAAAACCGGACAAATACTTTCGTGAAAAGTAAGAAAATGATTTTAAGTTTTATATGGAAGGACCTATTTTTACCATGTTAAAAACTTGGATTTACTAGTAATAAGAAAATCATGGTCTATCCATACAATGAAATACTCATCAGTAATAAATGGGAATGAACCATTGATACACAAAACATGGATGAATCACAAAACAGTTATGCAATCTGAAGAAGCGAGACAAGCAAAAAATACATGTCATCTGATTCCCTTCATATAAAAATCTAGAAAATGCAAACTAATATATTGAGACAAAAAGCAGATGAGTGGGTTGCCTAAGACTGGAGCATAAGGGAGGAATGACAAGAAGAGATTACCTTGGGACGGGAGGGTCATTATCTTGATTGTGTTTATATGCAGTTATATGCAGTTTATTGTACTAGAAGTCTTCAGCAATTCTAATACTAGTAAAAAAAAAAGGTAAGTATCAATAAATTATGACAACATTTTTGGTATTTTAAGTCATGTTTCTTATTCAGTCATCAACAGGGCTAATCTATTTTTTAAAGTGTCTGATATACAAGTGTATCATGACCCATCAGAATCAAAGATGGAATTTATATATGGTGCTGAAAAGATGGACAATTCCTTGCCAGACATGGTAATTCTTTCATAGTAATTTTTTTTTTCAAAGCGTGTGTCTCTGGACAACTTGAACTAGAATAACTTGGAACGTTTATTAAAATGTGGAATTTAAGAAACAAAACAGGATCATAGGGGAGGAGAGAAAAAATAAAACAAGACAAAAACAGAGAGGGAGACAAATCATTAGAGACTCTTAATCCTGGGAAACAAACTGAGGGTTACTGAAGGGGTGGGGCGGGGTGGAGGGATGGGGTAACTAGGTGATGTAAAGAGCACTGGTATTATATAAGACTGGTGAATCACAGACCTGTACTTCTGAAACCAATAATACATTGTGAGTTAATTAATTGAATTTAAATTTTAAAGTGTTAAAAAAATTAAAATGTATCTAAGAACACAATTTTGTTAATAACAATGCATTGCAAATATTTTCTACAAAATTAAGTAGTTTTATTACTTTCCCCCAAAAATGCAAATCCCCATTAAGGAATAGCAGGGAACTTTCTTAAGCCCTCCCCCTACCCCCCAAAAAGGTATTTATTTTCAGGAAGTACTATGATTAATGTCAAAATAAAGCATTTCTCTGAAAATAATGGAGCTCAGTATTACCATTACTACTATTCGACATCTAACCAGAAGTCCGAATTCGCATACCAAGAGATGAAAAGACATGAAAAGTAAATGGAACAACTGACAGTCCCTGACTTTCGGACTTGCTACAGGGCTACTGCAGACAAGATAGTGTGGTACTGGTCACAGAATAAACAAGCAGAGCTGTGGAATAGACTAGAGAGACCACACAATTACAGGAAACCGATCTTTGACCAAAGGAGCCAAGGCAATTCGAAGGAGAAAGGATAATATTTCCTTTTTTTTTTTAGATTTTATTTATTTATTTGACAGACAGAGATCACAAGTAGGCAGAGAGGCAAGCAGAGAGAGAGGAGGAAGCACGCTCCCTGCTGAGCAGAAAGCCCGATGCGGAACTCGATTCCAGGACCCCCAGATCATGACCTGAGCCGAAGGCAGAGGCTTAACCCACTGAGCCACCCAGGAGCCCAGGATAATATTTTCAAAAAATATTCTGCAATAACCAGACATCGGGAACAGAAAAACAAATGAATAAACACAAACCTTAAACCTGTCACAATAATGAACTCAAAATGGACCATACAAAACTGTAAGACCTCCTGGAAGATAACACTGGAAAAAACCTAAGTGCTCTTGGTTTGGTGATAACTTCTTATTTTTTAATTTAACTTTGTCTTTTGAGTAGATGCCACTCCCAATGTGGGGCTTAAACTCATGAACCCGAGATTGAGAGACACACGCTCTACTGACTGACCATCCAGGTGCTCTGTGTTTGGCAATAACTTTTTAAATAAAGCACCAAAAGCGCAACCATGAAAGAAAAATATTGGTTAAGTTGGGCTTCATCAAAATTAAAAACTCTGTTCTGCAAAAGAGCTGGTTAAGAGAATGAAAAGACAAACCAGAGACTGGAAGAATCTTGGCAAAACACATTATCTGATAAAGGACTATTTCTCAAAATATCCAAAGAACTCTTGAAACCCAACAGCAAGAAAACAAACAACTTGATTTTTTAAATGGGCAAAAAATACGAACAGACTCCTCACCAAAGCAGATATACAGATAACAAGCAGCATTTGAAAAGATGTTTAACATCACATGTCATTAGGGAGTTGCAAAATTAAAACAATGAGATACGACTACACACCTATTAGAATGGCAAAGATCCAAAATGCTGACAGTATCAAATGCAGATAAGGATTTGAAGCACACGGAACTCTCACTGTTGCTGGAGAGAATGTAAAATGAGGTAGCCACCTTGGAAGATAGTTGAACAGTGTTTTAGAAAGTTAAACCTACTCCTATAATATGACTCGGTAATTGCACTCTTTAGTAGTATTTATCCAAAGGAGTGGAAAACTTATGTGCACACAAAAACCTGCAGCTTTATTCACAATTTCCAAAACGTGGAAGCAACCAAGATGTCCTTCAATGGATGAATTAATAAACTGTGACACATCCAAGCAATGAAATTTTATTCAATACTAAAAAGAAATCAAGCTATCAAACCAGGAAAAGACATGGAGGAAACTCAAATGCATATTGTTAAATGAAAGAAGCCTGTCTGAAAAACCTGCATACCATAAGACATTCTTGTAAATCTAATACTATGGAGACAGAAAAAGGTCGGCGTTTGCTAAGGGTTGGGGGGAGGAGGAAGGAACTGGGGGAGGAGGAGGAGGAGGATGTATAGGCGGAACACTTGGGAGTTTAAGAGCAGTCAAACTATTCTGTATGATACTGTAATGGTGGATACCTATCATTATATATTTGTCAAAAACAGAATATACAACCCAATGAACCCTAATATAAACTATGGACTTTAATTAATAATATTGTATCATATAGACTCATCAGTTGTAACAAATGTACCACACTAATGCAAGGGTTGAAGAACCTGGGGAGAAGGGTAAGAGAATAAATGAGAACTCTATGCTAAATTTTTCTGTAAACCTAATATTGTTCTTTTCAAAAGGTCTACCTTCATGGGGCACCATGGTGGCTCCATTGGTTAAGTGTTTGCCTTCAGTTCAGGTCATGATCCATGGGTCTTGGGATCAAGTCCCGACTCAGTCTCCATGCTCAGTAGGGGAGTCTGCCTTTCCTTCTCCGTCTGCCTCTCCCCCAGCTCATTCTCTCTCTCACTGTTTCTCAAATACATAAATAAAATCTTTAAAACAAATGTAAACAGACTCATGTGGTTGGTGACTACCATACTGAAAAGCGCAGGTCTAGTGAAAAAGAGGCAAGATCAAGGAGGAACTTGCATCCCACGCAAGGGGAGTTGAATTTTCTTCTGTAAGTAATGGGAAGTCTTCAAGGGGATATACGTAGGGATTTTACATAGGGATTTATAGGATCAGCTTTGCCTCTGGGAGCGGAGCAGGCTGGAAGCAGAGGAAACCTTTAAGAGATTCTAGTAACAGGCCTCAGAACATAGTAGTAGAATGAATATGAGATGTGCTTAAAAAAAAAAAAAAGGAAAGAAAAAAGAAAAAAAGGTAGAATGGATAAGGTTTAGGACAGATATGAATGTGAAGCGCTAGGGGGAGGGAGAAGCAGGGTTACCCAAAGCAGGTTTGGGACTGTTTAAATCACTGGGCCTGCTATGAAGTCAAAGGCAATTCATCCCAATAAAGAATGCAGAGAGAGGGGCTGATTTGGAGAGCAGATTGGTGTCAGAGCTAATGAGCTTGGTGTGGAGTGAGAAATCCAGGTGATACAGAACTACTTGCAGTGGGCCCAGAGGAACTGGCAGGCCAGCCTTCCCCATCAGAGAAACTAACGAAGTGAAATAATCTGATGGCTCTTAGCCCTTTATTTGGTCATAAGAAGACAGCTGCTTAAAGTAGAATGTAGCTCTTTTATAATTTCAGCAATCCTGGAAGGGGGTCCAAAAGATTCCCTCCTCACAAAAATGAGAACTTACGGTCTACCATAAGAAAGAACCATGGGCGGCCTCCACTTATTTTATAGAGGCTTTAATTTGATTATAATAGAATTCACTGACTTAATTTTTATTCATTTTATGTTTTTATAATATTGATTCTTTTGCAATACATGAAAGCACAGAACCTCATGTTTGGGTGTCTGCAGTAAAAGTTTCAAATTCTCCCTGATTTTTTTTTTTTACATCTTAATTTAATTTTTTTCAGTGTTCCAAGATTCATTGTTTATGCACCACACCCAGTGCTCCATGCAATACGTGCCCTCCTTAATACCTACCACCAGGCTCACCTAACCACTCATCCCCCTCTCTTCCAAAACCCTCAGTTTGTTTCTCAGAGTCCACAGTCTCTCATGTTTCATCTCCCCCCCACCGTTTCCATCAGTTCACTTTTCCTTTCCTTCTCCTAATGTCCTCCATGTTATTCCTCATGCTTCACAAGTAAGTGAAACCATAAGATATTTGACCCTCTCTGCTTGACTTATTTCACTCAGCATAATCTCCTTCAGTCCCATCCATGCTGATACAAAAGTTGGGTATTCATCCTTTCTGATGGAGGCATAATACTCCATTGTATATATGGACCACATCTTCTTTATCCATCCGTCTCTTCAAGGGTATTTTGGTTCTTTCCACAGTTTGGCGACCGTGGCCATTGCTGCTATGAACATTGGGGTACATATGACCCTTTTTTTCACTACATCTGTATCTTTGGGGTAAACATCCATTAGTGCAATTGCAGGGTCATAGGGAAGCTCTATTTTTAATTTTTTGAGGACTCTCCACACTGTTTTCCAAAGTGGCTGCACCAACTTGCATTCCCACCAACAGCGTAAGAGACTCTCCACATCCTCTCTAACACTTGTTGTTGGCTATCCTGTTGGTTTTGGCCATTCTAACTGGTGTAAGGTAGTATCTCAGTGTGGTTTTGATTTGAATTTCCCTGATGGCTAGTGATGATGAACATTTTCTCATGTGTCTGTTAGCCATTTTTAAAAAATATTTTATTTGTTTATTTGACAGAGATCACAAGTAGGCAGAGAGGCAGGCAGAGAGAGAGGGGGAAACAGGCTCCCCGCTGAGCAGAAAGCCAGATTCGGGGCTTGATCCCAGGACCCTGAGATCATGACCCGAGCTGAAGGCAGAGGCCTTAACCCACTGAGCCACCCAGGTGCCCCCTGTTAGCCATTTTTATGTCTTCTTTGGAGAAGTGTCTGTTCATGTCTTCTGCCCATTTTCTAACATGATTATCTGTTTTTTGGGTGTTGAGTTTGAGGAGTTCTTTATAGATCTTGGATATCAGCCCTTTGTCTGTAGTGTCATTTCTGAATGTCTTCTCCCATTCCATGGGTTGCCTCTTAGTTTTGTTGGCTCTTTCCTTTGTTGTTGTTGTTTTTTTTAAAGATTTTATTTACTTATTTGACAGACAGAGACCACAAATAGGCAGAGGCAGGCAGAGAGAGGAGGAAGCAGGCTCCCTGCTGAGCAGAGAGCCCAATGCGGGGCTCGATCCCAGGACCCTGGGATCATGACCTGAGCCGAAGGCAGAGGCTTTAACCCACTGAGCCACCCAGGCGCCCCTCTTTCCTTTGTTGTACAGAAGCTTTTCATCTTGATGAAGTCCCAAAAGTTCATTTTCACTTTTGTTTCCTTTGCTTTTGGAGACATGTCTTGAAAGAAGTTGCTGTGGCCAATGTTGAAGAGGTTACTGCCTATGTTCTCCACTAGGATTTTGATAGATTCCTGCCTCACATTGAGGTCTTTTATCCATTTCGAGTTTATCTTTGTGTATGGTGCAAGAGAATGGTTGAGTTTCATTCTTCTGCACGTAGCTGTCCAATTTTCCCAGCGCCATTTGTTGAAGAGACTGGCTTTTTTCCACTGGATTTTTTTTTTCCTGCTTTGTCGAAGATTATTTAACCATAGAGTTGAGAGTCCATATCTGGGCTCTCCACTCTGTTCCATGGTCTATGTGTCTGTTTTTGTGCCAGTACCATGCTGTCTTGGTGATCACAGATTTGTAGTAAAGCTTGAAATCAGGGAATATGATGCCCCCAGCTTCGTTTTTCTTTTTGAACATTTCCTTAGTGATTTGGGGTCTTTTCTGATTCCATACAAATTTTGGGATTGTTTGTTCTAGCACTTTGAGAAATGTCAGTGGAATTTTTATTGGGATGGCATTGAAAGTATAGATTGCTCTAGGCAGTATAGACATTTTAACAATGTTTATTCTTCCAATCCATGAGCATGGAATGGTCTTCCATATTTTTTTGTCTTCTTCAATTTCTTTCATGAGTGTTCTGTAGTTCCTCGAGTACAGATCCTTTACCTCTTTGGTTAGGTTTATTCCCAGGTATCTTCTGGTTCTTGGTGCTATAGTAAACGGAATCGATTCTCTAATTTCCCTTTCTATATTTTCATTGTTAGTGTATAAGAAAGAAACTGATTTCTGTACATTGATTTTATATCCTGCCACATTACTGAATTGCTATAAGAGTTCTTGGGGGTGAAGTCTTTTGGGTTTTCCATATAAAGTATCATATCATTTGAGAAGAGAGGGAGTTTGACTTCTTCTTTGCCAATTTGAATACATTTTATTTCTTTTTGTCTGATTGCTGTTGCTAGGACTTCTAGTACTATGTTAAACAACAGTGGCAAGAGTGGGCATCCTTGTTGTGCTCCTGATCTCAGTGGGAAGGCTGTCAGTTTTTGCCATTGAGGATGATTTTCACTGTGGGTTTTTCATAGATTTTATGAGTTTGAGGAATGTCCCCTCTATCCTTATACTTTGAAGAGTTTTAATCAGGAATGGATGCTGTATCTTGTCAAATGCTTTTTCTGGATCAATTGAGAGGACCATGTGGTTCTTCTCTCTTCTCTTATTGATTTGTTCTATCACATTAATTGCTTGATTTGCAAATGTTGAACTACCCTTGCATCCCATGGATAAATCCTGGTCATGGTGGATAATCTTTTTAATGTACTGTTGGATCCTGTTAGCTAGGATCTTGTTGAGAATCTTGGCATCCATATTCATCAGAGATATTGGTCTGAAATTCTCCTTTTCGGTGGGGTCTTTGCCTGGTTTGGGGATCAGGGTAATGCTGGCTTCATAAAGAAGAGTCTGGAAGTTTTGTTTCTGTTTCTATTTTTTGAAACAGCTTCAGGAGAATAGGTATTATTTCTTCTTTGAATGGTTGGCAGAATTCCTGAGGGAATCCATCAGGTCCTGGGGTCTTGTTTTTTTGGGAGGTTTTTGATCACTGTTTTAATCTTGTTATTAGATATTGGTCTATTCAGGCTGTCAATTTCTTTCTCTTTAAGTCTTGGACGTTTATAGCTTTTCAGGAATATATCCACTTCTTCTAGGTTGCCTAACTTACTGGCATATAACTGTTGATAATAATTTCTGATGATTGTTTCTATTTCCTTGGTGTTAGTTGTGATCTCTCCCTTTTCATTCATAATTTTATTAATTTGGGTCCTCTCTCTTTTCTTTTGGATTAATTTGGTTTATCAATCTTGTTGATTCTTTCAAAGAACCAGCTTATAGTTTTGTTGATGTGTTCTTCCGTATCTCTAGTTTCTATCTCATTGATCTCTGCTCTAATCTTAATTATTTCCCTTCTTGTGTGTGGGGTTGGTTTAATTTGTTGTTGATTTTCTAGTACTTTAAGGTGTAAAGAGAGTTGGTGTATTCTGGAATTTTCAATTTTTTTGAGTGAGGTTTGGATGGCTATGTATTTCCTCCTTAGGACTGCCTTTGCTGTATCCCATAGGTTTTGTACCAATTTGTCTTCATTCTCATTGGTTTCCATGAATTGTTTCAGTTTTTCTCTGATTTCCTGGTTATCCAAACATTCTTGAGCAGGATGGTCTTTAGCTTCCAAGTGTTCAAATTCCTTCTAAAGTTTTTCTTGTGATTGAATCCCAGTTTCAAAGCATTGTGGTCTGAGAATATGCAGGGAATAATCTCAGTCTTTTGATATAGGTTGAGTCCTGATTTGTGACCCAGTATGTGATCTATTCTGGAGAAAGTTCCATGTGTGCTCAAGGAGAATGAGTATTCTCTTGTTTTAGGGTGGAATGTTCTGTGTATATATCTATGAGGTACATTTGGTCCAATGTGTCATTCAAAGCTCTAGTTTCTTTCTTTCTTCCTTTCTTTCAAGATTTTTATTTATTTATTTATTTGACAGAGAGAGACCACAAGTGTACAGAGAGGCAGGCAGAGAGAGAGAGAGGGAAGCAGGCTCACTGCCGAGTAGAGAGCCCGATGCGGGACTCGATCCCAGGACCCTGAGATCATGACCTGAGCCGAAGGCAGTGGCTTAATCCACTGAGCCACCCAGGCGCCCCCAAAGCTCTAGTTTCTTTATTGATTTTCTGCTTGGATGATCTGTCTATTACTGAGAGTGGCATGTTCAGATCTCCTACAACTAATGTATTCATATCAATATGACTCTTCATTTTGTTTAACAGTTGGCTCATGTAGTTGGCTGCTCCCATGTTGGGGGCACAAATATTTACAATTGTTAGATCTTCTTGGTGGATAGACCCTTTAAGGAGGATGTAGTGTCCTTCTTTATCTCTGACTATAGTCTTTAGCTTAAAAAGCTAATTTATCTGATATGAGACTCACTACCCCAGCTTTCTTTTGAGGCCCATTTGCATGTAAGATGCTTCTCCATCCCTTCACTTTCAGTCTGGATGTATCTTTAGGTTCAAAGTGTGTTTCTTGTAGACAGCATATGGACAGATCCTGTGGTTTTATCCAGTCTGCAACCCTGTGCCTTTTTATGGGAGCATTTAGGCCGTTCATACTGAGAGTTCAATTTCTCCCTGATTTAAGGAGGTGAAAATCTGATCCTAAGGTTTTTTGTTTCTCTACTGGCTGCTTCATGTGGTGGAGAAAAAGAGGGGAAACAAAGAATAAATGTTTTTGCCCATCATTTTTTACCTTTAGAGATAGTTAATAATCATAAAGAAATGTAGATTTTTAAAAATAATTCTGTTTGTTTGTAGGATGTATAGTTGACATGCAATATTAGTTTCATGTGTATGTCATAATGATTAGACATTGATATACCTCATGAAATGCTTACCAAGCTAAATGCAGTTATCATCTGTCATCATTTGTCATCATATATTATTGGCTATATTTCCTAGCCTATACTTTGCATACCTGCATACTTGTGACTTATTTATTTTCTAACTGGAAATTTGTACCTCTTAGTTCCCTTTACCCACTTCACCCATCCCTCCACCAATCTCCCCTATGACAACCACCAGTTTGTTCTCTGTATCTATGAATCTATTTCTATTTTGTTTTATTTGTTCAACTATTGTTTTCTAGATTCCACATGGAAGTGAAATCATACAGTGTTTATCTTTCTCTGTTGGACTTTTTTCACTTAGTGTAATACCATCTAGGTTGATCTATGTGATTGCAAACGGCATGATGTCATTCTTTTTTATGGCTGAGTAATAGTCCATTGTATATATATACCACATCTTCATCCGTTCATCTATCCATGGATTCTTGTGTTACTTCCATATCTTGCTTTTGTAAATAAGGTGCAATAAACATAGGCATGCATGTATCTTTTTAAATTAGTGTTTTCACTTTTTTTGAGTAAATATTCACGAGTAGCATTACATGATCATATGGTATTTCTGTTTTTAATTTTCAAAGAAGCCTGTATACAATTTTCCACAGTAGGTATATCAATTCACATTCCCACCAGCAATGCACAAGTGTTCCCTTTTCTTCCAAACCTTGTATACATGTTTTTTCTTGTTTTTTTGAAACTAGCTGTTCTGACAGGAATGATGTAATATCTCATCGTGATTATTTATTTATTTATTTATTTGACAGACAGAGATCACAAGTAGGCAGAGAGGCAGGCAGAGAGAGAGGAGGAAGCAGGCTCCCTGCTGAGCAGAGAGTCCGATGCGGGGCTCGATCCCAGGACTCTGGGATCATGACCTGAGCTGAAAGCAGAGGCTTTAACCCACTGAGCCACTCAGGCGCCCCTCTCATCGTGATTTTGATTTGCCTTCCCCTAATGATTACTGAGGTTGGGCATCTTTTCATGTGTCTGTTGTCCATCTTTATGTCCTCTTTGGAAAACTGTCTGTTCAGGTTCTCTGTCCATTTCTTAATCAGATTGTTTGTCTTTTTGGCATTCTGTTGTATATTTTGGATATTAATCCTTTCTCAAACATATCATTTGCAAATATCTTCTCCCATTCAATAACTTCTCTTTTTGTTTTATTAGTAGTTTCCTTCACTGTGAAAAAGCTTTCTAGTTTGATGTAGTCCCATTTGTAGTCCCATTGTTAATTTGAAGTCTGGGAGTGTGATACCTCCAGTTTTGTTCTTTCTCAAGACTGCTTTGGCTTTTTGGAATCTTTAGTAGTTCTACCCAAATTTTAGGATTTTCTGTTCTTGTTCTTGAAAAATAGTATTGGTATTTTGATAGGGATTACATTGACTCTGTAGATTGTTTTGGGCAGTACAGATATTTTAATCACACCAGTTCTTTCAGTCCATACGCATGATGTATGTTCCCAATTATTAGTGTTGTCTCTGGTTTCTTTCATCAATGTCCTATGGTTTTCAGAGTACAGGTATTTCACTTACTAGGTTAAATTTATTTCTAGGTATTTTATTCTTTTTGATACAATTATAAATGGAATTGTTTTCTTAATTTGTCTTTCTGCTAGTCTGTTATTAGTGTATAGAAATGTAACATATTTCTGAATATTAATTTTGTATATTGCAAATTTACTAAATGTATTTCAAATAGTTTTTAGGCAAATTCAAATAGTTTTTAGGTAGAGTCTTTAGGGTTTTCTGTATAAGTATCATGTTATCTGCAAAAAGTGACACTTTCTTACCAATTTGAAAGCATTTTATTCTTGTCTGATTGCTATGGCTAGTGGTGAGAGTGGGCGTCCTTGTCTTGTTTCTAATGTTAGAGAAAAAGCTTTCAGTTTTTCACCATAGAGAATGACATTAGCTGTGGGTTTGTCATATATGGCTTTTATTATGTTGAATTATGTTCCCTCAATACCCACTTCACCGAGAGTTTTATCATGAATGGATGCTGAATTTTGTCAAATGTTTTTTCTGTATCTATTGAGATGATCATATGATTTCTTTTGGATGAACAAAATAAAACTTTATTTCTGCTTCAGTGGTTGTGCAATAAGGGGCAGAGGGTAGAATGAGGAAAAGAATATCCTGGGATCACATTTTTCAGCACAAGCTTTATAAGGGAAAAAAAAAGAACGTATTTTCCTACATTGTGCTCAGCACAGCAAAGCCCAGGCTGTGATGCCATTGTGCTTAATCCTTAGTGGAGGCCTCAGGCTTTGCAATTTAGCACATTCTCCAGGGCTCTGATTACCTGAGCAGCACTGAAGTTGTTCAAAGAGACATTCTTCTCTTGGCCACATGCATTGTGGCTCCAGAATTTGCGCTGCACCTTGAATATTAGGCTGGGCAGGTCTGGGTTGGCCTTTTTCAGTTCCATATTGTGTTTCTTGGAAAACTTTCTGACACCCTGACTGCCAAGAAAGCACTGGTGAAGTGGATACCAATCTCTTGCAGGCCCAGCCTGGCCTGGAACCCTTGACTTGGTGCAGCTACCAATATCTCTGCTGGGACCCAACCCCTGATCATATGATTTTTACCTTTTATTTTGATAATGTAATGTATCAAGTTGACTGATTTGCAGTTATTAAACCGTCCTTGCATCTCTGGAATAAATTTCACTTGATCAAGATGAATCATCCTTTTAATGTATGGCTGGATTTGATTTGCTAATATTTTCTTGAGATCTTTTGCATCTGTTTATCAGAGATACTAGCCTGTAATTTTCTTTCTTCTTTCTTTTTCTTTCTTCCTTTCTTCTTCTTCTTCTTCTTCTTCTTCTTCTTCTTCTTCTTCTTCTTCTTCTTCTTCTTCTTCTGGTAGTGTCTTTATGTGGCTTTGGTATCTGGGTAATGCTGGCCTTGTAGCATAAATTTGGAACTTTTCCTTCCTCTTCAATTTTTGGGATAGTTTGGGAAGGATAGGTATTAACTCTTCTTTAAATGTTTGGTTGAATTCACCTGTGAAACTATCTGGTCCTGAACCTTGGTGCGTTTCTTGATTACTAGTTAAATTTCATTACTAGCAATTGGTTTGTTCAAAGTCTTTATTTCTTCCTAACTCAATCTTAAAAGATTATGTATTTATAAGAATTTATCATTTTGGGGGGTGGTGCTTAGGTGGCTCAGTCAGTTAAGTGTCCAACTCTTGATTCCAGCCCAGGTCCTGATCTTGCATTCATGGAATCAAGCCCCACGTTGGCTCTTCCTCAGTATGAAGTCTGCCTCAGATTCTCTGTCCCTTTCCCTCTCACTCATTCTCTATCTCACAGGTAAATTAAAATAATAATAAATAAATAAATAAATAAAATCTTAAGAAAAAAGAATTTATCCATTTTTTCCTAGGTGATCCTCTTTGTTGGCATATAATTTTTCATAGTAGTTTCTTATAATCTTTTATATTTCTGTGGTGTTGGTTGTGATTTCTCTTTCATTTCCAATTTTATTTATTTGAATTCCCCTTTTTTTTTTCTTGATGAGTGTGGCTAAAGAGTTATTGATATTGTTTATCTTACCAAAGAAACAACTCTAGGTTTCATTGATCTTTTCTATTTTTTTTCAGTCTCTATTTAATTTATTTCCACTCTGATCATCATGATTTCTTTTCTTCTATGAATTTGGAGCTTTTTTCTTCTTTTTCTAGTTTCTTTAATTGTAAGGTTAGATTGTTTGAGATTTTCTCTTATTTCTTGACATAAAGTCTATATAACTATAAACTTTACTCTTTGATATATTTACTGTGTCTCAAAGCTTTTTTTTTTTCTAAGATTTTATTCATTTATTTGACAGAGAGACAGAAGTCACAAGTAGGCAGAGAGAGGGGGAGAAGCAGGCTCCCTGCTGTGCAGAGAGCCCAATGCAGGCCTCAATCCCAGGACCCCAAGATCATGACCCAAGGCGAAGGCAGAGGCTCAACCCACTGAGCCAACCAGGTGCCTGACTCAGAGCTTTTAAACATCTTCAGTTGTCTTGATGTATTTTTTAGTTTCCTCTTTGATTTCTTTGTTGACCCATCAGTTGTTTAGAGCATGTTATTTAGCTTCTGTGTGTGTGTTTTCTTTAGTTTTTTTTCCCTTGTAATTGATTTCTAGTTTTATACCATTGTGGTTGGAAAAGATGTATGATAGGATTACAGTCTTAAATTTATTGAAACTTGTTTTGTATCTTAACACGTGATCTATTCTGGAGAATGCTCTATTTGCACTTGGAAAGAATATATATTCTTCTGTCTTGGGATGAAATGCTCTGTGTATTTGTTAAGTCCACCTGGTCTAATGTGTCATTCGAAGCCACTGTTTCTTATTTTTTTATTTACTTACAATTTTATTTATTTGAGAGAGAAAGAGCAAGCATGAGCAGCGGTAGGGGCAAAGGGAGAAGCCCAATTTGAGACTCAATTCCAGGACCCTGAGATCATGACCTGAGCTGAAGGCAGATGCTTAACTGAGCCACCCAGGTGCCCAAAGCCATTCTTTCCTTACTGATTTTCTGTATGAATGATCTATCCATTGATCTACATTCAGTGGTAGATTTAACTTAACGTAAATAAATAAACCATTTTGAACAAAAATGATGAGAGTGGACATCCTTGTCTTGTTCCTGATCTTAGGGGAAAACTCTCATTTTTTTCCCCTTTGAGTATGATATTAGCTGTGGATTTTTTTTTAAGATTTTATTTGTTTATTTGACAGAGAGAGAGATCACAAGTAGGCAGAGAGAGAGGAAGAAACAGGCTCCCTGCTGAGCAGAGAGCCCGATGCGGGGCTCGACCCCAAGACCCTGAGATCATGACCTGAGCCGAAAGCAGTGGCTTAATCCACTGAGCCACCTAGGCGCCCCTAGCTGTGGATTTTTAAGTCTACAACATTCTTAAAGGTAATCCGTTAACTTTGAGATAAAAACATTTCATAAAATGGAGCTTACTTCGTCTAGTATGAGACAGCTCTATTTATTTATGTTAAGTTAAATCCACTCCAGAATGTAGGTTTGTGCTCTGGTGTTCTGAAACTTGAAGTCCTTTGTTTCTAAACAAAACTGATAACAGTTCTCATGCTATCTTTTTCTCAAGGTAAATATATCCAATTCCTACCTTTTATTTTTTTTCCTAACAGGATTCTCTGGAAGCACTCTAGGTCTCGCATGTTTCTTTCTAAGTTGCTGCTATGTTAAAACTAGGAAAAATTAGTTCTATAAGAACTAGAAGTCCAGCGAGTCATGGGAATACAAAATATATTTTCACACTTGATTTTTTCAATAATAGTGATAAAGGTAATAATAACAATATCAAAAATTTATTGATCCTTTTATTTATATCAGACATATGCTAAATGTTTTATAAGTATTACCTCATTTTATGCTCAACTCTGTGAGGTAGATGCTATTATTATCTATATTTTATAAATGAGAAATTTGTAATATTGAGATGTTTACAGATGAACTGCGACCACTATAATAGTGTATAATAAACTACCAAAAATCTTAGTGGTTGAAGACAATGTTAATTTATTATCACACATCTACAGGTTGTCTGGAGTTGGGCTGATCTAGGTCAATCCCTAGTGGATATCTGGATATCCCACTGAAAGACTGGTTCAGGTAATTTTGCTCCATTTGCCTCTCATTATTCTCCTGGGATGGAAGAGTTAGTCAAGGTGTGTTCTTCTCATGGCAGTGACACAGGTTCAAGAGGGAAAGAAGAAATGTGGGGTCTCTAAAGGTCTTGGCTTTGAACTTGGCACAGTTGTCACTTCCACATATCTCATGGGGCAAAGCAAGTCCTATAGCTAAGCTCAAAGTCAAAGGGGGAGGAAGAATACAAGTCCATAATAAGGGTGTGCATGCCAGGGGGCGTGAGGAATTAGAATCACTGATTCAGTGTAGCACAAAAGGCTAAATAATATTTCCGAAGGCATATCTGTTGTAGGTAGCAGTTAAGGTTTGAATTTGGCTGAATGTAGCAGAAAACCTAAATAACAATGGCTTAATGAGGTAGAGGTTTATTTTCTCTGATGTAATGGGAAGTCCTGAGGTAACTAGTCAAGAAGACTAATACAGATGCTCTATAATATGGGAAGAGACCCAGTCTCCTTTGTGGATTTTTGTTCCACCCTCCTTAGTGTGGTCTTCATCTTCTTGTTCACCATAAGGCTGGAATTTTAGCCAGTACATTCTCATTTCAAGCACAAAGAAAAGGGAAGGAGACAGACATAAAATGAATGGGACTTTCTCTGACACCCTATCCAGTGACTCACTTGTATTTCACTGGCCAGGATCCTATCACATGCCACCACCCCTAGCTGAAAGGGGGATGAGATACCTTGTTCTTTTTGGCACAGAACACTGTCATTCACAATGCAATTACACAATCAGGTTTAGTAAGAAAGAAAAGAAAATTGATATTAAATGGGCAGTTAGCAACATCAGACACGTTCAGGAAATATTTGTGCCAGGATTTGCCTATTCATCTAAAATTATACTTAACATGATGACATTATTCTTAACATCTTAGAAATATTTAATATTCTAATTTATAAGTAATATATGCTCATGAAAGACATTTTGGCAGATATCTGAAACTATAAAGAAGATAACAGCCATGATCTCATTGCCTAGATATCACCACTGTTAACATTTTGCTGTTTCACTTTCTTTTTGGTTGTTTTACTTTGTGTATTTAGAATTTCCAGATTGGGCACAGTCTCTACAAATAGCTAGCCCCTTCCCCCCATTATTTTTTTCTTCATTTTGTTTTATAGATAATATATACTCATTATAGAAAATCTGGAAATACTAGAAAGGTATAAAGACATAAAAATAATAACTTAGCCATACTCAAATAGTAAATAAAATCAAATGAATAATAATTTACCCTTACTCAGACCCAAATACTGTTAATTATACTAGTAAATGATTAATACACTTTATATATATATTACATATGCATATATATGAATATAATTGAGGTCATACTGGATATACCTTTTGCATTTGGCTATTAAAATCACAAGACAAACTCTTAAGGTTTTTGTTCACATTATTTTTAATATCTGTCTAATATTTCCCTTTATCAACATTCCTTAAATATCAGGTGTTTAGATTTATAATGTTTTGCTATTATGCATCTTGCTACTCCACGCATCTATTTTTGCACAAGCTTCATCTACCTTGTAGGAAAATTTTCTAGAAGGGGAAAAATAACTTAAGATCCTTTTATACTATGACTTGTGCATTTTTGTGTTTATTCATTTCCTAGTAACCTGAGGATGTCCTTAAGCAAGGTATATTCTGTACAGTTCACGCTTGAACACCATGGGTTTGAACTGTGCAGGTCCACTTATATTCGGATTCTTTTGATAAATATACTACAGCTCTGTAAAGGTATTTTCCTTATGATTTTCTTAATATTTTTTGCTCTAGCTTACTTTATTATAAGAATATAGTATATAATATATACAACATGTAAGATGTATTAATTGATTGTTCATGCTATCGGTAAGCTTCTGGTTAACAGTAGGCTATTAGTAATTAAGTTTTGGGGGAGTCAAAGTTACATACCATTTTTCCATGCGGGGGTAGGGGGTTGGAGGTGGGGTCAGGCAGGCAGGTGTCTGGGCATCTAACCCCCAGGATGTTCAAAGGTCAACTGTATTCCTCTGCTGTTTGAGAAAATTTACTGGCAGTAGCTGGTTTAAAAATAGAACTTTGTTGATACTGGTTTCGGGTGCAGGTTTAATCCGCTGTTACTTCAGGTAGGTAGGTGGACCTAATGAACCTTACTGTTCAGGAATAAAACCTCATTATCTCAACTCCAGTCAGGGTGTGGTCCTTATCTTGTACTTCCTGAATGTGTGGTTTTTTCTTCCAGTATCTTACACCATCTTGTTACAGACTTCTTGGAACGGGAGATGAAATTAAACAGTGATCCTTTTTGCTTTTTTTTTTTTTTAAAGATTTTATTTATTTATTTGACAGACAGAGATTTCAAGTAGGCAGAGAGGCAGGCAGAGAGAGAGGAGGAAGCAGGCTCCCCGCTGAGCAGAGAGCCAGATGCAGGGCTCCATCCCAGGACTCTGGGACCATGACCTGAGCCGAAGGCAGAGGCTTAACCCACTGAGTCACCCAGGCGCCCCGCTTTTTTTTTTTAAAATACAGTTTACTTTTTTAAAGATTTTATTTATTTATTTGAGAGAGAGTCGCCCTCTGGACAGCACAGGCATGAGGAGCAGCAAGCACAGGAAGAGGGAGAAGCGCGGGGGAGGAGCAGGGACTCCAATACATATCCATCCCAGGACCACAGCCGAAGGCAGACACTTAGCCAACTGAGCCACCCAGGTGCCCCTTGCTTTTGTTTTTTAAAACAAGATACTTTTATATAAACTCCATTCAACAATACAACCTCTAGATTTTCCCATCCTCTCCAAACTGACTCGTGCCTCCCCCCTGGTTCCCTTTTAAAGACTATCTAGGTTCCCACATTAGCAAGTGTTAACCTTAAAAATAAAGCTGCCAGTTGGTTTACTAGCAAAAAAAAAAAAAAAAAAAAAAAATTTTTTTTTAGGAATAACAGACAACTGCAATTTGGAACAAGAGAGTTACACAAAACCATAGGCAAATCCACAAAGGAAAGGAACGTTACTTTGTTGAGAAAAGAGAAAGTTGGAAGGGGTTGTTTTCAATAAAAGTCCATTGGAGAAAAGGAAGAGTTCATGGGGATGAAGGTTTCTCATTGGTGGAGTTGCAGGGGTAGTCAGTTACTTATAGATTACTGTATATGTATTTCCCTGTTCAGGCCTGTAATTGATGATTCTTTTCTTTTGAGGATTCTTTTGTTGGGGTGTGAAATTGACAATTTCCTATAATTTAATGTGGAGTGGTAGGGGCTCCCCCTTCCATTCCGGGCTCCCTTTCCAGCCTCCCAAATCTGCTTTTAGTGAGGCTCCTCTTTATTAATTTTCTCACAAGTAAATATCATTAAGAAATCTTGCGTTTGACACCCTTAACCACTAACCGGTAGTGAACCTGTCCTTCTCTACCTGGGGTTTGGGACCTTCCATTTCTTTGTTTGTTTCTGTTTTTTAAAAAATTCTTGCCCATCCTCTAGAGTTTGGGCCCAGCCACGCCTCCCCATGTTGGTCCCGCCCATGCCGGCCCCACCCATTCCGTCCCCGGCGTCCTATCTCCATGGTTACTGCGCCCACGCGGAGAACAGACCGCCTGCCCCAAAGCAGCGCAAAGTCGGGCAGAGAGAAAGAATCTGGGCTGTAGCTCTCCAAGCCAAGGTGAGCCCACTCGGAGCTCTGCGCCCTTCAGCCCGAGGTGTACCGCCAGAGGAGGAAGCGTGGGGAGAAGGCAGAGCGCCCGTGGCTGGAGACCCCGTGCAACCTCCGCTGAGACTTAACCGTCGGTCAGAATTCCTTTCTCGGCGCCCACACTGGGCGGAAACAGAGGTCGTTTCCGCCCAGGGGCGCCCAGGTCCGCAGATCGGACCTCCAACTCGCTGCTGGGCGCCGCTCGCACCGCAAAGGCCAGAAATCCGGAGAGGGGGAGAAGTGGGGTGGGTCAGGTCCCCCGCGGGAGTCAGTAATCACCCCCTGCGCGGTGCCCGGCCGCGCTCGCGAACGCGCACACACGGACGCGCACCCGCGCGGCTAACGCTGAGTACTTGTGGCAAGCTGCCGTTTTAAGCGCTTACTTTTTGCCACTCACTGTTTTAACCACTAGGTATGTAGAACTCACTTAGGTCTGGGAACAACTCAGAGAGGAGAGGGAAGTAGTCATATTCAGCTTTTCAGAGGAAACCGGCTCACAGAGAGGGGAACAAAATACCCAGGGCCTCAGCTAGAAAATTATCAGGTCACCATGAATCCCAGGCAGTCTGGTTCTATTGGGCAAAACGCCAGGTGCTACCTTATCTGAACGCTAATCATGCTGAGAGTTCGCTCTGTATACCCGGATTGCCTTTGTTATTCTCGACGTGCAGGGACTTCCTGTGCTCAGTTACTGATGCTTAGAAAGATGGGGAAACTCAGTATCATTAAGACTTACCGCCCTTTACTGATTTGTAGTAAATGGATTTAGTAACTACGAGTTCATCTTTCAAATTTTTTATATTTCACATAATATGCTTAATTATTATTATATTTTTTGTGTGTTTTTAGTTAGAAATTCAGACTCCAACTTGGTTGGTTGTGCAAGAATGAGAATTTCAATGATCTCAGCAAGAATTCTTTTCCAAGAGTCCCATATTCCAAGAGTCCCATTAAATCTACCTCCCCAATACGGTTTAGTTATTACATTTAAAAAAAAATTCTTGATATAAATATGCTTTTGGTGACCACTATCATTTAAAATGTTAACCTAAAAACCAGAAACCACTTCAAGAGGCAAAGTGGTTATTTGCCATAAAAGGACTGCAGTTGGGAATGTAAGATTTAAGTAGAAACCCAAATAATGAGCCAATTCAAGGAGGTGGACTTAGGGGTTTTATGGAAGAAAAAAGTTTAAGTTGTTTTTAAGAAGAGCTCATTGGTGCTGACAAGCAGGGCTAGATTTGTATTTCAGTTATTGGTCAGGTAAAGTAGTCGCTAATCAAAAAGTTCCAATTTATCATGCTTTTCAAACAGGATTATCTTGCTCTTGCTGATTTCTTGGAATGTTGGCAGTTTAGGTTAGTTCAAAGATTTAGAAAAGAGGACAATGCCCAGCTCTGTTTTAAAAATGGCTCTACTTAGGTCATTTTCACAAAATAGGAAATACTTCAGTCCTGATGTGAAGTCCTGATTGCTCTTTCTGTCATCAACAAACTCCTTCATTTTAATAAATATAGAACAGTTTTTTAATTTTTCTAAATGCTACTAAATACTAATTAGTTATTAATAGTATGACTCTTTACAAATATAATGAGAAATCTAAAAAGGAAAAAATCACATATAAATACAATTTAAAAAAAATATTGTTTTATTTAGCCAGGATGCCTCCCACTCAGGCAGAAAGTGTTATAAAGAATATCATTCGAGAAATAGGACAAGAATGTGCAGGCCATGGAGAGATTGTTTCTGAAACTCTGGCTGCTTTTGTGGTAAGAATGAATATTTTTTGAACTATTGCTTTATTTAAAAATAGGTTTAAGTGATGCCCATTTCCCTCTTAAAATTTTGTGAAGCTTTCCCAAATGTAATTCAGTTGAAAACATATTAAGATGGTTGGACAAATTAGTGAAAAATATTTTTTCTATGAAGATTGTCATTCTAGATTTAAAGAGACTGATTTAGAAGACCTTGATTTGTTTTAGAAGTATCGATAATGTTGTTGTAACATGTATTTTTTTGTTCACTGTTGTGAAAATTCCTCACTGTCTTGGTCTCTCTATTCTTGCTTTTGGTTTAACAGTACATAATAAAAATATGATAAAATATTCAAGTAGTTTCCCAATTTAAAATCTAGTCACTGCTTTCAATTTATTTCTCCATATAATTTTTTGAACACCATAATCAAATTTGATGTTTATTGCCTCCTTCAACCTCTAATGAAGGTGCTGATGAATTGGATAATAAGAAAATCATTTGAATAGTCGACCCATGAGTAATCAGGAGACAGTTTAAAAAATGGAGACAAACTAGTTTCATAATTATGTGAAATAAAATTATTTAATAGGTTCTTTCCTATTCTTAGGTGAAAGCTGTTGTCTTAGACCCAAGTAATGGCTTTAACATGGATAGACCCCTCGTGAAAAGTGATGTACAGAAACTTGTTAAGGTGATTATACAACAATTCTCAAATTTTAAATTATTTATTTGCAATTCTGAATACAATATCTGTATGAGCCAATATTGCCTTCAGCCTCATGATAGAAAACCCTACGAACCAGTGGTGCAGGCAAATGTGAGATTTATTGTTTCTCATAAAGCCTAGAGATGCATAAGTTGTTTTTCTTGGCTTCCTGGGTCACCTTTGTGCAGAAGGCTCTCCTCTCATGGTTACAAGGTAGCTACTCTACCTCTCCATAGGTATGAGGGGTAAGAACATAGGGCAAAATGTGTGTGGCATTTGGGTCTGTCACTTTATATTCAGAAAGTAATAGCTTTCTCAGAAGTTTTCTCATCTCCTTACGTTTATGGATCAGAATGATACTGCAAGCAGGCCTGGGACGTTGATTTCTTTTTCTTTTTTCAGCTGAACAAATCTTTTCCCCAGTCCAGATTGGGGCTGTTCTTAAGGAAGGATGGGTATGGATACTGACTGGCAGGGAGCAGTGTCTGCCCCCGTAGTTTCAAGACATCGTGTTATTAATCTAATGTTACAGTGAGAACATTAACTGACTCGTCATATACTATAAAATTACATAGCACTAAATTAAGATTCGGATAATTACTGATTCAATGTCATTTGTGTTTTTCAATTCTAAAGGAAACACTGAAGCCACAGCAAATAATTCAGTAAAAAATCAAGGATTTGTATCTGAAAACCAGTTTTAAGACCCAAAAAAGGCAGGAATTTTAGATGACATTAGTTTTTTCCCTTTTTTTTTTCCCCGAAGATTTCATTTATTTATTCGAGAGAGAGCATGAGCAGGGAGAAGAGTGGAGAGGGACTAGTGCCCAACACAGGACTTGATCCCAGGACCCTGAGATCATGACCTGAGCTGGAAGTCAGAGGCTTAACGGGGAGACTGCTTCTCCCTCGCCCCTCCACCCTGCTCCTGCTCTGTCGCTCAATCTCTCTCTCTCAAATAAATAAAATCTTTTTTTTAAAAAATCATGTGGACGAACTAATTTTTTATTTGTAAAGTCTGTGTTTAAAACAGTCCTTGTGCACGGGCTCCATAAAGGTGCAGTGCCCAGGCCTCACTCTTGTGTTTCATCCCCCACTCCTGGAAATGCTGGGTTAGTGCTCAGGGAGGTGCTTTGAACTGTAGATGCAAAGCCTAAGGGGTGAGATGGGAAAGGGAGGGTAGGAGAGGATAGAAAAGAAAAATTCAGGTTGTTCATCTAATCTGAAGGGACACAGCAGAGAAGTAGAATGAGCCTGCTCTGTGGGAGAAAACAAGACCAGAGGACGACTGTTTGAAATAGAAGGGAGAGCTAGAAAAATTTTGTGAGCAGAACAGCTTTTCATAAAATGCAAGTATCCCTCCGAGTCAGCAAAGAAGTGTTGTTCAGGTCTCAAATCGTAGTGAGGAGCTCTAGGTGAGCTCTAGACAGGAGCGTAAGCTTCATGGAGTACTTACCCACATTCAGGTGGCCTAGACTAACCAAGACGGCAAGTTTCCTGTCTCTCGCTAGGCTGTTAGCCGCCTGCGTCTGGTGATCTTACTGATCACAGGGAAGTAACATATTACTCAGTCAATGTTGTCTGTTGGGTAAACTATGAACATGAAGTCCTTAAAGAGAAAATAATAATAAAAGGGATTATTGGTGGATAAATAACAGAAACCATGGCTTTGATTTTCTTTTAATTTTTTTTTGAAAAATAACTTTTAAAAATACTTCTGAGTATTTCAGAAAATATAACTAGAAACATTCATGGGTATTCTCTTCTAGCTTTGTGTGTCTCGGCTGTTGGATAGTAAAAATCCATCCCTGGACACCATTAAGATGCAGGTCTACTTTGATATGAATTATACAAGTCGAGGTAATGTATATCTACACATTTTGATACCCTTTTTGAAAGATTCCTATTGTATTTCAGGGAATAAAGGCTTTACTTCGTTAACAATGAACAATTTTATTTTTTAATCTATCTTTTGAAATTTTTTTCCAACTTTGAAGAATACAGTAAAGGTGGAAATGCTAAATGAGAAAACATCAATGTTTTTTGTGAGTGTTCAAAGTAAATTCTAATTACTATGCCTATGATAGTTATGTTTCCAAGTCTATTATGTTTTAAATGTTATGTCACTAATAATACAAAATAATTAAGAATTAAAACAACCAGCCGATTGAAGTAAAACGTTTCTAACTTGATATTTTTTTGGTTTTGAGTTATATTATTATTTTATAATGCTTACCTAAATTAGACAACTATACCAGAATGAAAAGAATGATGGAAAATTGCAGATATTTCCTTAGGTAAATAGTTTATCACATACATCAAAGACACACTGGCAACAAGAGGAAAAGGGAAATAAATTCCTCTATGGCCTAGACAGCCTTGGCCCCACTGTAAAGCAGTCATTACTAACCATTTGGTGATTTTTGTTGTCCTTTTATCCCTCCATGTACTGAACTTCCAGTTATGCTCCATACATACGTTCCATGTCTTGCTTTTTTGCTTAATACTAATGAGATGTTAAAGTGGTAAATAATCATGGAATTGATGAAATTGTAATTTAGATTTTTAAAATTTGTATCAAGTTCTCAGCTGCTTTTGTTGTAAGAGTATAGGTGTGAACAATGCATGGTTGGTACGTGAATTATTGCCCTTGAAATGGTAAAATGGGGTGTCTTACTGAATTAGCTACAAGAATTGTACTGCTGGTGGATTGTGGCTCCTGCCACACCTACGGCCAGACCTCGTCATATCACAGGCAGAGGGGAGAGGGAAATAGTTCTTGATGCCACGTCATATCACCAGTAATGCTATTCAAAGGAAACTTACCTAGAACTAAAATAAAAATAGCCATAATTGAACAGGAAGATTTACACTACATACATGTGTATTTCTACTGTGTGTGCTTGCATATAGCAAACCACCTGTGCTTACATGGAACGTTATGTGTAAATATCTGTATACTATGTATATTTTTACCGTATGTGTTTGTAATACATATATTATAAATTGCTCTCTATACTTTCTGCTTCATTAGGAGGTTTCAGCCTTTTTATTTTTTTATTTTTTTAATTATTTATTTTTTTTTTTTTTCAGCCTTTTTAGATATAACTGTTTGGTTCCTATGTTGAAAGTCTTAGGTGCTTTGACAAAGTATGCTGTTTAAAGGGCTGCAATCAATCTTTCCTACTAGATTGTTGCCTTGATGTTCCTTGCTGGCCACTTTGTATTTTTTATTTTGATTAGTACACCTTAAGAAAATACTTGCCTTTGGGGCACCTGGGTGGCTCAGTGGGTTAAAGCCTCTGCCCTTCAGCTCAGGTCATGATCCCAGAGACCTGGGATCGAGCCCCACATTGGGCTCTCTGCTCGGCAGCTTGCTTCCCCCTCTCTCTCTGCCTGCCTCTCTGCCTACTTGTAATCTCTGTCTGTTAAATAAATAAATAAATAAAATCTTTTTTTTTAAAAAAAAAGAAAGAAAGAAAAGAAAATACTTGTCTTTGTGTCATAGAATTGCCATACCCAAGACGTTTTTTTCTCTGGTCCTACTTTCTTACATGAGGATTGTAAATCAAATATATGGAACATTGTCTTTTGCCAATTTTAGAGGAATTTCTTGAAGAACACCACCGAGTCTTGGAGTCTAGGTTAGGCTCTGTCATGAGAGAAATTACAGATAACAGAGCATGTGCCAGAGAAGAATTGGAAAGCCTCTACCGAAAGATTGTCAGCTATGTGTTACTGCGCTCCGGGCTGGGATCTCCTACCGATATTAAGGTTGTCAGAGAGGCAACAGGTAAAAAATCCTAGATAATTTCCATTCCACATGTAAAAAAGGTGTGAACATTGTATCTTATAAGAGATGTTAAATTCAAAGTATTGAAGACCGAGGTTCCCTTTTTATCTGGGAAAAAAAAAAAAGTCAGCACAAGTAAGAGGTTAGAATTAGACTCCTTTTCCACTATGTATTAGCTCTAAAACCCAAGCAGCAGCTCTGGAAGATGTGTGTTGTTAATTTTCTTAGAGCTGCACATATCCAGGGACCCATCACTCCTTATGAGAGAAACACTGACAATGTGATTAAGAGTACCAGGCCAGGGGCGCCTGGATGGCTCAGTGGGTTAAACCTCTGCCTTCAGCTCAGGTCATGATCTCAAGATCTCAGGGTCCAGGGATCAAGCCCCACTCAGGTTCTCTGCTCACCAGGGAGCCTGTCTCCCCTGCGCCCCCCTCTCCCCCCCTGCCTCTCGGCCTACTTGTGATCTCTCATTTTCTCTGTCAAATACATACATACATACATACATACGTATCTTTAAGAGTGCCAGGCCAGCTGGGGAATGGGGACCCCTGGAAAGGGAGATTTCATATTGATGAAAGGAGCCGTATCTGTCACCTAAAACAGATGACGGAAAGGGACACTGTTGCATTCTCAGGAAGTATTTGCCCACTTTATTAATTTAAAGTAAGGAATAGGCAAGATTTCTAGCCTTTTAATGGCTTTCCTCCACAATTATTGTAAAATAGCGATTTTTCTTCTCAGAATCCTAATTAGAAAACTTGTTTTAATGCCCATTGTCAAAACATTACTGATGGGTGCTTAATTACTGAAAAGAGACTCAAGGCCGTGGCGTTATTTTCAGTAGCCCAGCTTTGATATGTGATAAATTTTGCTATGTATTCTGTAACGAGGTATCAACAATTTAAGAATCAGGTAAGTAGCTCTATAAAGACACCCCTCTAAACTTTCTGCTGAAAGCAACCTGTGATTTAAGTTCTAGTATCTTTATTCTACCATTTTGTTGTCCTTTTTGTGGTTTGTTTCAGCTGCCCTGCAGAGTATTTTTCCTCAGGCTGAGCTTGGGACGTTTCTAACACTTTCTAAGAAAGACAAAGAACGCCAGCTGAAAGAATTCACCATGATTGTTACAGGGATTCGCTTGTTTAACCGAGACTGTGGAAAGGGAGGAGAAGGCATTGATGACTGTAAGTATATCATTAGGTTAAGTATGCAGGTTATGTAGGTTTAAAATCTAACTTGCACAGTGAGGAAAATAATGCACAGTATTTCACTGGCATTCTTAGATTTAAGGTATGCAGGGTCTCTAAATTAAATTAAAACAATTTTTTTTTAGAGAGGGAGAGAGAGTGCATTTGAGCAGGGGGAGGGGCAGAGGGAGAGGGAGAGGGAGCGAATCCTAAGCAGGCTCCACATTCAGCACAGAGCCCAACGTGGGATTCAACCTCATGACCCGGAGATCATGACCTGAGCTGAGGTCAAGAGTTGGACGCTTAACCGACTGAGTGGCCCAGGTGCCCCTCAGATACGCAGTTTTGACTCTACCTTAGGTCCAGTTACTGTTCATAATGGATAGTAATTTTTAATTCTGTGGGGCAAGGCTTGCAGAATTATAGCACCAGGAAGGTAGTGTGGGAGAGTGAATCAGTGGAAGGAATGAGGGGCCTGCCTGAAGGCCAGCCGTTCCAGTTCGTTGGGCTCTGTGTTCTTTATTCGAAGTCAAATAACCAAAAGGGACTAAAACTCAGTGATCTAAAAATAAAAATCAGGGGCGCCTGGGTGGCTCAGGGAACCTGATTCCTCCTCTCTCTCTCTGCCTGCCTCTCCGCCTACTTGTGATCAAATAAATAAATAAAATCTTTAAAAATAAAAATCACCCTGAGAAGAGAAGAGTGGTTGATGCAGCTAATGGAATGGAAAGGTTCAAGAGGAGATATTTGCAAATCTGCAAATCCAGGAGCATTTACTGTGCTGTTCTATACTTAATGCATTCATCATCTATGAGTCTGAAAGCACTTATGAAGTATTTGATCAGGGGCTCAGGAGAAGGGACTTCCTTACGAAGGCCCACTGATAAGGCGTTAACGTCTATTACTAGATCACTTATCTAGTATAATAGGGTCAGTTTTTCTATTTTTAAACCAGTTCTAGAAAGTCAAGTTCCCATTCTCTATAAAGTTCCCTATCTTGCTAGACTATTCTGTTATTTTTCAGTATTCTGATCACAAAATACGTCTTTTCTACAGACCCAAGGCCAGTAGCAGATAATACCAAAGCCTATCTGTTCTTTATATTCTTCTGTATTTTAGTGGCCAAAGCTGATCCTGCTAACTTTTGGTTATCATTCTGACGATAGCTTTTGTTCAGACAGGTGTCCTCCCCTCCCCCCGCCACAATTCTTTCCTTCATGGTGTGGGAAGAAACACATGAAATACATGTCTTGTTATTTATTATTCATTTGGTTGAGGGAAAAAAAAAAGACGAACTCAATGTAATGCTCAAGTAATGATCACTTTTTAGGCTTCTTTTTGTAGATTCTTTCACATCCCTTGATTTCCTTTCAAAACCAGTGCCGGCCATTCTGCGAGAAGCAATCCCAGCCACCACGCAGCACATCGACTGCCAGCTTCAGACTGCCCAGGACCAGGCATACCGCTACACGGCCATCCTCGAGAAGGCGGCCAGCAACCCCCTCCTGAGCTTGGAGCTCCAGCCGTCCATGTTAAAAGAAGCACTGTACAATGTGCGGCAGTATGAGATCTTCCTTCAGATCATTCTGGTGAGTGAGTGTCAGGATTTGGCCTTTTCCATGCATGGCAACCACTTTACAGGTTACAGACTTACACGAAAGGCAGAATCAGGTCATTGCTAAAGGAGGCAGCCTTCGTAACTGCTTTATAATGCTTCTGTAGGGCCAGGAACAGAATTAGAAATGGGGAAGTTGGATTTTTATTTTAATGGAACATGCTGGTAGGAATTGATTTCTAGTTGTTGATTTTCTTCGGTGCCCAGTGGAATGACTGCTCGCATGTTGGGGTTAAGCAGTTGTGTGTATGTGTCTAAGTAATACTGCATCGTTTTCATACAGAGCAAGTGTCTAAAGTATTTTGGGGCTGATAGTTGGCACCCAAATAATTTTTATATATTATTTGTTGTTGTAAAAGTTGGTTGAAAAGATTTTTATTGCTGATATTATTAGATCTAAGGAGTAAGCCAAACAGTATCCCCAAATAGTTGGAGAATTTGGTAAAGTGATGATTTTTAAACTTTTTTAAAAAGTGGCAAAGCACTTTCTTTCAGATGGAAACTTGCACAGAATCCCAAAAATACAAAACAGGTATCTAGATGAAAGGGTAGAAGGACCTTTTCATCAAGGAACAACCCATTCCACCCTAGGGTTCTAGGGGACACAGTCTGTTAACTACCTCTTTTTTTTTTTTTTTTAAGATTTTATTTATTTATTTATTTGACAGAGATCACAGTAGGCAGAGAGAGAGAGGAGGAAGCAGGCTCCCCACTGAGCAGAGAGCCTGATGCGGGGCTCAATCCCAGGACTCTGGGACCTGACCTGAGCCGAAGGCAGAGGCTTTACCCCACTGAGCCACCCAGGTGCCCCTGTTAACTACCTCTTGACAGCAAGCTCTGTTCCTATCAGAACTTTTTTTTTGTTCTTTGGTGTTTCGTTTGTTTGTTTTTAGTTTATTGAGGTGTAATTGACACACTGTAAGATATTCAAAGTGTACAATGTGATGATTTGATGTATGTCTACCTTGTGAAAGCAACTTCTCCCATCAAGTTAATTAACACATTCATCCCACTGGTCACTGTTTACCTTTACACAACCTCTACCTTCCAGTCACTGTGAGACTCAGGGTCAGTAGACTGGTTTTATATGAGTGAATACTAATGTCTTGAAGGATAGAGCAGGATGTGTTTTTAACTTGTATCTTTATGACTTGTTTCTGCTTCTGGATGCACTTGATCTGCTTCCTTCCCTTCACTGTAAAGAATAGAAAGATAAAAATCCAGGTGACATGACTTCATGGCAACAAACTAGGAGGTGGTCCTCACAGCTGTCTAGTTGCCTTCAAAAATGAGGACCCCTAGGTCAGTTGTTCTAAACCAAATCATTCTTTTGGGCAAATGTTCCTCTACCACTGAGTTGTGGCCATCAGCCGTGTATAACTAGTCAGATACTAAGAGGAATTTATCGTCAGTTTTTTTTTTAAGATCTTACTCATTTATTTGAGAGAGAGAAAGAGACAGATAGTGACAGAGATAGTGAGAGAGAACAAGCTGGGATGTAGGCTCCCTGCTGAGTGGGCAGCCTGATGCGGGGCTCAATCTCAGGACCCTGGGATCAGGACCTAAGCCGAGGGCAAATGCTTAACCGACTGAGCCACCCAGGCGCCCAAGGATTTTATACTCAGTTTATCTTGAAGTGCATGCAGATCCACAGGAGTACGAGTCTCACATTTACTTTGTCGTCTGTGTTGGGAAGGGATATCAGAAAAAGGAACCTTTGGAGACCGTCACTTATAACATAAGGATGTTATATCATATCGTCTCAGAGCTTTCAATCATGGGGCATATTCAGCTAACTTCCAGTCTGAAAGTCTCATTGGAGTTTTCATTCTCAGCTAGAGGGGCAGTGAGAAGAGGGTATAAGTGACAAGTGTGGGCTCTGCAACCAGAATGCATGGGTCCTCATCCTGACTTTGCTGTTTACTAAATCTGTGTCCTTGATGAAATCGCATAACTTCTCTGTGTCTTGGTTTCCACATCTGTAAAATGGGGTTATTGATAGTTGACACTATCTAAGTAAGGTAGACCAGTTTCTGGCACGTGGTTAAGGGCTCAATAAATTGTTGATCATGCTGATGCTGATAATGGTTATTAATGCCACCAGCATCGTCGTGAGGGCTTTAGCAGAGCAGCTCTGATTTTATCTCTGTAGGAGTACGAACTGGAGAGCTCTTATTTTTCTAGACAATGTCTCATTTCTAAGCCCTTTGCTGCCTATACTGTTGAGAAAGTTGTTTCTGATCTCTCCACTCTTCATGACTATTTCTTGCTAACATCTTTCAGAGTCAGAATGAGTTCTCTTCATTGTCTGACTCTTTTTGGCTTAATCAGTGTTTCTTCTGTGTTTTTTAAAAAAATATTCAATCTTCTCCCGTCAATCCACCTTAGTTACAGTTAAGGTTACAGTTACAGGATGGATGTTGGTTTAATCAGTATCATCTCTAGGTTATAAAATATGTCAGTTTATGGGGGCGCCTGGGTGGCTCAGTGGATTAAGCCGCTGCCTTCGGCTCAGGTCATGATCTCAGGGTCCTGGGATCGAGCCCCGCATCGGGCTCTCTGCTCTGCAGGGAGCCTGCTTCCTCCTCTCTCTCTGCCTGCCTCTCTGCCTACTTGTGATCTCTCTCTCTCTCTGTCAAATAAATGAATAAAAAAAATAAATAAATAAAATAAAATATGTCAGTTTATGTTGAGCTGAGAATGTTTCATGTCTGTGAATATTCCTTTTTTTAAAGTCACATTATTTGAACAAGTATATTAATATAGCTTTTTGAAGGGTTGGCTTTGATTTAAAAATTTTCTTTTGCCAATACTACATGCAGCTTATGTAAACATTTTTTATAAAAATTTAATTATGGCCTGTGTAGGGTAGTTAGTTATTTTCTTTCAGTTAGGACTTTGCTGCAGTAAACAAATTCAGATATTGTGAAAGAGAAGAGGGAGGGGGGCTCAGTCTTGTTGACTTAGCTGAGAGAACAGAATTCCATCCTCTGTGGGCTTTTAAAGTGCAAAGCAGTCACCAAACACAGAAAAAGCTGCTTATTGTGATGGTGCAAGTAAATGCTGTATTTGTCACATAACATTTCTTAAAACCTCTAAGTTAAGACTTTTGTAGACTTCTTCCTAAGCTTTGTCTGCAGGGCTTATTCACAGAATAGACAACTCCAGACTTTCTTGGTTTTCTTTTGATAATACAAGTAAAAAAAAAAATCAGGTGGAATGGGTACTTGTTTTAGACTTGTTGAAATTGTCCGTGGAACAAAGTATCAGAAATTTATCAATTAAAAGGGAACGGGGAAGGACCATGGTGGCATCACATGCTTTTTTTCCTCAAGCATTTTTCTTTACCACATTATGAAAAAAGAATTTTTTATGAAAAAGTTTTTTTTAAGTGATGGCATTCGTAGAGGACTAATTTCATTCTTATTATTGTTATTATTATTTTTTACAAACTATCTCATTAGCAATATGTGTTAGGATGTTGTCAATTTCATGGTGGCAGATATAAGTTTTTCAAAATACGAATTTTATCTTTGGCAACAAAAGCTGTTGTTTCCCTGAAGTGACAGACTCATTTCATTTTCTTTCAAGAAAATATCTGCCAAATTTTTAAGGGTCAAAAGTCAGAGTTTGTCGATCATTTGCTCTTTGAAGTAAAAATGATGTTCTGCTGGGGGAAAAAATGCTGGTTTGGCTCAAAATTCAGTCCCTCAAGAGAACTATGCATTTTAATCTGCAGCAGAAGTCTTTTATATGTACTTTCATCTCATCGCACTGATTATTAAAAAGCTTGTACTTAGGATCAAGATTTAATAAAATTAATACTTTTACTGCATCATCAAAGATATTCTTTTTTTTTTTTTATTGTTTAGAAACTTTTTTTTTTCCCTTTTTATTAATTTTATCAGCGTAACAGTATTCATTCTTTTTGCACAACACCCAGTGCTCATCAAAGATATTCTTAAGTGAAACTGGCTTTTTTTATTGAGATATCATTGACACAACATATTGGTTTCAGTTGTACAACGTACTGATTAAGTATATGCATATATTGCAAAAACATTCTTCACCACACAGTTACAAAATTTTCTGTGTGTGATAAGAACTCTTAAGATTTACTCTTTTAGCAATTTTCAAATATACGATGCAGAATTATTAACTGTAGTCACTATTCTATTACGTTATATCCCAGGACCTGTTTATCTTATAACTGGAAGTTTGTAGCTTTTCACCCCTCTCACCCATTTCACCCCACCCCCTCCTCTTGCCTATGGCAACTACCAGTCTGTTTTCTATATTTATGAGATTGGATTTTTTTCTTATTTTTAGTTTTTTAGATCTCACATATACGAAAGATCATTCGATATTTATCTTCCTCTGACCTATTTCACTAAGCATAATACTCTCAAGGTCTATCCATGTTGTCACAAGTGGCAGTGTTTCCTTCTTTTTTGTGGGTGAATAACATTCCATTACATGTGTGTATTTCATTTATATATATATATATATTTATATATATATAATATATATATATATTTATATATATATATTTCAATACCTCATTGTGACTGAGTTCTTTTTTTTTAATTTTTAAATTTTTTATTAACATATAATGTATTATTAGCCCCATGGGTACAGGTCTGTGAATCACCAGGTTTACACACGTCACAACAAAAAACTCACCATAGCACATACCTTCCCCAATGTCCATAACCCAACCACCCTCTCCCTACCCGCCTCCCCCCGGCAACCCTCAGTTTGTTTTGTGAGATTAAGAGTCTCTTATGGATTGTCTCCTCCCGATCCCATCTTGTTTTATTTATTCCTTTCCTACCCACCAAGCCCCCCCCGTTGCCTCTCATTTTCCTCATATCAGGGAAATCATATGATAATTGTCTTTCTCTGATTGACTTACTTCGCTAAGCATAATACCCTCTAGTTCCATCCATATCATCTCAAATGTCAAGATTTCATTTCTTTTGATGGCTGCATAGTCTTCCATTGTGTGTGTGTGTGTGTGTATATATATATATATATATATACCACATCTTCTTTATCCATTCATCTGTTGATGGACAACTAGGTTCCTTCCATAGTTTGGCTGTTGTGGACATTGCTGCTATAAATATTGGAGTACAGATGTCCCTTTGGATCACTTCATTTGTATCTTTGGGGTAAATACCCAGTAGTGTGATTGCTGGGTCGTAGGGTAGCTCTATTTTCAACATTTTGAGGAACCTTCATGCTGTTTTCCAGAGTGGTTGCACCAGCTTGCATTCCCACCAACAGTGTAGGAGGGTTCCCCTTTCTCTGCATCCTCGCCAGCATCTGTCATTCCCTAACTTGTTAATTTTAGCCATTATGACTGGTATGAGGTGGTATCTCATTGTGGTTTTGATTTGTATTTCCCAGATGCCACGTGATGTGGAGCGCTTTTTCATGTGTCTTTTGGCCATTTGGATGTCTTCTTTGCAGAAATGTCTGTTCATGTCCTCTGCCCATTTCTTGATTGGATTATTTGTTCTTTAGGTGTTGAGTTTGATAAGTTCTTTATAGATTTTGGATACTAACTTTATCTGATATGTTGTTTGCAAATATCTTCTCCCAGTGAATGAGTTCTTGATAAATGTAAACAGAATGATTGTTTTAGGTCATTATCAGGAAAAGTAAAAAACAAAAACAAAAACAAAAAAACTTCCTTGTGCTTCCTCTCTGAGTACCTGAAAACATAGCTTCAGGGGCACCTGGGTGGCTCAGTGGGTTTAGCCTCTGCCTTTGGCTCAGGTCATGGTCTCAGGGTCCTGGGATTGGACCCTGCATCGGGCTCTCTGCTCAGCAGGGAGTGTGCTTCCCCCTCTTTCTCTGCCTGCCTCTCTGCTACTTGTGATCTCTGTCTGTCAAATAAATAAATAAAATCTTTAAAAAAAATAATAAAGAAAGAAAACATAGCTCCAGGGAGGAAGTACTTTCAGTTATAGGCTTAAAGAAGTTATGTGTTGAATGTAATTTTACTTTGAAGAGCTTATGCAGATTTATTTCTGTTTCTTGTTGCTGTTGCACAGATCTAAAGAGACTTTAAGGGCGCCATTTTCATATTTGATTTCTAAAACAAAACTAACAAAGAAAGGGAAAAACTCAATGGGGTAGATGAGAAACTTATTAGATGGGATAGACAGAATTACATGGAGCCTGAAGCAAGGGGAAGGGGGATGCTTAAAGAATAGTTTGGGTAAAATTAAAACAGGATGCATGTTACATTGGTGAATAAAAAATTTGTTAGTTGAAATACAATAATATTTGATAATTTTATGAAGTAATTACTTGTCATTTAAAAATAGTCTAGTAAAGCATGTGGTTTGACTACAAGTGTCTGAAGACTCAAATGCATTTTTTTCCTCTTTGAGTAATTGTCACTCTTTTGCACTGTACTGATAAGCGCATACCACTGCCATTTCTGGTCATGTCTCAGGCAGGACAAAATAAGGGGTAAGAGCTGGCCTCTGGCTTCCGACGGTCTGGGACGGAACGATGATTCCACCCCTTATTCAACTGTGTCCTTGGGCAATTTATTCACCCTTCAATATCTTGGTTTTCCTATTTATACTCACCCTTTTTTTTTATGCTTCTAAATATTCAATATGATGCTTAGCACACAGTAAGAATAAGTGTTACTAAGTATTTCAGAGTCAGCATTTAACGCCTTAATTTCAGATTACTATTGTTACATCAGAAATACATTATTTTTCTTTCAGTGACGTGATTTTTAAGATTTTCTGCACTCTTAGATGTAATTTTTAAAAATCCTAGTATCAAAATAGTTTTCAGAGGAACACTTTATTCATTTTGTTATTGAGAAATGGGAAAAAAACAGCTGAGCAAAAGCTGGGTCAGAGGATCTGCTTCTCAGGAACGCAATTATACTGCATATCAGAGAATACGTGGAGAAAAAGGCTTCCTTTTGAAGAATTGTAGCTGTTGTATTTCAAAAGATTCATCCATCCAACAGATGTCTCTGGAGCACCATCCATATGCACCTACTGTTCTTGCTTTCGGGGTACGAGGGAGAAGAGAATTTCTGCTCTCATTGTGCTTACCTTCAGGACATGTAGGGCTTAAAACACATGATTTTTATAGTGAAATTATAAAAACATTAATGTAAATTATGTTGTCTTTGCAGTCAGATATAATTACTTGTGCTCAAGAAGTAGAACTGATGATAAAGCAGTTAGGAGCCCAACTGGAACAATTAAAAATGATTGTAAAATCAAAGACAGCTGTCCCAACATCACAAGTCTTTGTAAGTATTTGCCATCAACTTTGACCTTGCTTAAGGGTGAGTATGTCTTTAGATCCTATACAAGTGAATCAGAAGTAATTATAATTAGATTTAATTACTAAAAATAGAATATTTGTTTTATACATATTGACCCCATTCTTTACGGTTATTTTGTAGTAGTAGTGTAAGTCAGATGAGAGAATCCCCCTTGCAGGCAATTGCTACTAAAAGAGATGCAGATATGTATTAAAGTAGCCATAGTATCAGTAAAGGCTGTGGCAACAGAATGGATCCGTAATGCAGCGTTGAAAACATATTCACAGTGGCTGGTTACAAATTGCCTTCAGGGGCGCCTGGGTGGCTCAGTGGTCTAAAGCCTCTGCCTTCAGCTCAGGTCATGTTCCCAGGGTCCTGGGGTGGAGCCCCACGTGGGCTCTCTGCTCAGCAGGGAGCCTCCTTCCCCCTCACTCTCTGCCTGCCTCTCTGCCTACTTGTGATCTCTGTCATGTAAATAAATAAAATCTTAAAACAAAATTGCCTTCAGCAAAGAGGTGGTGTAACTTGTGACCTTTATGAAGAGACAGAGGATAATCACTGTGTTTACCAGGCCTATATGTATACTGACTTTCTAATTATCTGTACCATTTTGTGGGCAAATCCGGTAGCCCTAAGGAGGTGTAATATACAGTATTTTATAGAGATGCAGTATTTTATAGAGCATTTTGAGGCTCTGATAATTTTCTATAGCCAGTTCTAATATTAGGTTTTAAAAACTGAGAAACAAGGGCTAAGTTGTTTCACTTATTAGTAGGGCCTGATTAATTTTCTTATGTTTGTTTTGTATGTCAGTGACCTTTAATACGAATGAAAAACTGTATCTCACCGACCTAAAATCTTTGACTTGCAGCTCACAAGATATGCCCTAAGATGTATCTCTAGATTTTCCAGGTTCTTTTGAATCATGATTGAGCCAGAGAAATCTAAGAGTAATGAGTCATATTTAGCCTTTTTTTTTTTTTAAAGCTATTTCCCTCTTGACTCTTTGAGGTCAAGCATCCATAAATATTTGGCTTTTTTTGGTAAATTAACTTTATGATGAACACTGCCAAGATAAAATGCTTTGAAATAAAATACAAGATTTTTTTCTCTCATAACTTAGGAGTCCAATTGTTATGTAGATTTTATTGTTTAACCTCAGGAGACTTTGACTTGTCTTCAGGAAGAATAAATTTCTTTATAAACACAAATTTGTTATGAGTACAGTGATTTATAATTTTATGAGACAATTACATTTTGAATATTGCTTTGTCTTCTGCAGCCCATCTTCATTGCACTTTCCAACCTGTGGACTAGCTTCCAGGATGAAATTGTTTTGATTAGTGTCCTCAGTAATTTAACAACTCACCTTGAACCATTCCTGGGTGCTCATGAGCTACTCTTTCCTGAGAAAGTCATGCAGAATCTTCTTGAGGGGCTGACTGTGAAAACTGATGTGTCTAGAGTGAAAGAACACCTGGGTAATAGAAATCTTCGAATTGTCTCTAGAATGAAGTCACTCTTTTGTTTTAAAATTTTCATGGTTTGGGCACTTGGTGACCTCAGTCCAATGAGCATGGGACCCTGAATCTCAAGGTCATGAGTTCAAGCTTCACGTTGGGTGCAGTTTATTAAAAAAAAAAAAAAAAAAATTATCATGCTCTATCTTCCTGATAAGGTATTAAGCATCTTTCTTGATTAAAAGAATACTAATGTTCATCATAGAAAATGCAGAAGACAGAAAACATATGAACTGAGTACCTTACTATCCCATAATAGGCATTCTTAATGTTATTGTCATTGTTTTAGTTGATAGTGATGTTCCTTGCCTATGTGTTTCTATTTTAGTCTTAATGATTTTATTATTGATTGATTCATAGTAGGAAAGGATATTAATCCTTGCCATATTTGTTGCAAGTAAAGCTCTATTTCTTTGGAGTGCTATTTGCCATATATCTTCCTCAAAGTCAGGCTGAAACTTATAAATCAGTGAATTTTATCCCTGTAAATTTGAGCTTATTTTAGACCCTTTAAGAGATGCACTGATTCTTATGGAAAGGCTGTCTTTATTAACAAACTGCTTTTTACTTTTTTTGGTGTCTTCTGTCTTAGTTACAGGCAACTTGAAGTTCATGAGAAATGCCAAAATCGAGTCTGGGAGTTGTTGCCTAGAAAGATTTTCCCAGAAAATGAAACTAGATAATTTACTCCCTAAATTTCCTTTTCAAATTCAAATTTTGTAAAAGTGGAAAATAAAAATGACGTGCTTATTTCCATTCTTAAACTATTAGAATAAAAAAAAATCCTGTAAACTGAATTAGAGAGACTCAAAGGCATCTTTCCAGTTCAAGTTTTTTCTACTCCTTTTCTTTTATTAAAATAACATATCTACACAGATGCAACGTGAAATTGAAAAATTCAAGTCACTTCAACAGTAGGTATTAAACTCAACCACATTAGCAAAACAATCTTGGAGTTAATATGTTGTTTCCCCCATATGCTGCAACTTTATGTTCAATAGGACACTATCACGTTACTGATCCCAGTGAATTGAGAGACCTAATATTCTTCTGAAAGAATTTAATTAACACTTGCCACATCTCATCACTGTTTCGAGGATTTCAGTCATATCAGGAAAAAAGAAGAAGGTTTATCTTACTTCTAGTTGTGGCCACAAAGACATCTGTGGTATCGCTGTTTTGATACAGAGCCCCGCCCAGAAGCGTGGTAGGATTGCAAAAACTAAGACCCTTGAAGATCAGTTTTATAAGTACGTGTTTTTGTTTGGAGAAAAAAATTTGGACAATGTGTTTATCACATGTAAATAAGTAAGTAACCACCATTAGAAAGAATTTTGTAAAATGTAAAGAATAAAAATTGATACCTTGATATCAAAAGTAAGTTACTGAGAGATATTTCCTTGAATCTTTCTGCTCAGAACATTCTCTGTTGTTTCAAGAAGCAATTGTCCTAGTATTATATGAGCACCACATTCAAAGTATTTGGCCACCTCATATATTACAAGAACTCTGCTGTCTTGAATGAAGTTGATCTCTCTATTTTAGTCACGTAGCAGCTAGTCTTTTCTGCTCATTTCCTTGGGTTGTTTACTCTTCTCCTTGATTAAAGTTGTTCTTGTCCTCTTTCATTTTAGAAGATAGAGTACATCTGGTAGATTTCAGAAAACAAGAATGGCTTTTCCCAGAAACAACAGCAAATTTTGATAAGTTGTTAATTCAGTGTCGCGGATTTTGTCCTTATACATTTGCTACAACAGATGGTCTTCTCCTTCCAGGTATATTGTTGGGAATAATGTTACTTTCACTTCCGCATTTTTTCTTTGAATAAAGTGCTATCGTTGTCACTTTTTTTTTTTACTTACTCATTTTTTAAAATTTTATGGGATCTGATGATGAACTAAGAAGGGAACTGCAAAGATGATCCAGACCATCTTCATCTTTGAAGTACTCACAGAATGATCTGGTAGACTGACATAACCAAGAAATGCAGCTACAAATGACAAGTGATGGAATGTGTGTATAATGAAATATGGATGCCACAGTATCATAAAAGGACTGATGACTCATAGGTCCAATGAAGGATTCCAGAAATTCACATGGCATTGCGAAAGTAGATCATCTTCCAAAGTAATTACTTGAAAGAGCAACACTAATTTGGCTGGTTATGTTTATTAAATAATACACTGTCACTTTATGGTTACAGTCCATTGACATAAATCAGGATTTCTGCATAAGTCAGATCTGTCTAAGGAAATGGCAAGTATTTTATCAAATAAAATCTCCCTGTGATGTATATATTACGAGAGCTTCCTCAAAACAAAGAGTAAGCCAGAAATTATTACCCAAAAAGTGCTCTATGAATTGGAAATAAAAAGTCAGCTATAGTGAAAAGAGTTTGACAAAATTATTTATTATTTATGTACATATTTATGTATTTATGTATATACTTATTTATTTGAGAGAGAGTGAAAGAAAGCACAAGCAGGGGGAGGAGCAGAGGGAGAAGCAGACTCTCTGCTGAGGAGGGAGCCCGATGCAGGGCTCAGTCCAAGGACCCTAGGATCATGACCTGAGCAGAAGGCAGGTGCTTAACCGACTGAGCCACCCAGCCATCCCCGACAAAATTATTTCTAATTAACCTTACATCATTAACCTCTTCCTTTTCTCTGTTCTTTGTTATTTCTTTTGTTATATTTCATAGTTGTTTATTGCTTTTTTATTAGAAAGATTTCTTGGAACTGTGTGTATATATAGGCTAGAGAACACACATACTGGCTCATTTTTTTATGTTATTAGATTTTTCGTAATGGTAATAACAAGGTTTACCATAGGGAGCTGAGAGAATAGTATTCGGAGGCCCCATGAGGATCACTGATACTGGGGAGGAAATAGTCAAGAGCCATGAAGGAGTAAAACAGGACAAATATAGATGGTTTCTCCCCTTCCCTCCCCTTTCCCTTCCCCCTTCCCCCTTTCCTTTCTTTTCCTTTCCTTCCCCCTCCATCCATGCATCCAGCCCAGATAAGAAGGGAAGGGAGTCACGAGAGACAAAAACACAGAGAAACATGGCTGTAGGGCCACGACAGTCAGCATGATGTGGTTGGAAAATCTATGACTAAGATTCAGGAGAGCCTGGTTTCTAGTCTAGGTCTATTTGGACACTTCTAGCTTACTAACTAGGATTCTAATAAAAACAGAGAACTAGGAAAGTAGAAGGGCTTGTGAGTGTCAGAATCCTCTCTGAGTAAGCAGTCCTGATAACTTTGTTTACTACATTATTTATATTTACTACATTATTTTCTGGGCAGCAGCAATCTGCACTACCTCAGAGGAATTCTGTAGTACATCCCTCCTGTTCAGGACTGCAGACTACGTGGCTTAAACCCCAAGGGGACACTGTGGCTTACCAGTTGGGGTCCTTTGCACATGACATCCCTGATTTCATTGCGAACCAATCTCCCTTGCTCACTATTCCAGCCCTACTGGCCTTCTGGCTATTCTTGAACATTCCAGACACATTTTCACCTCAGAGCCTTTGCCTTGCTATTCCCTCAACTTGGAAAACTCTATGCCCCATACAGCTACCTGCCTTGCTCCTTCATTTTATTCAGCCTTCCTAGATCACCCGATCTAAAATATCAACCTCACCTTCTTCCTTTTACCATGTGTTTAGCTGACTTGATTCTTAATTTTTTTTTTTTTTTATCTGCAGTACTCTCTGGCCTATGGTGTATTTGTTGATTTACTGAGAACAGGAACTTTGTTTTCTTTTATATCCTTAGTGCCAGGAACAGGGCCAATACATTTTGTTGAACACGTTAAAAAATAAGTAAGACAGTATTATTATCTCTTATGAATTATGTGGATATTTAATAATTCCTATTTTATGTAGTATCTGTTCACAGTGGGAAATACTTCTTAACATAGAAACTTGTATTGGGGGCGCCTGGCTGGCTCGATTGGTGGAGCATGGGACTTCTGATCTTGGGGTTGTGAGTTCAAGCCCCTCGTTAGATGTAGAGATTACTTAAAAATAAAAAATCTTAAATAAAAACAGAAGAAGAAACCTGTATTTTGAAAAAGATGTCCTGTTTTTATAGTTTTTATAGAATTACTTTTGAAACAATGCTTGTAGTAGTTTAGTTAAAGGAGATTTGAAAAAACCATCAGATGTCTAAGTGGTTCTCATAAAAGATTTTCAAACATCTTATATCTGGATAGTAAATTTTTATATAAACCATAGTTTAAGATTAATTTAAATGAATTTCACATAAAATATCATTTAATAAAGTGTATCATTTAAAATTGCAAGTTGTACCATTTTAGCAAAATGAAAAGCGTAAATTGTATGTTAAATATTCAGTGTATGGGGATGGTTTCATGGATGTATTACAAACATAGAATCACTTACTATTTTATGCCTAATTCATTTCCTTTTCTTAATTTTCAGGAAATCCAGCAATTGGGATTTTGAAATATAAAGAGAAGTATTACACTTTCAATACCAGAGATGCTGCATACTTATTTGCAGAAAATCCTGAAAACTATATTGATTTAATTAGAGAAAAGGCCAAAAAAAATGCAGAATTAATTCAGCTCCTGGAACTTCATCAACAGTTCGAAACCCTCATTCCATATTCTCAGGTTAGCATAGTTGGTATTTTAAGAATTTATGACTTTTAAAAGTACAATTAATTTAAAGTTAGACTTTGTTGTAGAATGGTTCCTAAGTCCAGGCAGAGACAGGCTCTGAAGAGGGCCTCTAACACAGTCAGAAAGAGATTCATCCCCGAAGAGGGACACTAATGAAATCCAAAGAGAATAAGGAAAACAGGTGAAGGAGTCAAATTGATGAATTAGACTGGAAAACTCTGAAAGAGAAATACTACATTTAGATAAATAATTGGAACTATAGTATCTTCTTATCTAAAATTAAAGGAGCTTAGCACAGAAAACACAGGTGATAACTTAGAGCTGTAAGAGAACAGGTCTGTGTGTCTGTCTCTGCACTCCGCACTCTGTACCATGCTGCTTTCCTTACTATTTCTCTCTCGTATATCTTATTACCTGAGAGGGTAAGCTCTTTCCTTTCCCTTTTACTTTTTCAAAACTGTCTTAGATAGTCAGGCATAAATCTTTATATATCCATGTAATTTTCTTAATAAATTTGCCGAGTTCCCCCCCAAAATCTTCCTGAGATTTTAACTGGAATTGCATTAAAATAATCAAGTGAAATGATCAATAATTTTTCATGTTTATTATATTGGGTTGTCCCATCCATAAAAAGTACCCATTACTTAGTTTTTTTTAAGTAATTAGTAGTTTCATTAATTATGTCTTAATAAAACATAATGGTTTTAATTATATTTTTTACTCTGCCCATTTCTGAAACTATATAATCCCAGCAATGACTGGTAATGATAATAATAATATATGTTTTTCAATATGATGCCACTCAGTATGATGACACCTCCATTGAATTAACAATTCTCCTATGGAAAGGGTTTTATTTCTAGGCTCTCAACTGCATTCCACTGGCCTAGGCTTTTCCAGTTTTATATTTTTTATTCTTTTGTGGTGTCTTTTCACAAATGAAAGTTATGTATTTTATAAATATTTTTTCTCTCATGTCTTTAACTTTTCTGTCTTGTTTAAGAAATCCTCAAGTATCTTAGATCATAAAAATATTCTCCTACATTGTCTTGTAATGAATCTCGATTTACCTTTCACACCCAAGTTTTTAATTGACTTGGATTTGATTTTATGTTTGGGGGAGGTGAAGATCTAATTTTAATTTTTTTCCCATTTGAGTTGTGAATTGTCCCAGATTATTTGTTCAATACTCTGTCCTTTCCCTACATCTACAGTGTCTTATGTGCACAGACATAATTTTTAGGTTCTCTATTCAATTTTTCAGTTAAAAAAAATTCCTACATGTATCTTACTAGAGCTTTATTATAAGTTTTGATACGTGTTGACTAAGTTCTCCCACTCTTTCCTCTCTAAAGAATCTTGGCTATACTTGACTCTTGACTTTCCATTATAAATTTGAAAATTACATTGTCAAGTTCTATTAAAAAAACCTTGGAGGAATTATGAATTTGTGTGTCTATAGACAAGAATTGTTTGGCCTTGTTACCACTTATATATAACTTACAGACTTGTAAGATTCCTCAAAGACAGTGAAAGGCTAGAATCAGATCATCAGAAAGGTGTGCTATAAGTAGATAATTCATAGTTTTCCATTAAAGAACAATTCCCCCCCTCCCCTGGCCATTTAATTGGTCTTGTTTTTCCCTTTCTATATATTTAATTCCCAGCTCTTCCTCAGTGACTTTCATATTTCAGAGCTGTAGTTCTTATAATTATTTACTAGCCATTTACCTGAATTATATAATATTGCTAATCATCTTGCAGCATGTTTTTATCTCTCTAATTATATCATAACATCATTTTGAAGGCAAAAATGATATCTTATGTTAAATGGTAGGGCAATCAATGATTACCTGTTGCTTGATTTGGAGTAAGAATTTTTTTTTAAGTTCTTCTTTATTGAGAGAGTGAGAGAAAGAGCATGAGCGGGGGAGGAGGAGGCAAATGGGGAAGGAGAGGCAGATTTCCTGCTGAGCAGGGAGCCCAATGAGGGGTTTGATCCCAGGCCTCTGAGATCATGACTCAAACTGAAGGCAGATGCTTAACCAACTGAGCCCTCCAGTATGAAGTTAATCTTGAATGGACGGATACAGGAGATGTGGCACATACATATATACAGGAATATTACTGAGCCATAAAAAAGAATAAAATCTTGCCATTTGCTGCAACATGGTTGACTCAAGAGGATATTAAGCTAAGTGAAATAGGTCAGTCAGAGAAAGATAAATACCATATGATTTCATTCATGTATGGAGTTTAAGAGACAAAAATAATGGAAAAAGAGAAAAAAGGACAGACTCTTAAATATGGAGAACAATCTGGTGGTTGTCAGAGCAGAGGTGGGTGGGGGGATGCGTGAAATAGGTGAAGGGGATCGAGAGTAAGCTTATCATGAGGAGCACTGAGTAATGTTTAGAATTGTTGAGTCACTGTATTCTACAGCTGAAACTAATATATAACACTGTTATACCAGAATAAAAAAAAAAGCCGGTCCTCTCTCCCTTCTCTTTACTGTGATCTGAGTTCTTTGGACATCTACCACCCCCTCCAGCAATTTCATATACAGTATAATCATATCTTGTTTAGCCTGGAATTAATATTTAATATTTTAATAGTGAGGTTGTGAATGACACAGCAGAAAATGAAAATATCCAGCTGAAACAAAACCACCTTGGATAATATGCTGAGTATGCATAGTTTGGGTTCAAGATATATCCTAGGGGCTTCTGCCTGCCTTAGTCAGTAGAGCAGGGGATTCGCTTCTTGGGGTCATGAGTTCGAACCCCACACTGGGTGTAGAGATTATAAATAAACTTTAAAAATCCCATCATCAACTATCATTAAAAAAAGATATATCCTAAAGATGTTTTGATACTTTAAACAAATGTGATTCATATTTAATATTTAATGGCTATTTTAAACTCAGTTTTCAACAAACTATTCGCTTATGCTACCAATTTTGAGAGGGGCATTTAACTTAGGAATGAGTGACATTTGGTTTTCCCCTTCCAAAGTATGACTCCCATATTAACTTCACAAAGTCAGGTACAAAGAAATCCATAATGCCCAGGAAAGTTATCTCATTTAGTTCACTACTACAGGCTTATTTTCTCTGCTGTCTTTATGAGTATATTCCATGTTTTAAAATTCTTGTTTTTCTAACCTTTTTGTCATAGCTAAATATTTTTAGTTATCCCTAAATAATGCTTATTTTAAAATAAGTACTAATTACAAAACTTCATTTCTTTAGATGAAGGATGTTGACAAACATATAAAACCAATTACCATGTCTGAAAGTAGCACACAGACGGATACGCACATATTGCCCCCAACAATTGTGAGATCATATGAGTGGAATGAATGGGAATTAAGAAGAAAAGCTATAAAATTGGTTTGTAACAATATTTTTTAAAATTATTTATAGGTTGGGGATTTTTTTTTCTTTAAGACAGTGAAAGAGATGATTTATTGTATATTTATTGTATATATGTTACATTCAGCCACATACGAAAACAGAATTATTCCTACAAGTCACAGGTCCAGGGCATAGGACCAAAAGGGACAGTTTTGGTATGAGCTAGGTGGGTCTCTCAAAGGTGGTTGTTGTGATCAAATGGCAGTGGGTATTCTAGATCCACTGAATCAAGTTCTAGAAAGTCAGCATGCAGTTCAACAATTTGTACCAGCATCCTTGGCTTCTGGCTTTCCTTATGTCTATTCCTGTGGCTTCCATGGGTGTACAAGCTCGCTGTTTACTTGGACTTCTGCCCCGTCTTTCTCACTTCAGCCTCCACATTGCTTCTTCCTCCACTTGGCTTGTTTGGTGCAGGGTTTTCCAAGAAGATGGCACTAAGGCCGAGAGCTAGAGGTTGGGGAACTCTAATGTATCATTACTCATAGAGCTAGTAATTTAAATTATTTACATAAACTAATGAGTTGTATACAGCATTCTTTGCATATTAATTTTCCAGCTTTACCTTGTAAGATTGTCTCCTAATTTTAAGCATATAGACGAGATCGGGCGCGTTCAGGGTGGTATGGCCGTAGACTTTTAAGCATGTAGAGAAGGATGAAACTATTCTCAAATTATACCATCCAGTAACTACAACAATGGTAATTGCTCACTCTCTCTTTCTATACCCATCTATTGTGCTAATCGATGAGGGTCTAGTATCTAAAGCATTCTCAGCTTCCTCTATCATGGAAGTATACCCTTCTCTTTTTGGTTTTGGTTTTGTTTTTTTGAGGAGCAGAATATTACCTCTATTATATCCCAGATAGTGTCCCCTCTTGTTGTCAACATCTTCTCTACATGCAGTGAGCTCTCTTATCCTTCTGATTCTCAGTCACTTTAATTATAAGAGGTGCCTGCCCTCAAAGCATGGCTTTGAAACTCTCATCCATGTCTGACTCCATGGAATTCCTCCCATTCACTCTTTCTACAGTACCTCTCCATTTTAAACAACAAGTATTTAGAGTATGAAGGAAACTCTTATATCTGTAGCCTTTTCTTAGTATATTTTGTCCAGCTCTTCGATTGAAATCAGGTGTGGAAATAAACAAAGACTAACCCAAATGGGAACGGAGGCTATTTATTCAAAGTTTGCTATAGCAATGGAGTTAAGCACCATCACCTGTAGTTGGCAGAAGCGCCAAAGCAGGCGGGAGAAGAGGGAGAGCTTGATAGTGAAAAAAAGGAAGATTTAAAGAGTTTTCTGATTGGAGGTTGTTGACTGGAGGTGGGCTAACACAAAATGGGGGATATTATGTGATTAGTTTGGTGGGTATCATTCGCTTTCTCTGGTCGGTCCTTAACTGAAAGGTGGAGGCAGCAAAAAAATAGGGAAGCTGGCCAAGTCCTGCCTGTTCTGTGCTGATAGCTATGGCTACAGAAGTTGTGGGGGAGAGTTCTATTGTCCTACAAGGTATAGCCTTTGTCCATTTGAATATGCAGTGTTTTATAGGATTTTCACCAACCTTGACATTTTTCTTGCCCTCCTTTCTGGTGGCAGCTTTTCAGTCCCTTGATTTCCTGGGATGAGGAAGGATTAGCTTCCTGGTATATGTTCTAGATCTTTTTGTTCCATTAATATTGCTTTCAGTTACTCTTCTGTAGTTCATGAAGCTCCATCCCCATGTTCTTTTCTGTTATCTACTAAACTCACTTGAGCCCATTGGACATATACAAGGTAACATAAATATTCCTACTTTGTTCTTCAGAAGCTAATCTTCTAGCAAGTGACACTGATACACTAAAAATATTTCAGTACCTCTTGGTGAGTAGTATAACAGAAGCAAAATAAAAGTTGAATTCCAGATCTTTGAAAAATACCAGTGGAATTTTGATTGGGATGGCATTGAAAGTATAGATTGCTCTAGGCAGTATAGACATTTTAACAATGTTTATTCTTCTGATCCATGAGCATGGAATGGTCTTCCATCTTTTTGTGTCTTCTTCAATTTCTTTCCTGAGTGTTCTGTAGTTACTTGAGTACAGATCCTTTACCTCTTTGGTTAGGTTTATTCCCAGGTATCTTCTGGTTCTTGGTGCTATAGTAAATGGAATCGATTCTCTAATTTCCCTTTCTGTATTTTCATTGTTAGTGTATAAGAAAGCAACTGATTTCTGTACATTGATTTTGTATCCTGCCACATTACTGAATTGCTGTATGTGTTTTAGTAGTTGGGGGGTGGAGTCTTTTGGGTTTTCCATACAAAGTATCATGTCGTCTGTGAAGAGAGAGAATTTGACTTCTTCTTTGCCAATTTGAATACCTTTTATTTCTTTTTGTTGTCTGATTGCTGTTGCTAGGACTTCTAGTACTATGTTGAACAACAGTGGTGAGAGTGGACATCCTTGTCATGTTCCTGATCTCTAAGGGAAGGCTTCAGCTTTTCTCCCTTGAGGATGATATTCACTGTAGGTTTTTCAAAGATAGATTTTATGAAGTTAAGGAATGTTCCCTCTATCTCTATACTTTGAAGAGTTTTAATTAGGAACGGATGCTTTTTCTGCATCAGTTGAGAGGACCATGTGGTTCTTCTCTCTTATCTTATTGATATGTTCTATCACAATGATTGATTGACTTGAGAATGTTGAACCATCCTTGCATCCCATGGATAAATCCCACCTGGTCATGGTGGGTAATCTTTTTAATGTACTGTTGGATCCTATTAACTAGGATCTTGTTGAGAATCTTGGCATCCATGATGAATATGTCATCAGAGATATTGGTCTGAAATTCTCCTTTTCGGTGGGGTCTTTGCCTGGTTTGGGGATCAGGGTAATGCTGGCTTCATAAAAAGAGTCTGGAAGTTTTCTTTCTGTTTCTATTTTTTGAAACAGCTTCAGGAGAATAGGTGTTATTTCTTCTTTGAATGGTTGATAGAATTCCCCAGGGAATCCATCAGGTCCTGGGATCTTGTTTCTCAGGAGGTGTTTTTTTTTTTTTTTCTTTTTCTTTTTTAAAGGTTTTATTTATTCATTTAACAGAGAGGGAGGGTACAAGCAGGGAGAGCAGCAGGTAGAGTGGAAGGGAGAAGCAAGCTCTCTGCTGAGCCAGGAGCCAGATGTGGGACTTGATCCCAGGACTCTGGGATCACGATCTGAGCCGAAGGCAGCCACTTAACGAACTGAGCCACCCACGTGTCCCAAGATTCTGTTTATTTGACAGAGACACAGCGAGAGGGAACATAAAGAGTAGCAATGGAAGAGGGAAAAGCAGGCTCCCTGCAGAGCAGGGAGCCCAATGCGGGACTCAATCCTGGGACCCTGAGATCATGACCTGAGCCAAAGGGAGATGCTTAACAACTGAGCCACCCAGGCGCCTTTGTTTTTTGGGAGGCTTTTGATCACTGCTTCAATCTTGTTACTAGATATTGGTCTCTTCAGGTTGTCAATTTCTTCCTGGTTCAGTTTTGGAAGTTTATAGGTTTCTAGGAATGCATCCATTTCATCTAGGTTGCTTAACTTACTGGCATATAACTTTTGATAATAAATTCTGATGATTGTTTCTATTTCCGTGGTGTTAGTCATGTTTGCTCCCTTTTCATTCATAATTTTATGAATTTGGGTCCTCTCTCTTTTCTTTTAGATTAGTTTGGCCAGTGGTTTATCGATCCTATTGATTCTTTCAAAAAACCACTTTCTCGTTTTGTTGATGTGTTATACTGTATCTCTAGTTTCTATCTCATTGATCTCTGCTCTACTCTTGATTATTTCCTTTCTTGTGTGTGGGGTTGGCTTAATTTGTTGTTGATTCTCCAGTTCTTTAAGGTGCAAAGAGAGCAGGTGTATTCGGGATTTTTCAGTTTTTTTGAGGGAGGCTTGGGTGGCTATGTATTTCCCTCTTAGGACTGCCTTTGCCATATCCCATAGGTTTTGGACCAATATGTCTTCATTCTCATTGGTTTCCATGAATTGTTTAAGTTCTTCTTTGATTTCCCAGTTGATCCAAACATTCTTAAGCAAGATGGTCTTTAGCTTCCAAGTGTTTGAATTCCTTCCATACTTTTTCTTGTGGTTGAGTTCCAGTTTCAAAGCATTGTGGTCTGAGAATATGCAGGGAATAATCTCAGTCTTTTGGTATTGGTTGAGCCCTGATTCGTGACCAAGTATGTGATCTATTCTGGAGAAAGTTCCATGTGCGCATGAGAAGAATGAGTATTCTATTGTTTTAGGGTGGAATATTCTGTATATATCTATGAGGTATATTTGGTCCAATGTGTCATTGAATGCACTTTTTTCTTTATTGATTTTCTCCTTGGATAATCTGTCTGTTACTGAGACTGGCATGTTACGATCCCCTACCATAATGAATTGGAACAAACCATCCCAAAATTTGTATGGACCCAGAAGAGACCCTGAATTGCTAAGGAAATGTTGAAAAAGAAAAACAGAACTGGGGCATCACGTTGCCTGATTTCAAGCTTTACTACAAAGCTGTAATCACCAAGATGGTACTGGCACAAAAACAGACACATAGACCAGTGGAACAGATTAGAGAGCCCAGACATGGACCCTCAACTCTATGGTCAAATAATCTTTGACAAAGCAGGGGAAAAAATCCACTGGAAAAAAAGACAGTCTCTTCAACAAATGGTGCTGGGAAATTGGACAGCTATGTATAGAAGAATGAAACTCGACCATTCTCTCACACCATACACAAAGATAAACTCGAAATGGATAAAAGACCTCAACATGAGGCAGGAATCTATCAGAATCCTAGAGGAGATCATAGGCAGTAACCTCTTTGACATTGGCCACAGCAACTTCTTTTAAGACATGTCCCCAAAAGTAAAGGAAACAGAAGTGAAAATGAACTTCTGGGACTTCATCAAAATCAAAAGTTTCTGCACAGCAAAGGTCAACAAAACCCAAGAGACAACCCTTCTCTTCAACAGAATGGGAGAAGATTTTTGGAAATGACACAACAGATAAGGGGCTGATATCCAAGATCTATAAAGAACTCCTCAAACTCAACACCCAAAAAAACAGATAAACATGTTAGAAAATGGGCAGAAGATATGAACAGACACTTCTCCAAAGAAGATATACAAATGGCTATCAGACAAATGAAAAAATGCTCATCATCATTAACCATCAGGGAGATTCAAATCAAAACCACATTGAGATACCACCTTACACCAGTTAGAATAGCCAAAATCAACAAGACAGGAAAGAACAAGCAGTGGAAAGGATGTGGAGAAATGGGAACCCTCTTAACACTGTTGGTAGGAATGCAAGTTGGTGTAGCCTCTTTGGAAAACAGTGCGGAGATTCCTCAAAAAATTAAAAATAGAGCTACCCTATGACCCTGCAATTGCACTACTGGGTATTTAATCCAAAGATACAGATGTAGTGAAAAAAGGGCCATCTGTACCCCAATGTTCATAGCAGCAGTGGCCACAGTTGCCAAATTGTGGAAAGAGCCAAGATGCCCTTCAGCAGACGAAAGGATAAGGAAGATGAGGTCCATAATATACAATGGAGTATTATGCCTCCATCAGAAAGGATGAATACCCAACTTTTGTATCAACGTGGATGGAACTGGAAAGAGATTATGCTGAGTGAAATAAGTCAAACAGAGAGAGCCAATTATCATATGGTTTCACTTACTTATGAAGCATAAGGAATAACACAGAGGACATTGAGAGATGGAGAGGAGAAGTGAGTTGGGAGAAATCAGAGGGGGAGACAAACCATGAGAGACTTTGGACCCTGAGAAACAAACTGAGGGTTTTGGAGGGGCGTGGGGTGGGGGATTGGGTGATCCTGGTGGTGGGTATTAAGGAGGGTACATAGTGCATGGAGCACTGGGTGTGGTGCATAAACAATTTTGGAACACACACAAAAAATTAAATTTAAAAAAAGTTGACTTCAGTGACATTTGAAGTTGGTCTGAGGTATGAATAGGTAAAGGAGAAGAAGGGAGCGATGGCTGGATAGAATATGAGAGGTAGAGGTGCCAACATACATCTGAACTGGGAATGCTAAGAGATTGGGGTATTCAGTGGGGCTGCAATGCATACTGATTGAGCCCTCTCTTCCCATTCCTCAGCCTCCACTTCACTCTGTTTCCCACTGGAGACCTAGTAATTACCCTGTAGAATTGCATCACGTTGAATGCCAGCTCCCCATATATTACTGGTACAACCTGCCGATAGGACAAAACTGAGTGTATTACTTAAAGCTGTAGTACGAACCACCACCTCAGGAGAGCCTTGGAAGTGTCTTGAGGGGGAAGAGGAAGGTCAGAATTTATTGAGAATGGGAAGTATGGTGTGGAAGACAGGTCTTTCAGTGCCAAGTGTAGGTCAGGGGAGGGGATGAAGGCTTGAACTGGATCGGGTAAAGATCTTGAGAAAGGAGCTCAGCATTGATGGGAATCAAGGGTGAAGATTTATGGGGCAGGGGTGCAAAGAATGTTAGGGCGTAATATCTGTATTGATGCTTAGGACTGAAGGTATATCTTTCAGGATGTTCTGTAGTGAAGAGTCAAGTTATTTGCTTTGGCAGGGGTCTCTTGGAATGGTAAAATCCTGCTAATGAGGACAATGGAATAGTGAAGTCATATTAATGTAGACAGAAAACTCAGTGTTGGGGGAAAAATGGTTTCAGTTCTCACTTACCCACAGTGTCTCAAAATCTGGAATGTTTCCTCTCATTCCAGGTCTTTACTTTTTAACTCACAGGCTCTAATGCTTCTGAGTTTTCTCCTTGGACTTCCTCATTGCTTCAGCAAATCATAGTCTCCTCTTTATAAACTCCTCTTTGCTTCCCAGCCTGAGTAATCTGTTTAATTTCATGTTTACTAGTAATCCATGAAAAGAGTAAGCAAGATGTAGAATACTGTAAAATATAACTTAAAGCCATTAGAACTTTTTATATTAAAAGCTATGGGTGAGATCCATTTAAAAAAGACAAAGGAAATCGTAAATTTTTGTCTTTTAAAACAATAAACCAAGCATGGTGGGAAAATCCAAGTGGTATGAATCTCAAAGTATAATAGTGAAGGAATTAGAAAATTATACTAATAAATAATTGAGCTCACTGTTAAGTTTGAATCTGCATGTTCTTTCTTTGGGCCCATTTTCAACCTTTCATGTATTTTTCTATATCTTGGCAAAATTTTATAATGCTCTAATTTTTCTAATGTTTTGATGTTTTGTAGAAAAATGCTGTGTTGGAGGGCTAATTTCTTTATGGATTGAGAAAAAAGATTAGTCTGATATTATTTGTTCTTTAGAGATGGGCTAATTCCTGTATATTCTCTTTCTTTTTAGGCCAATTTGCGTCAGAAAGCTACTCACTCGGTACAAACTGATCTCAGTCACATGAGAAGAGAAAATTGTTCACAGGTGTACCCACCCAAGGATGCTGGCACTCAGTCTAAGAGAGAAGGCAGCAGCCGAGTGCCCAGGCCCCAGATTTATATAGCTGGTCTCCGTGGAGGACAGGGTAAAGTCACCTATGGGGTCAAGGTGAACTTAACTAGAGCTGTTGATGAGACATAGTTACAGAGTGAATTTTTAAAGGAGATCTCACCAAGTTATAAGCGGAGGCCAATATTGGCAAGTATCTTTGCATCCCTGAAAATTAGTTAATTTTGTGGGTCTGGCATATTCATCAGTTGTGTGAGTGTTTTCTGAATTCTCGTGTGTATTCACTGTCAACCTACTACAGAAAACTAGAAGTTGTTCTCTGTAACACATTTTGCGTTCTATTAAAATTGAACAGTAAAACTCTGTCCACTTAGCTTTTATTTGCTAGAAAAAGTTTGGCGATGTTAAGGACTGAAATTATAATGCTCTTTAGATATTAATATATTTATAAGATTATGACTGAGATAGAAGTTTATTTCTAAAATCCTATTTAATGTTAAACATTACAATTTTAAAGTCTAGTCAATATTTGCAGCCTCATTAGTTATTGAATGTTAACATGGATTAAATTGAAGTATAATAAGACCTTGCTAATTTGGAATAACTAGAGCAGAGGTCCACATGAATTTTAAAAATCTAGAAATTTTACATAAAATCTGGATTTCTGGCCCACTGGAAAAAACATCAGAATATTTGACAGTACTTGGCTAACATTCCTGTGAGCAACAGCTGTACTCTTTCATAGGCCAGGCACGTCCAGTCCCTGTTACTGCTGCCTTGCCTTATTGGCCTGAGCCCATTGGCAGTTGTGTTTAGGGCCCATGTGCTTTACTGGTAGCTGAATTTTAGAGCTATTGTTTTATTACTGTCTTACGTACTTCTAATACCAACTCCTGGACAATAAAGACTCCCAGGTGGAGGGACTGTTAAACATGCTTTAATGACAAGGGGATCGTTTATATTTAATATATTTTTTCCTGCCTTGCTGACTTTTTAAGGTGCTTTCATAATTGGTTTTCTATGTAGGTTAAATGTTACTTGTAATATGCATATGTTTCAAAATCCATTTTCCACATATATCATAAAGGTAAACTTCGAAGAGAACTACTTCTCAGTGTTCATGATTTTCATATCTGTAGTTCAAAAATGATGTTAAAGATAGGCTGGCTGGCTGTTGAGGCAAGGCCTGGGGCAGGGGACAGGGGGTGGGGGGGCAGGGATCTGACTTGCAGGTGGTGGGAGGATGAGAGACAACACTGAACTTTACGTCAGGTGTTTTACTTTATCTGTTCCGTCCACCCTCATTCGGTTCTGCAAGATTCCTAAACACGGAAAAGGATGGCTGGAAAGTCATAATTCTCGGTTATCAAGTTAAGGCTGAAAATAAAATTTCCAAATAATAAAAATACCAAACCCAGTTTGAAAAGCTCAATTTAGTATCAGAAGGTTGCCTGGTAAGTACAACAGAACCAGAATGAAGGGAGCTAGACCAAATGGCCCTCCGCTGGGATCTTGATCATTCACCCAAGCTCTGGTGCTCTCTAAAGATCCCACCACATGCTGGAACCCTCCTCAGATGGTCACACCCATTTCAGCAGATTGCAGGCCGAACTCATTTTCTCAGACAGACTTGTTCCTTCCTTTGTACAAAGGCCTCACTGTCTACTCAGTAGCAGACATTTAAAACTTCTTGACAGCCTTTGTCCTAATGCCCCTACATTAATAAGTCATCAAGCTCTGTTGATTTGGTTTGGATCGTCTGTATCTTTCTGTTTTCACCACCACTGCTATTGTTTAGGACTTAGTCCTATTACCTGATTCACTGGCATGTCTCTAACATACAAATGTGATCACTGTCACCCTGCCCCCTTCCCCCAATTTTTGCTTCCCTCACTTAAACACCTACCAAGACTCATTTCTATTACAGAGGTGATAATGGAACAACTCCCTTAGATATGATGTAAGACTTTTCAGAATATATCCATTTCTCTTCCAGTTTCCTTTGCTGCTCCTCTCTTGCTATCTCCCTACACTGTACATATGAGGGAAGTCGAACCAAACTCTTCAACTATGTCATTGTCTTTAATACCATGATCCTCTGGTCTTGCTTTTCACTGTTGCCTGGAATGTATTCCACAGGCGCCCCTACAAGATTACGAGATTAGTTTGTCCTCAAACAGGCTGATTGGATTTTACCTTTACAATGAAGGTTTCCTCCCATCACCTTGGAGAGAATGAATTGCCTTTTCCCTTGGATTTTTGCTACATTTTATTTATGCCCTTAGTATTTTTTTTTGAAAGATTTCATTTATTTATTTGACAGACAGAGATCACAACTAGGCAGAGAGGCAGGCAGAGAGAGGGGGGGAAGCAGGCTCCCCGCTGAGCAGAGAGCACAATGCGGGGCTCGATCCCATGACCCTGAGATCATGACCCTGAGATCATGACCTGAGCCGAAGGCAGAGGCTTTAACCCACTGAGCTACCCAGGTGCCCCGTATGCCCTTAGTATTGTACTTAAAGTCAACGGGTATACATGCGGTCATCTGTATTCTCTCTGTTAGACTGTAAATTTCTTGAGATTTGAACTGTATTCTAGCCATTTTTATACTCTGGCATTTGTATAGAATGTTGTTCAGTGAATGAAGGAAGAAAATGAATAAATGAAAGCACAAACTGGAGGCAGGATATTGGTTGAGTGATTATTTTAATAGTCAAGGTGGGAATTGGTAAGGAGCTCAGCAGCAGAGTAGTCATTGGAAAAGAAGAAAGAGAGGAACAGAGGAAAAAGATTATTTTTTGAGAGGTGGTGAGAAATGAATTTGGATAAGTCATGTTGGTATAGTTTTTGGAGACGTTGAAAGCCAGACAGAGGAATATATTGCCTGTCTGTAGTCAGACATTAGGAAACCATTGCAGATTCTTGAACAGAATATTGATTATGGGAGGGAGATGCTATGTTTGGGGAGAGGACTAGGAAGATGTTGCAAGAATTAGGGCATGGGATTATGGATGACATGAAGGGCAAATGTGAGATTTAATGAATAGGATAGAACATCTCAGGAAAAGGAAGAACAAATCACATATGATCTCAGGGTGTCTACTCTAGGAGACTGAGGATAATTGGGAAGAGGAGCTGGTTGATCAAAAAAGAGAACACATTCAGTACTAGAAAAATTGTGTCTAAGGGGTGACAAAAATAATAAAGCAAAGGTGACTGGAATTTGAACCGGACAAAGATAATTTGGGATGTCATTCCCAAGGGAATGGGAATAGAATGAGGAGGAAGAGACAAAATGAGAGCAATGAGCAGTCAGAGTAGTAGAAAAAGACATAAAGGAATCTCTGTGGTCAAGGAAGTAAGGTCAAGGTCTACTACTTATTAGCTGTGTTATTTAATATTTCTCTGCTACAGTTTTTCCATCACGGAAATTGGGATACTAACAGTTCCTAACCCATTGGGCTGTCAAGAGGATTGAATGAGTTAACTCATGCAAAGCATTTGCATGGTTAAGTGCTTGGTTAATGTTAGCCAAGAAAGGAGGGAGTCTCCAGTGTCTCATTCTACCACACTGCCATCCTCACTCTGCCCACTTTCTGGTTTCAAGTTCTCAGTCAGTGCCTTGAATAATGCTTGGCACATTATGGCTTTCAGTCAATGTCTGATGGATAAATAGAAGAGGATGAGAAACGAGAAAAGGTCAATGGAGTAGGCAACTGCTGAGCTCCGTTTTAATAGAGTAGACTTGAGTAGACTTCTAACTTGAGTAGAAGTAAAATTGTAGGAAGCAGAAAATGGTAGAAATAAGTACAGACTACAAATCAGTACTGCTTGGCAGAAAAAGAAAAACAAGATTATGGTGGCTAAAAAAGGAAGCAGAGGCAAGGGAGCATTAAGCTCCAATAAGAAATGTTTAGATGTGTTACTCATGTTTTGCTCTTTAAGTCTAGACACTGAATTTTACATTGTCTCCTTGTATTTTTTAACTTTCTCAAATGCAACAGTTCTTTTTGGCGTGTCTTTAGTAATATTACACCATAGGAAAGAATTGTTTTAAAATACTAACCTAGCAAATTGGGATGTAATTTTCTTAATAGCAAAATGAGAAACATATGCTTAAATTGTCATGGAAACAATTATGTTTAGGTGTCTACATTTGCCTAAATGTTCTTTATGGCTAATGATTTACTGTACTTGAAACTTCACCACTTTTAATAATCTGTTAGGTAGCTACATCCTTGAATTTAACTATAATTTCCTTAAGCCTTTTGGTATTGCTCACTGCATGGGCTACAGCTGTACTTTAGTACCAATGGATAGAGAAATGGCTTCCTTTTATATAATTCATTGAGACTAGGGTAGCTCTCATGTCTGATCAGACATAGAAGTGAGCAGGATTTCAAGGCAAATATTGTAGCTTGGTAATGACAGTCAGGAACATCCGGGTTTCAGGTGGCGATAGCAGTAGCTGTTTGAGACATGTCAGGTTAGCTTATCATCGGGCAAAAATGACCCTATGGTTCACATGTCAAAGATGACTGCTTCTTGCAATAATCACAGCTGTAGAGAAGGCCGGTCACACATAAGAGAAGCACACTAAGTCACTAGATTTTCCTCCAAGACTGAGGAAAATTCAGAATGAGTAAGTAAAATTTAGCTCAAATGTAAAGAGTGTAAATATCTGCTTGGCCATTCATTGGGCTGGGGTAATAAACAGAAACGCCAGCTGGAAAGGTAACAGGAAATAATATTTCTCTGAAGGGTATGCTCAGTACAGTATAATAACCACACCCTCTTCTGAGTGTCTACTTTCCAACGCAGTGAAACATTTTGTTCTCTGAAAGCATCCGCTGTTAGGAACCTTGTTATTGAAATTGTTGTCAGTAGGAATGAAATGGCCCGTTTTTGCTTTGACACAAAAAAGGGCCTCAATTTCCAACCTAGAAGCAAAGCCTTCATTTCAGGGGCTCCTGAACACAACAGTCCACGTCCTGTAACTTTGTTGTTTTCGAAAAACAGGATCCTGACACTGTTCTTCAGTCCAGATCTGATGTTGACTTCTTTATGAACAGCTCTGCTTCAAATCTATCCAAACACCGCTTCCTTGAAATTTCACCCAAGTCTAACCATCTCCCAGATTTTATAACTCTTTGTTTCCAGAGACATACCACACAATTTCTCTGGTGTGAGATTTCTTTCATTGGAGTGGGTCAATAATCCTGATTCTCTCTAAATATACGTTTGTACCTAGTGGTCTTGGGCTGGACAGGTTAGGACAGGAGACATCAAAATCTAGTCAAGGTTCATGCCAATGGAGTAGGAAGTCTTTTGGGCAATTAAAATTTATTAAGAAAAGTAGGATTCAGTAGCATATGTTATGTGAACCAGAAATGTCACAAAAAATAGCCCAACAGCCTTTTATCTACCACCCTAATTATAATCAGTGTGTGTGTGTGAGAGAGAGATACTATTCTCTACCAGAAAAAAACATAGTTCCTTGAAGTGTAGTTGATTCTATGACCCAGGACAGGGAAATATTAAGATTGGCTGGAACCTCTTGTTGCCAGAAATAAAGAATGCTTTAAAAACCTTGTGCAGATGTAAAGAAAGAAGTAGGCTTACAGGGCCATATTGGCATAACTTGAGCATCAAAAGGAGAATAATTATATTTAATTAAGTTGAGACCATAATGATACTCCATTTTTTAAAAGATTTTATTTATTTATTTGACAGAGATCACAAGTAGGCAGAGAGGCAGGCAGAGAGAGAGGAGGAAGCAGATGCCCCGCTGAACAGAGACCCCAATGCAGGGCTCGATCCCTGGAATCATGACCTGAGCCAAAGGCAGAGGCTTTAAACCCACTGAGCCACCCAGGCACCCGCATAATGATACTCCCAAATGGGAAGAGATAAACTGTACAAAGCTGTAGTTATAAAATAAAAGAAGGAATGTTTGTTGGAATGTTTTCTATTATTAAAATTAATTTCAGAGAAGGCCATGAGTTTTTTAAGTGTATGTGTAAGAATATATGCAATAGTGAATGTACCAATTACAAGAAGAGGTAAGAAGGACCAGTGAGTACACATACAACCCCATAGAGGGAAGGTCCAATAGTGTTCCAAAATGAGGTTACTCAAATGTCCGAGCTTCTTCTAATAGTAATGTGATGCTAATAAGGTATGCAAAATTTTCCAATAATTTTAGTAGACTAGATTTATCTACTTGTATGCATATCTAATGATGAGGCAATTGTGTACAACAATCACTCAAACCTCTAAAAAGTGATTTTAGGGAAAGATGGTGCTACAGGAGGTGTATGCTTCTGGGTCTCTCAGATTCTTGTATCCCTTTTCCTATAAGGGCTGATGTACCTTTATAGTATTTTTAACCAATCCACGTGATATCCGGAAAGCCTTTCATTTTGCCAATGAATTATTTCTAGCATCGCTTATGCTAATTAATATCTACAGTGAAAGAAGATTATAGCGGTTGAAGTAAATGCCTGTTGACACGTCTGACATTTTTGAAGCCCTTTTGTTGTGAGAAGATCATGTAGTTAGAATGTCTGGCCAAGTAAATATCCATGACAATGCTG